>NC_088603.1:36891636-37499761 GCF_036013475.1 Columba livia | reverse complement strand
ATACTGAGCAGCTGCCTACTTTGCTATGCAGCAGCCACAGGCTTTAATCCATTTGACAGACCATAAATCTGCATGGAAACCAAAGAACAGTAGGAGTATTTTATATTTATGAATCTATTATACTCATGTAATATAACATTACACTATTTGTCTTCAGTACATCTGCATATGTATATATCTTTTGATATGCTATGCACTTAAAATGTGTATGTATATAAAATGCATATCAATATAGAAGCATCTCTATATCTAAATTTAATTAGTTTGCCATGTTTGAAAAATGGATTATAGACAAAAGAAAGACTCTGCATGTCAACTGGAGCCATGCACAGTAAACACCACCCTCACATGCCTCAAGTCTGTCTCTAAACCAGGCATTACTGTGCTAAATTGTGTACAGATTAAGTATAATTATCAGAATGTTTAGTCAGAAATAGGGAAATATTTAGACTTTTGGAATAATGATTTTGGATATTACAGTTCCATACAACTGTATTTTGTAGTATTGGAGATATAGGGAAAAATTAAATCAGTTACAAATATTGAACAAATTTTTTCATACGGATATAAGTTCACATACAAACCAAAGTAAGAAAGCTTTTATTCTAGGCAAAACGTGTCACCTGTCCTTCTTCCTGCATACCTTTCAAATATTATTGTTGAAGAAAATATTGTGCTAAGAAGTATACCTTAAAATAGCTTTCTGTCTGGAGCAGCTGTGTACATTTACTGTCAGTGTTTGGTAAATAAGAACCTGAGCTGTCTACTGAAGGAAGATAAATCATCTTTCCCTAAAATGATACCAGTAATTAACAGAATTTATTAGAGCTAGCATCCCTTCTCAGTCATCAGGGAAGAGTAGTGCCTTACATCTTTTAAAATACCAATGATGATGTGAATGTTTTTTTCTCTCATGTAGATTTTGCAAGAGAATTCCTTGCTTCACCACCTTCAGGGCAAAGGTACTTCCAGGCCATTTGTTTAGGATCAAACCTGGGGCACCCACCAGAGGTTCTGCATGACACAGGTGGTAGCCACCAGCCTCCCTGACAGGGATGGGATGGGATGGGATGGGATGGTCCAAGCACCCAGCACCTGTGCTGAGCTCCCTGCCATTCCCTTCTCCCTAGTGGTTCTCCATCAGCACTGGGAATTTCGCTTCTCCCATTTCCTTCCGACGTATGAACTTGGCAGGCTACAAAATCATCTACTTGGCAGAGTTTCTGAGGTGACTAGATTTTGGAAGGTGAATGGGAAGAAAAAGAACCAGGCAAGACTGAACTGTGAACCCTTTTTTTTTTTTCCCCTTAAAATATCATTCCAATACAGGTCATAGATTCTGCTGTGGATCACCTACCACATTTCTAGCTTTTGTAAAACAAGAGCTGTCACAGCTAGGCATGCAAGATAAATCGTTACAAGTAATAGATAAATAAGTACAGCCCAGAGAGATTCATTTTATGCTGCTTCAGGCAAACACCCTATTGATTGCAAGTTTCTAGGAAAAGTAACTCGCTTCCTTATTTGTCTGTAAAGTGCCCGCTACACATTAGTGCTTTTGTAGAAAATAGATGGTAAAAAGAAGATAAAATATTAATAGTAATCCTCAGGGTATCTGTGTGATGAGCAGATACTTGCTTCTGGGTGACAGAAAGCAAGTGACAACTTGAGGGAGTGAGTGTGTTCTAGGGAGAAAGCCTCTGATGTGTTTTCTAAAAAAGCTGTCTGATTCATTTTCCTTTCTTTTTATTACAACATTGTGACTAAAAATTCTGCTTGTAACAGCTGCAATGCCGGCAGACCACTGCCTTACCCTTAGTGGTAAGAAATGCTCTATTCAGCCATATTATGCCCTTTAAAAAAAAAAAAAAAAAAAAAAATCAAACAGTCCCTGTGTCATTTGTTTTATTTGTTCCTTCCCATGACTTTATGGAACAAACCAGTGGCTATTTTTCCATCAGGCTGACTTGCACTCAGCAAACAGCTGATTACTCACTGTCACACATGTAAATCTTTGAAGTGCAAAGAAAAGAAAAGAACATCCCTATTTACTTCTAAAATGAATTCCCAGCATCCAGCAGAATTTTAAACCCGATTTTTCTAGGGCAATACTTCTTTCATCCTCCCAACATTGAATATTAAAGAAGAGAGATCTGTCTTAATTCAAGTTAAGCTCTGACCATTGAAGTCTTGTGATGTTGTTTACATGAGCACAGACTAGTTTTCTCCAAGCCAGTTCACATCACGCACATTCCTCTTAAACTCTCTTCTCAATCCTGAATGTTAATGTCCATCCCTCACTCCCAGCTCACTGGGCAATCGGGAAGCTGTGCAGTCTGGATGCTGCACAACAATTTCCATCAAAAGGCTGGTATTATTCCCATTTCATCGACAGGAGGCTAACTCGTTATATGAATCTTTTCTCCTTTTTGGCACCTAATTGGAGCCGCAGCTTGCATTTTTTAAATAACATTTAATAGGGTGTATTATTTTCTATATTCAGATAACAGATCCTATTAGTTTCACCTGCATTTACTCAATACTCCTGCAGAATCTAATTTGTGCACTAAGTAGCAGAAGTAGCCTCATTAGGCTCTGAACATATTTGAGCTACTTGCCAATATTAAATGAGGTCTCTGGGCCGGGATGTCATCCAGCGCATTGTGCAACTTTCAACCAGTTTCATCACTGCAGTAGACTTTTTATTTCCTTTCCGTCACACGCCTTTCACCTCCATAAATAGCAAGGCAAAGCTGCTTGCCCACAGCCACCCACTCACCCACAGCCATGAATTCACAATCATCAAGAAGTGGAAACTGTAGGAACTGTAGTCAGCTACAGCTGTGGCTTTCAGTGAAAGGCAAAATTTGGAAATTCTTTTTGTTTCTAAACCACTTGGATCAAACCTGTGGACAACAGCATGTTTAACGACATAACCATGCTGCTTCAGCTCAGCAAAGTTTCTCCAGTGCATTGAGGGAAGCATGAGCCCCACAGGAAAGAAACAGGATCCTGTAACTAAAACCAGTACCATCATGTGAACATAGAACTGGGGTTGTACTGGTGACCCTCTGTTTGGTGTTCCCCAGCTTCCAAATGCTTAACTTTGTGCCCTCAAAGCTCTTTTAATGTTGACTCTTTTCTCTGACTCCTTTAGACTCCTGCAGCAATGTGAACCCCTTTCCCAGACTCGAAATCTGGCCTGGGGAACCCCAATGACCACAACGTGGTTAATTGCCCAGCCTGGACCAAAGCTTAAAAACCCAAGGACAGAAATCTGTAGCATGAGCCAGCACAGCAAGTGTCAGCAAAGAGCAGGCAATGACTTTTTGGATGAGTCAGTCGTGGGAAGAGCGTGAGATGGCAATGGACTTTCACAATTGTTTGCGGACAGCAGGTCAATGATGAGACCTCAGACACGGAAGTTTTAAGTCGTGGGGTACAAACATCACCCTGTCAGGCACCAGCCTGAGCTTGGCTTCTTCTACCTTAGGCTCCTGCAGGCTGTCTCCATTAAAGTGAGTCATTTGTTGTAGCTGACCGTCCTCCACAAGGAGTCCGCATTTTTTATCAGAAAAAATGCTGAGTAGAAAAATTCCCAATGAACTCAATTAGCTGGAATCTTCCACATGCTGACAAAACCTTGTGCTTCCCCTCAGCTTCATCTGAGCAGTTTTCTACAGTCAGAGGAGAAGAGCCAGCTCAACACATGATGTGGAAACCTCCCAGCCAAAAGGCTGAGGCAGAGCAGAAACATTTTTTTTGGCCTTTTTTAAATGGAGAAAATCAGGCATTTATAGTCCTGCAGAACCAAGACAGTAACTCACTGGGAACAGTCTCATTAAAAAAAAAACAAAACAAAACAAAACAAAGGAAACTCAATCTCTTTTGGAACTGAGCAGTTAGAAAAACAGAAAAAATGTCTTAGAAGTTTACTTGGAGATTTAAACCAAACCAAACCAGAGGAGACAGTCTGACGCCTGTTTCTGTGAGATAATTTTTTAGTATTGCTGGGCACACACAACTCCAAGCACAGTCAGGGGAACTGGATGTTACAAGCGCGGTCAAAACAGATTGTCCTGACTGATACACTGTCTACTCAGGTACAAAGACAACACCCGGGCCTGGAGTACCTTCTTGCCATTGCAGCAAGGACATCGTGTCTGCTCCGCACCCAGGGACCTAACTGCATTGCAGAAGGTCGATGCCCTTATCCGCTCCCCAAAGCCCCCATTTTGAGAGACTGAGGTAAAAATGTGCACTTTCTCAGAGATTTCTGGTAGGAGAGAACGAGGTAAGAGCTTCCCTCCATTTTATCCTCTGTAGGCAGAGATAAGGGCACTTTGCCACTTCCAAAGACAGCAGCAATTGTTCTCCTCCCTTCAGTCCACCTGAGAAGGGAGGAGAAGGCTGGGAGCCACATATTACTCAAGAGCACAAAGAACACCTACAGCAAAACCCTTTTTTTCCTCCATCCCATACAAAAACACCACCCACTTTCTAGAGCAGCAGGAGTCACCCACCTCACAGTTTCAAATAAGCAGGTTTCAGATGCTGTTGGTGAGGTGCATCAACTCACCCACAGCCACATCTTCTCCCAGCAGCCACCAAGAAGTGGAAATTGCAGATAGCTGTGGAACTCAGGCAAAGGCAAAAACCAGACTTTTTTTTTTTTTTTTAAGGCCACCTGAAGCCAATATGAGGGATATAATAAGTTGGCAAGTTGCAAGGCACCTGGCTAGCTTTCTGCAAAACATCCAGAAGCAGTCTGTGTGGTACTGGTGGAAACCAGTGGATCCCCTACAGCCAGGTATTTTGCAGAAGAGGTATGTTTGCAAACACAGGGGGAAAAGAGAAAGGAGGTGGATCTTATAATTACATTTACAATTCCAAGGAGGTAAAAAACATGCCTGGAAACTGTACTGATAGAGTTTAGAAATTATTAAAATAAAAGGCAATATTTGCCTTAAATTAGCATGGTTGCCTACAGAAACATGACTGCAGTATGTGTCAACGTCTCACCACTTGCCAAGGCTATTTTTTCAACCAGCTGGCTAATTCTAGCTGTGGTTGGTGGAGCAAGAGATATCTGGGTTTCATCAAATCTGGTAGCTGGACCGAGGCAAGAGATGTAGCTTGAGATGTGAGCTCCTGTGCTTTCTCCTGGGCAGCCCAGCACAGAGCTACAATGTCTGCCGCCTCCTTCGCAGGTACTGAATAGAATTTGTCAAGAGGAAAACAAGGTAGGAGGGATGGGGGCGAGGAAGGAATGTGTGAAAGGTCTGGAGGGATGGCTGGGCTTACTGAAAGAGGATTAAAGTGTGCAGAAAGACAGAGCACAAATCCATAGGGAACCAGGCATCAGCAATTCTGGTGTTCCCAGAAAAAGCCCCTATATAACTGGTTTCAAGTGTTTTGTGTCAACCAGAAATATCTGGAATTGCAAAGATTTATTATGTTTTTATAGATTTTTAGTGCTTAAAATTTCAAGGCATTACATATCTTTGCTATGGGACTCCCTTTAACCCCTTTGCTGCTGGTTCTTCTTGCATCTTCTGTGCTGCGGCAGAACGTGACTGTTTTCCTTTGCTTTGCCGGTGCTCCATAGGTAGAAACCAGGGTATCTGTGTTGGGGTTTCTGAAGCATAAAGTGGGAAAAAGCCAAAAGAAAGACTTTTTCTTGTCCTGGGAAGGCAAGAGGGGAAAAAATGAGGAAAAATGATAGGTGCTGTAGAGTTGTTTCTAGGATGATAACATAAAGAAAAAAAAAATTAAAGGAAAACCATGGGGTGAGCAGGAGATATTCCAGTGCATCAGGTTGGAGTCTGTTGATTTCTCAGGGATACTTTTACCCAAGAAGATCCTTCTTTTTAAATTCTTGGAGTGTCAAGGCAAAATCTGTACTGGGGGATGCTTTTGAGAGACAACAATTTATTTGGTAATTTAATCTGCAACCTTTGCTGCACTTTCTCACAGAAGACTGGGGCAAAAGTTGTCTTCAATGTAATTTGCTCCAAGATTTCTCAGAGCAACACCTAAGAACTTGGCAGGAAAAATCCCTATGTAGGACTCTGCCTATGAGACTTGAAATGTTGGGGCTCAACATCTTTGGTTGCTGCCAGTGAATGAGGAGGGCTGAGGAAAAACATAAAGCACTCTGTGTCCCAAGCCATGCCAGCCTTTTAGGCTCCCAGAGAACAGGTGTGTTTATCTTTTTTTTTTTTTCATGGAGCAGCTCTGAATTGCCTTTTCTCTCTGGATCTCTGCTGTCACCAGTCCCCCTCCTCTCCCTTCCATGCTCCTCTTCCAACAAAGCTACAAGTAGAAGAGCATGGAGACAGCTGGACATTAACTCCTTGTGAGCCTCAGCTTCAGGGAAGGAAACTAAAGAATATACTGGGCAAAAACAGCCTCACTTATACCCTCCCTGGGCATTCTTCTCTCCAGATTCTCAGGAAAGCCCCCATTTCCACTTTGACTTTTAAAAAAAGGTAGCAAGGGCTGACCTACAAGGACTGAGCAACCCTGTAGGAACTGTTGTGATGTTGCTCTGATTAATCTTCCTATGGCCAACACGGTGTGATGCCGATAGTTCCATTTGCTAATAAGGGAAAAGCTGAGATTGCAGCACACATCATGTAACAAAAAAATACTCCCCAATAAGGGCTTTGCACAACCAGCATGGGGAAGTTTAAAAAAATAACAAGTGGGACAATGATGACAGCGCCAATGCTTTTTTTTTTTTCCTGAATATCTGTGTACATGAATACACATTAAAAGTTGGATTGTTTTTCTAGAAAAAAGATAAATGTTATGGATACAGAAATCCTTAAAAATTGTTGTAATAAGAAAAAAAAATTTAAAAATATATATATTTACCAGAATCATAAAAATAATGCTTCCAATTCTGTAATGCCCGTTTTTGGCAGATCTTAACACCAGTTCAAGCTGATGCAAGCTATTGGAGAATGAGATCCAACAGTTTTTTTTAATCCAGAACTTCTTTTGTTTCATGTAATTTTCATATTCACATATTAGTAATATTCATATAAGTTATGTTATACATTTGGGGCCAAAAATAATTAGTTTGATTTCTCCATAACCTTTTCCTTCAAATAAGCACAGCACTTATTATGATTCTCAGATATTTTAAAAGGGCTGTTCCTGAAAATGAACACTGTAGGTTAGTATTAGATACTAGCTGTGTCCAACCCTTTATAATGTATTATGTATAGATCTGTAAGATATGGCCATTTTGTTGTGAATTTGAAAGACTTCTTCCCACTTGCTATGCCTTCAATGTCATTTAAGACTAAAGACAAATAAGAAGGCAATTTCTGTAAATCCCTCAATAATTCACAGGTTTGATCGTTGATAGGTTGCTTAGAAATGTGTCTACAGTCTTTAAATGAAAAGAGAAGTCAATGGAACTAAGATCTGCCAATGGACAGATCTTTATTTCATATTTTTGATGTTTACTTCTTCCCTTATTGCTTCTCTGGAGTGATGTCACTTCTCAGAAGAAATTATCAATGCTCTGTTCATTAGTAGCAGCAATAGGAAGCCACATTTCTTATCATGTGCTTCTCTTTGCAACATAAATCTGGATAAACCTATTCTTGCCACACTTATTTATTGCTTCATCCTGCGGTGCAGAATAGGGACTGAGGCCAACCTCCTGCCTTTCAGGTGGTAACCAAACAGTAGGAAAGACTTGCAAGTATCTGACAGGAAGAGAGATAAATAAGAGCTGGTGCTACACTCTCTTCCTTCTCTGGAATTAGGATAGACATCACAACGCAGCTATTAATTTTATCAAGTTGGGTCATCCCATGGATAAGCAAAGAATGGGACAGCAGGACAGAGGTTGGTGTTGCCTCCTCCCAAGGTCCAGGCACCTGAGTTTCTTCTTCTAGTTATCACCAATGGCCTGTTCCTGGAGTTTCCCCTCCTTTGAAGGGAGGCAATGGCAGTAGCTCAATGTCTCTTACCCTGGAGCAAACTGGCGGTGATTCTGTGTAGCAGTTAATACATGGGGCTTTAGAAACACCTGTTGGTTGCATATTCCTGTTGCTCACCAGCTCTAGAGTACAGACAGGCTAGTTACATATCACTGCCTCTCCTTTCCCTCTTGCCTGGTGGAAGAGGCTGAAGAGTAGTTGGAGGTGACTGCAGTAGTGAAAGACAATATTAAATTTTATTGCTGCTCCTTTTGAACAGGGCAACAGAACCTCTCCTGAAGTGACAGCACAGCACCTGCATTTTTAGGGAGTCAGTCACACATATTTAAAACAGAAAAAATTTATTACAGGGGTGGGGCATATATTTTCTTATATAGACCATGCAGTCAGATTCAGCAATACTTCCTTGTTTTGAAGTGTCTGCTTCAGAAGATGTGGAATCTAACCACATTAATATACATATATATATTTTTGGAGGCTCTATTTCAAAACCTCATTTTTCAGTATCTGACTTGGACAGTCTCCTTTGCCAGAACAAGTTCCCTGGACTCCTTTATTACACCACCAAAAGTTCTCAAGCTTGATTTTGAGAGGAAAAAGTAAAGCCCTGTAAAAGCAAAAAAAAATTAGACTGAATGGAAGGGCCCAAAGCTAAGGAAGGTAAAGCTTGAAGAACCATTACCAGAGATGTACCCATGAGGGGTTAGCAAAGTCATAGATGAGAAAGCTGCAAAGTGTTTAACAAGGAAAAGACAACCTACTTACTAAGTCTCTCCTAAGCACACACTGTGAAATCTTACTTACAGCTGTAAAGCTGAGGTAGTGGGACCTGCTGAAACAAGGGATGAACCAAGAGTTAAAAGCTGCTATATTCAAACCTGGGCTTTGCCCCGTCTCACTGTCCACAGTCAGTATACTTAATGGCTCATCGTATGCCTATGTTGCTATGTTTAGGTGCAAATCATATGCTTATCTACTCATCTGAGAGAAGATTCATTACAGTTAGGGGTATTTGAAAATTCAGGCTTTGGAGACTAAGTCTGATGAAATTTCTAGCACTGTCTTCTCTGTATTCCTTTTAATATTAGTTATATAGATTATTAAGAATTTTACAATTTTTAGATCCTATACTCTTGATTATCAAGACTTCTTCTATAAAAGTGTGGTTAAGGCAAAATGTTTCATTTTTTATATTATGCTACTGAAGAATGTTCAATGAAAAACGCTGATGACAGAAGAATAAACAGGGGGTTTTTAATGCTTTTTATGCTGTTTTTCCTATTGTTCCTGCCTCTTCCGACTCTGTACTTTCTTCACAAAAGCTGTCTTTCTCGATTTGCCACTGAGATCAATAGAGAGATGTTCATTCAAAGAAAATTTGCTGGAGGTTGTACTTTTCTGTTTGGAATTTATCCTGGGCTCTGGCTGCACCACCTCCCAGGCCTTGACTACAATGCCAAACTAGGCCTCATCTTGTCACGGACACACACTCAGGTACAACCCTGACATTCAGTGACAGTTCCACCAGCACAAATACGCCCCTTTAACATCCCACCGCCACACGCCCTCCTTTAAAAGGTGACTGCTAGGGGCAGTAAGCTGTAGAAAACACGTTGTGCATCAGCATTGCTTTTCCAAGTAGACCATCATGATAATGTGTTTAGAAAACAACCCTAATTACCACAGCCACCCCACTGACACACCATTCTTGAATGAGACAGACCCGCATTTGCGTCCTAGATTCCCCGTTTTTGCATCTCTGCCTTCCTATCTGTGAGCTGAAAGAAGAAAGTATCCCTGCATAAAGACATTTGTGCAATGCCAGAGAAGATAACGAGTAGGTGGATGTCAGGAGAAGGAACTTCACCAATTGCTGAGACACAAACGTTAATTCAGCCTACAACCCTACAGTGGTGAACGGCAGAAATTGAAGCATTTCCAGTTATTTTGGCTAGCAAATGCCAAACACAACAGGTTTGCACTATACCAGGCACCACAACCACTGATGGACCAACTGCGCTGTGTAAAAACGGTGAGGCAGAAAACCAGCTCAGCAACATGGATTCGAGTTCAAATGAATATGCACCGCTAACGGAAGGAAAACCAAAATGGACAAAGAGCAATGACATGCTTTCCAGAAGAAAAAAAAGGCATCCCCTGATGCTCTGTGTGACAACTATTTTCATTAGGTTCAGTGAAAGCAAGCAAAAAAAAAAAAGCCATCCCACTGAAAATAAAACAGACAGTTTAAAGCTCATTATTGTGCATTTTGCCTGCACCTATGTGTGGGCTGAGAATCCTTTTTGCTTTCTTGATTTTTAAATAAATCACAGACACACGCACAGACGAATCATGAGGCATAAGGCTGTCAGACGGCAGACTAATGTCAGCACTTCAGTGTCCTGGCTGTCAGGTCTGATTCCAAACAACCTTTTGTCTTCTTGTTCCAGCTACTAAATTACAGATCAAACGAAAAATGTAATTATACCCCAAAAGGCCATGGATAGCATCTTAAAATACACTGAACTGTGAACAGAACAACAACAATAATAAAAAGATAAACTAGGATTACCTGTGGTGTATAGCTAATCCAAAGTGCTCCACAGTCCCACACGGGTTGTTATAGAACTGTTTCCTATTTGACAGCTTCTGTTTTGCAGGGAGAAGTGTCCCCCCCCCCCCCCCCCCCATTTTTAGTATAATTTTGATATTTGAAGTCTTGTGAAACAATACATCATCTCCCCTGTTGCCACAAATACTCTTGTAATACTGTCACTGAATTCTACTGTAACTTCAGAAAAACAGTTCTGAAGATGATGCAGAACTTGAGCACTTGCGTTTTTAAAAATTGTGCAAAGGTGGGAATATGGTGACCTATTTTCTATGCACAAATTCAGCTGCTACATTTTAACAGAAAGAAAAAATATTGAAAGTCTATAGGAATAGACCATTTTCTCAATTAGTTCTCTGTATGTTACATTGGATTGGAAGTGCTATCAAATACTGAATTAACTTTTTTTTTTTTCCATATGATTATTAGAATGCTAAATATTCAAGGACTTTTCTTGGTTTCTTGCACATGTCTATAAAAGTATTACTATTCAAAATACTAAATTATTCTTAGCAATACCTGGCAAGATAAAAATAGGTGGTGGTGTTAGAGGGCAAATCTCCACAACTGTTAATCCAATCTACATACAATCAGAAAGGTTGCTGATGGCTGAAATTGTTAATCTCCTCTTTCTTATTAATGTCATGATTCCTACCTTTATTCAAGAATTTGAACTCATGTTTTAAAAGGAAAATAGGCAGGCTATACAATGGGAAAGCATTAACAGTTCAGCCACTGTCCTTTTGTTTGCAGTCTCCTACCGCAAATATAATTTGCAGAATAATCGAATTCACCATCCCCATCTGTTTGCACCAAGGAGGGTTTTTCTGAGTTAGAGAAGATACAAATATTTATTATTCTATAGACAGCTTAGTGACTAGCCGATACAGTACTCTTTTCCCAAGTCCGATCTTGAATTTTGCTGCGAGATGTTCTGCTTGTGAAGTAGAAAGTCTAGATATTAAATGGAACTAAATGGACTGATTTATTCCCCTTACAAAATTCTAATTAAAAGACATCGAGCAGGTAGATGTCTGAACTCCATCCATTTTCTAATGTGTGGTGCTTTACTCTCCCCATTACTGTCATCCAGTAAGATGCTTGTACCAAGATCTCCAGGTAACCTGGTTGGATCTCTGGTCCATGCACTCCACGAACTGCGCTGGAGCTGATGTATTGAATGAGACCCCTGAAAGAACCGTACGAACTGCCTACGCTGTACCTGTTCCATAGGTTGGCTCACCACAGCCTTAAGACACGGGACTCTGTAGATGTGTATCAGAACATACTTGTCCACATTTCTAGTTCCAGGCAGCAATAATGGGACATGTACATGCCTCAACTCGTGGCTATGCAGGCTCGCCCCCAGTTCAACTGGGGCAGTATCACACATTCGTGGTAGAGCATATGCTATGACCTGCAAAGGAAGAAAATTCTATGTGTACCCTAACTTCTTACTTTTTTTTTTTCTTTTTTTTTTTTTTGCAACAGAAAATTTTGTGAGAAACAGAACAAAGGAAATTACAGAAGGTTTTGTATTTTCTCAAGAAATTAATTGTCTACAGCTGGACTATACAGAGCTTGTACACTGATCACATGTAGAGAAGGAAAGATAAGCCACTGAACTGAGGGTTTACTAAAAACCCACACATGGAAAAATTCCCTACCAAGCATCATGTGGAAGTTATATGAATGCTGCATTGCACGCAACATCTCATAAGAAGCAAGTTTTATCAAATGATTACTTGACTTTATTCAATTGGGGTTCTGCCAGTGCACGAAGAAACCACAATCCAGCCTTTTCCCTTAATTCCTAGTACTTTGAGGTCTACAAGAAGCCAAATAATGTGAACAATGTCCTTGAAAATACACTCTTTTTTTGTTCAGTCTCTGCCAGTATACTTCATTTTCAGCCATTCTGGAAGTGCCTTAATCTTTGGCTGCAAACTCACTTGGCCTGACATTCGGCAATGCATTATAGACCAGATGGATTTAGGGAACTGGACTGATTGGATTAATTATATTAAAGGGAGAGGAAGAGGGAAATAAAAGGAAATTATTTCTTCCTCTACTTCCTAAAATAAATAAATAACTAGAACTAATTCATTTGAAAGAGTTTCCAGGGTGTGTGTCTATGTACTTATACTGTAAAACACAGCCTTGTGGATGCAGCCCAGCAGTGGCTGGGGATCCAGCCACCGTCTGCAGGGCAGCACACCGTTTGTTGTCCAAATTACACGCTGGTCTACTAGTATTTTCCTGAGAGCTGTGAAAATAACAGACATAAAAAGCCTTACAGAATATAGGCATCAAAAGATACTACTGAAAATGAAAATAGGCATAAATTCATCTCTGTGGTACGAACCTGACCAGATTCTCGTGATGCTGAAGCACAGATGCTTTGGACACATTTTGATGTCCTAAGGCTAACTGTAAGTTGTTCAACTTTTGCCCCACTACATCCCCTGACACTGGATAATGCAGTAGAGACAGACTGCTTCTTATGGGTGAGGGAACACGTGAGGGGAATGGGACTTTCTTTTCCCCTTGAAGAGGAGAGGCATGTCTGGGGGACAGCCAGCACCCAGCAAGGAACGGATTTACCCCCATAATCCTGTTCTCATAGTAAGGTCTATATTCCACGTGCCTCAGCACTGGCATAATGAGCACACCCTAGTTCAGACCTACAAATTTAGCTCCCTTTTTATACATCTGCTTTGTTTGTAAGAGCTCACACTGAACAGCTATAACCAGTTCTGTTGGCTGAGAGGTCTATACCTGAGTTACAGCAGGGCAGACTGACGGACGACCGGATTCATCCCAGAAACCTGGCTGGTGGTGGATGTGGGTCAGTGACCTACAACCTCGTTACAGGGAGAGCTGACACACCATGTGTAACCAGCACTCCGGATAACTCCTGCACTTAGGAAGTTTATCTTCACAGTATCTGCAATTAGTCTAAAGTATCTACTTGTCTTCTTAAAATATCCATAAGAATTAAGAATTTTTAGAGCAAACCTACTAAACATGGTATTTTTTTTTGGTAGGGGCTAGATGCTCTGCCTCAGTGACGGTTGCAATTCTACATTTTCTCAAGGATGTAGCGTGTGAAAAGTCATTTCTATAAGCTATGTGTATTTATTCTTTCACTGCTGGAGAAGCAGCAGCATATGGAAAACTGCAGCCTGGCTGACTTAACAGGTCACAAAGACACAGAATAAAGGCATATTTTCTGCCTTTGAATATTTTGCCCAAACCACTGGTTGCTATTACCTTAAAATACCAGCTCTGAAATCAAAAGCTGTGCTTTGCATTCAGATAAGGAGAAACACTAGATTTCCTTCATCTGACTTCTAAAATGTGCTACATATTTCAACATTCAGCCTTTCAGACAAATAAAATAAGTATAGCATACCATACTCTTGGATATTAACACCTCTTACTACTTACACAATTCCTCTGCAACTAGACCTTCTGTAGGACCATTGCCATGTACACCTATTCCTTTCCACACAGCATTTAATAATCTGTGTATTAATATAGAAGCTAAAGAATAACTCTTATAGCTGAAGTAAGCAATGATGTCTTTGTGTCATGTTTTTTTAAGAACAAGATGAATCATCGCACAAGCACAAAGGGGTGTCAGCAGTGTAAGATGCCCTAACACAGACCCTGGAAACTCTTAAGTAAATATGCCACCTAGTGTTTAATTGGGACAATTTCATTCATAAATCATCTCAACCAATTCCCCCCAAGCTTTTCCCTGCAAGTCTAGGTGGTATAGAGTCTGGCAGAAGTATCTGGAGATGCCTCCTTCACCTTTGCCCTCTCCCTCTCCCAAAAAAAATACCCTACAGCTTTCTCATTGAAGAAGCATCTTCCTCCCCAGGGACTGTTTAGCTCCAGATGGACTCTGCCAAATGGCCAAGCTACACTCCCAGTCCATCTTTCTCATTTGAGGAGCCCACAACTCAGACTGCCACAAGCAATTCAGAAGGCACTGAGAACTGACCCTGGGCAGTCGCCCTTGCTGTAAACATCCCAAACAAGTTCAATGGACTTCAGAAAAGCTGCCTTGTACCACCAGCAAAATGACAGCTGGTCCAGCAGATGGGCACAGAGTGAAGGAAGCAGGGCTTTCCACATCGCCCTGCCTGCAGGTACTTGCAACAATCATTTGGAGAAGCAGAAGCACTACTCCCAGTTTACAACTTGCCAAAAGGGGACAACAAGTTATCACAGCAATGAGTATTGTTTAGATGGATGGATGAACTAACAGAAAATCAGGGAGAGAGGCTTTCGAAATGTAACAACAATTATTTATCTTGACAAACAGCATAGACATAATTCCTCCTGAGGCTATGTGAATGTTCTCCTTCCTTGCCTCTAGCCCTCACTTAATAATGGCACACCTGACTTAAAGGCAAGCAACCCTCTCACTCTTGACAGAAGAGATACTCCAGCTATGTACATGGCTTGGCCCCTTTTCATGGGCTTAGAACATGCCAAATTGTCTCCTCACATTTTCTAATTGAGATTCTCTTGATGTTTCTGTCATGGACACTCATTATGTTTCCAGGGATTAAATTCCTGTACTGACTCACATGAGAGCACAAACCATCCTGAGTTTTCAGTAATGTCTTGTTTGTACTTCTTCCAGATCAATAAAAATCTTAAATAAAACTCCCATCCCTGTAGCACTTCATCATCCCCAGCTTAACAGGCTGCTGCCTATCTTTATTCTTTGCTCAAAATTCCTCTACCTATTTTTTGTCTATGTGACCGTGTTCATGTGCCAACCAATTTGAATTAATGTCAAGAGTATGATTTCACGAGACATTGTACTACTTTGCTAAAAATCCAATTATTCTGCATCTGCTGCATTCATTTCATTCAGTACTTTTGTAAATCTATCAAAAAAGGCAATCAAGTCTAACTGGCAGTATTCATCCTGTATAACCGATGCTGACGACCATGTGCAGTCCCACTGTTCTCCAGGGCTGAGAATACATTACAAGAAAGAGCCCATTGTTATGATCAGTACTTTTCACACCACAGCGCTCTCCTTTCCAAATACTAGCGGTTATAAAAAGCACTGGTTCCTGACCTTTGTAGTCAAGCCTTAGCTGAGAACACTGTCAACAGCATGTGGTCATTACTAGTTGTTACCCTGCCCAGGCTGCTGCCTTCTCCCTCCTGGTGGCTCCGGCCCTGCGGCTGACTGAGAGCTGCAGACCCAGCCCACAGGTGATCAGGGAGATCCCCACACCTGGTTTCCCAGTATCCCAGCGGCAAGGTGATGGTGTGGGCTGCTGAGCTGGCTCTCCATGGCAAGGGCCCCAGATCAGAGGCATTTGCTTGGGTTCTGCACCTGACTGCACCTGAGTACCCACATGCCTCAGGGGTGAGGCCTACTGCAGCATGGGTATGGAAAAAGATGCTCAGTGGACACAGCGTACACATTTCATGCTCAGAAAGGACAGTACCTAGAGTGTGATGGGACAAGTGCCAGTCAGCATTGTAGGGACACAGAAAGCTGGCCAAGATGTTCCTTGCCAGAAGGTCTGCAGAGTGCACAGGGCACAGAAGAGGAAGAACTTAGTGTATCTTGCCTAGCATTAAGCATTTCATGGAAGCCTTTGACACTTGCAGCTATAAAGCTGCAGTTAATTTCTCATTAGTGATGATTCAGAATTGAATCATAGAATGGTTTGAGTTGGAAAAGACCTTAAATCCAATGCTCCTGCCATGGACAGGGACACCTTCCACTAGACCATGTTGCTCAAAGCCCCATTGAACCTGGCCTTGAACACTCCTCATCTTTTCTGCAGGCCCTCTTTAAGTACCGGGAGGCTGCTATTAGGTCTTACTAAAGCTGTGTCTTCTCTAGGTTGGAACATACTCTCCTCCCATGGTGAGGAATCAAGTAACTGCTCCTTAGCTACGCTGGTTAGATGTCTTCAAGTAGACAGGATGCATTAGAGCCTAAATAATAGTTTTTCAGGCACAGAAAACCATGGAGAAATCAGACTAGAAGATACTTAAGGAGATTTTCCTCCTGCTTGCCTCAGGTATCAGTGCTACCTGTGCCATTCCTCCCAGATGTTTTCTAACGTATTTCTATGATGAGGGAGATTTTGTGATCCCCTCAGGCGCTCCATCCCAGTGTTTCACTGTTCTTCCTTTTTTTCTTTCTCCCTTAAGAGCTAACCTGCAATGTTCATCACTGTGTTTCAGGCCTATCATCTCTTGTCATGTCTTGCATGAACACAGAGGACAGGTTGTTTTTTTTCCATGTAATTAGCCTAGCAAATGTATGGCCTAAACAAGCACATCACTAAAGTTACAAATTTTTGAAACAAAACATAAAGGATAAATATTAGTAACTGTTCAAACACTTTCCTTTTGACACTAATTCCAAATCCACCACAAACAGAAATCAATCTCTCTCTTATTCTTCAGAAGTTGAACAGTTGTCTTTCAAGATGAAAACACAGCAGTTTAGAGGCGCTTGTAAAAGTTTAGTGCCTATTCCCACACAGAGTCTCAAGATTCATGTGAGATAACCAAGTATAGATTTTCCACTTTCCAGGGACTAGACAAATGAAATGTTTATGCTGAAGGCTCCATCCTAATCCTTATGGAAGTTTGTTTATACTAATTTAATACCATCAAACTATGTAAAGAGTATAAAAGCCAAGACAAAAAAAACCTCCTCACATAAGGCTTTTATTTTTAATACATCAAACTAAGCATGGTTTTTATGCAACAAACATTTAGCTTTATTGGAGTGATTAATATGCTCATGGTAAGAAAATACGCAAAAGGAAAAAATAATTTATCTATTCAGCTGATCCTAGCTGCAGATACGGTACTGTACTTGAAGAGCCAAGTGGTGTTTGCCTTATGGTTACCATAAGTACTTCTGGTGTATCACTTTTAGTACTAATCTGACATTCTCATTTGAGAAAATCTTAATCTATGGTTGTGGTATTCATGTATGAAGTTTTCACATTGCTTCCATGTGACTACCCTTCTAAAACACTGGATTGGGAAACACCTTGGTGGTAATAAACTTGATATTTACCTTTGCTCCGTATGTTTAGCAGTGCCCTGAACTGCCCCAAGACCCTTTGAAAACTTCACGGGTCTTCCCCTTCATTTCAGCAGCATTTGGACCAGATCACACCCGTTCCATCATGTCATATGTGTAAATCCATGTTATCTCCAACTTACAAGCTCTCTTGAGGCATAATCATATCATTTATTCTGCTTCAGGCAAAAGTCATGAATCCTAAGCTGATGGTAATAGCATAACATAAACCAGGAACCTGGAGAGATGTTAACAGCTCAGGGAAGCAACTGAAGCAAATACTTTGCAATAGGACCTCTCTTTCTCCTGATTCCCTCCACTACCATTACTGTTAAAGTGAGCCCAAATTATTCCTCTCAAAAATCCTTGCCTAATCAGGCAAAACATTAGGTTTTAGTTAGGAATGCCACAGCTACAAACAGCACACCTTTTTCTGTGCATAATCACAGACAGCCAGAGGAAAGGAATTGAAAAAAGATTCTTTCAATTATTTTACTTCAGAAGCTTTCTTATTTTTATTTCTTATATATTACCTATTTCATATTTATGATGCTCTAAATAAAAAAGAAGCTGTAAAGAGACAGAGCTGGAAAATACAAAAGAATGCCAACACTGAAAAGCAAAAGAAAATGATTAGGCAGCTACACTTTCAGTAAGATGGTATTTGTCACTCAAAATATAAAACTGCTCACTAAAATACATATATTAGCAGACCTACTGTATTCATATAAACTCCTCTCACTGTGTTATAATACCAAAGAGTATTCTGGATGAAACCAGTACTAAATTGTTAACAGTTATTTAAAGAAGACAGTGTAGTTAAGTACTCATGTCAGGGCATGCTTCAATTAAGTAGGTACATGTGGTAACCTGTGTGTAAACTACTACTCTTGCAGGACAAGCAGGAGTGACTGATGAAAGGAATTAATTACTCCCAAAGCAATTTATAAGGTTGTTGCTTCTAGCAGCAAAAATGCCACACACCTTTTATCACTGCATGTATTACTGAAATCTGCAGATAAAGGCCACCTTCATGTGCAGGATTTATGTTGCTGCTTATCAGTGTGGTGTCTGAGCATCTTCCAGGAAAGATCAGCTGGAGAGAAGACCCTTGTGTACTCTGTGGACGTGTATATGGGACTGAAAATGTGAAACCCAATAAAAGGTGGGGTTGTTGATGTCCTAGTAGAACACATTTTAATTTGTTCTGACCAAGCATGTTGCAGAAACTAGGGAGCTGAAGGTGATGTATGAGACACAGTGTCAAATTATGAGTGCGGTTCCAGCCCAGAGCCTGCAGGAACAGATGTTTCTGCTCACTATCCTCTTAACCCTGTGATCCACAGCTAGGACAGCACAGTGCCCTGCAGCCCTCGTCTGCAAGGACATGCTCAACATCTGGATAGACATCCCAGAAGAGAGCTGAACACCAGCTAGCAAATTGTAATAAGATCATTAGAGGTGTAGAGGAGCTGCAGAATGGGAAGAATAATGAATAAATGAAAGACTGAAAAGATTTCTTTATCGTTGGCTAACAGCAGAACCTGTGGAAAATTCCATGTAGACACAAAAATGGAGTGGCAAGATGAGGCTAAAAGGCCTTCAGAAAGGAACGTGGTGTGAGTAACAATGCAGGAGTGTAAATACTTGCAAAAATTGTACCAAAAAAGAGGTTCTCTTAAAATTGGCTGTCTCCCATGCCATTTTGATGTAAGGAAAACTGCAATGCCCTTAAAAAATTAGTTCTATAACTAGATTACATCTACAATTAAGGGATGTTAGAAAACAGCCTTTCCTGGAAGCATTTTGTTCTGTGGGAAACTGTGTGTGAGCAGCATGACTAATGAGGACAGTAATACCAGCTCCTACTTCCAGCAAAGTTATTTTCCCTTTTCTGTCACCTTTGCCTTAATAGGAATAGCTTTCTTATCTGTCTATTATTTGTGTGGGATTTTCTGCCGAGGAAATCTACAACCTTTCAGACTCTATAATATGCTTATCTTTACAGCTTTTTAGTTCTAGCTGCAGTATTAACTATGGGCTCTGTCATTTGCACTTAAATGCCTGGTAATGAGTTCCAGCAAAACAGATAGACAGGTTACCATGTCAAGCAGCAATAGAGAGTTTTCCGAACTGTCCTGCTGCTAAGTGAAGACTCCACATACAGCTTGCTCTTGGTTTAGCTCAAACTGCTACACTGCTCTTTACAGACTATCATTGTTAAATGCCTTTTGCTGCTCCTGGCACGTACTTGCAACCAGAGAGCAGAAGAAGCCCTTCAGCCCAGGCTCCAAGCAAACTCATATTTCATGTGCAACTGGTATGTTTGAACTGACTAAGCCAAATCCTATTTGGAGAGAAGTTGATGGGAGCTTTGCCAGGATCCAAGCAGGCAGAGACCTGGCACTGACAAAACCTTCCTTAATCTTTACCGCGTTTACCAACAGTTTGTCCTCTGTCACATAGGTTAAGATCATTCTTTTTGCAAATGCTTTAAGCTCAACCGCTGCCAAAGCTTTTCTTTAACTTCAGCCTGCCACCCTCATCGCATCCCCCATGCTAACGTGAAGAAGGAGCTAGAAGGCAACCCAAACTGAGGAACTGCTCCTGCGTAAGACCAGCATAACAAAGAAACAACACTTGGGGAATAGCCTGTGCCTGACACTGGGCACTGTGTCACAGTGTCCAGGTCCACCCAAGGCACAGGGTGGCTGCAGTGCTGCGCAGGGCAGGTCACAGGAGTGGGAATGAAAGTGCCAGAGCAAGGAACCAGCATGGTTTCTGACCAGCAGCTGTGAGAGCTTTTACTTGATCAGACCACTCATGAAACTCCAGCATGCATTTATTTTCAACATTCCAATTCTTTGATTATATTTTCCCAAATTACACTTGCTGGGCTAGGATTAGAAAGGAAGATTTTTTTCTCTTTGTCTGGGACACAAAGATTGCTGACACAGCATGGGTAGCAGTTGCAGGATAATGTGATATGTGATAGCGATAAGTGTTTCAGAACTACATATTTTACTGACAGACTACTGCAATTTTTTCACTCCTACGTGTGAAGATTAATTGCTTGCAGCAAGTTACACTTCTCCCACATTCACCGGTAACATGAACTACTGGTAATCAGTTACAGTGCATACCAGTACCAGGTACTTATCTGCCCTACATCTTCAAGAATATGTTCATTTGCCCCAAGTACAGCATCCATAAGCAGAGCAAATACAAACCTGGCGATCGCAACTTGCCCAAGCTTAAATCACAACATTAAATTGCCCAAGCTTAAATCACAAGCAGATAACATACAATCTTCAAACGTTCTTTGCACAAAAAACTATTTCTCTATCCAGAATCCTTTTTGAAGCTGGATCCTATTAAAATGACAATTGCCTACACTGCTAAGAAAGTATTTGCAGCATGCTGTTCTCCCACAACACTTCATTTCTAAAAAATCATTGTGGCTCCTTTCAGATTAAAAATCTGTTAGACCTCTTCTAAGTAAGACAGAAATAACTTTCAGATGAAATATTGCTATTAAGTATCTTAAATCATGTACATTTCCTTAGGCCTGTTACAAAAAATGTTGGATAAAAAGGCATGAACAACAACAGCTTAATCCAACCCATACATCACACCTCCCTTCTGGGATGGGCATAACTCCACTAATTACAACCTCGAAGAAATTATCATTATGGGAACAGACAGGTACCCCAGGCAGTACCGAGACATTTCGTCCGAATGCTGGCTCCTCCCGCCAGCCTGTGCCTTGGTGGCCCCTTCCATCCACCTACCCCAGGGGAGCAGCAGTGCCAGAGTGACTGAGACATTGAATAATCTCCGCTGGCAGTGTGGGAGGTGACAGAACGAGACGATTCCCTGGATGGTGTTAACAAACCCACTAAGGAGACAAATGCCTTCAGCTGCACTTTCACACTCTGGGATTGGTTTCAGTATAAAGCAAAATCTCACTTGTAAAATGCCTAATCTATAAGAGAAGTACGAATGCTTAACCTTAGAGCGCTGAATTCTCACGTTCTTCTTGAGAAATAATGGAAGTTTCTGTCCTGCATATACAGCTTTCCCCTCCACTCCATCATTTCTGAAACATTCAAAATAGACCAGGCAGCACTTTCAAATAAACCAGCTCAGTTATAAAAAAAAATAAATAAATTTACTTGTTCAATTGGCCAGAGAAAATACACCTTACGAAAAACTCTATGATTTTTCACACATGCAGCAAAGAATTTACTTCACAGAAAAATGTCATACTAATATTCATTCACTTCTTTCTAGGGGTCTGAAATTTATTGTAGTAATTGAAGGGGGTAAAGGTTTTGATTTGTGGGCAAACCATGGCCTTTGTCTAAAATGCTGTACAACACATGACAACCTCAAGCAAAACATCTGATACAACTCCCACTGAACTACCAATTCCCCATTTTACTTTTACAATTTAGAGGCCTTCTAAAGTTTATATAAAAAATAACATTAAATTATCTTTATCCTCCTTTGTCCCTCTATGCTGTTACTGACAAATGCTCAGTTTTTCATTGGTTTATTCCAAAGCCCAGTCCATTCTTTATTTGAGGTTACTGTGAGGAAGAAATGGGAATGATGACCCCTGAGTCCTTGTCTGCTACCCAAACCTCTCATGAGCTTCTCCCAGGAACATATAAGGCTGGTACCCATAGAGAAGCCCACTGGGAGTCCTAATCATGTCTATGGCAGGTCTTCAGCCTGCAAGCAGACCACTTTGCCTATTCAGCCCCACTCCTGTTGTAGCTGTGACTACTCCTACTCCTCCTGGCAAGAAAAATATGTCAGAAACAGCTGCTGTTCCTCCTTCTGCTGCTTTCCCTTGGTGGGAGGAAGGCAGAGAGGGCTGCCAACAATGAAATGGCTTAGCTGAAGCCAGCTATTTTTACATGACAGCGCAGCCACGCTGTCCAGTCTTGCAGGCTGCTAGTGCCTGCATGTATGGAAATCTAGATGAGCGCCAATCCTTTTAGGGTATGTATATCATGAACTACCTCTGAGGTAAATAATGCTCTGAATACTTTAATTTCATTCAGCTGCAATACAAAAGAAGACCTAATCCAATCACTAATGTGGTCCAGAGGTGTATTTTTGCTATCGACAGCAAGTTAAGTCAAGTCCAAACATTTTCTAGCACAGTTACCTGGAACTAAGGATGCAGCTCTCTACTCACTTTAAGCCAACATCTTCATTTTTTGAGCTGTCATCAGAAGAAAGTCTTGCCCTTTCCTTCGTGCTGCATTTCCACCCCTATGAGGTGGATCAGGTAGCAGATCTGGCTGAAAAATTCACATGTTTTTTCTTCTGGCTGCGTTAGTTTTAATCTGGAGCCATTTTCTGGTGTTACCTACTTCATAGCTGCATAAAACTGTATGTCAGCAAAAGGGTGAAGGAGACAGGGCAGGGGCCCCTTCAGCAACAGTTTGCATTATGTTGGTTTAAAAGAGTTTTTACAGTACTTAAAACTGCCTAGCCTGGAAAATGACATCCAACCCCAAGCACAACAGAAAACACAATCTGTTAGAAGTACTAGAACAATCCTTCCTGGAGTCTTTGAGAAAACTTTGAGAGATACAAAGGACCACTGCTTCTCACTGCAAGAACCGTAAGTAAAACTGAACACCATTTCGAAACCGTGTTTTTCCTTGTACAAAAAAATATTCTCTTGATTTCCTTGAGAATGCAGCATCATTTTCAACCGTCATGATTCCTTTATTACACTAGTCATATAATAATATTCACAGTCATCCCAATGATGGTCCAGTATTTTCCCAACATAAAAGAAACTTGTTCAGAGCATCCTTTGGACCTTTTCCCAACCTACACAAAGAAGTCCATCACACTGCACTATATTTATTCCTGAGTGCGCCTCAAATCAAGTAAAAATGAACTTTCTTGTGCCTGTTACAGCACTCATAACCAACCAGGGTCCAATCACAGGAAATAACTGAATGAGCACAAAACCAGTCTCCATGGCATCCACTCCTCTTGCATATGACAATACCACCTCATTGAAACAAAAACTATTGTCGTCAGTGGATACATTTTGAAACAAAACTTGAATGAAGGACTTGTTGCTGTGCCACTCTCCAAAGCACTTCCCTGTGGTATTATGCCTTCCCTAAAAAATGTCCTTGTAAATTGAATAAATTTGTTCCAGAGGATGAATAGGTTTACAGGCCAGGTCAGTAATTTGAGCAATTGCTACTACTAACAAATCCAAACCAATATACAATCAGCCAATGCAGATATGTTAACCCAACAGACAAAAACTATGCTAGAAATATCCTAGAGCGATGAGGATATGTATAAAAAAGCTGATATTTTTCATGCTTGATATTACTACATGATGGCAAATTCATTCTCTGTGTCCCAAATACAAACTGGCCCTAGTTCCCATCTAGTCAGTCAGCACACTGAACACTAAAAGCCTCAGTCACACTTCAGAAGTCTGCTTACAAATGTCAGTAAGTCAATTCAGAATAAACATTGGATTAAAAAAAAAGATGTTTTTGACAGCTTTGCCACCTGGGAAACAACATTATCCACATGTCACTGCTTACAAGACTGTTCCTCCTATGTAAAATGATTTCTAATTTTACATCTTCAGATGGCTGCTAACTGCACAAAATTCTCAATTTATTATCATGTAAATAAGTCCTAGTCCATACAATGCTATGGGATACAGGTGCAGAGAAGGAGTTCAAGGAAAGCCCACTTCAAATGAGAAGAGCAAGAAGAAAGGGAGGCAAACCCATAATATCCCAATTTCAGAATCACGAGAAGAAAGGGAAGAAAACACACAATATCCCAGTTTGAGACCCATCCACCAAAGACTTGGCAGAAAAGAGGACCTTTGAACTGTGAATGGAAAGATAACAAACTTGAGCTGTGGTGAAGGGTCTGTGGGAAAATGTTTCATAATCCTATGCAAAATATGCTTAAGTATATGTGGACAAAGAAATATAACTTGTGAACAATTACAGATGCAGCTCCTAAGTTAATCAGTGTGTGTGTGTATATATATATATATATATATTTACACAGTGAAAACAGTTGCATTTAGTACTTATTAGAAAGCATTCATCATAAGCTCCAGTCAAATATTAGTTTGGAGCCAGGATCACATTAACAGGATATAAACTTTTCAGTGGGATAGTAATACTTAATGAAGTACAGGAAAACAGACACAGGCTTTTAGACAAAACTCTTTTTTCTCTCAAATTTGATAGAAAGACTAGTATTACTTCCCAAGATTTTAAACTGAATACTTACCTTTTCAACTGGGGTATTTTCTTCACTTGTTACACTTGCTTTCCTTGATTCGTTTTTAGTTCTGCTCAGCCTCCGGGACACTTTTTCTCTAAGCAAAGTAGCGTATCCAATGTGTTCATAGATGGGGTTTGTTGTCATTTTGGAAATATACTCCGAAGCCTTTGTTTCTATATACAATGTTATCAAGCCATCTGTAACTAGATCATGGATTGATTCAAATCTTTTCTCCCCAACAAAGTGCTTCCCATCATAGAACAACCTGTAGTTTAAGGTCTGATTACCAAATCTGCAAATACCAGAAAGAAAAAAAAAAGGAGAGGGAAAAAAGAGAAAGGGAAGAGTGAGAGAGAGAAATCATACTGACAAAACACTCAAGAGGTAATTTTGCTGACAAGTCCATGTATCTGGATTACATATAGAAAATGCACATGGGTGCAACTGGATCTCTGTGGAGACACCAACTCCAGTTCAAACCCAAACCTGTCCGTTATCATGTGGAATGGGCTACAGAACCGAGGCCAATTCTTTGTAACAAGCCACGTGACCCAGACGTAAGCGGCTTAAATCTAAATCCTAAAGGGGCTAGGGCAGTGATGGAAAGGCACGTTTGCATTGACAAGACCATATACCAGAATGTGTAATTGTGGTAAGGTCTTTTCCATCCCAAAATGTTTCCGAGGTGCAGAAACTGGATGCTTAATCACCATGAGCATATTTACAGTCAATGAAGAGAGATGTGCATCTCTGGCAAGTAATTCAAATCCTAAAGGTCTGAACCACCCTCTGGCAGGAAGCCAGAGGGACCCAGCTTCTAATTCAGGGGCCCAATTGAGCACCCAGAGTTCTGTGGGATAACTCTGGCCCTATACAGCTATGTATGGCAGGTGTAATCCATGAGGTTTTTTAAAGAGTTTTTAAAAAGCAAAGTGCTTTAGTAGCACATTCAGTTTGTAACACCATGGTTGGAATCTCATTCTTGATTAAAGGATTCAAAGATACGACATTGGGTTAAATGGTCCTTATATTGCATCAGATTTGCATGTCTGCATAATTTGTTGGGCATTCAAACCAAACTTTTTAAGCTTCTTATTTTCTTCCCCACATTTTTCATATGAATTCCCAATTTACAATTGAATTCAGTTTATGATTCTGCAAATAATTATTCAGACGGATTTAGAAATCATGCCGTTATGTCAAAACAATAGGCACTTTGCCATAATCCCCATCCTTTGGTAGTTCTTTTTATTCTTTATTTTGAAATCTCTCTTCAAAACGCTAAAAAAATTATGCTTGTTCTTTTTCAGCTGACAAAAGTTGCTTTTAATTTATACCACTTTTTAGCTGGCATGACTCACGAGCTTTTCCAGCTCTACCATCTGCACATTGATCTGAATTCTAAGGATGATTTCAGCACACTATCACAGCCACTTGGGATAACTCCTTATAGGATTTTTCCTTCTAGCTTACTAGCAGAATGGTAGAAATTCAGACTTTTATTTTGTCTACATCCCACAGAAGTAATAATGCTATAAACATTGTAAAATATTGCCAAGGAGTTTGTTTCGTCAAAACCCAAACGAATACCTTGCCTTGCCACTAACCCAGATCAGCTTTAAGACTGCTGTGTGGGCAGGTTTTGAATGGCACAGCTAACCCAGGAGCAGCCGTATTTTCAAGGAAAGGCACCTGTGAGGGGCAGCGATGTTGTAGCTTGGGCTCCCACTGAATTTTTTCACTGGGCTGAATAGCAGACTCTTACTTCTTTATGCAGCAGCAACATCGCATCCTTCACACTGTATTTCTACAGCAAGCTTGAATTCCAGTTAGGGAAGAAAACTGACGTCTGATATGCTGCTTTTGACAGCTGGTCAGCCACTGGACTTCATGGTTTTCCAGGGTTATTATCCCTGACATTTGCTGATGTTTGTGTTGAACACATCACTCAGCTCAGAGGACAACATGGCTGTGTCCTCTGCTGGGACACTCTCCTGTTCTGTACTCACATCTTATACAGAGTTTTCAAGCAGAAGCTCAATCTTTACAACGCTCAGCTCTAGGTAGCAAAATTTTTGAAAACAGGTGCAGTCTGCTTCTGCTAAGGCACTTCTTAGCCAAGGAGTGACTGAATTGCTGCAGTACTGTGATGGTCAAACTGCTGACAAGAGGGTGTAAAATCCCTCTGACACCATGACGTGAATTAAGTAACAGCAGACATAGAATTCACTCAAAAGGGACTGATATAACCCCCTCCATTAAACGCATTTACATTTGCACTATAAGGCTCTATGAAAACAGCATTTACCTGAGAGCAAGAGTGTAGCAGCCGGGTTGCCGCTGGCTTTCTCTAAGAATATACGCTCCTTCTACGCCAGCAAGTATTTCATCTGCTTGCTCCCGAGAAATGATCCCATGAAACCTAAGGGAAGACATTTCAGCGACTAACAGAACAATCCAACCAGAAACACCTCCTCCCCCACCCCAGAAACCATTGGGAAACTTCTGCACTGCAAATCACTTGGTCTAAGCTATCAGGAAAGCTTCCAAGCACCTAAAAGTGGCAGCACAGTCATCCAGCATGGGCAAATCCAGCATAGAGGCAAAACAAAATGACACTGTATATGCAATTTCAGGCAGCACAAGCCAGTATGACATTTCATCCTCACCCAGAGATTTTGTTCTGTAAATGC
This sequence comes from Columba livia, assembly GCF_036013475.1. Lineage (NCBI taxonomy): Eukaryota > Metazoa > Chordata > Aves > Columbiformes > Columbidae > Columba > Columba livia. The sequence goes on along the minus strand of NC_088603.1, from coordinate 37,472,098 downwards.
CCCATCTTTTCACAACTTTTCTCTCCTACGAGTCTATGCCCCTCTTCTTTGTTGCCCTTCTAGAGGTCTTATGACAGAATTGAAAACTAGGTACAAAGGAATTATTTTTTTAAATGAAGATGACTTAAAATTAAAATGAGAGGTCATCTGTATTAACAGTTTGCTTTATTTTTATATTAACATTGCTTCCCCAAATTTGTAAGGGAAATGGAGACAAAAAAATGGCAATGATTATTCAGATTTCTATTCTGTATATATTAAAGTAGAAGAAAATACAGAGTAGCCTTGAGAAAAACAGTTTTCTTCAATGAGTTCCTCATGCAGTGTTCAAAAAAAGCAATATTTTTTTGATTCTTTTGCCAGTGATATTTTAAGAAAGAAAGAGGCCCTATGATGCACAATTAACCTTACAATAATCAACATTTAGCAGCGATCTTTCTATAAGTACAAATGCAGTCTTTACAGCAGTTTGAGTCTTAACTCATACACACATTTGCTAGTTGGTAAGTCTCCAAGGGTCTCATCAGAGGTTTTGAAAGTTTCTATTTTTGCTGCTGTCTGAAATAAAAGGCACTAAAATGTATTAGCCTTCAGCATTTTCTCCTTTCTAACAATACATATGAAGTGGCATATTTCTAACACTGCCTCTGGCTTGGTAGTGAAAGAGAAGAAAAACATGTTGGATATAAATGCAATTGTTGTTCTGTTCTCTTTACACTGTCTTTTCACAACTAATGCATGTTGGAAATATTAGATTTAAGTGACCTTTCCTGAGTGGCTTTCTATTCAAAATGATGCAAATTGATTCATACTTGCTGTCTGTACTGATAGGGACACACTCATTTACTCCCACATCCAAATTAACACGAGCATCCCCTAGATGACATATTTAAGCGTGTCTTTACAGTAAACTCATGGCAGCTCATAACTCTAGTTAAAAATAATAAGCATAAGCTATTTGCCACCACAAGCTCATTATAGGCTTTAGGTTAGATATTAGGAAGAAAACTCTCCTGGTGATCAATTTAAGAAATCACTGGGACAGGATACTTGGGGCACCTGTGAAATTTCATTAACTGTGGGTGGTAAGGGGATAAAACCAGCTTGTACATGCTACAAGCTCCCCTGAACTCAGACGCCTGCCTCTGACACCAGCCAACAAGAAATGCTTATGGAAAGAGAACAGGAAGCAGTGACATATTTCTTTCACTTCACATCCCTGTCTATCCATCACTGGTTTAGCCAGAAGTGTCCCATCAGCTGTGACCTTAACCTTCATGAATCTGAGAACTTCACTTGTAAACCCTTTAATATCTTTATGCTTTTGGCCTCCGCAGCACCCTGTGGCAATGAACTTGAGAGGGACACTGTGCATGTCCCTCATTTGGACACCCACTGAGGAAGACCTGATCATTTTCCTCCTGTGGTAGGAGCTGCATCCCTTTCCTCCTCCATTGTTGCACTTTGCTGTACCTTTCATTTCTTCCGTAACCTTTCTGAAAAGGAGGAAGGAGGAAGGGATAGAGACAGACCAGAACTATGTGCACTATTTAAAATGCAGCCGCATCATATATTTAAACAGTAATATAATTATGATTTTTTTTTGGTCTGTTTCTTTCCCTAGAAAACCTTGATTCTGTTTCCAAGCACTACTGAGCACTGAGTGAATTGCTTTCATAGGACTGTCCCCAGTGGTCCTGAAATCTTTTCAAATGATAATAACTAACGTGATCTTGCCTGGGCGGGCTCACCCAGCTGATTTCTTGCAGTCCCTGCCAGCCCTGCTGCTCCACAAACCCAGACAATGTCAAACAGCCAGACAGGTTCCTGGATAAGAGATTGTGGTAATGGTTTTACAAGTCCTGCTGTAGGAAGCATGATGGGTTACTCAGGTGGGTACTGTCTTCAGCTCTGTTGTACTCTAATGGTGAGATCTGTATCCCCTGTTGTCAAAGACAGTATTTTAAAAATGAAACTTCAGTAATTGGTGGCAAAGCTACTGGCTCTTGAGGTTTTTGATAGTAAAAGAGGATTATTAAACACAGATGATGTGTCTGGGATGGAAGAAAAAATAGAAAATGGGATCTAAGTAATTCAACTAGAGACAAGGGCTGGGGCCTTAGCAGATTACTTCAGCAAAGGCCAAATGCCAGATCTGGGTGGTTGCTGCAGGGGCTTTGCCCTTCATCTGCCCAAATCTCCATGCCAATGCAGAATCCAGGCCCTTTAAATCTATTTACTGGCAGGAAGACTGCTGAGTACAAAGGAATTATACTCTAGTGGTCCAACAAAATGACACCTGTTCTTTTGGTATTTCAGTCCTTGTAACTTTAGCAGGGAGAACAGCATTTACACCTGCAATAGTATACATGCATAGTTCCACAGCCATGTAGGCTGGAGAAAGTATAGGAACATACACAAAAAGGCTGTGGCAAAGGCAAGCTGCTTCTCTCCTCCCCAGGCCATTGCAGGAAAACTGAGAGGTTAAAAATGACAATGAAAATAAAAGGAAGAACTACTCCAGACAATATTTTTTCCCTAACTGTCCCAAGATAATCAAAATAGACATGCAGGTTTGCAGAGCATCACAGTCCATGGATTGTGAGCAGCAGTACTGGACTGTAACATAGCTTAATTATTAGGCTTTCAATATATTTAGCTCCTAGTTGAAGTAAAAGGTAAAATAAAATATTTTATTCAGTTCTAGAACAACAACTTTTGGATAAAGTCATAAAATACTTAGAAGAGAAAAATACTTACTCTCTTCCATAATACTTTGGTCTGTTCTCCACCTAAATTTTGAAAGAAAGGAAAAGATATTAGAAATAGTCTCAATTTTAAATAAACTACATTAAAAAAAATATGCTTTATTAATAAGGACCATACTGCACCTATCTACGTGACAATATTCTGCAGATTCAGAACTGTGACTGGAACATGACTACACAGAAGAACAGAAACATGGAAACTGAAAGGGTGGTGTTATTGATGAATTTCTGGGAGAATAACATGTATTGATAGTGGAAAAAATAGAACTGCACATCATTCTATAAAATCTGCTCAAATGGATAAAGAATAGTTTACTGCTGGTTTGCCAATCTACTTTTCATTATATAAAGTAACACTATTTTTGTTATACACCCTTTAGCTTCTAAAAAACATTTTTTTGGCCTATATACAGCAACTAACTGAAGATAAAAAGTTTAACATTCTTGGGAAAAACAAGGTTTCTGGATTTAGACCTAGTCTTAAATTCCTCGAACTCTCGGACCTGATCCAAAGTCCACTGAAAAGTCGCTGGAAGGACTCCCAGTTATTTTAAAGAGCTGTGAACCAAATTTTAGCAACGCCACGTTCTGAGCCAGAAACTCTGGATGCGTCTGACGCTTCGACTCGTTTCTCAGCCCCCAATCTTTCTGGAAAGTTCGCAGAACAAGCCACCTCGCCAACTCCTGACTTCATTCTCCACCAGCCTTTGTCTTCCTCGGGCCGGGCGGGCTCCGGCCGCGATGCCGGGTGGCGCCGGCAGGGGGCGCAGCTGCCCCGCGGCCTCACCCCGCGCGATCGTTACACGGCTGGCTACGACAAATTAATTTTCAGATTTTTTTTTCCCCAGATGTATTAATATATATATATGTGTATATATATATATGTATATATATATATATGTATGCGTTCATTTAAGTGGTTTTATTAAAGGATGCTCGGTCTCCAGCTATGGCACTGATCAATAGTGTCACCAGGCTACAGGTCCAGCCCCCACATCTATGTGTGAGCATGACAGAACTTAATGCAAGATGTACATAAAATACCTTGTTTATTAAAAAAAAATACCCAAGCAAGTGCATACCTGAGTATGCACTTATCAATGGAATTGATAAGTGCATATCAATGCCCATATCAATGGAATTACTGCTTCATATGTAGCAACACACAGGTAGAAAAATCGTGGTTTCAAGACTTTGATCCTTTAGGATGAAACCGATGAATTTTCACCAATTCATCTGACTGGAAACACAGACCCTCGCTCTTGTTTTGATTATATCTCATTATTTCACCATAAAAAACTTTTCATCTATGAAGGTTTTTAATTTCTGGTTACCAAATGTGACACTTTTGATTCAGTAATCCACACACTAAACCGAAGCAGCCGACTTTCCGCCCTGCAGACACTGAGGCTACAATTCAGCACAAGGCGAACAAAAGTCTGTGCAGGATAATGAGAATCTTCAATGGAAGGCCTATGGGACTTCAATCAAGTCCTTATTGCGCTTCTTTCCTAGCTCAGTGTTTCTTTTCTAGCATGGCACTAACAATAGCAGTATCAGACCCTTGGAACTCCTGCCTAGGAATAACCTTGATGCAAACAGTTCTGAGATCTGAGGGGCAGGAATAAGAGGAAAACGCAAATGCACAAGTGAAAGAGAGAGCAACATCAGAAAAATTGCCAAGCGCAGGTGCTGTGTTTCTATTAATATGTGCATATATGGCAACTCAGAGAAGAAAGTGTATGAGTTAATTTTTTTTAACTTTATATTTTTATAAGAAAAAAAATCAAGAAAAAGCCATATTATCTCAGAAAGGAGGTTTTTCATACGTTCATCTTTAGTAACGCTACATGAGTTTATTATCTTGGAACTGTGCTGCCTTCCTGTCATCCTTACAGACCCTGATGACCCCCAAAACATATAGTTAGCTGGGAACTTAATTAAAAAATGGCTATCAGAAGCTGGGTTAGGTGAGGGCACCACATGAAATCTTCTCTTTCATGGAAACAAAGGCCACTCAGTACCTGAAAATGGTGACAAGGAACAAACAGATAAAGTTTCATTCCCACAGAAAGCCAAATAAAACCTTGACACCACAGAAGGTAAAGCATGACTTTAATCTAGGATTCAGTCTGCTTCTTTTTAAAAATATAGATTTGCATTGACTGTATGTACACACAGAATAAACCCCAACAGTTTCAGTATATCTCAGAAAGATAAAAGTCAATGGTACTAGCACTCACCTCAAAATTACCTGTAAGCACAAGTTCCCCCACAAATATATATATATGTGTATATATATATATAAATGACTATATGTATAAAGTATAAAATCAATGTGGAAAAAACTCCTTGAGCAAATGAAGGCACACGTTGTATTGCTCTCACGCCACCATTTATGCAAAAATATAAATTTATCTGTGAAATCTTTATAATTTAACTAGCAACCAATTGCACTGTCCTGGACACCATGATTTCCATTTTCCATGGTGTTCCTGAGGTAAAAGATTTGTTCTTCTGAGAATCCACACAAAACCCACCAAATCCTTTATTCTCCCCCCTCCTCCATTAAACAGAAACTTTCACTCCAACATTTTTTAGCATCCATGTGTGTAAAATGGTCACAACTTCAGCACTTGGCTTTAGGCAAGAAAGATACCGTAGTTTTCCCTGAACTGAAGCTCCAGATGTGCCAGACCATCTACATGCCCCAGAATCTAAAAATCCTCTCCTAAGCTCACTGCCACCTTTACCTGAAATAATAGTTTTGCTGCTAACCTACTTCACTGCTAGGAACAAACACAAGGAAACAAAGCAAGATAAAAGATCAAAATAACATCAGGGTCTCTACATCAAAACCAGAATGTCGGACTGAACTTAGAAATAAACCAAAAGCCTGCACAATTGATGGAGCAGAGGCTTAAAAGTATCAAAGGAGCCAGTAGGTCTGTTTTGCACCAAACGCCGACTCTGTACAAACTTCAAGGGAAATTCTATGTATCTCAGAAGGCAAAGGTGACTGAGATTCAGTTGGCGTTAAGCTTTACCTCTCCTGTTCTAAATGGGCTTGTGCACACAAAGTCAGGCAGATGCACTTAAGAGAATTCTTTGTCATGGAAAGGACAGGAAAAATGCAGGTAGAAAAGTGACTGTTTGCTGGTGGCAGGAGCCCAGAACAATCAACCTTACTCTGAGGACACATACACTTAAGTTTTTTTTCATAGATAATGGCTATGAAGCACATGTAGGTGACCAGGTGGTTTTATCCACCACTCTGGCCCATCTCCCTAGACATTGAGCAAGGGAAGAGATCAGAGTGGTTGAATCATTTAGATCTCTATGCTAATAGACAAAAACAATGTACAAAACGGAATACAATTATGTAAGGCAGATAACAGGTCTTCACTAATTAAAATATATTTTGCCTAACGAACTCCACATCTTACTTTTACTACCCCTATACAGAGGACAAATAAAATGGATCCTCTTTCGCTACTAAAAGTGGCAACTTTCAAATGAAATGTGGGATGGTGATTTCCTGGCTTAGAAAAAGGTATTCTTGACAACTTTTAACCAAAAAGGTTGTTGCAGAGCAGGCATATCTGGCCATTGTTCCAGAAACCAGCTGGAAAACACTGAAAATTACTACTGAAATTCATAGTTGTACGAATTATGAATCATCAGTGAGTGACAAAATTGTTTAAAACTACAGTCCAGTTGATCAGGAAATAAGAAATAGGGTGAAACAGCCTAAATCACTACTAATCACTATCCTTTAAAAGCCAGCAACATTCAACATCTAATCTTGGAGCATGCACAAAGAGAAATGAAGCCCAGCACAGCTCTCCTGACTCCCTCCAAAAGCCTTTGGAGGCTCATGTTTGAGAGACTTTGCATACTTCAGCCTTGATTCCCAGCCTGCCAGACCTGATTGTCCCTCCCCAAACCCCCCAAAAAACAACTTCTACACTTAGTCTAGTATTTTAAAGTGTTTGTTTTTTGCCAATGTTACAGAAAATCTTCCAGGTGTGGAGTCAGTTGTACTGGGGTTTGAAGCCAACACTGAGAATGCAATAAGCCTTCTTGAAAAAACTACACTAGCTATCTAAGCTAATTCAACATATTACTTTTACCTAAGTTCAAAGTTTACTGAATTTTAATGCCTTGGGATTTGTGGCTCCTCATTTGGCCAGGATGGTTTAGCCCTGGCATGACATACTCCTGCTAATGTACAGTTTATTGTGTTAAAATCCTACACTGCTCTGCAAGATAACTCATCACAAAACTACTGGGAATCATGCTGGCAGGAGGTGAGCCTCCCCTAATGTGATAGATTTTCATTGCAAGCGTTGACATCCGAGCCACACTGCGCTAAAGATTTGAAGATACCCTGAAGAATTCTTTCTGCATAAGTACTACCACTGAAATAAGATAACCCTAATTTCAGAAAAATTTCATTTCTCTTCAGCTTCATTGCACAAGACTTATTTCTTTATCCAGTAGTCAAAGCTGAAATCTAGAAATGTTGGAATGAAAATTTAGAAATCTCTCTAGAGCAGTAATCTCTCTGTAATTCACAACAGCCAGCATAGCATAACATTGTATATCTACATACTTAAACTGCTGTCTTTATACATCCATGAAGAGAATATAAAAGGGGAAGGGAAACAACAAGGTGGGCAGCTGCACCTGTCTCTCTCTTCTCCACAATGCACAGGAAGAGCACAGAAACAAGATCCAAGAGTTAATAATGTTGGTGTGTTCACTCAGTGCAGACAGTGAGCCGTTTTCCCAAAGGAAGTTTAATCCAATATATTTTCTGTTTGGAACAATCCTAATCATTTTTCAGTAACTCTAGTTGACTAGACATAAATACACTTTTCAGCTCAGTTTGACATCAAGTGAAATAGAAGAGTTGGAAAAGAAGCTTTCAAGACAAGCCCAGTAAAAACAGACTGTATAGAGAAAAGAGTTTATTGTCCAAATTGTTCAGCTTTCAGCAGGATTGTAATGAGCCAACTGCAATCTTTAGCCTTATTATCTACAACAGAAAAGGATTACGGAAGATTTTAAGTCCCCATTAAATAGAATGAAGTAAAAGAATGTTGTATTTCATTACTTCTATAACAGAGTATTTTTGCCTCCAAATTTTTCTTAAAGAAATTTCTACTTAGATCAACTAGTGTGTCTAACTTTCCCTCCAAATAAGACAAAATTATTTCTCATCAATGACTCTTAAGCAATTTATTTATCTATCTTTTTTACTACCTTTTAACCACTTTCTTACCACTACTTTATCATGCTCTCTGTCCCCAATGTTTTCAAAGAGGAGCAACTAACTCTTGGTTTTGCAAGAAGTCGTAAAGCCTGTTGCTAATTTTGTTAGTAGACGTAGCAGCAATGTAACATCCGTACTCCCTGGCCAGGGACAGGCCCATTAGAAACAGTCACTCTGCACATACATAATGAAAATATGGTCTTTTCCCCCAGGATTTTCAGTCAATGGCATTCAACACAACTGACGGGACAGGCTTCATGTGACAAACCCATCCAGGCCACGTAACTTTACAAGTATGTTCACGTATTTTGGTTGTATGAGGGAGGAGCGAAGACCTTCCTCAGAAAGAAACCAGCAATGCACAGGCCCCCAGAACATATTCCACCTGCTGTTTCAGAGGCTCTCCAGAGAGAAGGGTGACACGAATAGTTTTGGAAGTCTGCAGCTCCTTTTGTCATTCAGTCACAGAGCCACGGGGATGCCACCGCTATGGCCACTCGATGGATACACATTCAGCGACGTGACAGAGAGGGACTGTGATGCCTCCAGGACAAGAAAGTAGCTGGGAGCAACATGTCAAAACGATTCAAAATACCAGAGGGGCAACGACTAGACAGGTCTCCACAGAAAAGGATCCTGGCATCGTTACAGATCAGAAAATGAAGAATAATCTCTGATGCTGTCTGTTGCAAAAAGTGCCAAAACCAGAATGCCACACTGGGGTGTAAAAACACAAGAGCGGCCAACAAGACACCTCAGAAAAATCCTCTCCTTGCAATGTCCGTTCAGAAAGCCTCTGGCTGGAATATGGAGCGTGGGCTTGGGCACCACATCTCAAGAAAGACTGAAACAAATAATTGGTGAAAGACATGAAAAGAGATTGGCCTAAAGAAGAGAAGACAGAGAGAGGCAGTGGCAGACAGGTAGGAAAAAGGTGGCTTTCAAGAGGAAATAAAATAATTTGTTCTCTGTGTGCTTACTAGACATGAGAAGAAGTAACAGGCGTAAACTGCAAAAAAGAAGATAGAGTTTACACGTTAGGAAAGTGTTAAACTAATTAAACACTAAGTAAATAAGCAGAGGTGGTAATGAAATCTTCAACTTCTAAAGGCTTTAAGAAGAGGATATGCAAACACCTCTTTTTGACGCAGGAATGACAACCTCTTCAGTTTCTTCCAGCCCCGAGAGACCATGATCCAGCCTATTCCTCACTTCTGCCTGGACTGCTCTCAGGAGATAGGGATTAGCTGGGAGCAGAACTAATAGATTTTATAAATCACAATAATACCATGTCTGCGCCTACCTCTGCGAGGGTCTCAAGACAGAAGGCAGCAGGGAGAATGAGCTGTTCTAGAGGAGGAAGCCAAACCTTCAAGGGATAAACTGGCCACTGCCTATCTAAACAAAAAAACCCTTAGCTTAAATCTATTAATATCAGCCTAGCAAAGTGCTAAATTGTGTTTGATATCTTCTAAAAAAAATATTCTGTGGTAAAAATTTACAGCACTAGGGAGAAGGTTGGAGTGGAGTTCTTCATTACTAGGAAGAATATAAAGGAAAGACAAAAGTAAAGAACACAAGGAATGCTTTTATTAACTGCTGCCCAAAGCTGCTCACCTTCTCTGCTCTGATGGCATGCTGTAACCTACTGAGAAGGTAGGATGCGTTATGACCCTTTTGCAGGAGGATAACAAATTGCAAAGAAACGCAAGAAGCTCAGCAGCTCTGACTGCTGCCGTGAGACCTACTGCAGGCCAATTTCCACTCTATCCAGGTTATTTCTAATGCTTTTCATGACAAAGTATTTTAAAAGAATTGGGTTGGTTTGTTAGCTTACGTGCTTGTACCAAACTTGTAAAAAAGCTGCTCTAAGGCATCCTTTATGAGAGTATTTTTAACTTGGGTGTTTCCTGTCTACGACCTTCAGCAAAGTGTCCAGCAGCAAATAATCAATATACCTGACAAAACACTATAAACTCCAGCAGGTAACAAAAATCTCCCCCAACACAGCCATCTACTATTGCTACTAAACCAGAATATATTTCAGTATATATTCAGCTCTAACAGAAAAGAGGAAGATTGAACAAGAAAAAGCAAGTATTTCTGAAAATAATGTGCTCCTGAGCACGAGCTAAAATAAATTGAAATAAATCTTAATCAAGGAGGCTGCTGGTAAATAGTCAAGGGAGGCAGGGTTCAAAGAACTTCAGCAGCAAAAGCAGGAGTCCTCTATTTTGTTACGCAGCTTCCCATCACACAGTAAGGGGATTATCAAATGTAAGAAGGAATATCAATGTTACCTTGAATGCAAGATGAAAAATCTGAAGATAGCATTTAAACTGTACTCCCTTCTTTCAAGAATGATGTGTTGAGTCATTTAAGTGGGAGGAAAAACATCCCCAGCAGCAGCAAATAAATGCAGTAAGCCATATCAATGCTCTAAACGCTCCTTGCAATTCTGCAACCAGGAGAAACACTAAAACATTCCTATGACACATGCCACAACAGCCCACAGTACCTCTGCACAAAGCTATTGGTGTTCTGTCACCTACCCAAAAGCATCCCCAAAAGCCATGCTGTCTAACCAGGTCACTGCTGCTATTCGACATAGGAGACTAGGTAGAAACCTGAGTATGGGCTGAAGGCATAGAAGGAAAATCAGGAAACAAGCCATTGGAACTGGTAGGTGGAAAATGAAGAGGAGGAGGGAGGCCCTAGAGGCCCTAGACAGGCCACTGAGCAGCATCCTGAGATGTGAGACTGCCCGTTCATTACACTGGGAGAACACCTATGCATGGGGACAAGGAAAGGATAAAAGCAGAAATCCAGGGAGGAATAATATTAACCCTGTTTATCTCTTGTCATTGATTTTATGAATACTTTTGCTCTGTACTTGGGAAGTGCAGAAGTTTCTCTCAAGTCAGGTTGTCTGCAAACTCTAAACAGGAATAAAGGAGCTTAGATAGGGGTAGGTACTTTTTCTGAGTTTGGAAAAGGTGTAGATCCTATGAACTCCTCTACAAAATACTAGGTAAAAGAATATCTGTTTCCAAAATTATGAACTATCTGTTAATTTACAGATGCTTTCATTTCAACAAAGCCAAATATTTTTATGCCAATTTATGAGATATACTCTTCACAAAAACATCTATTACTCTCTTCTCTTAATAATCCGTACAGGGCAGTTATAATGTGTCAGTACATATTAGTTAGTCATGATGGTATTTCAAACGGATATGCACATATTTTAGAAACAAAGGAAAAACAGGAACATACATTGTGAATCGCCTGAATTTTCATTCAGAGGCCTGAAATTCAGGAGACCCTGTTTGAAAACCATGCAAACTCCACCATGTTCATTCTTACGTCTCTTCAGTGTTCCAAAAAGACCTGTGTAACTGGCTGATTTGACCATTCTCTGTGTGTATGTTTATACATACACATACAGGAAGTATAGGAAGCAAGATAGATGTACAGAGTTTCTCTATTTATTCATATTAGGAAAGACAAATTGATCAGCTGCTCAATGCTCTATTCTTATCTTGAACACCTCACAAAGTATCAGTCACAGAGCAAACATAGGAGACCTCCTTCTACATATTACTTTAACCAAACACAAGAAATACTGGCCTAAATTGGAACAGATATGTAAATGTATACAAGCACACAGCATTTTCACCTACACATAGACTTATTGACAAACTTTATCTAGGTCAAGATATGACTCAGGTTTTCATTTATTTTGCCTTGAAAACTATTTACATTTGACATCATGTCACAATAAAATTAACTAGGTGAAAAGACTGATATGTAACAAAGATCAAAGGAAATAAAAAATGAGAATAGCAAAATCGCAAATACAGACACGTCACCCACTTCCAAGGAAAAATGGAGGGGAGGGTGAACCTTCCCAAAGCAGCTTTCAAGCAAAACCTAAGGGATAAATAGCAACTTCATCAGTCCATAATGACAGCTCCATACAGTTTGGGCTTGCTAGTCACAAGCTGCCATCTTGTCTTCCAAAAAGATGGCTTTAACTTCTTGTCCTGGTTTTGTTAAAAAACAAGTTTCTCTTTTAGTGAATTTGCCTGTCAGCTAAAGCCTTCATATTAGCTGCATTTTCCTGGAGAAGCAGATACATGCTTTGGTAAACATAGCAATGGAATGCTAACTTATTGATAAGGACAGATTCACATCTCCCGAGAGGGACGAGAAACAAGTGACCAAGAAACTGACCAACGGTGTATAACATTCCATTCACGTGAATACTTCATATAAAAGTGGGAGATCACGAGGATCTCGTCCCTTTTCCTTCTTTTCCCTTCTGCTTATGGCTGACATTAGGAGAGGACCTTGCTAGTCGTCCCTGTGAACTGAGGCCTAGTGAGAGACTGAATCCAGCTCCGGTTGGCTGCAGAGTCCAATCCAGGACTTCAGGTGCCGGCTCTGCAGTTGCTGAGACTTTCAAGATTGGTTTTGCATATTTTGTATTATTTTCTCTATTCTTATTAGTAGCATGAGTAAAACATTTTTAATTTTTCCAACTCTCTTCTCTCTGTCCTCCTTTTCCTCCCGATCGCCTGTCCTTAGTGGGAAGGGGGGAGAGGGAGGGGCAAAAAGGGGGAAGGAGGGGGGAGAGGAGGTTAACAATACATCTGCCAGGGTTTTATTGTCACCCCGCAATCTAAACCCTCGACACTTCTGCATTTTGTAGAGATCAATAAATGCACCAACTGGTCCACATCACATTTCTTTGTCAAAGATGACCACCAGTCCGATTTGCAAATCATAACCTAGACCACTAGTAAACCAAGCTTGATGAAATTCAAGTGGAACAGACATGCCTCGTCTAGTTTTCTTTAGCTGTAACTATTTAAATGAAACATTTACTCTTGTGTCTACAGAATGACTAGAGCGATTTCTCCTCTGTTCAGTAGTCAATGGACTGTTAAAATGAAGTTGATGTGGCTTCATCTGAGTGCTCCACCACCCTACTACTGCAGTGGGGTGAGACTTGACAGAGCCTGGGAGAGGTGGGATTTCCTGTCAATCCTTAAAGTGCCTTGGAGAAAACACTGGCAACCTTCTCTGCTGTCATGACTGCACAGGAATTTTGGGCAAGCAATATTCCAGCCTCCCGTCTTTTGTTCATGTGCTGCTGCAAATCACAGGCATTCTGTGGGACAAAATTCACTCAGGAGATACCACAGGAAAACGGCATTGGGTGTAAACCCACATTTTAAACCTAACAGGAAAACCTGTACGTGGCAAATTTGGAGGGACGCTGGATACAATACATTTTGACATTCCACAGCTCCTCTGTTCAAATTTAACCAAAGACTCTTTGGGCCTTCAACTGTTTCCAACCTCCCTCCCATCCAGCCAGGATTTCTACTTTCACCATGGATTTCAGCTGAAGAACTTGCCTCCTTGTGTCGAGGTCTGTTCAAAACTGCTCTTTGCTTCATTTGCAACCCACAGACTACTGCTGTGTCCTCCTTGTTTCTTTTTGTTTCTATCATAAAGACAGGATTATAAAAACACAATTAAAGCAGCAGCAATATTATAAGAATTTGAAGATATAGGCTCCATTAAGTTTTAGATGTACAAACATTTTCATTAATGAAAATAGGTTTCACAATTCTGCTCATTTTCACTTAATTGCTGGCAAATGGGGTCTCTTGGTGTGTCACTGTGTGTGTTCTGAGGCTTCTTTCTGAGGAAAGATAATATAATATAATATTCTGAATTATCTTAGACAAGCTCTCAGGACTGACAACAAGAGACACCTTCTCATGATAGTGTTTGACTTTTTGCAGTAGAGTGATCTCAACAAGTGCCATGAAAATTGCTATTTACCCTCATTATCTACCACCAACATCATGGCCAATTTCAATGCCTGTTATAACTCCCTAGTTCTTTACCAGTGCATAGACATTGTTACTAGAAAGATGAGGGCAGAGGGAAAGAGAAAATACTCAGCTTGTAAAAGCCACTAAATGAGCATAATAATGGAATTCATGGAAGACTTATTGCAATGATTAAATTCTTATTATGCAGTCAGATATACTCTACAAACATCTTCTGGAAGTGACCTATCAAAAGCTTTTCCTTATGTACAAATATAAAACATTTTTGTACCTGAAAGTAGGACTGACAAAAGTAACCAGCATTTTAAAAACACTTTTCAATATTGCCATTGTTTAAATGATAGTCTACTAATTGTATTGTTCTCAGCTTGAATCCCATGCTTCAGAAGAAACTCTGAGGATAACTGAATAAAGAATAATTTGCAGTCATTCACTTTTGGAGATATGTAAGGATGCTGTATATTCTCTGCTAGTAGTGCACAAGATGGCAGTACCATTATAAACCTGCTAGTGACCATTTCAACAGTTATGCTCTATGAAATGCCACTAACTATACACTTGTTTTGATAAATCTGGGTAATGGATACCCAGAGGGCCAAAACAGTTCCTGACCCTTCGGATGGTTAGAGTGAAAGACTCTCAGCAGTACAGTCTGCCATCACCATCATTATTTTAGTCTCTTACAATCACTTAAGCAAAGAAAAAGCATTTTTTTTTCCAAATAAAAGTCCCCCTTTTGAAATCGTATTTGCTTTTTAATCAAGGAACCATAATTTTGATGCTTTAAAGGCACAGACAATAATTTCTACTGTTTCTGACACAATATTCAGAATTCAGAATGACGGTGAAGGCAATTAACTGACATTTTTCTACATAATAATATAAGTTAAGGCTCTAAGGCTTTGTCTACACTAGGGAAATTTAGACAAGTTTCTCAGTGTTGCTGACACTGACTTGGCCAAGACACTGTTAAGAATATGTGAGGTCTAATGCAGACAAACACACAGCCTCAAAAATTATAGTCAGCAATTAAGGCTTTCTTGGAACAGAACAGGAATAGCACTCACAGGTATGAATATCTGAATGACTCTACTCAAGTAATCCAAGAGTCATGGGTCACTCACTCCTTCTTCAATGGAAATTTGTAACAAGCCTATTGTTTAATCAAAAATGTTCCCAAATAATACCACCATCCTTCCTTGATCCTTTCAGATTAGTAACAACTCCATTTCTTTAAAAGATATTTTGAGTAGTCTACTACTGAAGTACTTCTTAAAATTAAGAATTCTTTAAAATGATACTTTAAAATAAAACCATGAAGTTGAACGCCTGAATGGTTTTCTGAGAGTGTAATTTTTTATCAGCATTTCTGTAGAATAAAACCTAAAAGATGCTTTATAATATGACTTTCGCACAAATATGATTGTTTGGTGCCTATGATCACACTTGCACAATATTTAAAAGCTACTCCTCCACCTGAATGGCACTTTTAAATGAAACTTTTCCTATTTAAAAAAGAAATCATTAAAACATTGCTGGAAGCAATATGGTTACAAATGAGGGTATTGGCAGAAATCCAATGTTATTGGGAAGGTAGGATATTCACACCAGTCGTGCTGTCAGTGGTGATTAATTAAAACCCGTTAGGTACCTGAAGCCCTAACAGCTCACTCAATATGATTCCCATTGCAGGAATTACCTGCTTTTGCTGACAAGATATTTATGCAGGAAAAAAAATAAATAAAAGGAGAATCATGATAGCAAAGTTCAAAGACACAAAGATTTAAACGTTCATGTTTTATTTACAGTCCCAGCTTTTAGTTGGGTGGTTTGCGTATCAGGAGAGGCAATTTCCGTCTCCATAGTGTAGTTAAACAAGAAACCCAGACAAATCAGATGGTAGAACTGCAAAGATTTGAGGCTACAACTCTTGTGACTATGGAGTAACAGAAAGGTAATGGAAGAGCAAATGAATGTGGAAAACGTGGAAGACAGCAATGGAAAAGATGGAGGAATTGTGAAAACGCCAAGTGTCAAGAGACCACCACCAACAACGAACCCCACCGCCCCAACAAACAAAAACCCCAAACAACAACAAAAAACCCAAACAACCTCCAAACAAACAAAACAAAGATCCAACCTTTCAAAAGTTTATCTGTTGCTGTTACAAATTTTGTTTGCAGCAGATGCTTGAATTTCCTTGTAAACAGTGCAGAATTTGGTAGTTATGAATAAAAGACATCTTCCCATAAGCATGAAGGATTTAAAATTATTTGCAATTTTTACATTTGTCTGAAACAGTTTGACTCCTACATTATACAAGAAAACAACCTCAACAAAGTCTAGTTCCTATGATATGTACATGGACAGATAAATCTTTCCACTGCCATTCACACATCCTGCTGACATCTGCTCTCCGGCTGCTGGATGAGCATCATGTTGCATACTAAATAACAATCATATTGCAGAGTAACATATTTTCACATACATAACACAAAATTAGATTTTGAGATTTTTCTATGTAACTGACAGAAATTTAGAATTAATAAGAGACCACCTTTAGTGAAGAAAGACTATACAATCATCAGATTACACTGAAATCAAACTAGAATCAAGAAAAACAACAACAACCCACCTGTCTTACAATCTGTGTGTTAAGGTAAAGCTAATGGGTGGCATAAGAATACAGTGCCAAATTTTCTCTCTAAAATAATTTGTGATTCTCTATAAAACCAATATATAGTTCTACTTTATATAAAACCAACAATATGAACCACAAGGAACAATCTAGGGATCAAGACACCCTCTTCAATTATGTCTAAAAATAAAGCTGTAAAAATAGAGCACATCATCAGTGTAGTAGTGTGATTAGTTTTTGACACTTATGTCAGAGAAGTCAGAGAATCTGTATTTCTAGCAACCAGGTTGTGAACACATATAGTTGATCTACACAAAGACTCAAAATCCAAGTTACAAGAAGTCAACCAAAGATCACATTTGTGGGAATTCTTTTTGCTTCATATTCCTACCTGAATAAAGTCTCTTCAGATGTCTAAGTTAATTAAAAAAAAAAAAAACCCAAACCAAATCAAAATAGGATTCTCTTCAGTCTGTGAAGTGAGCTGCTAAAAATGGTTCATCAGTCAGAACCAAACCCTAATTATATAAATAGGATTTTTCTTTTTACTTATTTTGTTATGTGATGCTTTGCCAATAACATGCTCATATGCTTAATATAACATGACCTTAGTTTCTTTCTGCAAAACTTTGGAAACAACCTGAATAGGAATTAAATATGCGTGGTCTTTAAACACCGAAAAAGAGAGTAAAGGATAATTTCAGTTGTATATAACATGTTCAAGAGTCTAAGAAAACAAGTTCAATATAGCAGTCACAAAGAGTTTGCAATTGCACATTTACTCCACTTGTGTATATAATCTTATTTCTAAAACATTAATACAATCGTATTAACTTGACCCAAATTTTCACTCATGGACGCAAGCTAAAAAATGCTTTGAGTTAGTATTATAAATTTTGGATTAAACTGATTCAGACTAAGTCATTTGTATCCCCACAAAGGTGAGTTTCAAACTGTAGGCAAGGGTTCCTAAGTATTCAATGCAGATTTTCTCAAGACAAGTTCTTTCTCAAAGTAGTTCCAGAATGAAAAAGATAAATAAAATAAAATAAAATAAAATAAAATAAAATAAAATAAAATAAATAACTAGAGTGAGAAAAGTGAGAAACTCCTCTAACGCTGCACTGGAAGTAAATAAATTGTTTACCTTAACTATTTTGAGCTATAGCACTACTAGTTTAATACCTGTTACCTGATGTTCGTTTAGTAAAAAAAACCTGAATGTCCTCTCGTTTTGAGAATACCAGCCAAGAAGACTGGTATAATTTGTTGTGTATGAGAATTCTGGGGAGGAAGGTCTTGTTAAAACCCTCCAGCACACATGCACTGGAGTCCCAGGGGGTTACAGCATCCTCCTTCTTCCTGAGCCTTGACTTTGACAGAGAGAAAGGATGACATGAGGGCTCACCCACCCCAGTGTTTTACTTGCCCTTCTTAGCATCCTGCGGGTACACCCTGGGACCATCCCCAACCAACAGGGCTTGACGACTGCCCATGTGAGGCCAAGACTCTGCTCTCCCCAGACATGTGAAAAAAAACAAATGCAACTGCCTTTGAGTTAAGGTGCCTGGTGGACTCAGGAATACTGGATGCAATTCCTGGCTTCGCAATGGATCTTCTTCATGACCCCAGGCAAATTATTTAATCTGCCTGTGCCTTGACACAAAGCCTTGTGCCCCACACAAAGCTGTTCTGAGACTGTTGATATTTGACAGCCGCTGTGCTGGGGCTCTGCTGCAGAGGGTGCACGGTGTGGGAAGCAGGTCGGGGCCCTGGATGATGTCTGAGAACAGGGCTATACATCACGCCGATGAACTGCAGTTTCTGTCTTCTTTCACATCATCTTTTATACCTCGTGTAATCACTTCATGCGTTTATTACTAGTATTACATGTCTATTTGCACAAAATTTGTCCCTGACATTATAGAAGATAAAGCTATCACAGTTTTATTGATTGAGCAGAGACATCTACCTATGTTTTCCATTACGATTATGCCATGCAGATTGAGGAACTAACATATTTAACTAAGTAGAAATGGAGAAATATAGAAAAAGAAAACAAGGAGACAACATGACTCAGCCAAAACTCCAGGCCTAGAGATTGCTTAATATCCTATCATCTTCAAAGTTTCTGTGACAGAATTGAGATCTAAGGCTATCAGTTCACTATTTTAACTTGAATATAATCCTTGGCAGAATGCATTCAACAAACTGGAGTATCCTGCAGATGCAGGAAGAAAATATACCTTCATTTTGACAAGAAAACACAAAACTTTAGGTGGTATACAAAAAAGCACAGTAAGCAATGGTTAATGGGTATTTGCCTAATGAAGGGACTTCCAGTGGTAGAATGAGGCCCCCATGCCTAATTAGCAAATATTAATCTCCTTTAATTAACCAACCTTCGGAAAAAATTACTATAAAAAACAACGGCTTGGGAAAATTAAAGTGAATACTACCCACAGACTGTACAAAAGAGTTTTGGTAATCATACGCTGCTGACAAGTCATCAGATTTAACAAGGTATAGCAAAAGAACTGACCTCCCGAGGACAGATGATTCTCTTGGGACGTGGTGCCTCTTGCTGCAGCTGATACACTGTCAAACACAAAAATGTACAGATAATTAGAAGACAGCAACATACACAAACTTTTATTCAGAGGAGTCTTTTTAGCCAGAGGCTGCAGAGAAAAATGCAAATGTAAAGAAAAGGAGAGCAAATGGAGGTATTTCAGTGAATCTAAGTCACTTATATGAAAATTGGCTGTTGACCTGCAAACTAGCTAAAGTGATCACTGTTTTGACTTTAAGAAGTATTATCTCCTTTTGTACTTGTTACTACATTTCTATACCAGGGAAGAGAAGCTAGAAAGATTTATTAGGAGTATCTCAGGATAAAATCTCACTTTTGTGTATACCGTGCTGTAACAACTCAAACCAGGATACCTACCAGCAACACCAGCGCTTTTATGGATAGGCCACGAAAAAGTTCAGCATGTTTGAAAGGGTTCACCACAATCTCATGATTTCTTTCAAGATTTGCTGGAAATTACTGATGAGGAGGCAAATATCCCTTTCAGAGCAATTACACCCTATTCAAATGGCCCTGGATCAATTTTGTGAATCTTCTGAGGGCTGGAGGAGAGAGACCTGAGGCTGGGGGTAGCTGCTGAACCCTACCCCCCAGCCTCTCTGCTGCAAGTATTTAATGAGATCCTCTCCTTCCTTTCCACCCGAGTCGTGAGAGGAAGCTGACATGCAATGACAGTAATCAATTCCAGCACAGACAGACTGTCTCTCTGTAACTCCAGTAAAAATCCCAGAGGTTTGGATTGCCTCCCTTGAGAAAGGCCTTCTTCGTGCTGACCTTCTTGTGTTTGGAAAGATCATGTCGTGGCTATGAATTTTTTTAAAAGACCAAGTTTTTAGTATGGGGCTCTTTGCAATGCTTGTGAAGCTTGGAATTATGCCCCAAAAGGTGTTAGATGACATGAGGAATATAAACACCTGTAGATTTGATAAGCACAGGAGCCTTGTTGCAGAAAGCGAATTGAAATGGTAGGTGCTACTCTTCACCACCTTCTCTGTAAATGGGGCTAGGAGTGATGAAGGCTGAGGAGCAGAGAAGTCCTTGGCTTGCACCCAAGTTTGTCACTCAGGGGATGTGGAAGCTTTGGGGACCATGTGCTCCACTCATGTCAAAGCAGAAGAAACCATAACCTCTCCTTTTCCCAACCCAGCCTTCATCCATGGCTCCTTGGAGGGGCACAGAAAGAGCGTTCATTTCTTAAATTCCCTATCAGTGGTAATGCATATGGATGTGATCCAGCTCTGAACTTGCACTAAGGCTTTGGATTTAACCTGCTTCATTCAAGACCACCAGAACTCCCACTACTTTTGCACAAGATTCATCACAACTGGTGGTATTTCTTACTTCTTTCAGCTGTGTGACTAAGCAAGATTAAAAGCCTTCCTTTTACTCTATTCTGATCAAATTACTTGCGTATCCTAAAGACTTGCCAAGCAAAGCATAAAAATTTTGCTTCAAAAATCAGAGACCATTTTTTAACGCTTTGATTATGCTGGAGTCCAATATCAGGATTTTAGATTTAATTTCTGAATGTCTGAAATCAGCATAACCACTGATTCAGCAGGTTACTGATGCTTAATAATAAACATATTTGAGAGGAAAACTAACTTTTTTCTTCCCTCATACATTTCCAGTAGAGAGAAGGAACACTACGGATTCAAAATATTGCAATAATATAATTGCTTCCTATTTAAAAGATCTATTTCCCCTACTTATTCATTTAAATTTTAATTGAAAAAAAATCCTACTTCATAAAAATCCTATTTTTCAATAATCAAGCTAATTAAATATTAACTGACATAGCAAATCAAGCTAGTGAAGCTGTTTCTAAGATAACCTGGATAGCTCTAGTGCAAAACAAGTTGATCTGAAGAATATATATGAAGCCTATCTTGTAATGTACTGCATTTATAAGAAATAAGAAAAGCAAAGAGCTCTCTGAAATGACCAAAATGATCTCTGAAGCTGATATCACTGGAAAAGCAAGGGTGGGGAGAAGAGTCAGCATTTCACAAAACGAAGGAATGACTAATGGGAGAGGGCAGATATAGGAAAGACTTTAAAAGCAAACACAAAAAACTGGATGCTGATAGGAGGTAGTGGGATGAGTCAGTGCAGGGATTCATGATGAATGCAAGGAAGACAAATCAGCTTAACAACTCTGTTAACAAGCCCCGTACTGCTGAGGCCCCAGAGGAAGTCAGGAAAATGGAGGAGTTTGCCTCGGTTGATGAGGACTGGGTTAGGGAGCAATTAGGCAATCAGGACATCCATAAATCCATGGGTCCGGACGGGATGCACCCACAGGTGTTGAGGGAGCTGACTGAGGTCATTGCTGGACCACTCTCCATCATCTTTGCCAAGTCTTGGGAAACAGGAGAGGTGCCTGAGGACTGGAGGAAAGCAAATGTCAGGACCCGGGTAATTATAGACCGGTCAGCCTCACCTCCATCCCTGGGAAACTGATGGAACGACTTATCCTCGGTGCCATTTCAAGGCATATCAAGGATAAGAGGATCATTAGGGGCAGTCAACATGGCTTCACCAAGGGGAAGTCGTGCTTGACCAACCTCATTGACTTTTATGAGGACATAACGAGGTGGATGGACGATGGCAGGGTGGTGGATGTGGTCTACCTTGACTTCAGTAAGGCATTTGACACAGTCTCCCACAGCATCCTTACAGCTGAACTAAGGGAGCGCAGTCTGGATGATTGGGTAGTGAGGAGGACTGCAAACTGGCTGAAGGGAAGAAGCCAGAGAGTCGTGGTCAACGGGGCAGAGTCCAGTTGGAGGCCTGTATCCAGTGGAGTGCCTCAGGGATCAGTACTGGGGCCTGTATTATTCAATATATTCTTCAACGATTTGGACGAGGGAATAGAGTGTACTATCAGCAAGTTTGCTGATGACACCAAGCTGGGAGGAGTGGCTGACACGCCAGAAGGCTGTGCTGCCATCCAGCGAGACCTGGACAGGCTGGAGAGTTGGGCGGGGAAAAATTTAATGAAATATAACACGGGAAAGTGTAGAGTATTGCATCTGGGTAGGAACAACCCCAGGTTCCAGTATAAGTTGGGGAATGACCTATTAGAGAGAAGCGTAGTTGAAAGGAACCTGGGGGTCCTGGTGGACAACAGAATGACCATAAACCAGCACTGTGCCCTTGTGGCCAGGAAGTCCAATGGCATCCTGGGCTGTATTAGAAGGGAGGTGGTTAGTAGGTCCAGAGAGGTTCTCCTTCCCCTCTACTCTGCTCTGGTGAGACCACATCTGGAATATTGTGTCCAGTTCTGGGCCCCTCAGTTCCAGAAGGACAGGGAACTGCTGGAGAGAGTCCAGCGCAGGGCAACAAAGATGATTAAGGGAGTGGAGCATCTCCCGTATGAGGAAAGGCTGAGGGAGCTGGGGCTCTTTAGATTGGAGGAGACTGAGGGGTGACCTCATTAGTGTTTACAAATATATAAAAGGTGAGTGTCAAGAGGATGGAGCCAGGCTTTTCTTGGTGACAACCAATGGTAGGACAAGGAGTAATGGGTTCAAACTGGAACACAAGAGGTTCCACTTAAATTTGAGAAGAAAGTTCTTCTCAGTAAGGGTAACAGAACACTGGAATATGCTGCCCAGGGGGGTTGTAGAGTCTCCTACTCTGGAGACATTAAAAACCCACCTGGACGCCTTCCTGTGTAGCCTCATCTAGGTGTTCCTGCTCCGGCAGGGGGATTGGACTAGATGATCTTTTGAGGTCCCTTCCAATCCCTAACGTTCTATGATTCTGTTTGGAATAGACTGGAAAAGGTTGTTGTCATTCTCAGAGAGACACGGGTACTTAATCTGTGTAGTTATCTGAACTGCGAAAATATCTGATTTAGAAATATATTGGAGGAAAATGTAGTAAGATTTTAAATATTCAAATAAATAATAAGAATAAATTATATTCTGTCTTCAGTATGCAGGATTAGAAAATGGCCCAAATAACAAACATGATTGAGCTTGTGAATGGTGGTAATCAGAGAAAACGTCATGAATGGGAAATGGCTAATTGGAAAAGAGAAAGAATTGAGATTGGGCCGTATGAGCTTTAAATTGAATGACATTAAACTGACAGAAGGACAGCCCAGTGGAACTACTGGAGAGAGGTGCAGAACCATTACACAGAGGGAGAGAAGACAGATGAGGAACAGAAAGAAAGGACAGAGAAGCACCACCTGGCATTGTGATAAGGGAAGCCAAACAGCTCAACAGGAGAGAAACGCCAGAATAGCCAGACAGGAACACAGCAGCCAAGGATAGCCAGAAAAGACATGCAGCAAGGCAAGGGTGCAGGAGGTAAAACAGTGAAAGGCCAGGTAAGTGAAAAACAAGGAAAAGGCAGTATCTCACAGACTGAGGTATTAAGGAGCAAAGCAAGTGTGACCCTACTAAAAGCTGTGTTCTTCCCTGGAAAGGTTCTCCCCTGTTTCTGCTTCAAATGAATGCTATACGAAAGCCCGCTAATGGGCTATGAATACAAGTGCAATATTATGGGTAAGGTGACTTGAGAAAAACGTGCCCTACAGCTAAGTTCCAATGAGCGCAGACACCTCATTAAGTGACCTCATTTTCAGAAGCACTGAACATCCTACAGCTCTGCCCGATTTCATTATATACTTTTCCCAAAGTGCTGGGCACTCACACTCTGGCTGACATTGCTGAGACCTCAGCAGTGTCCAGGGGATGGTCAGGAGTTCGGAAAGCACATGGCCCTCACTTACTTGCTGGAATGACAAACAAGCCTTGCCTTTGTGTCTCATTTTCTCCCCTTTACCTCTGAAAATCTTAAACCGAAATCCAATGTGTAAGGATACAGTTAACCAAAAGAATAGAAAACCACACTTGTTTAATACAGTGGTAAGCAGTGATTGACATCTAACCAAGTCTTAGAACTGTCAGGCAGGTTAGAGACAAACCCACTGTGACCATAAAAAAGATGACACTCAAACATAATGATGATTATTTTAGCCCCAGGAAAATGAACCTTACAAAAAGTCAACTGCGTGCAAAAAGAAAAGGTATTATTACTGCTTAGACAACAGCATCAGACTGGGAGTAGCTTTTGTTCAGCATCAGAAGCAAATTAAATGCACAGTAATAATACACACCAAATATTAAACCAAAATGCATCACTGCAATAGAAAAATCCAGTAGCTTTTAACTGGCCCTTAAGCATCTTTATCAGTTTCATAATTCAGATAGTTTGCAAGCATTCATAGCATCACAATCACCTGGGAACTTATAAAGTTAAAAAAATTAAATTTATTATTCCATTTCTAGGGGATCATTTCTTTGAGATGTAAAGTGACTAGTTAGAATATATCTCTCTCTTTTGTTCCTGCTAGAGGACAAGTCTTGTCCCATGGGATGAGTAAAGAAATTCTACAAAATCTTTTAGAAAGAACTGTCTAATTCCAAAATCCGATCTGTGTAAGTAACAAAAGAGGTGACATGCAAAAATCAGCACTTACTCCTCTCCTGCCAGGGAAGAAGGATTACCACCAATTTCTTCATACTTTTTCATTCTGAAGCATGTCAGGAACTTAAGCTTTCTCCTTTAACTCACCTATGACTGCTCCAGCAGAGAGGAAGAATTCCTATCATGACTTTTATAAAGCAGCAAAGACACACACTGCCTTCCCTCTGACAACGTTTCACAACGTTCCTTAGTTTTGCCTCCTCGGCCTCATCTCAGTCGGGCATTTATCCATGTGCTGAGCTTGAACAATATGAGCTGTCCTATTTCTGCAGGATTACTCACATTGTTAATTAGGAACCTAAGTGTCTGGTTGAAATAAAGCCTTAATTTCTAACAAAACTGAGTCTCAGACACTGTGCTTATTATTTGCTGAAGGGCAGAAGGCAGGGAAACTTTGTAAGGAGCTGAAGCATGGCATCAGCTGATGCTCTGCACCTCGCCACATTGCTTCATACCAGCGTACTGACCTTAAATAATGCAAATAAACATTAAAGTGGCATTGACATTAGACTTGCTTAGCACATGCCAATCTCAACAGTGGCAAAAGGAGGAAGAGAGTGGTTTTGTATCTCTTGAAAACCCCAGCACATATGCTCTGTAGCTGGAAGTAAAAAATGAATGTGCTGTTTCAGCAGTCAAACAAATTGCCTCGTCACATGAAGCAGGTTCAGATGATTAATTCTGCTGGAAGAGGGCAGTGCAGCACTGGAGGAGGTTACCCACAAAGGTGGCAAAGGCTCCATCCCTGAAGATTTTCAGGACTCGGTTAGACAAAGCCATGTCTGCACCAATTGAGAGACGACAATAGTCAAGAGCCAACTAGTTGTGCTTCGAGTGGGAAGACCGAACAGCTCAGCCCACAAGTCCCTGCCAACCCACGTCTGTGATCCTTATCTTCCTTTCTTTCCTACCTCAGTGATGGTAAAAAGGCAAAATGCCATTTTGTACAATACTCTTAACATGGTACTACAAAAAGAAATCTGTTATTGGGTATTTATTTGTGGATCTGTTATTTAGGTATAAATGCAATCAAATCCACTGCCAAGAGATTACTGGCTGCTACTAACTTTCCAAATTTTTTCCCCAATTCCCTTCGTGGTAATACAAAATTATTTTTGTCATTTCTTTTATTCCCTGTGTCCCAGGGCTGTTGGAAAAAGTCTGAAAAACCTTGTAATCTGTGAAACCTATGTACCTTCTAACAATTCTTCATAAGCAAGTGAGGATCTCCCACGTTAGAAGTGTTCATCGTTTCCAAATATAGCTGAAACAAGCTTGTACATAGTGCCAAAGAGTAAGGTTTGGATTCTGAAAGCTGTTCCACTTTGACTGGCATTTACCCATGGATATGTGCAACACTGTTTATTTGAGTACTTTGCCTGTATAAACAGGAAAATCTGCCTTTGTTGAGAAGTTAGAAGGATTGAAGCCTTAGTCGTTAAGTCAATAAAAGGCAACATAGTGCACCTAAATTTATCCACAACTTCAAAAAGAAATCAAAACTGTATGTAAAGTATCTTAATGTTAATAAACATTTTAAAAAGTTAACTTGCTAAAATACACTGAAAATAACTGTTAATTAGGCAATAAACACAAACTGCTAAGAGTGAAATACATACACTAGTTTAAAACTATGATGAGACATGGCAGTAGATTGCATCATAGATTAATGCGACCATTGGACATAAAATCTGTAATTAATTTACCAGCTTGAGATTTTTCTAGCAGAGTAATGCAGCATACTTCACTGAACATTGCAATGAAAAACGTATGTCTGTGGCTAAGCAGTCTCAGCAGCAAATCTCTGTAATCTTAACCTATTATCTGCATTTTGGACCCGTGTAACATTTTCCAAGATCACTCATTCATGGGGTTCAGATGCTGAGGCCATGACTTTGCCGTTACCACAATACTGGCATCCTATGTATATTTGAATAGGAAATTATATATTCATAATTTATTTGTTCATTCTGTGTTTTTTCAATTTTTAAAAAAGTTTCCTTGGACTACATTTAAGTTATCAGGCAGAAGTAGCCAAACCTTCTCACTGCATGCCCTGATCTGTCTGCACCAGTGGGGCAACTAAGAGAAGGTAAGTAAAGCTTTGCATGTGCTTCCTCAGTGCAAAAAAAGGAAACATCTGCCATTTCAAATCCTGGTCTCATTTCAAATCCTGGTCTCGTGGGAGCTAATGGGAGCTTTTCCACTGATCTGGAGCCAGACAGATTTCTCTTCTGAGAAAATCTTATCAAGCGTCTACCTATTTCCAAGTACCCAGCAAAGCACACTGTAATGGTCTAACTCAAATCAATGCACTCTTGTTGACTTTTGAGGAGGTTTTTGTTACACATTCAAAATACTTCAAATACCAGCAAAAGTTTCTAGAGGATCTAGAAAGTATCTAGAAAAGTGGTTTTTTTTTGTTTTTTTTTGTTTTTTTTTTTAAAGTTATCTAGAAAACAGTGTTCTGAGAAGCAATTTTTTGTAACTTATTGGCATATGAAGTTTTGGTTGCAAAAATCCCAGTCCATTATGAGGCAGAATGTCATTCTCAGGTAACATAGAGCTGATGTCTTTGAAGTCAGCAAGGTAGTTTAATCTGCATATAAGTGAAGTCAACAAGTTTATTCAAGTCCTTAAAATTATACACGCACATGCATGTAACTAGTGTGATCCTTGTCTTTTCGTAGTGCCTTTCTGGTAATGGCACTGTACTAAATTTTAAGTTGCCACAATTAAAGGAATGACTTTTGCTTAGGATGGCTCTGTATCTGAAAACAGAAAAAAAAAAATCCACACTCAAAGCTACAGTTGCACTAAAGTTCCAATAAGGGTTTTTAAAAAACAGGTCCAATTTAAAGGCCACTTTTAATAACAGTTTAAAAAGCCAATATTTTGTCTTGGATCTGTGCTGCTATATTAGAAACTACAAATGGAATGAGGCAAAAAAGAGAGGATAAAATATACACTTCTGCACTGTACTCCATGTAAAAGATTTTTCTAAAGGCAGACAGGAAGGTTCAAAGAACTGATAATGGTGTCTCCAACTTCTAAACCACCACTTCAAAAATAACCTTTTACTGCTAAGGATCAAAAATATTATTATCTTAAAGTGATTTGGTGACACATATAAAAAGACAAGTATACTCAAGCCTGACCTTTAGTAAACACATGAAGCATTAACCTCTACCTCTGGAATCCTTCCTGAAAATCTCAGCAGATAAACCATGAAACGCAGGATTTGCACACTTGTAATGCAACCCAGAGTGTCTGGCACTCATAACCCTGCTGCACTTGCTCCACAGAGAAACAGGAAAGTTCAGGTTTCACTTCTGTCCCAACCAGTAATTTCTACAAGCACCTAAGTACATTTATGTCTTTTTTCTAAACAAAGAAAGGGAAAAGACCTAACAGTGACAACCTGGTAAGGTACTAAGATTATTCAAATCTCTGGTATACTCACAGTATGATTTCCATATTGGAGGTTGGTATTCTTCAGCATCTAAAATAGAAGTAAAAAGAGGGAAAGAAATCAGTCAATTGGCCACTGGGTCAAACTGTCAGCATGCATTTTTCTGCTGAGAGACCTCAGCTTGTCAGCAAAATGCACAATTATTTCCCAAGAGACATGCTAGCTCATTTACAGTACAGTTTCCTACGTGAGAGAAGAATATAAATTTCAACCACTTGTGGCACCAATGTGTTTTTTCCAAATTATTCAAATGTAACAGGAATTAATTTCTTACCGATTTGCATATAGTTTCCCGACTCACCAGTATTTTTAAAATAATTGACTAGATCGGTAACTACATTACTTATTTATTTCACTTGGCATGATAAGAGGACAAATCACTACAGGTTTTCAGTCAGGCTTCTAGCCCCACTATTAAGATTTCAGAATGAGCATCAACACATGCTTTAGCTAAAAAGATGCACAGCTCAGGCTGGATTCTGATGCACAGACCTGACAGTTCCAACAACAAGATTCAATTACACTTCTTGAACCCATTAGAATACATAATTTGTGTATTTTCCAGAAACTACATCAGCAAAAATCATAATAAAAAGGAAGAAATAGGAATGACTGCAAAACCTGCAACTGGAAACAGACAATTATTGCCCTTATTGACTGAAGGGGCACAAAAAGAGCTCGTATCTTCTCTTAGTGCAAGAGTTATACAATGCTGCTGGGTGAATTTTTGGCAGGGAGAGCAGAGTTTCTATGTTTAATAGCGTAAGTTGGTAGAGGCTGAGCTAAAAAAACCACCTGTGTTTTAAGGGCTCAGTGAGCCAAAGGCTCTCCAGGCTGGGAGGCAAACTGGTGTGACTGGAGGGCCAGCATAGGGTCCCACTCTACAGGGGAGTTTCCAGCTCTCTGCAAAAAAGGCTGATGCTTCAGCTCCAAAAAACCCAGCAGAGGCCAAGCTTGAGCAGCAGGAGTTAAGTAAGTTACCTGCTGCAAAGGGTGGCGAACTGGGTACCAGTTTGGCTCTAAACTGCCAGGCTGCCGAACACTTTGAAGAGTCATTTACAGGGAGTATGTCATTAACCTCCTAATACTGTGCCAGTTAACAAAGGTGTTTGGTATTTACTAAACTTCTACTTAAGTTATGCTAATATAATTCAATTATAGTTGCATAGCTCATGCTCCCTGTCTATTTATATACACACAACCACTTTAAATATATCCCTGCAGAAGTTTGTTTACTAGGAATGTTAATCATTAACTACCATCTGCCACTTTTAGCTCTATTGTTTAAAAAATGATACATCTAGCAATGATCGCAGTTACTGACTGGAATAATACCCTGTGACAATTTGCGGATTTATTGATCAGGAAACCCATTCATGTCCATTTTCAACTGTATCCACTTCACAACTTTGGCAAAATTTAAAATGCTCCCAGCCTGACAGAGTTACACTGTGCTGTGGCAATCCAAGAGTAATTAGCTTGCTAGTTCATTATACAGAAAGATTATTTTAAATTTTATGAAGCTATTCATGAGACCAGTGAAATTTATTCATGCAAGAGCTGACTAATTTTTTCTCCTCTCACATTATAATGGTAATATATTACTTTTTTTTTCTATACATCGGTTGCTCCACATATAGTTTACCATAACACCATAATATTGTGTATTAAATTCCTCTGTCATACTTCTGCACTACTGCAAGAGAATTTCTGAATTTGCTTGTGCACTTAATGTGTTTTTCCAGTAAGAGAAAAATTAAGATAATGCAAATATCAGGTTATCTATACTTGTGACTTCAGAAAAGGAAATAATAGCAGGAGAAACAATGGAAAACCAACACGTATCAGTTGTTGCTTTAGTCTTCCAAATTAATTAGAAAAAGCACAACAAACCAAACAGTGAAAGCTGATCTACAAGTGGCCATAAAGTGCTTCATTAGCCTGAGACAGACTGATGGTGTGGAAACACTGCATCCAAGGTGGAGAACAAACATTCAGGAGATAGTCATAAAACAGAACTCCTCATGATTATGTTAGATTTGTCACAGTTATGAATCTGTCAGCCCACGAAAGAGCAGACAGAACCATCCTCAATAGCTAAAATAACTCTTAAGGGCAGCACACTTGGAGGAAAACCACGGGTCAGTGGCTCCACATTCACCCTTAAGAGGCACCACAATGTCTTCTCTGATCCCTTCAGCTGATAACACAGCCCTAAATCACAGGGAACAAAACTCTACAGAGGTGATAGCATTAATACTATTTATTGTCAAGCTATCACGCATGACAATTGATGGCATCCATTTGTAAGGAAGAACAATCAGTTTAAATACAACTTGGAGACAGAGATCATGCGTAAGGATCAAGGAGATGTTTAATGGAGCCCAGATATAGACCTCTTGCTCCCTCTGTGGA
The DNA here is from genome assembly GCF_036013475.1 of Columba livia. NCBI lineage: Eukaryota > Metazoa > Chordata > Aves > Columbiformes > Columbidae > Columba > Columba livia. The sequence goes on along the minus strand of NC_088603.1, from coordinate 37,441,559 downwards.
AGGAGGCCACTAGGCCCCTGTCTAGATGTGGGTCATGTACGGCCAAAGATCCCATTCTACATGGCTGTTGGCATGGAAATTAGCCTTAGGACAGCAATCACCACGTCTCAATCACCAGAGAAATACATTGACTCTCCTCCTTGTACGATATAGTCTTAGGACTCCCATCCTCAATGACTATATTAGACTACACTTCAGCCCTTCTTAAGTCAGAGGTCAAATGAGACAAATACTAGCCAAGTAGAGTGGATTATTGTCACTTAGCAAAAATCAATCAATCAGACTTAGCACAAATGATAAATGCCCCACATGGAGCCCTCATTAAATGATATTCCTAAGAGAACTTTGATCATAATGTCTATCACAACTGTTACTGGCAGCATGGGAAAAAGGATTCACTGACATATTCTTAAGTGACAAGACAGGATCTCTCCTATTGCTGTTTTCTTGAAGGCTTCACACTCTCAACAGTGACTTCTTGTCTAAATTCAGAAACCGAGCCAGCTGATGTTGAAAGCAGTTGTCACAGGAACAACTCAGAGCACAAGATGCATATCAGTTCTGAAATACTCAACAAAATGCCACACGACCAGCTATGATACACCTTTCTGAATCTAGAGAGACTCGCTATAAAAGAACTACAGAATGCCTAGTTCAGGTCTTTTTTAATTATTTCAAGTCTTACCAATACTGTATCAGAAATGACTTTAGCAAAACCAGAAAAGCTAAGGAGTACTTACTGGAAAGACTAGACAAGCAAAAGAGCGTGAGAGATTTCCACAAATAACATAACATGCAATACTGCTAACTAAAAGGTTTGAAACATACCAGTTGAGAAAATTAATATTTATTAGACCTAAAAAAGTAACTAGAAGTTAGCGGTATGCTAAATAGAAAGGCAGAAGGAATGGCGAATGCTGACTCTTGGGGACTATTAGAGCTACCAGAAGGTTTCTCACTACATGCATAATTGAAACTAAAAGATACTGGAGGAAATTGTCAAATCAAAAATGATACTGTGGAACTGGAAAGCAGAAGTAAGGAAAAGCAGGTTAGTTCTTAATTTGTTTTACTCTTCACAGTATGGAGAGAATGAAAAGCATCTTAGGAATAAAATATTTTCATAAAGCTGATGGAGCACTGTAAAGCTGAGTAACTGTAAAAATACTGCAGTAAAGGGAGCTTGAAGAAGTTGGCAAAGCTTTAAGCAGACATAAAAACTACATTTTTGTTTAGTTTTGGTTTTTTAACATGAAGACTATTTCTGTAAATCATGGGTGGTAAATGGTTAACGCATTACTTAGATCCACTCTTAAGCAATTTCTGAGAAATGGGCTTACATTAATTATATAGTAAGTAAAGTTATCCATGGACTTCAAACTTTGTTCTTGACTGTGCCTGGCTCTGTACCAAAGGTGGCACCTTTCTGGATGTAGTTATGAAAGACACTGGAATGACACAATTGGTTTTTTCTACTTCCTTGTACTTCGTTAAGATGATGACGTAATGCAAATGCTTGTGGTTTTGTGCTCCCAGAACTGGGACTGACCTAACTAAAGCAGTTCTAATAAGATACCGATTAAGCTAAAACTTTGATTCTTCTGACTACAAGACTGGTAATGGGAAACTGTTTTACAGAAAAGATCACAAATTACATCGCATCAAATACTTCTGACTTACAAGTGGCATTTCTAATTATAAGAGGAACAGTAACAAATATCCATACTGTAGCTACACACCATGCCTAGTTCTAGATATTCTAAAATGTACTAATGATTCCTGTGGTAATAGAGTTATCCAGATTAGGAGCAAGACAGCTACCAACGGGTGACCATTATTCTCAACCAATTTCTTCATGACCACTATGAAAGAGAATACCTTTTTTTTTTTTTCCCCTTTTCCTGTTGTCCTTATGATAGGATTATAAAAAATATACAGCAGTTTACCTTGGAAGAACTGCCTGAACCTGGCTTTTTCTGCCACCATTGTCTGAAGTTCAGACTTCCTTTCCAGTAACAACTAATTTTAAAGCTATGACCTGCATGTGCAAGGAAAGACACTTGTGTGTGAGGAAGAGCCAATTTGGAAGCTACTGCCTTACTGGCAGGGTGCAGATAAATGATTCACTGGATAAACAAGTCTAGTTACTAATTTTTTCATCTTCTATTGTTCTTTTCAGGACCAAGACTTGTAATTATTAGTATTTTAATGCCTCTTGTGTATTTCCTTTAAAGAGATTTTTCAGTTTCACCATATACGCTTTCACATTTATAGCTTTGTTTCTAAAACATTAAGTTAGCGTATGTTATTAAACACTTTTTTCTTACTTTTATATATGTAATTATATATATAACAATAACATATAACTGTTGAGTAAAAGGCTATGTGAAAGATGAACAGTGTTTGCACTCTTTAGGCACATACATTTTTTCTTCATACCGACAGAATTCTATTGTACAATTGACTATAATGGGGATGGTCATCACAGAGTCACAGAATGGTTGAGGTTGGAAGGCACCTCTGCAGGTCATCTGGTCCACATCCCCTACTCAAGCAGAGCCACCTATAGCCAGCTGACCAGGACCATATCCAGATGGCTCCTAAATATCTGCAATGATGGCGACTTCACCACCTTCCTGGGCAACCTGCGCCAGTGCATCTGGTCCTGTTACTGGCCACCACTGAAAAGAACCTGGCTCCGTCATCTTTCACCCTCCTGCCTTTAGATATTTATATGCTTTGATAAGGTCCCCCTGAACCTTCTCTTCTCCAAGCCGAACAGTCCCAGCTCTCCCAGCCTTTCCTTATAGGAGAGATGGTTGAATCCCTGCATCACCTTAGCGGCCCTTTGTAGGACTCTCTCCAGCATGTTCATGTTTTTGTTGTACTGGGGAGCCCAGAACTGGTCACAGTACCCCTGGGTGTGGCTTCATCAGTGTTGAGTAGAGGGGAAAGATCCTCTCCTTCGACCTGCTGGCAATACTTCTCCTAATGCAGCCCAGGATACCATCAGCCTTCTTTGAGGGAAGGGCACATTGCTGGCTGATTTTCAACTTGGTGTCCACCAGGACCCCCAGGTGCTTTTCTGCCAACCTGTTTTCTAGCCAGGTAGTCCTCAGCATATATTCGTGGATGGAGATTTAAGAGTAAGAGTAATAAGGGGGCTTCTTTGATAAGGTCAGTTCTTTTTTAACATGTAAAACATAATTGTATTATTTAATTTTGATTCTGTCCTTAAAACTTAGGAATTATAGAAGCTCATTTTCATCTTATCTGAACCCCTAATGGCTAAGCTTGTGGATGGTGAAGGGCTATTCTTCATTTGTTTTACACTCTCACCAATTAATATATATGTGTATACAACTATCTCACACTGCAGTAGTTTTGCAAACTATTTTAAATAGGCACTTTCTTCTATGTTTGATTATCATTTGGCATATACCTTTAGGTATTATGATTACTTCTGTTACATCCAGTAACTGCCCTTGCAGGCATGTCTGACTACACTTTGAGAAAGAACATTCTTATTTTTTAAGTTGCAAATAATACTGTCAAATGAGCGACTCTCTTTAACTTCTAAAAAGTCACTGTTCCTTTGAAGAGCAAAATTAATTCTCTTGCAGTTAATAATTAGCAATGTAGCTGTTGAAACATTTCAGCGTGTCAAAAGCTCCATTTAATGTTTCATTCAGAACGCACATTTGCCTATGGAGGAGCAAGCAGTTGCCAGCTTTATCACTGAACTTTCTCATCATCAGTACACGGACAGCTAAAATATGGAACGAGACTTCAGCTTTTCTTTTAATGAGACACTTAAACTCCCAGTGTAGGGCACAGAAACAGAAATGATCAAATTGTTTATTTGCAAGAGTTTATAATTGGTGTATTAATTCAGATGATGGGTGCTTCCCACTGTGCTATTCCTTTTTTATTTAAAAAAATCAGTGTTAGCGTGTTATTTAAAATGCCAAAAATCCTCACAAAAGGGGTGGAGTTCTCACTTGAACAACAATGAGACTGAAACAGTAAACTTTTTCATAATCGCAATATAAATTGACAGCTATTTTGTATCTTTTGCTTTTGCCCACCACGAACGTGCTATTAGAAGCCACTGCTCTAAGTGTAGCTCATGTAATTCATTCTACAAGTCAGAGTCTTTCCAAATTGTGCTCCCTCCTGCTTTTGCTTCAGATTTCAAAACAGTACCTTTCCACTAACAGACAGGTGGTCAGTCCATGGATAATTTTCTTTAACACACCTGTCTGTTTTGCTGAAATGCAGATGAAAGGTGCAAATACGTAAATTTAATAATGTAGAAGAGTTATCAAGTATCACATAAAACACAACTGCGAAATAAGTGAATTATTAGAGACCTACTCCAACAGATCAGAGGAGATTCGAATTATCTGTATCTCCAGCTGAGCTTGTAGAACCTAAGCCTAAGGAGCCACATTCTACAGTTGGTGAGTGGTGTTCAGCCAGCTATGACCATCCAGTTGTAGCAATAGCTCATTTAATTAAAAAACTGCCTTTCTATTCTGCACAGATTTAAAGATAATTAAAAGCATTGAAAGTATCATTCATAATTTGGAAATGGAGAAAGGGAATAAGCAAGATCCTCAACAGCAAGAGAAGAAGTGTCAAAATGAAGGGTAGTTGTACAATTCTATTTTCAGAAGTCTCTTCAGGACAATAGGCTTGCTTAGGACTACTGTGTGTTGCCCAAGAAACAGAACTAAACAGGCTCTTCCAGAAAGCAAATCCAGGATTTGGGTCTAAGTGAGCTGATGTAAATACTGACAACGCTTTAAATATTTCCTGGGAAAACTGTAAGATGTAATAGTGAAGAGGGCTATTCACACTGCCTGATCTTAGGCAGGTACATCCTTTTTAACGCTGAATCACACATAATCTATTTGACCTTGGATCGCATTTTGGAGCCTCTACGGTTTAGGTGCTTTGAAGCATTTTGTTCACACAGTAACAATGAAGTTTCCTCATGCAAATCATTAAAGGCTTGTATCTAAAAACTAGCAAGGTAGACAATGAAAAAAAAGAGTCACAGAATAGTTCTTTCATGCTTGATTGTAAAAAATCTGTTTGAGTTAATGGCTGCAATTAAATTTAATCTGGTCTCTAAAAATTATGCCGCAACGCTTGTTACCAGTCTCTATTTTAACATTAATGTCAGTGTAATTAAAATGTAACATGGTTATTTTTGCATTTTCATGTTTTTAATTTATTAACCAGAGGTATCAAGACATCAAAATGGCACAATCAGGGCTCTGCCTGACTGAGAGGCTGACATTTCTTTGGTAGGAATAAACACATGACATAAGTTAAATCACATCCCATTAGCAGACCTCCTATCTTGCACAGATACACTTTAGCTTCTAACTAACGACCAGTTAGTTCCTGGCTAAAAATCAAGACCAGATAATCAGTTGGCATATATGAGAATGGCTCTGCTGAAGTAATTTTATCACTGTGCAGAATGTGGCAATGCGTTTCCAGTCATTTACTTATTGCAACCTAAAAAAAAACCAACCCAGCCCTCCAGCCAATGATCCCTGGACTCAGCAAAGTGGTCCAGGCATTGTATGAAAAAACGTGACCGAAATAACCGCAATAATGCAAAAAAATGGCATTAAAAGGGTCACTGTGAACTATTTCAATTAGAGCATTTATGTTGAAGTAGTGTCATCACATTCCCTGCTCCAGAAATGCACTCATACATTGACAGGATGCCCGTTTCTCTGGCTTGTTAAAGGAGCCAGCACATTCCCTGAAAACTTATTAACCTTTAGCAAAATCCAAGCAAATGCTTTTGGTAACTCTGTTATTTATGACATGTGTCACTTTATAATCTCTCTACGCAAGGGTGCGTTAGCTTTTGACTGTTCAAAGGTCCTAGCCCTGCAGTTGACTGTGAAGGTGGATCCAACAGCTTTTCAGAGGTCATATCCATCTTCCCCATTCAGCACCACATTCACCCTTCTCTGGATACAGAAATTTAAGTATTTTTAAAGGACGAAACTGCAGACTCGGAATCATAGGGAAACCCAGTAGTTCATCTCACTTGGCAAAGCCACGTGATTCAGGGAATTTACACTGACAACTTACCAAAAAAAAGAAATCACAAAATACGTTGTACTGGGCACAGTATATATACTCATATTCTAGGGACCTTGCTGAATGCTGCAGCCTAAACACAGTTCAAAGGCTCAGACATTAGAGATGAGAATTACTCTGCCATCCAGAGCATGCATAATGACCTTCAGAAGAATAAAACGTTAGCAAATAATTAGACCTTTCTTTAGTTTCCTTTACAGGTCCTGTAGTATTTGCTGCAAAATTTATTTCTCCACATTAAAACATCAAAAACAGGAAAAACACCACCCACCTGCAAAGCATATTAATCATTCCCACAGCTCTCTGATAAAACTCTGAATAATAAGGGCTCCTAGGATAAGAGGCAATGCTTTACCTGTGTACTTCCCTTATTACAAAACCATGACATTTTTACTTTAATTACAGTCTTCTGGCGGACTTTTAATTGCTGTCATTCATGGATCTAAGCGTGTCAATTACATTCAAAGTCAATTGAACTATTATTTTATGCAAAGTTAGTTTCTGGATCTTCAAATTCTCTTTTTTTTTTAAAAAAATAGTTTTGATTCATCAACATCAACTATTACTGAGGGATCCACCTTCTTTTCAAATGCATTGTACAAATGGACAAATATTTCATAAGTCTTTTCTATTATATTGCCACCCACCATTCAACTGCTCTCCTGGTACTGCTCTTCCTACAGTTATTAATCTAAATAATAGATAAATGTTTATCTTCTTAAAATTAGGTTCCATAATAATATGTCTATGTTGACAAAATTTTAATATCTTAGAAAGGTCTATGTAACTACACTTTTCTCCATGCAATCTTAGCAATAAAAGAGTTACTAACAATATTTAAAATTGCTAAAAAACTATCATGGACTATTCTCCCTCAGACAAATATGGTTTATATATTGTTTCCCTACTCCGGAGGAATTTTTATTGCCTTCTGGAAGTCTGTAGTTCTTCCAGGAGCTTTTTACTACAGCCTGGCACTTCTAAAGTTGGTAATGAGTTCTTACAGTATCCTACAGTTCCAAAATACCTTGTATGAAACACTATAAAATTTAAAATACACTCAGGTCTTCCACAAGTTTTATCAAACTAACCAACAGGGCTGTGCAAAATACCTGGGCATGGGTGAGGATTTTGCTTTGCAGCTTTGCAACTTGCAACTTTGGCTGCATTTTCCCAAAACACTGTGGTTAATGGCCTACCATATGAGGCAAATCCCATGTCTCTGTAGCATTTTAATCGTCAAATTAAAACACATCCAAACCAGTGCTCAAAGGAGATGTGTAGGAGTGCCTCCGGTGGTGCTGAGTGGGAGGACAGAATTTAGCTACCTGTGATATATAAAGGAAAATGCGGCTACAGTCTGGCTAATATCTTGATTTCCTACTTTTCAAATTTTAAAGATGTATATAACATAAGAATACTTTGTTTAAGTGTCTTAGAACACATTAAGCTTCTTCATATAAGTATATCATATACAGTAAAAGCAGTAATTCCCAGTGTAAAAACAGATTTGACTTCTGTATCATTAGACGTAGGCCAGTTATTTTTACACAAATAAATTACAAAGGAAGGAGAAAACACAATTATTCTCAGTAACTTTTCTGGAATTGTTTTTCACCCTTGTAGAAATCACACAGAAAATCTGTTTCTTACCCCACTATACCCCACTTATCTTGCATATAAACTCAGAGGAGAGTCAAGCCAGTTATTTACAAGTTAATCCATCACATCTTTGATCATAAAATCAGAACAGCAAGAAAAAAAAATATCCTCTTCCTTGGAGCTATTTTTAAAGATACACACAGGTGCCACAATTTTAAACAAACCCTCTAACTCATCCCACTAAAACAGTTTGTGTAAGGTCAATTAATTATGAATAAGGCTATGGTTTTAGCACAATAATATTTAACGTATTTCATGGCAGAGGCACAGGGAAAAGAAGAAATATTCATCAAAAGCTTAGCAAATAACACTTGCTATAGGCTTACAGCAGTTAAACACTAACCAATATTCAATACAACATCAGTAATCAAGTACGCTTTCTACTGGGATTTATACTCCAACTGATAAAGTTCAGATGTCAAATATCCTTTTTTTCTTTTCCTGGGCCAAGCTCAACAGCTGATCTTTATGACCCATCACAGCCCCTCCTTTAAATACAAAATGAGTCAGAATTTCTTTCAATGCCGTGACATAATCACAGCCTTGAGGATGAAACGCGGCTAAACCTACTGCAGAATTACAGGAGCCATTTCATCCCCGTGTCAGAGCTCCCAGGGCACATATGGAGGTACCAGATCAATAGCTGAGGACACCAAAAAGATGCTTTCCATCAACTGCTTCCTAGCAATGCAACTGAGGAGAGTTTTGTCCCTCTGATAACGTACCAGTCTTCATCTAACAAAACAAGGTTTGCATTCAACTATTGTTTTCCCTCCTGAAGAATGAACGTGTGTCTACACGCTCAGAGACTCAGAACTGGCTAATGTTACCCTGGAGAACAGAGTGGGGAGAACAAAACAAATTGAAGTCTTTCCTTTGGGAAGATCTGGCAAATCTCCTAAGTGATATGATGCAATTTTTTTTAAGTGAAGGGGAAGGGCTGGTGCTGACCAAGAACTGCAAGTCTTAGTAGCAACCACCACTCTGGAGTTCTGCTCCCACCTTGGGAGACAGGGAAGCTGGGTAAAAAGATGACCTAATGCTCTCAACTCTGACACCACCAGGGCTAGGCTGGATATTTCATCTTGTAAAGACACAAATCCATGTGAAACACTTTTTAAATTATTATTATTTTAAATTTTTTTTCTGTTTTTCTTAGATGTTTGTAATATCTTACAGGAAAGCCTGTCAGAGCTTGTTAGATCATCCTAGTAGCTAGATCTCCTAAAACACAGATTTGCTTGAGAATCCAGAGGCTGAGGTTGCTATTTGTCCACAGATTTATTTGCAAAACCAATGGTTTGTAACTAAAGACTGAGACAGTGTGGTGCCCTAAGAGCCGCCCCAAATGAAAGTAAGTTTTTGCCAAGTTTTTGCTTCATTTCATCAACATTGTTTGATATTCTCAGAAAGATAGTGAGCAATTATGTCAGCTTCATGCACCAGGAACTATAAAAATATTCCGCAATTATAAAATCTACATTTATTTTAAACTTTTACTTCTTGTGCTTGTTATTTTCAAGGATAAAGGTAAACCAGGCTGAGAGAGTAAATATGTCTGCTTATGACAGCAGAAAATAGACCTGAATATTAAACACATCTCAACAGGCAAGCACAGTGAGACTTAAATCCAATTTGTAAGATAAAAGCTAACCAGACCACTTACTATTGCCATCTGATAGCATTCAATATTGCTTGAAATTCATTAATATGCTTGGTAACCTAAGTACAGTGCATGTATACAAAATTAATTCTATTAATTTCTACATTAGAAAAATCTGCTGAAAGAGGAGGAGAATAATTATAAGGCAGTCTTACCCATCTGTGGAAAAGGCAGAGCAAAACCAATCTAAACCTCAGAAGAGTAATTATCCCATGAGACTCCCACCTCCTGGGAGTGCCCATTATTGTGTTAGGAGAACATAAAACTGACAGCTATTCAGAAAGACCTCCAGAGCAATTTCAGCTTAGCTCTACTGCTTATCTTACCCTGTCATCTTTTTAGAATATCTACAGGCTTCCAACTAACTCACCAATATATATTTATTTTCACAAGCCAGCAGTAAATGCTTCTTTTACAACGTATACTTTGCCTAACAGATCGAATGTTGGAAAAATGCTTATGCATCTTAAATAAAAAGCTATTCAAATTTAAACCGTTTTATAGAGGAATAATATTTCATTTAGATCTGCCTATCAACTGCTGATTGCTTTGTCAGATTAGGTGGAACTTCAAATGAGACAGAGGCAGAGCATTTTATTATCATTAAATATTCCCACTATGGCAGCATTTGGAACGCAAAATCAGGTTTGGTGTTATGTCCAACTGCTAACAAGTACAGTTTAAAAATAAAACACAGCAGTTGCTGACCTAAAAGTGCTTGTGATTATAGTGTGCAGCAAGCATCCAACAGATAAAAGGAAAAGGGGTGGAAAAGCAAAAGGGTAACAGGAGGGCTATCTGTGTCAGAGTCATAAGTACCAGTCACAGCACCCTCCCTTAACTATTAAGAGAATATCTTCCTCTCAATGCAACTCAAAGATAAATAGAAAACTTAAGAAGATGGCGTTAAAAACAAACAAACAAAAAAAAGGATGGAGCATCACACAAACACACCAGGGATAATTTCAGCTGATTTATTATTACACTAGGAAGCTTTGCATATAAACGTTAGAAAAATGGTGGAGATTTAGTTCCTTCTGAGAACATGAGCAAAAACAACCTCGATACATTTATGTTACATTTATATTGAAGTGACACATCACGTAAATAATAATATTATTCTGGTTCAAGGTTTTGTAATAACTTATTTCTACTGAAGAGTGAATTATTCAAAAGCAATCTGCAGCTCACCCTGAGCATATCCTTCCCTGATTAAGGTCCACCAGAGAACAGCACCTGACTTCACTGTGTTTCAAAGACATGCCTACACCCTGTTGCTTGGCAGTTTGATTTCAGTACATCATTTTGTCTGATGCCAGCCAATTTACTTATGCTGCCGCTGTGCAAAGTCTGGCCCAGAGTCCCCAAATGGTAAACATTTTCAATAGAGAAATGCTTCTTTTCTGAAACTAATTTGTTGTCTAGAATAACCACACTTCCTCCCAGTTTCTCACTCATTAGAGTCCAAAACTCAGTCCTCACCAGAGTGAAGAAGACAGATTTGAGAGCAGTCATGTATATCTGATGAGGTCCATGAGGCACATGATTTGTGCCATTAGAGAGTGAAATTCAGGAGAACGCCAAGTTCTGCTGCAGACAATTTACAATGACATAACCTTTGGCTAAAAGGAGCCATGAAATGTGAGCATCCATCTAATGACCCAGTGGTCATGCCCAAAAGCACTAAAAAAACCACGAAAAAACCCAAACAAAAAAACCAACCAAACAAAAAAATTAACCTGAGATGGTGCTTTGTGATCATTAGCTGAAAAATCACACCTCTCAAGAAATGCATGGCAGGCACTTTTAATATAGCGGGAGAACCTTACACAAACGCTAATCTCAAAATACTCATTTGAAAATGCTCTGATGCTTTTACAACAATGGAAGAGATGACTGATTAGGTGCCAAAGTGGTTTGATGCCAGCTCTGACGAAAGCCTGTGCAGCTCTTATGATTTCTCTTAAAACAGATTCAACTTGATTCAACAGATTCAACAGTTGCAATGTCCTTCAAAGTACAGGCAACTTTTTGCACCAGTTCCAACTGGGATTTCAGAGCTGTGCCCTGCTCCTGTACAGCAGTGTTAGCCTAGAAGGCACGATACTTTTTGCATATCCTAGCCTTCTGCACTAAATTCCTACACAACTTATTCTGCATCTAAATTACTAGCTTTATTGTTTTCTGAACAATAATTGACAAATACTCACATGGTTTACTTAAAAAGTGCTACAAAATACATTTTAGCTTTACATTTATCAAAAAGTGAATGCAAATGGGAATAAAGTAGGATAATCAATGCTAAAGGTACATCTCCTAGGAGGTAAAAAATGAATGGAGCCCTGAATGCAGCCTATAACTGATTGGGATCCCCATGACATTCCAACTCAATAAAAATTTTTATATCAGAGAGTGCCAAACTTTGCTTTCTAAAACTTGCAGTTGCTCCATTGATTTCAGAGGGTGGGAGTGATTTATTCCAGCCAAAGAGCTGTCCAGAATTTATATAAAGTATTATGAGCTCAGAAATCCCAGTGGCCGTGGTGTTAACAGCAGATGGTTCTCACGCTCCTCTTGGTAAGATCAGTACCAGTGACTGCAATGTGACTAATTCACAATGATCAAGAACTTACGTTTATCAATTATAATGATTTTATTCATGCACTATATAATAGAAGCCAGAGCTGACAACTCTCTGATTTATCCCTCACCATCTAGAACTCTTGCCACTGCAAGGGCACTTGATTTTTGCACCCATGCCCAGATCTACAGAAAATATTCTCCTATAACAGAATTTACATGAACTGCTAAAGTAGAAAAGATTAAAATGTCCTACAGCACTACAGAAGTATGCTCCTCAATCCGTTCACTGCATGAACACAGATCCTGCTGATCATCAAAATCAGCATCTAACCTGATGAAAAAAAAAAAACCTATTAAAAACCTCTTTAAAAGCTAAGCTAAAAAACTACCAAAATCCCAGGCTACAAGCAGTATCAAAGGTTTTAATTCAAATCCAGTTTAAGTCCAATTCCTTCATCCATATATATTGTGAAGATGAACTTATTTCAGAACTGAAACCTGAATCTTTGCCTATAACAAAAGTAAAGCACAACAGTCCTGACCAAACAGTATTATTACAGAGTCAGATTTAAAAAGGGATAACTTCCAGTGGCTACAGCCTAATATAGCTGGAAAAGTTCATTAAGGTCCATCTTTTTTTCTGAATATGCTTATAGAAATTTACCAGCATATATAGATGAAGATTTCTCTACCTTATATACTCATTAGGATTCAGTCTTTATTTCTACAAGTGTGGTTGTGTACTTCATCTTACACTCTCACTACAACTCTCATGATCACCAGGTTTCAGTGGAGTTTTCACAAAAGAGCATAAGGAATGATCAGTAAGTTTTCTTCCCTCTTTGCACTGACTTCTAAAATAAATTCTGTGTTTTTACCAATTTTTTATTCGGAGTTTCACAGGTCCAGCTACAAAAAAGACCAGTCAGCAACACAGCTCAGGGATGCATCAGAAGGAAGCACCCTGATATTTAGGAAGGAGAAAGAATGGGTTTGCAATTAAAGGACAGTACAGAAACTTCAGATATTGAGTTGATTTCTAACTCTTTCAAATATGCTCTGTGTTATCATCCACGTAAGAGAGATAAAACCAGCACAATCTTTCTCCCAGCCTCTCTGAGCTTTCCTGGGAATGGAGGCACCTTGCCCTGAGCCTTGTGTAGCAGCAGAGTCCCACTTTGAATCTGGCTTTTAGGCACCACCATAAAATGAGCCAAAAATACTTACCATAGAATCACAGAATAGTTTGGGTTGGAAGGGACCTTCAAAGGTTATCTAGCCCAATCCACCTGCAATGAGCAGGGACATCTTCAATTAGATCAGGTTGCTCAGAGCCACATTCAGCCTGGCCTTGAATGTCTCCAAGGATGGGGCATCAACCACCTCTCTGGGCAACCTGTGCCAGTGTTTCACCACCCTCATTGTAAAAAATTGCTTCCTCATGTCTAACTTGTATCTCCCCTCCTTTAGTTTAAAACCATTATCTCTTATCCTATCGCAACAGGCCCTGCTAAAAAGTCTCTTCCCATCTTTCCTATAGGCCGCTTTTACGTACTGAAAGGCCACAATAAGGTCTCCTTGGAGCTTTCTCTTCTTCAGGCTACCTCAAATGATACAGCACATTTCCAAAACAAGTGTCTCTCTGCACTGGCACGAAGCAGAGGCAGGGCAGAATGAGAGGGAGACAGAAGTAAAGAAATTCAGTCTTCAGTGCAAAGTTCAGAGGAGTAAATATTTCTAATACAACAAAAATAGCCCTGTACTGCTGCAATGCTCTACCCGGGGCATGACAATCAATGGCAGCTGTTGAGAGCATCATCAAAGAGGGGTGCAGGGAAGAAAACTTCTCTGGCATTATGAGTGGAAATGAGTCTCAGAAGCTTGCCTTCAATATTTCCAAATGGAGATCTCTGTAGCAGGCAGCAGAGGCTGAATTCCCCCGCTCATTTCTGATTTCAGCCTGCATCCCCTCCAGTTCCACGGTGGAGAAAGTAAGAACCTGTAGGGTGTGGATGTGGAAGGAAAGCAAGAAGGAGCTTTAGTGGCTGCACTTGCACCTGGTGGCACATCCCAAAAAGTGATGGTTCCATACCTGCCAAAAGCATCACAGGAGGCAGAGCAGGAGAGAAGGAAAGCAGATAAGAAAAAACATCCTTGATCATTTGCCCTTGCCATGTCCCTGGTGAGAGGAGCCACTCGCCTGTGTAAGAATCTGCTGGATCACATCTGCTCCTGCCAGCTGCCCTCTAACCAAGTGCTTTAGTGTGGTTTCTGCTCTCCAGCACCACTTCTTCCAGACAAAAAGAGCAAGCCAGGTCAGACAAACCTGCTGTTGGATGTTTATCTTGGCAGCTGTTCATTTCTTTCTTTATTTTTAGTAGTCTGATGGGGACTCAGTGGGCACCACTGACTCTCAGGCTCATCCCTTAAGTGCTTCTGCAGGCTGGATTAGTCCCACATTCTTCTCAGGGCCTTCAGTTCTGACCGCTGAGGTGAGTATTTTCAGCCGGCATCTTCACTACATCAAACAGTTATTATCACACTGAGCGCTCTTTTCATTAGCCAAACATTCCTCTACACTCTTTTAAGCTGAAACCACTACTTCTACTTAATGGAATAGCAATTAACTTGAAATACTTGGCTTTTTACTGCAATGCATCACTCTTTCAGAGTCTGATATGCTAATAAAAATTGTATGCTAACATAATGTATAAAATATCATCTCTGATTTTAAACTAAACCAAAATTTATTGGCTCCAACAGTGCAATATTGATCTACCCAATGAATATTAATGTATTAACTTAGGTAGCAGAATCTTATACTATCGGGGAACTAAATGAGAGTGGAGCAAACCATACAGCAGGAGAAAATCTCTGTTTTCCCGTTTCAACATATTTCAATTCTACTCAAACCTGAATGCAGCTCCAGACTGAAAAGTAAACTTGAAATGACAAGGTATTTTCTCCTACATGGCAGCTCTCAAACTCAGTAAAATATTCCCTCAACCCCAAGTAAACACATGAATAGGCAATCTTGCTAACGAACATCTTAAGTTCTTTTACTTCTTCTAAGGCATCATTAGCAATTATATGATGTTAGCAGGACAAATTATGCTTCTTAGTTATATCTCTACAACCCACCTCTCTCCTGCTTATGCTCTTAATCCTTATCCAGTTTCACTGAAAATGCAAATCTTTACAATTATGACTGTAGGGATAATGGTAAAACATCACAGCAGTAAAAATGCCCATTTACCTCAATGGTGCTTAAACTCCAAACCTTGTACTGGCATGGATAAACATAAATTAACTGCAATGTTATAAATGCTTAAGGTACTGTTGAGCAACCACCACCAAAAAACAAGCCAGCAAACAGCAGTGCTACACTCCATAGAGAGCTACACCCATTCATTTAATCTGAAAAAGGAAGCTGATGCAATGCAAGATGACATGAGAAAGTGATGACTGATTTAGATCCTCATGAATAACAAAGTACTCCCTAACTCCATGAAGGAGCAAATAACTACAGGAAGTAACTGAAGTACTGAGACAAAACTTACCAGCAAATTAAAAAAGAAAAATCCAAATATGGCGAGACAGAAAAATTTCCAGGAAAAAAAATCTCCAACAGCTGTACAGTTTTGGTGTCTCTTCTGATTTAAAGTTGTGTACGCTTTTTTCCTGCTCAAATTGGACACAGACATGTCTACCTTATCCATTTCTAAAAGTTATTGTTATATATCCAATTCCAGCTCTATTCATTATTCATTTACTGATTTGGAATTTCATCCTGCAAATGAGCTGTTATTGAAAATCTTTCGAGAAGTGTCTCTTGTGACTTTTGAGATGTCTTCTTAAAAGAAACATAATTCTGAAATACAATTGTGCAGCAGACCTTGCACACTGATGTCTCGCTGAGTAAACTCAATTAAGGTCAAAGTCAACTGCTATTTTGTTACTCTCTGGTACTAGAAACTAACCCAGGAATAAGCTGTTTCAGCTTGAATAAGGAATACTATTAATGTAATGGACATTTATACTGTCATTAATGCATTATGAAACAAATAGATGTGCTGGAAGTTTGACTTGAAAAAGCTTTTATAACATTATTTATTTATCCATCCTATTGCAAAATTCTAGTTACTAATAAAATGTACTAGTAAACACATTCACTTGAACTAAATATGTACAAGAGAAAGTTAAAACTATCAAGCTATAAAAAGTCATAATAACAAAGAAGTGGCAACACCAGGGGAAGACCAAATGCCTCTCTAACCCAAGACACCATTTCCAACAATGGCCAACAACAACTGCTCAGGGGAAGAGTATGAGAGCTGGGCAACTGAACCAATGGAGGTTCCTTCCCAATGACAGCATCAGAGCTACATCATAGTCACTCACCCTGGAGTGCTGGTGTATCCCACAGGATACATCAGTACCCACACTGAATAACCATGGGAGTTTTATGTATGCATTGCTTTATCTTAAATTTAAAATACAGAATGTAGCCAGTTGCCATTATTTGGTCTCTGATATTAAAAAAAAAAAAAAATACAAACTGTAGACAGGTTCACTTCCTATATTTCAATTTTATGACACTTTAACTGCATTGAATTCAAGAGCAGTAACACTGTAGTATAACTGTAAAAGTATTATGTTGAACTAGAGCAATTCTTCTGAAGAACATGGCCATTTACACTAGTATCCTAATAAAATAATATTTGTAACAGAGGGCCCAGTGTGATAAATTAGTCATACTGTAAATAGCCATCAGGGCTATAGAAAATCATAGCTTCTCATGACCTGCTACATGTGTACAAAGCAAGTGACTGAAATGATGTAAATATTAAGATGGTATCTTTAGCAGGCACGCCTCTGCCCTGGAGGGAGAGAGTTGACAACATCGCCTGTGCACTTCCAGCTTCCCCGCGGTTTAATGAACACCCAGGCTGCAGAGATACACATCCTCTCTAAGAAGCAGTTCTGCTGGTTAAAAAGACAATGGACAAGGAGTATAAACACATTGCTCGATCACTAAGGGTTAACATCAGGAAGGTCAAAGGCCAGCTACAGCTGAATTAGCCAGTTATGCAAAGGGAAACAAGAAGAGCTTTTACAAGCAACACCAACAGCAAAAGGAAGGTCAAGGAAAATGGAGATCCAGAGATGAATGGAGATGAATGGAATCTACTGACAAGCAATATAGAAAAGCCTGCTTCCAGACCTCTGCACCTATCACGGCAGTTTGGGAAAGGGATGGGTAGCTGACAGTGGGGAAGTAACTAGTTAGGGACTCATCAGCAAAACTAGATTTATTTATTCAAATACCTGGGGCTGGATGAGATTCATCTAAGGGTGCCAAAAGAGTTAGCTGACGTGATTGTGTGGCCATTATGTATGAAAAAAATGCACATGACCAGGGTAGGTCCCCAACAGCCAGAAAAATGCTGATACTACACTCATTTTCAGAAAGAAGTAGGTCCAAGAGAACCACAGACCAGTCAGCCTCACCTCAGTCCCTAGACAAGACAGGGAACAAGTTCCTTGGAGATTGCTTCCAGACACATGAAGGACAAGACAGCAAACAAAAACAGTCAACACAAACAGACCATGCTTGACTGAGCTGACTGCTTTCTATTACAAAATGACCTGCTATGTGGATGAGGAGAGAGAGGTAGGTGCAATATACATTGACTTATCAAGGTTTTCGACACTGTGACCCCCCCAAACAGATTTGGGAGCTGATGAAATAAGGGCCGGGAGACTCTTAGGTCAGTTGAAAATTGGTTGGTTGGACTGCCAGACCTGAAAGGTGATAATTAATAGCTTTACAACCGCTTTGCAGCTGGTAATGAGCAGAGTACCCCAATATCAACAGTAGTCTGGTATTATTCAATATCTTCATCAACTACTTGAGTGATACGACAGGCCCGCCAGCAGCTTTGTGGACAACAGTACATTACCATTTAGCTTAATCTCCCTCCTGAGAAATTCAGTTCAGAAGGACCTTGATAAATGGAGGACTGGGACAACGGAAACTTCATCACATTCAACAAAGGTGCAAAGTTTGGTGTCTGAGGCACCACTGTAGGTTGGGAACCGATGGGCTGTCTAGCAGCCTTGCTGAAATGACCCGGGAGTCACAGTGCCTTCCAAACTGAATATGAACTAACAGCCTGCTTTCTTCATGAGTAATACAAACACCATACAGAAGCCACGCTACCCACAATGGGAGGTTAAAGCAGTTGGGCTTTGTTAGTGTGGCTAAGAGGCAATCTAAGAGCAGCCTACAGTTGTTTAAAGAGCAGCTGGAATGATAGACTCAAACTTGCCTCAGTAGTAGCAGACAGTGCAACAAGTTGCAAACATCACAAAGTACAACTTGGATGGTTCAGATGGACAAACGTGATTAAACAAAAATCAATAGCAAAACAGCGATGAAACAGGCTGCCCAGAGATATGATGCAATCTCTGTTCTTGGAGGTTTTCAAGACTAAGCTGGACAAAGCCACGGATCATCAGGTAATGGTTTTGATTCAAGACTTCCCAAGGTCCTTTCCAATGAACTTTTCTATGATTCAGTTAGAAGATTATTGCCCAGCTTCCCCACATAGTCCTCCTACCAGATATCCCAGTTCCCAGAAGTGCAGCAGGTGGGGTTAAACAAAGCCATGTTTTTTAGGCTGCGTAAAGTAGCCAAGCTTGTTTTGGATGGAACAAGGTCAGAAAACATCTTAAACAACCATATCTGTGGGAAGATCTGAGAAAAGAGCTACTTCCAGCAAGACAGCCAGGATAAGCAATTGAGGATGGGCTGGAAAAAAAAGCTGCAACATGTTTCAATGTTGGCAATAGCTGCTGTCAGTACCTGCATGCTTCTTGGCTTCTCCCAGCACACAAAGAACTCTATACCTTGCTCACCTCCCGGCACTGGCTCTACCAATGGCTGCAGTAAGTTTCATGCCTTGTCCTCTTCTTTTTTTGTTGTTCCTGATTTCCAACCAAACAGGCAGGTCCAGCTCGCTGCCATGTATTACATTCTCAAACAGTGAAACTCATCAGATCTGGAGTTCAAAATTTATCACACTACATCCAATCAGAAACGCCAGCCATGCTGAACACAGCCTTAACATTTCAGCCACAAGTACATAAAAAAAGCAGTTTAGAAGCTGATTAACAAGATCCAATTAGCTGATCAGTCAAGACCCAATGCACATAGGTATACAGAGTGCAAATCTAATACAATGGTGTCACGATGGTGGATGAAGAGCTAAGAACAGTCTAAACTTTAGCTAATAGCTTCTGATGGTGTGGCACTGGCAGAGAAAATCCAGTGGCTGGAAGTCTGTCAAAAGCCACAAAAAATAAGTCAGGGATACTATGCGATGCAGTGTTTGGTATATTCTTTCCAAAGAAAATAAAAATCAACATTATCTTCTTCTGCCTGAATCTCCCAAAGCAATGATAGGTCAGACTGGCATGTTATTTATACTTATTTAAAACAGATTATATTCATCTGATCCAATCTCTACCACACTGAAGACACACCTGTGCATTGGGACATCTGGATACAAACCCACTAGTTACCAGAAAGCTGCTGAGACAAGATGGTTTGGTCCCTCCGTCAGGCCTCAGACCGTCCAAAAACTAAGCCTGGGCAGAGGGAACATAATGAAACGTTTCTAGGGATTTGTCTCAATGAAGAGACATCTATAAATTGTGTATCTAGCCTCAGCTAGTCATTCGGGTTACTTTAACTATCAGTCTAGAGAGATGGTCCCAGTTGTGCTGGAGTCCTGTGTGAGATGGATGAATAAACCCTCCCATCTGCTCCCTTCCCCTCCCACCAAGGCAGCTACGTCTCTCCACTCCTACCATAGGATAGAACTCATTTCAGAACAATATGACAAGCGGTCCATCATGGGGGAGGTTTTGAGAGGATTTTTATCTCTGTCTCTACAGCACAGAATCTGCTCTGTGACTGTGTGCTGGAAGCTAAAAAAAAAGAAGAGAAACACTAGGTAAAAACATTGCTTAACTAAATTTTTCACTTTTGGAAGGGCAATTATTCTGACCTCAAGAATTTCTCACCCAAGGATATGAAGAGGTCCTGACCGTATCTGGAGATGCACAAAGGAGATGCACAACATACATATGTGTATGCACAGATTTATCTATATAGCTCAAAGCAAGCTTGGTCTTGAAATTGTCTAAAACTGAAATACTGATGCCTATATGAATCAAGAGAATGCTGAGAGAGAAAAGATCTCCTGGGATCAATTTCAATCTTTGGATGAACACACACACATCAAACTGATTTCAGCAGAGTGCAAAATTTTCCCCTTAAGAGTTCTAATTTATGTGAAATCACCACAGGAATATTAATTCCTAATCCACAATACAGATTTTTTTTGGCTATATATTTTTCTGTTACCACATAGTCAAAGTTCCTACTAATACCATCAGGAGCCCTACAAAACATGAAGCATTGTACCACCATTTCCTGCCAAAGGAAATTAATCTTAAAATGTTGAGTACTAAACATAAAGAAAAGCCCCACAAGCCTTCTGCAACTCAGCCCCACTGTCTATGTTTTATAAATTAGATGTTGGCTGTTGTGTAGCTCTGCTCAAAAAGTATCTGTACTTGTGCTTATTTCAACTAAGAATTCTTTCAACCATCTTTAAAACAAAGGTAGGAAATGGTAACAGAATTGTAAATAATCCAAATTATTTCTTTTGACAGAGAGACAGGAAATCACTGTTTTAGTTTCTAAATCCTGAGTTTAAGAAGTTCCCTTACGAGGAACATTTGTTCATTTTTTAGTGAGCACATGCTTCAACAAAGAAAATTTAAAAGGGTGGCACTAAATGACAACTAGCAACCCCAATTTTGATACCAGAACATGTTTTTTCCTCAAATGAACAGAATAGTGACAAAAATGAAGTTTTCTTTTTCCCTCTCATGTGATACCCATTGCCTGAATATATTCTCTCCATTCCCAGGTCTGCAGAAGGTCAGGCTACCATCACAAAGATGGCTCTAGAGAATGGAAACTGCCACACATCACACCCAATAAGAGCATTATCAAACATTATCTTTTCCCCAGACTGGGTATTTGGGGCTGGATTTATGGCATAGCTTAGATTTTATTTTTCAAGAGAAATGTTTCAATGAAATAGTAGTGAAATGTAGTTTATTCCACTCATCAAGGAGGAAAAGAAAAGGAAATGCGTAACTCTCCTGAAAAGGCACTCAGCACTCGAAGCCCCACTAATGACAGGGAAGGAAACAGAAGATTATTCTCATTCCTAACCCAAACTTGGCTTTAAATGGTTAGGATGGCAAAAATAAGAACAATGACATGCTGCTTCACTTGGCACTTAACACAGCACAACACCTGGAGCAAGAAAGAAACCAAAAAAATAAGATACTAGAGCCCTGTACCTGATCTTGAAGCAAATCCCATTTATTACTGACAGCTCTTTTCTTTCAGAGCCATCTAGTGTTTCTTGCTATGTCCTTTCTACTAAATAGAACAATCTTTTCATCCTTTTTGTACAGATCAGTGTGCAAGGGTTAGAGGTCAAGACACAGAGTAGATGTCATTAAAAGCCTGACACGGTAAAGGTTCCAGTACATGTAAGACCATGAACTGCTCCCACGACTGATTATTTTCAGACCTGAATATGGTTAAAATTGAGGGGACTCAGCACTTATCAGAACTGAAGCTGCATACAAAAATACATAACACAGCTTTTAACTACAGCACTCAGATCCTTCTGGGGAGGGTCCTAATGACAAGGTATTTTTTGTGCCAAGCTATGTCCCCCTCCCAGCAGGGATCGCCTGTCTTCTCTCAATTGACCTCTCCCAGCAACTCCTTTTAAAGTAAGGAAAAGGCCATACAACTAAGCAAAAAAAAATGTCTACCACTAATGAAAAGTTAAATGATATTTAAAAAAAAACACACTCTGACCTCTGCACTGCTACCAAAGAAGCTTCCTCGCTCCTAAAAACAGTACAGTAACTTTTATCAATTTACACCCCAAAGTCTTATAATCTTTCCTGAAAGCCTCCTTCAGAAGAAAATGAACTCAGAATAAAAAGCAACAATTTAAAAAGCTCTTGCAGTCGCTCCAACAATCATTAGTATTAATTCTGTCATCATCTAGCCCTAACATACCTTTTGAAATGTTTTTGTCTAATGCTTTTGAAAAGCGCATCTCCCTCCTGCTTCCCCTTCTCCAATTCTGAGGTACTCCTAAAGCCATAAACTTTTAGAAAAATTGCATCACACACTTTGCTCTGCATCCACAAGGACACTGACCCTTCATTCCTTTTAAGAAAAGCAAATAATTATTGTGGATTGCAAATAAAACAGTATTTTACCCTTCCTCTCTTGGCTCTTCAGCACTGTTTGTCTACCAGTGTTTTCAGTACCATTTGTATACTAATTAGTAACGCTGCACTACAAATAAAGTCTTGTGAGGTGGTAAGAGGTTTAAAAGACAAACAGAAATTGTTACACTGTAATGAGTTTGTGACTAATTCTCACCATGAGCTTAACCAGCAGTGATAAAGGTCAGCATGTAAAACAGGCACCTTAACTGTACTTACACAGAAGCTTCTGGTGGATTAGTGTCTGCAGCCAAAATCATCTGTTTCACAGGACACGAGGCCTGAGACTGTGCACTGTGCTATACATCACACCCTTATTTTTACTAATGTTTGAATGAAAAAATAGTTTTTTGAAAAGCATTCAGTGCTGACTGGAGGAAATCAAGGGATAGAGATGGTACAGTCTCCATCGTTCGTTCATCCCTTCTCAGGTTGAAAAGAGTGTCTCACTTCTGCTTTGACTTTATCTGGTTTCTGTTTCTATTACTCATTTTCCACTAAATTAATAAAAGCCTGTAGCACTCCCTATATCATGTCTGTAGAGGAATTTGTACACTGTAATCAAGCTCTTCTTCAAACTCGTTTCTGCTAAAACAAGCCTGATTTTTTAATGTTTATTGTATAAGATGCATTACTCAGGCCCCATATCACTCTGGTGTCTGTCTCATGTGCTGTTACCTTTTACAACTTCCTTTTCGAAGGGGACGAGGACTGACTCAGTACTCCAGCACCAGTTCCATCAGTGACACGCACACTGTAAAGCCACCGGTCCTGTTCCTGAGGGTTACTGCCCTACTTATGTGTACTCACAAGTTTATGAGTTCGTTTTGTCAAAGCTCCTCTTGAGGTGCATTTTCACTATCATCCTTCAAAATATACCAGTCACTGCTTGCTGGGACACTGTAACCCCATTCTGACACAGTCAATCAGAGATCACCCTTTAAAGCAGAAACTACTTCAGGGTTTTTTTTTGATTGGCTCAGCCTGTCCAGACAACCATACTGTTCCATATGACTACCTTGTCTTCTTCATTATGCACATCCACTAAAGACGTCAGCAGCAATTTTGCGTGCTTCAAGATTATTGATCAAAGCTTTGTTAATCTACAACCCAAAGAGCCATAAACCCAGTTCAATCTTTATTCCTTACAAACAAGAATTTTGTGGTAAATGTCATATTACTTTTCAAACCTATTCAGATCACCACACTATAATCTGTTTCATATGGAAATTACATTGAAAAAAATTGAAGGAAATCAGCAAAGACGCAAAACTAGGGCCAATGTCCCATTTCACTCCAGCTCTTTTCATCACTCAGGCTATCTGAAAAGCCACAAAAAAGAAAGAAAAAGCTGAGCTAATCAACACTCACCAAGTGACTCAGCTGTTGCGGAGCATATAGCAAAATCACGGAGAAAGAGAAACACATCTGTAGCACACTGAAACAACAGCAAATATAGCCACTGCCACAACTTTCATAACAGATTTACTGTGAAGTGCTACTACAGCTTAAAACACTGTGCGGGAAGAATGTCCAGATTCATCTTAGTACTCTGTGTCACCTGGCAAATTAGCATTTTCCAAATTCTTATGGTCACAAAACTACAAGAGTGCACCCCTCCTATCATCCAATACGGGCATATTAAAAGAACTTTCCTAATCCCATTATGTAGCAGAGGAAACAAGTTGCAAATAAGTGGTAAAACTTAAATGCCTAACAATAAATGTACGATTGACAGGATAATTCTTCACTTTCCTCATAAGTTGGTGAGAGTTAACCAGGAGTTAGTCAAGGGCCTCTCTGGATCTTAGGGACTAAAGTCTTTTAAAAGCCACCAAGACCCTACATTCCACTAGCTACAAAATATGATTTCAAGCTGCAAAATTGCAGTCTGAATTCAGACTTTGAACATCTCATTTTTTTTTTTTTCAACTAAATGGTGTCTTAATGTTACCCCTACATATTGCTGCGTTCTCAAGAACGAAGATAAAATTCGTGACTTACCTATGTGAGAAAGGCCACCGCAGTGATTTAAGAGTTTGATTTGTTATATCTAAGAGCAACAAATGCTGCCTCCTGCCCAGCAGGCAGTTAAGGGACCAGGAGGGGAGGAGGAAATACCATTGGGGGAAGAACACAGGAGGTTGCTTTGAGGCAAGGGAGCACTGAAAACCATGGTAGATGCACCTACTGTGGTGCAGCACATGGTGAGGAGGTGAAGTCACACAGCACAGCAGGTATGTTACAAACCCACAGGAAACCAGGTCTTCATTGCAGTTCTGCTCATGGAACAACTTGTCCTTGATCGTGATTGCCCAATCAAGGAAGTATTATATTCATCCTCTCCAGTGCCAGGCCTTACTGGCATAACTCTACACCTAGCCAAAGACTTCATTCATTGTCCTTTTATTCCTGCAATTGTGAATCATCTCCACCTGTGCATATTCATGCCTAAGCCTGCAATTAACCTGCCAGCCACATTACTCATGGTTAGAAATTGCCAGGTTCCTATTATTTATTTATTTTTGTTTTGGCAACGAAGATATGGTAAATACATATACATTTAAAGAGTACTCTATATATTCTCTAGCCTACACCTGATTATTAAGAGCAAGTGACCCTTATCACACTCAGATACAAAGTCAACATCCTATGACAGAACAGCTTATCTGAATTAGGTACTCAAAGACATTTAAGAACTAATTAAAACTTGGTACAAAATAAAAGGAATGGTGACATGCAAATCTTTCACCAAAACCTTGTATTATAAAGAACAACTATTTACTTAGCAAAATACATGTAAATAACTGTGTTTGGATATCAAGTATTAAAAATGAGGCTGTTTTTTCTCCAAGCTCTGTCTTCCCATCAGCACAATGCTAACTGTTCATACTTCTCAAACACTAAGGACCTAGCACTGTAAATTTGAGGTTAGCTGGTACTTTGGCCATGTTTTCAAAAGAAAAGATCCTGAGGCCTAGCTTTTCAGCTTTAGAAACTTCCAATCAGCTGCTCTCAGAGCAGCAAGCTGGTCACCTAAAATGAAGATACATTTCAACAGTTGTTATTGAAGTCACTGCTTTGTCTCAAATTTTCATCTCCTTTTTCTCAAATAAAAATGTCCATATACATTGAGTGCCTAGCACTGAAGAACTGTATTGCGAGCTGATGTCCCTAAAAGTTCACTTGCTCGGTTATTTGAAATACCTATGCAACAGAATCGTGGCAGGCTTGCCCAAACTGCCTCACCTTGGATGGTCCCCACTATCAAAGTATAATCAATTACAGTTTTCAGGATGTATTCTGTGTTTGGCTTTCAACGTCGCATTTCAGCCCTTTTGAATTATTGGGGATGCTCTCTGCCATTCAGGGCTCTTGAAAAGAGATGATCTGAAAGTTACAGGTAAGGTAACAATGTTCTCTTACACTATCAATGAACATTTTGTCTACAACCTTAACAACATTCTCATAAATGTGATTACTACACAAGCTGAAAGAACTTGAATGTCTGTGTTATATGCAGACTAACATTATGATGTTACAAACTGAAAACAAAGAGCGGCTTCAAACAACCACACTGCTGGAGGAAAAAAAGGCAAAGGGAGGCTCCTCTTGTACCTAAGCAGCTTTGAAGCTAGAAGCATTAGAGGCAGGTCTAGACAAGCATCAAGCCCATAAAGTAAACTAAAAACATGTAGGTAAAATTTGGGACTCTGAGCCTTTACAGTGTCTCCTAAACCAATTATTTCATTGTTGATATGCTACACTGCTTTCAGAATCAAGCTTCCTATTAAAAATCCTCATGCATAGCATAAATAAAAAACACAGGAAATATAATATAAAGAAATGTAATTAATAGCTCCGGGTTGATTATTTCACAGTACTTTACACTTTTGATTTCTCAAAGTCATATAGTCAAGTCTTGCTTCTTTATAATAGACATTAGAGAACAAATTATAGATGCACAGGGACATGGAACTAGAAGTCAATCTATTATAAAAAGTGTTCTCCTGACTGCATTGCAAGTAGGGTAGGAAACAAAAATTTCAATCCTGCAGTTACACCATACGAAGTGGTAAAACAGAATTTGTGTGACTCAGTTTTGGTAAATCATTATAATATAGATTACTCAGATTTTAAATTTTAAACCAAGAATGAAGCATGTGTTTCCACTTCTCATGTCCGAGAAAGAAAATTACTTAATAGCAGCTGGGGATTTGTCATGGTCTTGGCACCTTGTGCAAGAGGCCCATGGTAGTTATACTGTTATGGCTTCAAATACCCCAAAATAGTGAGCAAGTCCATAAGTAAATCATCCCTGAGGCTGGGCCAAACTGTTCTGAGTTGGGTTATTGAATCTGGAATGCTTGATCAAGCTGGGAGTGGTGCTGAGGTGTCTGCTCAGAGATGGGCAACCACTGATTTCTTTCTGCCCAGTGTTTAAGAACGGCAGTATACAGTGAAGTATCTTTCTAGCAACATTTACAGTATGATTTATGTGATGAATTCTGAATTCTTACTAAAAAGTTCTAAACTGTCATTTTAAGGTTGCATTAACAGCCCCTCCCTGCTGAAAATTCTGTTAATATTGAAGTTGATTATACCAGTCTTGTTCCTTGAGGCATTTGTCTGAACTTATGGAATAAATACATGTAACATAAAAATCACTTTCCACAGCATGCAAATGTATGTTATTGTATAAAACATTCAGGTCTTATTTCATTAAAAGAAACATACAGTCTTTAACACACCCAGTTCTAACAGGTCCTAAAAGACAATGTTCAGAAATGTCTTTTCAGGTTTGAAATGTAAAACTCCTTTTCCATAAAGCTCTCTCTGCTCTACACCTTTTGCCATTTCCCAGTGTCACCCATTACCCTACCACTTAAGTTCAGAAAGCTGGAGGCACTTTCTGTTTCTTCCCCTGTCCAAGCAGCGTTCATGCAGTGCTACTTCTTCACAACATCTCTCAGATCATCTCTTTTCCAAAGCAAGATAAAAACTGTTCTTCACATCCCACCAGCTCCCATCTATATTCCTGATCCATTCAAGAACTGTAGGTCTACCCAAATCATAGAAAGGCTGGCTGCGTCAGCACAAAGATTTCTGGAGTGTCCTGGGGTCTCCAATGCTCTAACAACTTCTGACTGCACAATTCTAAAAACTTATCTTGGCCTTTTGTCCTCTAACAGCATTTAAACTTGCTATTGGATAAATGTTCTCAGAAATCACTGTGGGTTTTTTTATACATGAAATGACCAGTAACATTAAGCCCAACTAACATTTTTCCCAAGGCTGAATTTGCCAAAAAATGATAAGGCCAAAACCTAAATACCATCCATGTGGACTAGACAGCTTGCCTAAGCCAGCAGATCTCCAACCTCATTCTAATTCTGAGGACGCCAAGGATGACTGCAGCTTTCCACAGACCTTCAGCACTTTCTGTCAGTGGAGATCTGATTGGATCTTTCACGGACTTTGTTTGCAATGAGATCTGTGCAGAACGGTTCTCATGTGTATTCCCTGAATTCCCAAACCTCCTGCTGTCATCCACAGTCACTCCTGAAGCACAGGCAACACAGAAGCCACTTCTAGATAGCATCTTAACACACACAAATCATGTTTTCCATGGGGAAATGATACTCATCGTGTGCACATGACCAGAAATCTCAACATATTCTTCGGTTTCATTGTTGAAAAACACAAAGCATTTGATAAATAATCTCTTTCCTCAGCAGAAGAATTATGACTGACTGAAACCACACTGTACAGTTCACACCCAGGTGGTTTTGCTGGGCAGAGAGCAAATGGAAACAAGAAATTGCACAAAAAGGGTAATCTCTAAATATGGCCTTTTCAGATCCTAAAGTCTGACATTCACTTCTGCCAACAAAAGTGTTCTGTACTACACAGGACACAGACAAAGAATGAATAAGACTTTCTGAAGTGGTAAGTGGTTGTTTGTGCAGTGATTATCTCACGAGGTTCCCAGTCCTACCTTGAACATTATGGTCAGTACAGCAACAAAACAGACAATAAAAGACACAACTAGTCAGAACCTTTGCCAGTCCCAGAAAAGAGGTGTGCACGTTAAAATACTTTTAAGCAAAGCTGAAATACCACACCTTCCAACTTCTGTTTTTCTGCGAGACACTTAATCATTACTTGTTTAAAAAGCAGGATGTAAACAGAGTTTATAAGGGGAGTGAAAGCGCGTGGGGCTGCTCATGATCATTTCCTGTCAGGCTTCACCAGCTGCTTCTGTGACCCGCGCTAAGCAAGAATCAGGAGTAGGAAATGCTAAGAAGTGTTCCACTACGCAGAATTCCAAGCAGATTTTTAATAATAAATATGAAAACAAACATACTGATCTTATACTAAAATATTTTGTAAGTTGCCCTCAATAATATTAAACATTTATGCTTTTCTCCTACATGGGATTTCTAGTTCTATGTGTTTTCTATATTTGTTGAACTCATTCCAAAAATTATGAAGTTGGAATATTTGACTCCTCTGGAGGTTAAAAAGATTTTAATCTGATAATTAAATTTCTTACCATTATGGAGGATTTCCCCTTTAGAAATTTAATCGGTAATTTGCATTGTACAATTACTACTATATATACTACTACTACAATTATATATTCTCCTACTAAACAAGTAAGAGATGTACATGGGGCACACATCCTACTCCATGCTTCAAATTTATTTTGAAATCTTTATTTTTTTTTATCAAGAAAAGAAGATGAAGAACGAGCAAACACGGGGAAGTGCCAAGGTATGTTATGTAGCTTTGTGGCTTTTTCCTCCTGGATAATGTGTTTTTTGTTGTTGTTGTTGTTGTTAGTTCCATCTGTGTTCTAAGAAACATTATAGCATAAACCAAACCACCAGCATTTTGTCATCAACAATCAACGAAGATGACTAATGTACCAACAGCATAGTGCCCCCAGCCATCCCCTTCACTACAGTCAGGTGCTACCTTCAAAATCTGTCACTAACCTCTACTAGTGGTATACGGGTCAGCATCCAAGCACTTACTCTGACTCAGTCTGGTACCACTCATAATGCTACTTCAAACCCAATCCTTTAGATTTTATGTGTATACAGTCTAACGCTGCAACAGCTGCTCATCAAACAATACCCTCAGTGGGACCGCACATTACAAACATTGTTTTTCCAGAATAACTTCTTTCATCTTCCAGATAGTGAACAGTGAACTCTAACCCACATTACAGAGTAATCACCTTCAGTCATTAACTTACATTATTCATGAGAGCAGGGCCAACCTGGAACTACCTCTTGAAGTACATTCCCTAAAAAACTTAAGAATTGGGCACTAGAAAGCACATACAAAATTCAGCTAATGTACTTGTTGATTTTCAAGGAAAGCTAAAATGTTGAAAGACCTCAAACAGGAAAAGCCAGCATGGTCTTGGGATGTTTTGAAAGTACATACCAGCTTCCTACCACTAAAATGATAGGTTTCTCCTTTAATTTCATTTACTCATTTCTGCTACTACTCAAATGTCAAAATTTTCCTTCTTGCTCTGCTATTTTTCCTTTTTCTATACTCTCTCTATTGCCTTTTTCTTTTACAAGTACATTCACAAGTACATTTTTTCATTTTCATAACATTCCAACTCCATGTGCTTGTCTTTTCACTTTTCCATGCCCCTAGTTCTGCACCAGACTTTCCCTTTAAATTCTCTTTAAAGCTGGTGAGCATGCTGGCTCAATGCTGCTGCGGGAAAGTAGCTAAAAGAAATTAAGGAGCAAAATTACCTGAGTTTGAGCATTCCTAAAAATGCTGTGCTTGTTAAGATCTAAGTAATGCAAAGGTAAATGCAAAAGTCCCTTATTAACATAGACAGCAGGAAGAATGTATGAACATTATCATGCAAAACATCTATCCATGAACTGCAATAGTTTACAATATTGCTTATCAACTAAAAATACAATAAGAAGAATGAAAAAGATCTGAGACATGAAGACAGATTTAGAAAAATTCAGTATGTTCCACTTGGAAAGTGGGCCATACTCCTGTAACTTTTCTGCATCCTCAGTATTTCTTCTGTTCACTTAATTACATTCCAAACTCCAAATTTTGGCTAACACGTTTGCATATGCTTTGTACTTCAAAGGCTGACTTGCTTATTAGCATACCCTAGTTCCTGTTACTTGTATAAATAACTCTGAACAGGAATCACATTGATCTAACTGCACACGATTTCTATTCTCTGTATTGGGAATTCTTCAGATTCGAGATCCCGTGGAAATTTTTAGTTGGTTTGGTATAATCAATTTTTGATTATGTACTTCTATAGGGAAACAAGAAGTTTTTCATTCATAGAGAAATTAATTTTGTTAGGAAAGTTACAAATGCTTGAGGGCTCAGTGGTAGCAAAATGTTGATGTCAAAACAAATAAACTAATATACAATGTGCTAAATACAAAGTGTTATATACAGAGATTAGGAGAAGAGAGAATTTTATCTGATTTTCAAACCCTTTGGAAAAAAAGACTTCTTAGACCTAGAATTTTACATAAAAATAGTTCAGTTTTGACAGAGTTAATTTTACACATTTGAAAAAGTATTAGTAAGTTCATTTCATTTAGCAAGATCTTTTTTTGCAAGTAAAATAAAACTGTTAAAGTATACTCTATGGTACACAGGTCAGGCAAAGTGCACATACAGGCTTGTTCAGTTCTAACTCATGGCAGCACTTAGGGCCTCCAGGCTAAACTTCAGATGACTCTTATGGCCACTGAGAAGCTGCTGAATCAGACCTGTTAAAATGTCCTTTAACAAAACACAGGGAGGACTTTATCAGGATTCTTCCTCCTCATCTATTCAGTCTATAGCCACTCCTTCCTCTCCCTTGGCAAGCAATCTTTCTTCTGAGAAATTAAAGTTGTGCTTTTTCTGAAAGAGCATGTACTAAATGCTTTCTGATGGCATCACCACTTCCTGCCACTGACCATAATAGCTCTTTAAGAGGGAGATTTATCACTCTCCTGCAGGATGAACACCTCATGCTAGCAAGCAGGACAGAAAAGGAGCTAGAACATTTTCTCCTGGTGGGACAGGATGAAACCCATATTGTGGCTTTTCAGATTTTTGTATACAGCATGTATTTTACACACACTGCAGAAATCTTTCTAGAACCTCTCTTCACTTAACCCTGGGCTCCCTCTAGGACTTATGTCAACATTTGTAAAGGCTTTCTTGAATTCACCCATAGCTTGACTCTCATTACAAATATGTTTCCACTAATCTCAACCAAAATAGGAAGTCCTGGACAGTGAGAATGACACCTTCTGGCCACCTCGCTCTGACAAAAGACAGGAATGACCATCAACCCTTTTACTTTTTGAAATGTGTAGGAAACCTTTGTTTCCTGGGTAGCCCATGCACAGCTCAGGAGACAAACCCCAGCAGTTATCTGCATGCTGATACGCTCACCTGTGAAAGCTACAGCTATTCCTCCTCCTGGCCAAGACTGAAGATAGCACAAGAGAGCACTAAGGATGATAGACTGATGTGGCAGGGCCTGTGCCATCTACAAGGGCCCAGCACCTCCTCAGCATCCCAGTTTTCCCAGTTTATTCTGTGGCCTCAGAAAGGCCATTCAGATGAGGATGATCCACCCAACAAATCAGGACATGTTCTCCTCAGTAATGTACCCAACTGGGCCCAGGCAAAGCTGAGTGTTTTGAAAAGTATGCTTTCAACTTTCTTCTAGCCAGAAAACAACGTACAATTATTCATTAATTTTAATAGAACCTAGTTTGTAGAAACCATATTTCCCGTGTCAAAGCAAGAACAAAGAGGAAGTTCCAGTTTCTCTATAGCTTCTACTGAATGTGCAGTCACCACCAGCATCGTTATGGAAATGAATAACGCATCCTTTTGGAAATGCATTGACAAGCATCTCTTTGAACTGAACTCCAAACTCAAGATGGATAATGGCAATACGCCAAACATGTTGGTGTGCTAAGCCAGTAAATGAGCCTGTCATCCTTGCATTTTCTTCTGTGCCACAGTCCCCTGTGCCCTGGCTTAAAAGTGATTTATTACTAATCAACTGAGAAGTCCTAGCAAGAAAGAAAAAGGAATAAACTTCATGTGTTCTGTAATTAGATTGTTCAAATAGCACCTACCTCTCCTGATAATCCTACTATGCGGTTTAACAGGAAAAAAGCCTTGTCTGACATATGCTCGTTACTAAAAAACCACTAATCACTTTGATCTTTGCAGAGCAGTGCGACATCTTATCATTCCTTAGCATTTCTGAGTCCTGGTTTCTTTTAAAAAGTTTTTTACCCTTAGATGAATTTTTATATGACAAATATTGCCTTCAGCATATGCATGTTCTTTGGGCTCTAAGAGGAGAAAGGATCTATATATGGGGAAAATGATACCTGAAAGACAACAAATGATTAAAAACAAGAACTAGCCGAAGTACTGATGGATACAATTTTTTTTTATGATATGTCAATTACATTAAATGAGGGGTTTTTAAAAATATTTGTTTGCTATGGAGGGCAAAGCTGCTTTTAGAAAACACAAGTGTGCAGTTCTTCACTTGACATTACTTACTCTGTAAGCTGGCAAAAATACATTGAGTGGATGCACTGTTTGTTCCTTGGCTGGTTTGCTGCTAATAGCAACAAATGCAAACAGACCACGAACTTAAATCATACTTAAAATACATGAATTCTTGTCATATTAGCATTTCCTATATTATAATTTAATCATCACTGCCTGTTAGCCAACTTCTAATTTATTAAGTATGTTTACAAAAAGAGTCATTCCATGGAAGATTCCCATCAAAAAGGTGATCTGTCAAATGAGTCATGTAGAAATAGCTGATATAGCTATCACATACTCACCAGAAATATCAGGGGTAAGACGGCGTTCAGCTGCATTTTGAAGAGAAATGCACTATAGATTTTACTGTTACACCACCAGATGCTCAAATTTCTTTTAATGGAGTTCAGTAGAGTACATTTCTTGAAAAATAGTTTTATATATGCTGAACCAAGCATTCCAGAAAACACTACATTTTCTAAAAAGTCAGGTTTGTTTCCCTCAAATAAAAAATCCACAAGTCAAAAAGCGTTTTTAAAAAATATATATCACATATCATATAACCTAATGAAATTTAACAAGGGCAAGTGTAGAGTCTTGCATCTGGGCAGGAACAACCCCAGGTTCCAGTATAGGTTGGGAAATTACACAT
The DNA here is from genome assembly GCF_036013475.1 of Columba livia. NCBI lineage: Eukaryota > Metazoa > Chordata > Aves > Columbiformes > Columbidae > Columba > Columba livia. Next base: position 37,407,873 of record NC_088603.1, on the reverse strand, counting down.
TAGAGAGCAGTGCAGGGGAAAGTGACCTGGGGGTCCTGGTGGACAGCAGGATGACCATGAGCCAGCACTGTGCCCTTGTGGCCAGGAAAGCCAATGGCATCCTCGGGTGTATTAGAAGGGGGGTGGTTAGTAGATCGAGAGACGTCCTCCTTCCCCTCTACTCTGCCCTGGTGAGACCCCATCTAGAATATTGTGTCCAGTTCTGGGCCCCTCAGTTCAAGAAGGACAGGGAACTGCTGGAGAGGGTCCAGCGCAGGGCAACGAAGATGATTAAGGGAGTGGAGCACCTCCCTTATGAGGAAAGGCTGAGGGAGCTGGGTCTCTTTAGCTTGGAGAAGAGGAGACTGAGGGGGGAACCTTATTAATGTTTATAAATATATAAAGGGTGAGTGCCATGAGGATGGAGCCAGGCTCTTCTCGGTGGCAAACAATAATAGGACAAGGGGTAATGGGATCAAGCTGGAACACAAGAGGTTCCACTTAAATTTGAGAAGAAACTTCTCAGTGAGGGTGCCAGAGCACTGGAACAGGCTGCCCAGGGAGGTTGTGGAGTCTCCTTCTCTGCAGACATTCAAAACCCACCTGGACATGTTCCTGTGCGACCTCACCTAGGCGTTCCTGCTCCAGCAGGGGCATTGGACTAGATGATCTTTTGAGGTTCCCTTCCAATCCCAAACATACTCTGATACTGTGATACTGTGATGTCTATAATAAACAGAACATGATATCTGCAAACAGAGTTTCTAATTCACATGCTACCTTTTCAGGCGCTTTATCTTGGGAAACCCTATTTATATACCTGAGTTCAGATGTTTACTTTCTCCTGTAATTCCAACGCTCATTTCCTTCAAAAAGTGATCACAACACTATATATACATCCCTCAGTAACTTTATCTGTAAAGCAGGTACATTGGTACAGACCTCATGGATTACGCAGGTCAGTTAAAATGCTGTATTCGCAAAAGCTTTGATAGTTTTCACTGAAGTATATGCAAAAAATAGTACTATTTAAATTGTTAATTTCTGTTGACGTTGAAATGACACCGGGCACATCAGAGAAATGTTTTGAGGTCAGACTCTGTAGCCAGCATCTATCCTGGACAGAAGGCAGGGTGTTGCCTGTTCCAGGTAGCTGGCTCCTCCACCACCACTGCTGCGTGCCAAGCTCCTGGCAAGGCTTGCAGCCCATGCTTCCCTTTGTCACGGAGGTTTTGGCTAAATATACACGCAGACATTTATCCACCCTTCAAACACTTCCTCTTCGGATTAGTGCTTCACTGCGCACAAGGAAATGTCTCCAGTCACATCCTGCCCCTCTGTGAACTTGACTTGCCTTTACCACTTCAAGCCTCTTTCAACCTAAAAGGAGGTGACAGGAGCAACTTTACTTTCCGTACTTAGCAGCTTGACTAAGATTTAAGCCATAACCTAGCTTATTTCTAGGTAAATTTTCTAGGTAAATTTTACCAAATGTAAAATTAGAATAAGATAGACTCAGTCTAATACTACATTCTACCTACATAGCCTGAGTACTACACTATCTTGCTCTGCTTGCTTTTCATATTAAATACATTTTCCACAACAAGTGTGTTCTTACCAACCCTTCTAAAGACTTCCTTTATATAATCTGTGAAGCACGACTTCTACAGCCTTATTAGCTTCTGATCCACAGTTCATCTATCCCACTGCAGATGAGGCCTTTATCCCAAAACTCCCACACCTTGCTCTCTTCTGGGCTTCTTCCATAGGAGACTGACACTATTACACAGTCAGCATCTTCCTGTGAACCTTTCCTTAAAGGTCCTCTGTCTTCCTAGTAGAAGACTGTTGTTTATCTGAATGACAACAAATTGCCATCTTCACACAGACCTGGACCTTCTTATGATGGATAAATGTCACATATGTCACTTTTTGTGAAGGCCAGCTTAAAGCAAGGCCAGCCAGGCTTTAACACTGCTGCGCAAAGCATTAGGTCTGAATGCAGGTCCACAAGCTCAGGTGGGATCCCAGAACTCAGGGTTACAAGGAAAGTGGTAACTCCAGAACAGCACTGCAACTTGCAGCTGGAAACTGCACTTCACGGCTCGAAGGCAGGAAAATGTCTAAAGTAGGTAAGTTTGAGAATTGCTGACATAAAAGATATATCAGCTTGAATAGACACTAATAAAAGAAGGTCACAAAAACTGCAAATATCATCTTAGCATTTTTCAAAGATATTCCTCTACAGTTCTGTTTCTAAAAATGACACATCAGACATGAAAGAGACTTGCTCACATTACAGAATACATTGCATCATGCTAAAATAACCTCTGTGCAGTCAAAAAATTTCTTCACCGAGAAATGACCCAGTTATAGGAAAGAAATTTAAACACCAGCTTTCCCTCCTATGCCTCTTAGTTTGTGAGAAGAACCGCAAATGCTGATTATATATCTCAAAGACAAATCCGTAGAGAAATTCAAAGACATATAAACTTCACACCCTAACAAACACTCAACAACTGAAATGGTGTCAATGACGTGACTTTTTATTCTCTTTACTTTTAATTTTTGAATTTGTTAGTGTACATGGAAAGTTTTGCAGATATGGCTACATAATGGGTGTATCTACACAAAAGTGTAGTTCTCTTAAATTGAGCCCTAGCTCTTTCTACGAATACTTTAGAAATGAGAGTTGGCACTCCACAGCAGTACTCTGTTTGTGAAAAAAAAAACAGGGAGAACTCAGGCACCTCTTGAACATACCTTGTCCAGATGCAACTCTGGCCATTGCCGTGCCATTGCCATGCCATTGCCCATAGGTAAGGAACTAAACTGTCTCCAAAGAGAACTCTTTCCCATCCTACATCCTGCTGCACCATCCCAACCTCCCAATAACCTCAGTGTGGGACTGGCATAGTCAAAGTGCTCGAAAAAAAGATCACTTTTCAATCTGTGGCTCAAGGCCATTATCCAGGGCCTCCAGTAGCATGTGGAAGGTCTTACAGAGACTCTATTTCACACCAAATGAATCCACAGTCAGCAACAACCTTGAAGGACTCACATATTCCTAAGAGCAAGCTACACTACACCACCCTGAAAGCGTTTGGTCTTAAAATTTTTAGATCACGGGAGAGCTTCATCATTTATTGTGGTTCTAAGAAAATGCAATTGGTTTTTAATACCAGAATAATTGCTTGCCAGCTAACAGGACATATCTTACTGCAAAATGTAAAGTTTAGATACTATTTTCTGATGTTTCCTTTCAATCCTCCAGCTCAGACCTGTTAAAGGCATAGATACTTTTGGGATTGTTGATCTTCCCCTACACCATTTCCACTGAGGATTCAGTCAGTGTTTCTGAGCTAGAGACCTCAGCAGAAAAGAACCTGGCTGGAATTCAGCTATGGATGATTTCTGGAGTAGAAACAAAACCATTTTAGAAACATAGAAATACTTAATCATACAAAACACATCTATTGTGTAGTAGTACCAAGAAGCAGGTTTAATCCTGAAGCCTTTAAAATGCCAGAGCTCCATGACGCTGAATGCTATGGTCCCAATTAGCAAAAATACTCATGCACAAGCTTTGCATTAAGTACCAGCGCATTCCACTGAAGTTTATGGTGAGCATGTTGCTTCAAACAAGCAAAGCTTGCATTGAATAGAATAGGAGTTCTGTCTGTGTAAGGTGGAGAGGAAAGGCCACCTTGAACAAAAATCCAGTATGTGAGGGTAATACTGGGGCTGAATGACTAATCTGTCTTATTCATATAAACCTTATTTCCCTATTCAGAAAATTCTGTCCCACCTTTTAAGGTGTTTTTAGTCTGGTGGATATAATAAAGTTAATACCACAGCCATAAGATTTCAGGAGATGAGATGCAGAGCATTTAATTCTATTATAGTTTTATCAAAAGAAGCTCCTTTCATTCAGTTAAAGATCAGAAAGAAAGCATTTCTAATCCAATGACTCTTCTGCCTTATTTTAGTAATGGAGACTTAATTTAATTTTAGACATGTAGATTAAAGGATAATAAAAAATTAGACATATCAACAAAGGTGTTGTTACGAGTATTGTAAACAACTGTCTGTTTTCTCTTATCTGTCTTAAAGCCCTGTGTGAAAATGTCTTCACTGAAACTCGTTCCTTAAAGAGCAGGCAAATAATGTAAAAATACCATAAGGCTCAAAGAGACATACTAGCGATCCACACTCGTGCTTTTAATGTAAAGAATGTCAGGACCAATTACCTCATTTATACTAAATCTTTAAAAGTGACTACTTTCAAAAGAAAACAAGAGGAACACTGTAATGCTGTCTGCAGGATGAAATCTTGTGCCCATTTTCCTTTTATACATGTCCTACTTACAACGACCACCTCCACCTGCCACCACCACCCCACGTTAACCCCGTGTATGAGGACATGGTGAGGGACAGAGGGGAGAACAGTACCAAGCTACTAGTATTACTAGTAATACATCACTCCAGTTACTACACCACTTGTATTCATCAAACAAGTAAATGTGATAGGAATGTACCAATTACTGCTTTCCCAAGATAATTTTTCCTGTTAATACCTTCAGTTTGCACAGCAGTTACTAGTAGCAGCAGCCATCAAAACAGTAGCAGCAGTAACAGGTATCAGAAGTTTACTTGTGAACTTCTATACTCCCTACACCTGTTTTCTTCATTTACTTGAAAACTTGTACTGTTTCACTGTCAAATGCTGCCTATTTGGTGCATCCAAATGTGCTAACAAATGACTTACCTTCTGCATTTAGACATTCTGTATCATTAAGATTATGTTAGCTAAATACCCTCAGCACCCCGACAATTTCTAAGTATGGTGAACCCCATAACTTGTCAACAAGAATTCTTCTTCTATGATTAAAATCAATAAATCCCTTTTTTTATCAGAGCAGATAACACAGAATCAGGTCTATTTTCTAGCACAGCACTGATCAAAGACAAAGCTAAGAGCAGGAAAGCAGAATCTTGTCTCCCAAACAAAACAATATCCTACTAAGCACAAATAGTTATTTGAGAATGTCTATGTACTTCAGATATATGTATTTATATATATTATTTCAGAGCACTCATTTAAAGTAAAAAATTTGCTCTTGAAAGTCATACAGCAGTACACAATCCAAGTCTACAATGCGTACTGTAGAGCCAACCCACCACTAATCAGAATTGTTTTTTCTTAAGTGTTTAAATTCTTCTCGCAGTCAGCAAGAGGGAAACAAGCAACTAGTGACACAATTAATTGTCCATATGTCAGATTTAGTTTTGATACTCTGATGTAAAATCATATACTCTCAGTATTTTTTGGATTTGCAGAAAATAAAAATGGACTTTCAGCTTCCCTTTAACTGCTGTTGAATTATTTTATGCTGTTTTGCAAGCTTCCATTTACTCAAGCTTACTCCCTACAGTCAATGGGGACTAATAAGGAGGGACTAATGAGCTTAATTCCCTCTTTCTTTTATGCTTTTAAACAAACAAAAGCCCATGCTTTCTTCCTTCTTTTCAACAGCAGAAAAGGAGGGGAGCACTGGCAGCCCTGGACCAGTGTAAAGACAGATGAGAGAGTGGCAGATGGAAACCTAATCCCTAGCAACCTTCTCCCACCCCAGCCCCCTTCCCCTCCCCAATTCCCCATCCCTCTCCTATTAAGACCTGCTGAAACTGAAAACCTGCCCCCAACACTTCCTCCCCACCCATCTAAAAAGGCCAGGTGAGTCTGGGACCCCAAAAGAGAGCAGTAGAGGCAGACGGACCATGTAGCTAACACTGTGACTTCAAAGAGAGAAGAAAAAAGATATCCTTGCAAGAGGGATAACATGAAAACAGCAGAGTGGGAAAGGGAGGCAAGGATGGATTAATTTCTGGCAGAACAGGGGAGCAAAAATGCACTTAACAGTGAAGTTGGTCAAATTATTTGGAGACTGGAAACAACCTGGTGTAGAGCTATGAAGAAAAAAAAAAAGTTTTGGACTAGGTGATAAAGGATATATGGCAAGAAAATGATCTCCAGCTCTACCAGTCAAAGCTTTTATTTCAAAACACAGACTAATGTCTACTATGCCTAATACTTTTTCATAATACTGTTAAGAAAGTTGTCGGGATCCTGGAAGATACAGCCTTGGGGAGGATGGGGATTAAATTTTGAAACTTCACCCCAGGCAAACATCTCTTCAAATGGCCCTAATTTACATAGACATTTGTTAATATACATAAGGAATAATAGGAGGGAATAGCCAGAAAGCAAGTCCACTCCCACTCTGTGGGCCATGGCTTCACTCCGCTTGTGTCTGTCAATACACCGGGCCTCATTTTCATCTAAAATTGGTGTCATGCTGCAAAACGTAGTCATTCACTTTGAGAACTGCAATTATTGCTGTGCTCACATGCAGCAAAGCACCATCTGGCCTGTTCACAATGCAGGCACAATGCAGGAAGAGAGAGAGAGCTGATGTAAATGGTTTTCTAGTAATACTGAATTCCTCCATAAAAAGCACGTACACGTGGATTTCAATAATTGCTCACAGAATCAAGCACTCTTAGATTTAAATGAATACTCAAAATTTTTGAATGAACCCTACTATCATCTCCTGTTACACATCAGTCAATATTTCAGGGACCTGAATAATCACTGAATATTAGAGTTTGTATCTATCTGGATGCTTTTCCAAAATTTATGGAATACATGACTGGCATTCCCCTAGGTTACAAATGTATATTCCTACTTCTTAGTCGAAGCAACCTATAGATTATTCAAACACGTAAGGAAATAATACCAATCCATGTGATCCTTCCAGTAAATCCATACAGCTAATAAGCGCTTACAATTTTTTACAACTATTAGCATTTAAATATACATGATCCAATGCTCAAGCTAGTATTTCAGCTATGCCTCCATGAACAGCGATAATACCATTTAAAATGAATAGCCCACTACAGCCACAGAGTGCATTACTGGGCATATACTGAATTAAGCTGGTCACACAGATGGTGGTTCCTCCTCTTGTCTTTCCCTCCCCTCCACTTTGGAAAGATATGAGATCTATAGTGATGTGATAACACAGGCAAAGGTACACTGAGAAGCACTAGTTTGGATACAGACTTTAGCAAGTTTTACACTAAAGTGTAAGTACGGATCAAGCCACTCCTTTGGCAGCAAGAGTAACCCAAGGTGCGAGCAAAGGCGGTAACTCTGAAAAACAGCTGCTACCGCATTAGCAGAAATCTCACGGAATTATCTGTTCCAAAAACTTTGTCACCTCTTGCATTGACATCTGGTCAAAATCACTGCTTTTGGCAAAGCCTGATGCCTTCCCAACCAGAATCAAGAGACAGATACTCCACAGATTTCGGATTTGCCCCAGATCAAAATGGAGGAGTAGTTGGGAACAAGGTTCCAATTTGGGTCCAAAACTCATTATAATGCTAAGCAGAAAGCAAGTGACAATGCACTTACCAAGCTGCCACATTTTAACGTTTTGTTACAAAGAATTGAACTTGCAAATTTCAGCATAATTTTCCTGTACATGTGAAAAACAAAATGGTAAGGACTACCAACCATAGGAGGAGTGCTTTATCTAAGAAAATTTGTGTTCAAACTCTAACTGAAATCACTTACCCTGAACCACCTGACGCTGTTACAAAATCACTGAATGCAGCTCTTGAAGAAATGAATACCATCTTTTACGGAGAGATGAACCCTCACATCAAATACCAGGGTACACAGATAGGACCCCAGATGTTAAAAAGCCAGAGCTCGAGGCTCAAGGGGAGAGGAGAAAGGAGAGAGGGACCCCGGGAGTTTTGGCTGTGCCAGCCTTTCTTTGTCCGTAGAGAAAACCCAGTTAATGACTACTAAATCACAACACATGCCAAGGTACTCCAAAAGATCTCATTTGACAAAAGAAAGAAGCCAGCACTAAACTGAGAACAAGTACAACAAGGAACAGACTGGGGAAATGAATAGGAAATTTAAAAAGATAGCATATTATTTGTTTCCAGAAGCACAGCACAGGCATGTCCACAATTGTTCAGATGATGTCTTTGTTATGAAAGTAATTTAAGTTTTTGTGTAGAATACAATACACAACCAGGATAGATAAATGAATTTCACATCACCCCACTGAATTGTCTGCAACTGGTGGTAACATAAAAATTAACCTTGTACAGATTATTTCCAAATGAAGGAAAATACTTCAACAAATATTTACACATATTAGAATACGTCTATTAATTTTATGAAGAGACACTGAAAGCTAGTAAAATTATTTTAAAACGTTTAAGGCTGTTAAGAAAATAATACTTCTGAAACAATGGCAATACATCTGCTAAACGTCTATGTATAATAGTGACAGGGTAGAGCTGCTCACATTTTGCAGCAAGAAGGCAGCCAGTGCATGCAGTCTGAAGGATGATTTACAAGTATGCTCTGTTATGGCCATAAAAGGAGGAGAGGAAATCTGATGGCCAGAAATAGAATCACCGTAAGTTAAGTAGGGAAAAAAAAATGCTTGAGAAGTACACAATAAATTAAGCTCTTACCAAAAAGATGGGCAAATGAAAACACAGCCAAAGAATGGAATATCAAATTAAGATGCAAGGGATACCATGCAAAAATGCTCTGTAAAATATAGTGGCAGGCATGAACTGATCACTGAGACCAAGGAAATCCAAAATTACTGTCCTAGTGCTAACCAACTCTCTACGAAGGAAGGACCCAGTTATTTCATCTCGCTGCCTTGGTCTGCAAAATCAAAGCAACAATACCTACCCCACATGTTCGAGTGGGCCACAGAGAATTGACCCAGCTCCTGACAGTGCTTCGAACTCCGCGTGTGAAATCCTGGCTCAGCTGAAGCCAGTGGGACTTCTAATGCTGACTTCAACAGCATCAGGATTTTACCTACAATTTGCTATAAAAGTGTTGGCTGCTATTAATTAAAAGAACATTGAAGCCTTTATTCTTAGTTACTTCTCAAACCAAATTTGCTCAATTTCTAAGTCAGGAAACAAGCAGGGATGTGAAAATCCTACTCCATTCTTCCTGCCTTGCCTGTCGCTGCCATGAGCAAAGAATCAGGATTTGACCCAAACTGACAGTTTTGCTTTCTGTTTTAGCAGAGAAGCACCCAGTTAATTGTTACACACCTAAGATTTTAACCTTAGCACCAGCAGAAAACTGCAAAGAACTCACTATGAAAAATGCACATAGAACTCAAAGACTTTCAGACACAAAAAGCTGGCATTTCTATATTGCGATTTTTCCTAGAATAGCTATTATTCATTATCTGCCACAGAGAACTTGTTAAAAACACCTAAAGAAGATGGAATTAAAAAAACCACAAGATCAAGAAATATTTCATGTTATCATTATCCCTTTTTATTAGACATTTCAAAATGCAAAAGAAACTGTCAATATTAACATTACGAATCCGAAAACACACATTCATAAAAGCTGAAATTACAGACAAAACGCAGCTTCCTGTATTGAACAATGCTGCAAAATAACACTCTTCTGGCACTATTACAGGGAGAGAACTTCATGCCAACATCGTGGCTCCTCCATATGTCAGTTAAGAAGACAGAAGTTGTTAGTGAAAACTTCCAGAGTGCTTTACAGAAACTAAAAAAAAAAAAAAAAAAAAAGGAGGAAAAAATCCTAACTAATATATGCCTAGTTCTTTTCAGAATAAATAATACCTCTCTGGAACATATTACATCATGCTTTAAGTGTATTTGCAAAGTATTAAGAGATCAGAAATGTATGTAAAAACAGTAACCGGGAGCTTCAGTGCCCATATTTATCATTCAAATATATGTTACAAGCCAGAAGCAAAAGCACAGGTTTGCTCTGGGGGAAGAAGGCATCAGACCATGCATTAGCATTAGCCACCAAGTTCTGTTTTCAGTTGTCCCCATAATGATCAAATAGTTATACAGTCCCTTCCCACCATGATATCAAGACACTATCAGCTGTATTTCAATTTTTCCAAATCTATGTTCTGTTATTTCAAGACGCAGCATCTAAAAGCACGTCTAGACAGACAAATGTGGCGGATTCTACCTCTGCCATTTAAGTCAATGCATTTTCAGGTCTCGAAATGTAGGTACCATGTGACAGACTCTGATGATAATCACAGCTGCTCACAAAACATCTGGAGAGGGAAGTGTCAAGTCAGAAGCCCGTCTGTGTCTTTGGTTTGAAGGTGACGATAACGTCGCCCTCTGTATCTGTGCTGACCTGATCTCCCAGCACAGCGTGCAAAGTCCACGTGTTTGTCATCTGTAGTGGCAGTTTTTGGAGAGAGCCATAAACCAGCACACTAGATGGTTCATTTAATGACTTGTTTTACACCAGAGGCAGCAATGACTTCTGTAAGGGTGCCAAGTTCCCCTCGGTGTGCTCGCAGCTCACTCACCTACAAACTGTTTTCTTGCAGCAGATGCTTCCTAATTTCCTCCGTCAACCTGTTGACCTTGTGCTGTGCTGCAAGGCTGTGGCAGCAGTTAACCCCCAGATTCTTCTTCTAGTGTATTCAAGCACATGAAATGCCTTAATTTCCAGACTGATTAAATGCCTTATATGAATATAAGGTATCAGCATCATCAATCAAACCAGTTGGTAGTCTGACCTGGCCCCAAAACTGGCACACTCTTGGAAATGAATGGACAGGTTAAACAACCAATTGCTTTACTAAGTACATACAATGTAAAGATACTTTAAATTATAGGTACTTTAATTTAGGTCTATTTAAAATATAGATACTTTATTATTGCTAGGGTAAGACTCAAGATGAAAGGGAAAAATTCTGACTTAAAGTCACAAGAAGCTGAAGTTTCACAGTGTTTTAACTAATCACAAAGTTTGCTAATACTGATATTGTTTCATCCACAGACATATTTCAAATTGTAATTAATACTTTTTTTACCCTTTTTTTTAAAGTATGTCACTAATCAGGCTGAAAGAGATCACATTCAGTCACTCATACAGACACAACAGAACAGCTTTCACATCAATAGAAAGTCGAATTTCAACTTAGTATCAGTTCCAAAATGACAGTACTTGCTTTTCTCACAGGCAAACCAGACTTCCTGTAACTTGTTGCCCAATTACCTCTCAATTTAACAGAGAGTTAAAGATCTCAAAGACATGAAGTTCCTGGAGGTTTAGTGAAATTCCACACCTGGACAGAGACTCCGCAAAAGGCAGGGAGAACTTAAAAGCTTTGACACCACCAATAGTGTTATAGGGAAGAACCCCACTTGGGACATCATTCTGCAGACAGACAGACAGCCCTTCTGCTCCCTGATGGGTAAACACACATTTCCTGACCAGTAAGTACATGTATAATGAGAGAATAATAAAAAGAAAGGGTGGCTTCCGGCCAACCAAAGCCAAAAATATAGAGGGTTCTGCAACAGGGAGCTTACAGATTTGGGAGGAGGTGGAAGAAACCAGGAAGGGCTGCAGGGAGTCGAATAGAGGGGAAAATAGGAGCACGTGTGAGGGGAAGGCAGATGGGGAGCGTTACAGCCAGGGTGTCACATAGGATGTAACCGGGACCCGGTGTCATGGCAGCAGGTCATTTAGAGGACTCAGGATAAAGAGGGTTAAGATGCCCCTCTACTCACAGAATTCAATCCAAATCAAAGCCTGTGCCTGTGTTATCCCAGACAGTAAATAAAAACTGTAAGAACAGCTGGATGAAACACACAATTGAAACAGCTAATGGAGACAAAATAATCACAGGCTTTATCCTCATGATCAAGAATGTCACACTTCATTTAGCCGACCAATTGAGACATACTGTCACTTCATTTTGATGATGCAATCAGCTCTACACAGTTGATCCATGTACTATGTGGGGACCTGCTGATAAAAGTAATGTTTGCAAAGGCAGAAATGTCTATCCATATGGAGCTCATTGCAAGAATGAGCCTCTCTTTACACTCCTGGTTGGATTTCTCACTTGTCCTCATTATCTGTTTTTGAGCATTTGCAGGGATCTAATATTCTGAACCATGGAGCCAATTCCACTTTTACTGCTCTCCAAAGTATTTCTACTGTTCCATCAAAGAGGTTCCAGAGATTTAAATATAAGGAGCATTTACTCCCTACTGAAAAGTTTTAAAACTTTATTTTTCAACCTATTTTCCAAAAAGTTTAAATTAACAACTGTGTCATCTCTGAAATTCCCTACATGGCTATTTGACATATAATGAGTTGTTTCCCAAGATTCAATGGGATGAAACCATTTCATGTAAATAAATATTTTTTGTTCCTTATTTTATTAACATGTCATTTAAGATCATAATGCATCTGAAAATTTAAACTTACCAAGTTATTGACAGATTAAATAAAATGTTTGTAGAATATGTTAAAGTTAGAGGAACCTGCTTCCTAAAATGACATCACTCTGATAATCTCTCTGCTTTTTCAGTTACCTTAGTCTTGGTTGTAAACTATTTCATATATTAAAGAAGTTATTCATTCAGCATTTGAAAGCTGAAGTTTAAAAACTCTCATGGTAAAATATACTCCCTTGTAGATGTTATTTATCTTGAGCTGCTCAAGAGGACAGTTTAATTTAAAAAGAAGAAAGCAAAGCAAACAGGAAACTTTGAATCCAAGCATTAATAATTAACCAGTTGCTAGTAATGGCTTTATTGAATTGGAAAGATAAATTGTCAGCTGCACAGAAATTCACAATATTTTTATAACGCTGGTAGTATGAAATATTGAATCTGAAAATTGGAACGATTTCTCCAGGCAGGTAAGTTTTCTTGGCACTAGCCCAAGTTAATACAATAGGTCACAGAAGATCGCTGTTTCTCATCCACTGTTTCAAAGCAACAGGGAAAAAAAAATAGAATGAAGACTGCATCCTTAAAAGAAAAAAAGCAAGTCTTTTCGTGTAGACAGCAACACAGGACTCTAAAATGTCCATGTACACTTTTCCGTCCTTCCCTTTTTCTTTTAATCCTTTGGCTTTACAGGGGTGTTGCCCTCTCTGTTTAACAAACGTATTTGATCTGAATAGTTTTCTTGAGTTCCAGCTCACACACCTAATAAAACACAGTGTTTCAGAGATTTGCTAACATGGTAAGCACAAACTGTATGTTATATTTTATCTTCTGAAACGTAATGTTTCATTATGTAGTTGACAATTACATTTTAATATTTATGTCGACAGCAGCCCATGAAAATGTGCACCTAGACTCTCAACTTCAGAGTTTTATGACTTCTCATCACTTGGTAACAGGCTCTCCTTAGCACCATTTTTGCTCTGTTTGTAACACAGAATATTGTAATTGTTTTTCCCTCAGAAAGCTCCCAGTGTGGTCAGCTGTGTGGAATTTAAAAAAATAAAATAAAATTTAAAGAAGCTCTATTGAAACGTAAGAATGGCTCAGATCCTAAGGAATTAGCAAAATCCATGTACAATCAATGCAATTAATAGTGGTTCTTACATGGAAGGAATGACACAGGCACTGAAAGATTTTACAGCTACAAACGAAGTGGGGGCAAGAGGAGGAACTGAAGAGAAAAGCACTTTGAAAAGCTTCTGAACAGCAAAGCTGTAAGAAGTGATCAGCATGCCATATACCTGAAGAGCAGGAAAAAAATCAGACTTGGGGTGATATACACTGGGATAAGGGGAAAAGAACCTTGCTAAGCAAATGTTAGAATGAGATTTCCAATTTTTACTGCCCTGTTCCTCAAACGGCGCTGGCTGCCAGCTCACAGAAGGATGAGACGAGTGCCAGAGCCCTGCAAGAGCGGGGAGTGGGCAGCAGGTGGGGACACCCCCTCTCTCAGGCAGCAACAAGCTGTTCAGTCTGTTCCAGCTGCCTCCTGGATCTTCACCCTGAGACACCGCTCTAAATCAGGCTTAATAAACGCTCCCTCTGTTTTCCTACACATCTTCTCTAGTGCTGGGGGTTACTATGAGCAAAGTGGAAATGGTGAGCATGGGTGCTGGGCATGCTAAGGCAGAGGGGAGACACACAGAGCAGGGCAGATGCACCCAGGAGGAATATAATCACCAGGGAGATGCCCTGCTTTAGCAGGTGAGTTGGACTAGATGATCTCCAGAGGTCTCGTCCAACCCTAACCATTCTGTGATTCTGTAATACATCAGCTCAGTCGGATGAGAGCCTCCAGGGTGTTGCTTCTGCTGCTTCTGGAATAGACCCCCCCGGCCATTAACAGGAGCATATCTCAGTATAAGCTTTTCCTTACTGAATTGGCTAGCAGGTTGTTGGGGGTGATTCTGTCCCTCTGCTCTGGTGAGACCCCACCGGGAGTCCTGCATCCAGCTCTGGAGCTGGCAGTACAGGAAAGACATGGACCTGTTGGAGAGGGGCCAGAGGAGGCCACAGAAATTATCAGAGGGCTGGAACACCTCTGCTGTGAGGATAGGCTGTGAGATGGGGTTGTTCAGCCTAGAGAAGAGAAGGCTCTGGGAAGACCTTAGTGTGGCCTTTCAGTAATTAAAAGGGGCCCGTAAGAAAGATGGGAACAGATTTTTTAGCAGGACCTGTTGTGACAGGACAAGGGGCAATGATTTTAAACTAAAGGAAGGGAGATTCAGGCTAGACATGAGGAAGAAATGTTTACAATGAGGGTGGTGAAACACTGGCCCAGGTTGCCCAGAGAGGTGGTAGGTGCCCCATCCCTGGAGACATTCAAGGCCAGGCTGGACGGGGCTCTGAGCAACCTGATCTAGTTGAAGATGTCCCTGCTCATTGCAGGGGGTTGGACTAGATGAGCTTTAACGGTCCCTTCCAACCCGAACTATTTTATGATTCTATGAAATAACATAGAGCCACGCATCTTGAAATGATACAAAAAATATTAATAAACTATAAATAAACAATTAGAAATCAAACAAGGACTTTGGCACATGCTCTGTAAGATGTTCATGTCATGGGCAAACAGAAATCAAGGTGTGACCCACCAAGCAGAGGTGCTTCTTAGAGGGGGCATTTCCAAGCTGTTCAGTCTCTGCATCTTACTCATGCAGCTGAACTGTTCTCTTACAAGCTTTAAGAATAAAGCTGCTTTCAGATAAAGCTCAATGTTGCAAAATTCAGAAACACAGAAAAACGTTCAGAAAGACAGAGTGCAAAATATTACATGATCATAAAGAGAGCTCATGGTTGAAGTTTAAAGAAGAAAGTTCACAGAGTGTGTGTTTCTTGCCTGGAACAGGTCAGATCATGATTAATGGCTGAGTAATGTGACAGCTTCTGAATACATTTATATGTATACTGACTCTACTATTAAATTTAATCAAAATGCATCTTCTAGTTTAAAGAAAGAATGCCTACTCTCTGTTTCATCTTTTCTGAAATTGTTTTACCTTATTCTATTACAATATTTAAAATGACTAATCCTGCTCAGTTTTTCTTTCCTTTAAGCAGCAGTGTCACTGATGTCTTATGATGAAATCCAATTACCCTCAGGTTTCCTGACTCTCTAAAAAGCATTTTCATTAAAAACAATACCACAGCCAAGTGACAGGACTTTACTAAGCTTGTTTAGACCACATCAGTCCACACGTAATAAGGCCCTTCATTAATGCTTATTGACCTCTTGGCTGGATCTACCAGTCAGCTCTGACGAAGTCATGTAATTTTAGGGGAGCGCTCCAGATTTTTCCAGGAATAAATGTTGCCTACTTTCGCTCCAGAAAATAACTCTAATTGTACGAGTTGTCTTGCTAAACGATCTCAATCCAAATTCCAAACCTCAGTAGCCCAAAATGGAGACCTCACTTCCCAGGGTCCTTGGGTGCAAGAGTAGCTTGGCTGGTCCTCAAGCAGCCCCAGGTGCTGGAGACAGCAGCGTTACATCTGAAGGGACAGTTTTTGCTAGTTTAAAGCCTGATGAAAACAAACAAAAAGCAGCTTCGACTGCCTAGATTCTACATCTAGCATTATCCTTCCTGTCAAGTATGATTATCTGTTCCCTATCTACGATGAACAGACACATGTGCTTACACATTCACACATAGTTTTTACAGTTTGGACATTTTTAATGGGTTTGTAACTGTAGGTAGTGTTGATACACATACTAGGAAATCTTGACAGGACTGATAAAACCTTGGAAATCTGATTTTTAAGTCACCCTTGAGGATACATTAAATGTTGCTAAAAGGAAGCTAGCTAAATGGGGAAGCTAAGCGAGTTAAACCTTCCCAGGCAGTATGGTAAACACAGATACCACACAGCAGGCTGAGAGCAAATACATGCCACATAGCAAAAATATTTGAGAAAGTGGAAAAGGAAGACAGTGTAGCTCAACAGCAGGGTATGAGAGGTTATCATAAGCAAGAAAACATCCTTCTGAAAGCTAGAGTTGTGTCCAAATGAAGGGAAAAAAGAAGACTCACGAGCTATTGCAGGTTAAATGGGAAAATAAAAATACTTAAAAAAAAAAAAAAAAATCCAAAGCAAACTCAAACCACAATAGGGCAAGCCAAAAGACAGCCTGAGAAATGACTAGCAGAAAACATAAGAATTAACAACCACCCATTGTTCACGTCTGAATGCAAAACCTGCCAGTCTGGCCAATAGATGAGCAAGGGATAAAAGCAGTACTTAGAGCAGAAAAAAAACAAGTATTTTGAGCTCTGCCTATAGAGAACCCAGAGCTGTGAGAAGCTGCCACATCAGAAAATTTCTTTATGAGGACTGGCTGAATCATCTGTTTCACAGAATCACAGAATGTTAGGGATTGGAAGGAACCTCAAAAGATCATCTAGTCCAATCCCCCTGTCAGAGCATGAATGAAGAGAATGAAGATATGAACAATAACAATTTGTACAGATCAGATGACACTTATGAAAGCGTTCTTAAGGAACTCATTGACAAAACAGCAATATGACTCTTTCTTTTAAAACTGCTTCAGTATCAGAAGACTGCAAAATGGCTAACATCATGCCATTTTTATAAAGGGCCCCATGGGAAAGCCAAAAAGATACAAGTGGTCTGACATATGCACTGGGCAAATTGGTAGAAACTATTAAAAAGAACAATACTAGCAGACACATGACAATATGTTATATTAGGTAAGTCAACACAGCTCTCATAAAAGCTTGAAAATACGAATGAAAAAGAAAAGCAAATATTAAGGAACAGAGAACAAAATGAGAACACCCTAATTCAACTGCAATAACTATAAGATGCATCCATCCCTTGATGACTGTTTTCATTTTTGGTCCATTTTTATAAGATTACATGAGCACTAGAAAAGAGTAACAGAAGACAATGTGGATGACCAAAGATATGTAGGCTATCCCATACAAGGATTGGCCAAGCACTCTGTGGAAAAAGAGTTGACTGTGGCACTATGATAAAGGACTCTACGCCATTTAAGATTTCACACATTATAAAAAATGAATTTTCACTGTTTCTTCCAATAAGAGGTCAGGTGTATGAAATGAAACTAGCTGATGACAAGTTCAAAAGCAAGGGAAAAAGGTATCTTTTTGCATAACACATTCAAACTGCAGAGATCTTTGAGACATAATGTTCCAAGTTTACATGGGTCCACAGAACAACAAACCAAATTCATGAAATAAAATATAAGAATAAAGTAAATCTATTAAACTTAAGAATCCAGCTCTTTGTGTCAGGAAGTTCCCAAGCCACAGATTTCTGGATGCCGACAGAATATCTGCAGAAATTTGCTCTGCATGTTCATCCTATTCTTACACCCTCTCCTCATTATTTGCTGGTGGCTGCAGGTGAGAAGATGACACAGGGCTGTAGCTGAGCCTGTGGCCAACACTGCACAGCTCTTCCTACACAAAGACGCTTTACCTATTGTTCTGGTCACTGTGTTTAGCCAGCTGCCCAGCATGGGCAAATATCTTTCAACATGAGTGAGAACAGGGAAAATATAATGGCCACAAAGTCATCTTACAGGAATATTGTTTGTCCCCCTTCATACGTTTTCAGCTCACCTACCTTCTGCTGCATTTATTCTACTATTTCGAAAGGCAGGGAAAGCAAGGACCAGCATGAGTGAGGCATTTTGAGAAAGTGACGCTAAGGTTGGAGGTGGTCTCCTCATACTTCTACCATTATAATTTCCTCTTACAAAGGCTGTTCAAAGAAAAATTATCCCTGATGATATAAACCAAACAGTAATAACGCATATTCAGACATTTAGTAGCACGTCTGCTTTGATTCCCATTTGCACTGATGGGAACTTCACACTGCTCTGACAGGTCAGCTAGTCCTAGAACTTCTCATAGAAAACTTGAAGCCAGACTCTTCAATGGTGCAACTCAGCTGAATTTCCCCAAGGTTTGGTTCCTTAGGTTCACAGATTATAAAGATTGGTGTGTTTACAAGGCAGAGGGTGGAGGTTTGGCTGTTTTGGGAGGAGCAGTGGGAATGAGATGATGCTAGACTGGGCCAAAATTTGGTTTGGTTTCAAGCAATAAACTCACTTCAAAACTCTTTTTTTCTCAGTATTTCAAAAAGCTGGTCCAGGCCTGAAGGCGAGATTCTCATTCTTTCTTAGAGCTCTCTCAACTGAGAGTTGGCATCTCCCATTGCATAAATCACAGGGTGCAGCAAACCAAGCTGACCACCAAGTCTTACCCATACTATCGTATTTCTTTAAGTTTGTCACAACCTGGCACGTAATTAGAGAGAAAATGCCCCTGCTCATGCGCATATGGGAGCCTTAGATACACAAAAAATTCTGATGTCATTCCTGCTTGACATCACACAGCCAGACTCAGTATCTGCATGAAAGATAAATATATTCATGGTGGGAAAAAAAAAATATGTTAAAATAAAATATGCAAATGCTTTCAGGCTTGCATGTCGTTGATACTTGGGAAAGGTTCTGTGCGCCCACGATGTCTCTCCTTTCAAGGGTGGTAGGGGACACATCCAAATTGTTACCTCAGCAGCTGCTATTCCAAATGGTGCTGAACAGCCCCAGAAATGAACAGCATCAACTTCTTTAAGTATGTAACAGTGAATAAATCTGTTCTGAAATGTTTACTAGGAACAGTCTGATCACCAAGCATGGGCAAAGTCAGTATCAGACTAAGTAACTGTCAGAACAGAAATCCAGGTTAACACTGTTCACATCATTAATGTTACTTGCAGTTACTTAACTGGTTTAAGCATTAAGTCTACCTAATCCCAAGACTAAGCCTAGTTAAGCTTTATGTTTGGAGGGAGGGAGTACATAAGAGAAAGAAGGGAAAGACAAAACCAAATCAATCTAAATTTTACTGAGACAAAGCATGTCCTAAATTTATTTTTTTAATGAGAACCAAAATTGTAAAAGATGAATTTTTGACACAGTATTATATAAAACAAAAAATAAGGTAAACTATACTAAGGGGGAAAAAAGTCCTAAATATGTCCCTTATACAGGCCAAAGCTCCAAGTGACGTCCAAGGGGACACCTCAATTCATTTTCTAATTAATTGAGAATGTTTTCTAGAAAATCTAGTTTTACTCCATTTTGAGTTTTTTGGTAGTACCCGAGTAGTTCCATTTCTCTGCCTAATTTCCTCTGAGATTAGTTAAGTGCTGTGAAGATTCGTTAAGTATTTACAGAAAATGAAAAAAAAACACCCTTATTTTTTAGAAAATCCTGATATTATTAAGCTCTTTATTATATATTATAGTATATCCAGTATTTCTGAAGTTAACACACTTCTGACAAACCCTAGACAGTGACGGGGATTATTTCTATAAAGCACATTCCTTTCAGACAAATTTGCGTACTCTTATGTTTTCTAGACACTCTGGATGCTTGCAATCAATACACTACTGCCAGGAGTCAGTGTGCACTTTTCTAAAGCTGCTTAAGAGGTGAAGCTGAAAGCCTTTTCCTGTAAAGTCAGAGTAAATTACACTACTCAATTACGCTTACAATCATTTTATATTGAGTTTTTGCTTCTTTAATTTTTGAGAAGTTTGTTTTGATAAGCTTATTATGCATATTGATAAGACGGATCAATTATTTGAAAAAAAAAAAATCAACTTGAACCAGACTCCCCCTCATTTTCACCATTTAGGCTACATTACTTGCCAATAACTGTGAATAATGTAAATTTTAAATTACACTCTTCAGTGAATATATTTATTACTGTCATATCTGAGCAAGAAGAAGCAATTGCAATACCAAGTGATGACACGTACTCATCAAACCAAAAGAGATCCAAGGATCTGAAACAAATACAAGAGAGAAAAGGCTTCCATGAGCCAAAGCCTTCTGAGAATTAAAGAAGAAATGGCTCATGGGGGGAAAGGGGCAAATTCCTGCTATTTTCCTAAACATTCTCCTTCCTGTTGTTTTCTTAAACATTCACACACATTTCGATACATGTGTAGCAATTCCTCACCATTTTGACTGTGGTTTACACCCACTACCCTCGTGCTTCCAGCATACTTCAAGTAATTTATTCTATATTTATACAGCTACCAACCTCCCTTTGGCCTTTTCACGCGATCTCTATATAAATATATGTCAGCATAAATGAAACAACAGTAATTATATCTTGTTCAACAGCATTCAGCCAAGTAGACCTCCAATTCTGACTGCACCTCTTAAGTGCACGATACGAATGCTTTCAACTAATAATGACCTGTTCTGCTTAGCGAAGTTTTACTCTGAAATAAATCACCTTTATCTTAATGTTGTTTTATCCTTTTAGAGCTTAATCATGATGTGATCTGTTCCTGTGCTAAACAACACCAAACTAAAGAAGAAAAAACTCTCAGAAATGGCAGGTTCAGGTTTAAGTTTCTGAAGTCAAGAATGCATGATGTCTCTGAAAAAAGGGAGCAATGAGCTTTCCAGAATACATCAAACAGAAAGGAAACAGAAAACAAAGCAGCTTAGCATTACTTGACAAATGAGTATAATGCTATAGTTCTACGCCTTTCAAGACAATGACCTACGTTACTTTAACTTAACTGAATGGTGTTCAGGAACAGCTGTTCCAGAATAACTGTTCCATAATATTTCCATGCCTGAACATTTTTTTCACTATAGCTCTTAAGACTTTTTTAAAAATAATTTTTATGTGCAAACAAGCTCGTGTATGGCCTGTACACATCTTCCAAATTTTGTAGTTCTAGAAGAAATCACTATGTGTGTTGATTTCTCAAGTTGCCAGTGCATAAAGATTTACTGTTACATTAATAATTAAAAATAATATATTTAACTCTTCAGCTTCGCACTTAAACTTCATTTTTTCAGGTTTATGTTTAAAATCGATGGTAAAAGGCAATTTAATGGATTTGGTAGGAGAATCTCTTGCTCTTTCTATCTTGGAGCTTATTGAATGAACTAATTCATCACTTCTGAAAGGAAATAAAACAACTGTTTAGCAATGTGCAATACCCAACAGCATGCCCAGAAAACCTCTTCCTTTTGTGTTCATGAGACTTTTTCAGATTGCAGGAGAAACCACTCAAAACTGCAATATGGAAAGCCACCACAGTGGTCACTCCAGGTACAGTGCTGATAGAAATGCAGCTCTTGAAGAGTTCCATAAAAGTCAAAATATGAACTGATACACCAACTCACTTTGGTACAAGTTCAGGATCCTGTCTATGCAACCTAAGAAAAAAACATTTCTTTTTCTTGTCTACATAATTTCATAAATTCTCACTAATCTGATTTCTACTTACCTCTTACCTCCAGTTCATCCATTGTATTTCTCAATGGTTTACCAATTTAATGTTGTTTTAGTGTCACAATGGAGGAACAGAAAAAAACATGCCTGTCAGTCATGATTTCCATAGCTTTAATTTCTCTCCCAGATCACTCAGGAGCTCTGAAGTTTTATCCATGACAGCCAGTCCTATTTAAGTGATTATTTACTGTTATTCTCTAAACTGAAGCAAAATTTCCAACATAAACCAACATGTTAGACACAAACGAGCATGAGGAAACTTAGAATTGAAATTTGTCATTCCATTTGTGTTAAGACATCAAAGGGTTCAATAATCTTTCATTAAATAAGTTCGTTAACACACACACACAAAATCTAACTACATGCTTCAGATCGCAAAATAAAACAAATAGAGAGCTATCACAGCATGATGCTAAAAGCTGTCCATCATCTTGGCTTGCCTGGCAGGAGATCAGGAGTTATGGAGAGTACGCTCTCTCAAGAAGCAGGTATTTATACAAATTATGTATAATTTAAGTCTTGTACATAATCCTTGGAAATTCATCACCAATGAATTGACATGTTCTATACATATATATGATGTAAATGCACTGAATATTAAATATATTATGCACGAGTACTTGGAGGAGGGGAGGTTTACTATGTAGCCTTCAATAATTTGCCCCATCAGTACAGCAGATGCTGATTTAATGGAAAGAGCATAAAAATACTCAGATAGGCAATCACCCTGTCCTGCAAGCTGTTGATTTACTACCTCAATGCAGTAGGAACAAAAGCTACCAAGCAGCTTGAAGGGTCAGGACTTAGTACCTTGTACTACCTCATAAAGGGTTTTTAGTTTAAAAAACAAAATCTTCTACAAATAATTAATTCAACTTTATGATACTTCTGTGCACTACAGAAATTTGACTGCAACATTCAGATTTTTTTTGTAAAGCCCTAAATCTTGGAACTTTGAGGAACCTTATATGAAAAACTCTGCTCTAGCTCTTAGAAGTTTATTAATTGCTAGCCTTAATATTGGAATAAAAAAGAATGAAATGTGATCCAGCTGTAGCTGGATCATAAATCCAGCAGGGTCATATGTTCATAAAGCAAAGGAGAAGAAGGAATAAGATTTCCAATCAAAGGAAGAAAGAGGTTTTGAGACAAATCTATATACTGTTCTATACAGCACACTATTAAGATTTCCCTATCAGGTCTCCTTGCAACGCAAGTGTGGGGTTTGTTTTTGTTCTTAACCTGCAACACAGAATGTCGACATCCCATATTTCAAACCCACCCCAAATTTTTCCTCTCTTTTAGGGCTCTTGTCTGTAGAAAACAGGACCTAGAAGTCACAGCATGCTGAATCAGCAGTATCTCTCCCGGCTAGATATAAATAAGAACAGCAACAACAGGTCAGATAGGTATTATCTCCCACAGTGACAATCAGTGGATACCTATAGAAGCGTAAAAGGATATAGCAGGCACATAGCCTATATATTTCACCAGTTGCCCAGCCTGCCTATAGCTCAGGGACTTTAGACAGAGGTGATACTGTCATGTTTAAAAGCAGTCGACGGCTCTTTTCTCCTGTAAAGTTATCTAAACTTGCTAAAAGCCCACATCAGCCACTAGCACCCCTAATTTTCCATGCCAAAGAGGCCCACAGTTTATACATGCCTTTGTGTTAGGAAGTACCTAACCCTGAACTAACTGGGATAGGATACAGGTCACTAGCGCTGTGGGGCCACAGCACTGTCCAATATGCAGAAACAGTACAGAGCTACATGCACACAAAAGTAGTGTTCAACCCCACAAAAAACAAACAAACAAAACAAAACAAACACGAACAAAACCCCAAAACCAAACCAACCAAACCAACCAAAATAATAATAATAACCACTGCAACCACAGCCTTGGAAAAGCTGTAAACAGAGGATCTGTCTGGGTCTCTCATGATGTCCTCCATCCTCTCCTCTTTCCTTTGGGGCACTCTGATCTATTTTATGGGGGAATTAAGGCATTATCAGAGCAGCTTCATGCCACAGAAGAATATTACAACATATACTCCATGTCTTCAGACAGCAGAGTTAATGCTGTGGGACTTCTTTTGCTTTTAAACACAGCACGCTGCGCATTGTGGGAGCAGAAAAATCACCTTCTCCTGGGAACTTCTGCCTGCCTTCACCCTGGCTGGGCCAGGATGCCTATTCGTTATGTGTGCTTACTATTGTTCTGCCTTGCCATAACACAAAGCTAAACATTTAACCAGTCGGTCCATCAAGATCAGACAAATTTCTAGCAATTAAACGTCTGCTCAACAAGCTGAACCTCATTTATGAACTGAGGTCTCCATCTCTTCTAACATTCAGCTTTTTGCACTGATAAAACAAAAAGCATAACACCACACACGCACTTCATAACATCTTGCCTTTTAAAAGCTATGAGCAATGTTTAAGCAGTCAACAAGAAGGTGAGAAGGAAGGAGAGGAACAGCTACATGACAAGCTTGTAAAAAGAAATTGAGAAATGTGACTTGACACACAGGTCACAGCAGGTGACACGTGATTTACTGATGATCAGAAAGGGCCCACCTAGTACTTTCTATGCTGTCAGTAATAATACCGTGCTGGAGACACCTCGTCTCTGGGGAATTGGACTGCCTGATAAAGATATCCTCGGAACAGATGTCTTATTTACTGAACTAATTATTTTGTGATGACCTTGATCAATACTACCAGAAGCAAGGTGAGCGACACCAACACATTCTTCTGAATTTTAAAAACCCTTTAACCCCTTCTTGCCTCACCAAACGCACCAGCCCATGTTCACTGGCAAACTTTAAAGCACACTAATGTTACAAGGACGCTACTGCAACATCAGTTTCCTCCTGCCAAGAATACACTCACTTTCCAGCCCCAGGATTTGGGTTACTGTTGAGTAAAACAAGGTGATGAAACTGTTATTGCTGAATTGCGCATGATTCATAATTTGTAATAATCACCTCCAAATGTAAAATTCAAATTTACATTCTCATAATCAAAGGTCAGAAAAAGACAGCAAGAATGGGTCATTATTCATAGCAGTTAAAACTACACGTTTACACCAGGTACTGTACATAATTCTTAGATGAATGGCGACTACACCTGTAAAGAATGTGATATACACAGAATTACAGATTTATAGCTTCTTGTATAAATTCTGCTACATTTCCCTGCAACAAAAGCTTTTTCATGCAATATTAATGTGCCATTCCTTAACGCACTGTTATCCAAATATTTAATCTCCTAAGTAACTCCTCCTTTTCTAGAGGAGAAGAACAAGTGACAACAGACTGGCTCCCCAGCATGGGAACACCTTCTGCCAGCACTCATGTTGCAAATCCAGCCACTGTTGTCCTTTAGCCAAAGGTATGTAAATAAACAAAGCAAGGGTTTGTTTTAAAAAAAACCCAACACATTTATTTGTCAAAACCACCACGTTTAAGGCTTACTTATGCACCATAATAACCAAATTATTATCATCCAAAACACATAAAACATTGTGGGCATGGACATACAAGAGTATAACATTCACTAATGTAAAATACTCCTGCCTACAATCCCTCAGCATTTGGCATACCCAAACCTCCTTAGAACTACCAAACAGAAGGCAAGAACTCATCCATTGAACTGGTATCCAAAAAGGTCATCATCATGCCAGCATGTAAGACTGTTGGTCTGATCCTCTACATATGTCTTTGAGACAAGCAGATCCGTAAGAATAATAAGACTTTTGTTTTACAGAGTCCCAATATAAGCTAAATTGTGAGGCAGATATGCATTGTACCACTTTCCAGGCTATTTTCTTCTCAGTAATCACAGCCCACACATTCAGTAACTAACTGTTGAATCAATCACTGTATGAGAATGGGGTACTTTGGCATTCTTCCCCTTTGAATTTTTATTATTTTTAATAAGAATGGTGAGTTCTTTATAATCACCAAATACAAAAGACTACAGCTGTAATTTAGGGCAAGAACACCCTGGCCAGCAGAAGCTTGGCATGAGGAAGAGAAATAAAAGGAACTCTCATTGCCCTTGTAAAAATCAAAAGTAGCACCTTATCAGCATAATGACAGCATTATTTAAATAGCTTTCATGTGCCATTTTCACAACACTATTTCTATTACATCACTGAGAATAAACATCTCTTTTCATTTACTAATCTTTTTCCCAATTAGAATCTCTCTGAATCTGTGTACAATAGCAATTTCATTTCTTCTCATTTGCTTGCATCTTAATTAAAATCAGACTATGTTGACTTTCATTTTTACAATATATCTGCCTATTTCACATCATAGCACCTTCATGACCCCCAGAGAGTCATGAGCCTTTAATATTTTATTTTGACCTTGTTAAGTTACTGGAACCATCAAAGATTTTTCTTCTTCCCTCAGTAAGCAGTTTTTCATCCTTCTTGAAACACACAGTATGTGTGAAAACATGTAGTTGAGAAATGAAATATGCTGCCTTTAAACAACATATCTCTGTTCGTTTATTTAAAAAATACTGCATTTCAATTTATTACAAGAGTTAGTTTATGAACCATAAACTTCATTATCAATTAAATGAGGATCACTGCTTAAATGATACTTAAAGCCCTTTTCCCCTGAGCTTCAGGACAGAAAAACAATTTTTCATTTTCAATTTTTAAAAAAATCAATAATTGGCTATTTTAAAAGAATTTATAGTGTTCTTCTTCTACACAGGTATCCAAGTTCACAAAAGCAAGGAGTTTGTGGGGAGCAGCAGTATCTTTTACTAGAGCAGCAGACACAGCGGAAAAGTAAAAACACCCTGACCTGTGGCAGAAAGCTCACCTAGGTGTTTCAACTCCATCACCTGGTCTAACAACAGGTATTTATTTGAAAAGCACACAGCACTTGAAGAAGCATCAATTCAAATTGGAAGCAGAAAGGTGCAGACCTATCCGTTCAGCCTAACACCTGCAAATTTATCTTTGCAGCACGTAGAAAAGACAAAATTCTGGGTACACCAGCACAAACATGTACACATTTCCCTTGGGTCTTCAAGCCAAACTCTCCCACTGTCACCACTCTTGCAGGTTAGGCTCAGGCTCAGGGAAAGGTTTTGTCACAGTCAGAGCCCTGCTGAAGGAGAAAGCCTGATTACACACTATCATTTTGCAGACTTGTGTTTGCATTTACCTTCTGTGTGGACCCTCACCTGACAGACAGCCTGAGCTATCTAACCTAGCCCCTCATTACCAGGGGGTTATCTGGCAGAAGACTTTTCAAGTAGAGCTCAAAGCCTTGAAAGTAGCTGGGATTTACAGTCACTTCACACCAGCTTTGGATGGCACAACCGTGCAAAGGCAGAGATGTCACCTCAGAAAGCCGCTGCATGGAGCCTAGCTGAGAAGCTTGCTGGATTTTCTGCTCCTCGGGCAAGCAGAGCAGGCACAGCTACTAAGGTCTCTTCACTCAAGCTCATATTTACATTCCAGCAAGCAGAGCCTCAAGTTCGTCGGTCATGTACAATCAGTATTTGGCTACTGGGTGGAGGAAACTGGAGGCAGCTGGTGACAAAGTGGGAGAGGTAAATTGTTTGCCAGGAGAAAAGCTGAAAAGTTTCAACAACAACAAAGTTTAAAAAAAGAAAAAACAGAATGAGTGAGAATAAGGTTCAGTAGTCAGATGGGGAGTGGCAAAGGAACATGCTATTTTAAGGAGAAAGCAGCATTAAAGTACAGAAACATGTACAGTCCTCTTTAGAGGACATGAGAGAAAGAAAAGATACTGCTTGTGCACTTCAGCTGGGGAGAACAACAAAATTTAGGGGTTTACAAGGAATGCAGCTAATAGATCACCTCAGCATGTGCTATAGAAGAGATTACAGGAAAGTCAAATTCCCAGTGACAGTAATTATAATTTCAGCACTTTATATGCTGTGCAGATTTACCCAAGTTCCATGGAATACTACTTAACAGCTTATGAGGCCTACCTTCTTCCCCCAGCACAGTACGCCCCCTTCAAACACAACTGCTAGTGGTCAAAGCGCAGCTTAAGTTGTGCCACCAAAAGCAGAGAGCTATATATGAAGAAATACAATACAAATACCCACAGCCCTCTCTAGATTTGTCACCAGTCAGTGCTAGCTTACTGAAAATAAAATCCTTCAGAGGCTCCTGGTAGATGGGGCCCATGACAAGTACCTCAAATTATTGAACCTATAATTAGCAGCCTCACAGTGGCTGTTGAGACAAGTACACAGACCACAGACACAAGCTCTGAAGGAGGGACAGGTTTTCTAGCTGTGAAAGCAAAGGAGCAACTGATTTCTGAGTACAAATACTTGCTTTACTATTACTTTATAGCTTAAGTTATAGCTCTGCATGTATGTTAGCTCCCCATTTCTACAAATGCTACAGCTAACAACCCTTCCATAAATGACAGCCCCAGCACAGAACCAAATTCTGATCTTTAATGTAGACACAAATTCAAGTGAAGACTATAATCCCACTTGCACTTTTGCAGAAACATAAATGGGCAGGCACAGTATCTACACCACAAAGTTCTCGAGCAGCTTCCTCACATTAAATATATTTGAACTGTTCAACATTTTTTCTCATTGACATGAATTGGCAGGAACAAAACAGAAATGCTACACTGCAAATGGTCACTTGCAGTAACAAATTCTCAGGCTTCAGCAATCAGCATTCATGGGCAGACATCTTCTGCCCCTGGGCCTAATGTGACTGTTTTGTTCCTACAACACACATGTGCTCACCTGTATAATGAATACATGATTTTACAAAAGAAGAGTAGAAATGGACACTGTCTAAGGAAGGAGAAACATCCATATCTTAAGAAAGGTGGGTAAAAGACAGAAGAAATCACCCCTTTAAAAAAGTGAATGAGAATTCCCATCTGACACTGAAACTCTAATTTCCACTATTATCACTCGGTCAATAAACCTTTTTACTCCTTGTAAAAGAGATTCTAGCTAACCCTTGCCTTCCCATACAGGCACTAGAGGCTAAACAAAATCCCAATGAGAACAAAAGCTGGAGGTGCTCAGCACCACTTTGTGTTCAGATACACCAGAATCTGGCTTTCAACCAGTCCAACTTGTACTCATGCATATGCAGGTCAGCTATTACCCCCAGAAGTTCTTAAACAAGTCACCTGTAATTTCTGCAGTATCATCTCCCAGTGCTCAAACCTAACCACATATTTGGATGTTACAGACACTAATTTAAGCACAGAAGTGAGGCAGATCTTCTGATGTTACTTCAAAATAACAGCAAACCCTGACAGTCATCTAAAACTGGAACTATTTAGATCGTCTCAAGATGAATAGTTTTATATCTTCTCAGAATGTTTGTATATAAGCATATTAAAAAAAAAAAAACACAACACAACAAAAAGACATGTTTTGCTGAAGCTAAAAATGCATTTGCAAATATGGCAATTGTTCCTAGATTATTTCAAGATCTAAAAGCATTACAAACACAATGCTTTAATTTGGCTTTAGAAGTTCCCTATGAGATGGAAAAACAGTAAACTGCTCTTAAAGATGTTCGAAAGATCCAGCAAGACATTAAGCAGCTTCATCAAGGCCAAGCATCAAGTCAATAGCAGAGCTGAGTCCTGCACCATGGTATTCTGCTATCAAACACAAACCTTACTTCCTTCTTCCATCAGTAAAATGTATTGTGATACTATAACCTTTCCTCTTCTACGGAACAGAAGTAATTATACTATTTGGAAGTATTCATATTGTTAAGTTAAACATACATACAAATTCTACCAAATTAAATTTAAAAGCAAGACTGTTTGGTTAGATTGTGTAAACAATATGCTCTAAGACTTGCTGAGTTCTGAGAACTGAAACCACAGACAGCCAAAATACAGCTGCACACAGTCAGATATGGTGTTTCTGCTAATACTGGAAACTTTATCATGCTGCAGCAAATTTCACTTCTGATTGGTATTGTGCATAGAAGAAATACAAACTGAATGCACTGGAACAAAACCAAAAAACTCTCCAAGGTTGTAAGTTATGAAAGCCAAGGGCACTCAGTTATTTTATGAGATACTTGACAATATTTATTAGTTGTACTACTGTGGCATCCAAGAGCCCCAAGCATGGGCCAAGGCTCAGCTGTGCTCATCCTTGCAAAAATACAAAACAAAAGATAAACCATAAACTGCTGTAGGCTGGAGCTAAGGGCTTCAAATAAAGCAGGGTACTGTAAAATGCCAAAGCCCCTGACTTTTAAGTATGTGCCTCTAAAGCCCAGAGCTCAGTTCCTTGGTTAGATGTTAAGTTTGGTGCTAGATTCACCTGCTAAGCTGGGACCAACCTGGAGTAAGCTGACACCAACTGCTCCGACCAAGGATGTGCCTGAAGTCCCACTCTTCCCTGCAGTTCAGGCATTTGAACTAAGACTTCAAGGGAGACACATCTGTCAGTTCAGCAGACAGATCCTGTAGCCTCAAATCAGTAAAGCCAGTGGGGATTCAGAGGTGTGTATCTCACAAGCCAGAACATCATGGAAGCAAGACGTTGAGATTTGTGGAGCACGGAAGCTTCGCACACAGGGACATACGTGCTTCTGCGGCTTCATGCTTAGAGCACCAAAGAGTAAAGTTGCAGGTTCTAGCCTAGGCTCTTACAGTTGTTTCTGGTTTTATCACAAAATTTAGATGTAAAATTTTACAAATGATCCATAAAATAAATATCACACTGCCCAAAAGAGTACCTTAACTAACAAGCTATTGAGCTAGGTTGGTTCTTGCTTGTTTTCATTTTGGTCTTGCAACTTTTGCATTGTGAACACAAACACAAGGCACAATTTCTCGTGCTTACTTCTTCCAGGTGCTTTATAGTTAAGGCAATCAGAGCTCATATTGTTCGCATTTTTTTATTAAAAGAGTTGGGATAAATATTTATTTTAAGTACCTAGCTTTTTCTTTGGATCTGGCTGTAACTTGCATTCTGGAGCAGGGATAGAACAACTTAGGTTACACACACACACACACAAAAAAAAATCTATAGGTGCTCATTGCCTTTTAAATTTACTTATATTTTTCTACAGTTGTATTCACAGTTGAGGTAGCTTGTCTGCTTTTCACAGCACATATTGCTATGTTTAAGAAGTACTCTTACAAATTCTCAGTCTGGCACCTCAAATAAAACACTGGGTCATAAATCCCTTGAACCCTGAAGTTGTTCACCCTATTTATCCCTTCATCCCAATAACATGCCAGAGTAACAACTCTCTGCCAATTTCTCGTAACTTCAACATTAAAATAAACTGCCCAGTGACCTAAGAAGCCGGCGGTGACACTACTGTAACGCTGCTTTCAATTTCAGGCTGCCTCGTTCACAAATGCACCGTAACTTTTCTTGGCTTCCTGCAGGCAGGGAGCCCTCCCCGTCACGGGGAAGCACCACCTTCCACCCCAGCACCGCAAAACTCAACGCACACACAAGCTCCTCAAACCGCGCACAGCCCCCGCGGCAGAAACCCCGGGTGTGTTTTTCACCTGGAGCATTTTTCTTTTATCCGGATCGGGAGTTTAATCGTTCCTAGTACTGTAGAAGTACTCAAAACGCCCGGGGTGCCACGACGCCCACCGAGGGGCACGTTTGGCAGTCTCCGGCCGGCGCGGCACACCCGCGCAGCACCCCGCGCCGAGATGCGATGCGGGGCCGCTCCTGCCCCGCGGGGACCACGGCAGAGGACGCCCGTCGGCAGGGCGACGTGGTCTCTGAGCACCCCGGGCCACACAAACCCCGAGGCGGGAGCTCCCGTTAACGCGCCAGCCGTAGAAACGCAGGGGGTCGCGGACGCGCCCCTTCCCGAGTGGGGAAGGATGCAGCTCCATCGGCGAGGTAGCCCGGCTCGGGGCTTCCCCCGCCCCACACAAAGGCACGGCGGGGAGGCGAGCCGCACCCCGCTGCGCCTCCCCCGTCCCGCTCCCCCCGTCGGCGCCACTTCAGGGACAACCGGCCGCGGGCAGGGGCATCGCCGCCCCGCCGGGGAAGAGCCCGCGCGGGGCTCGGGAGCCACCGCGGCGGCTGCCGGCGGGGCCGAGAGCGCTCGGGGCGGGCGGGACGGCGAGGCGCTCCGCAGACAGGTAGTTCCCTGCTAAAATGGAGGGAGGGGAGAAATGCGGCGTTCGCCGGAGAAACTTACCAGAGGAAACCGACGAGCCGGACAAACTGGAGTTACTGGATGTGGCCATGGTCCCTCCTCCTCGCCCCTTAGCTACGAGCCCCGCGTCGGCCCCCGCTGCTGTCCGGCCGCCGCTGCCGCCAGCCCATCGCAAAGTGCCGGGGCCGCGCCGCGCCGCCGCTGCAGCCCGCGCTGGGCTCCCCGCGCCGCCGGGGAGCGGGAGGCGGCCGTGCCCCCGCCGAGGCCCTGCGGCCGCTCTCCGAGGCTGGGCGAAGCCGCTCGGCAGGTCAGGTAAAAGGCCCCGCGGCGCTTCCAGTGCCCTCTCTCCGCTTGGGGAGCAGGGCTTACCTTGTGACGGGAACGGGAGAGCCGCCCTGCCAGCGCCTTCCCTCGCCTCCTCCCTTCCCTTCCCTGGCCGTCCCTTCCCTTCCCCGCCTCCTCGCGGGCAGCGCTGACAGCCCGCCGGGGAGACCCGCCGCCGCAGCTCCCCTCACGCACACAAAGGAAGCGGCGGCGCTGCCGGCCGGGCTGCCGGCCCCGGCTGAGCGGGCAGGGTGGGTCCCGGGCGGGCGAGCCCCGGCGGAGCGGCAGCCCCGCCGAGCGACGGCCAAGCCCCTTTCCGGCCGCCGCCGCCTGGCACGGGGCTGGCGGCGAGCGCGGCTTCTGCCATGTGCGGGCGCCCGTCCCGCCTGGCCCGCCGGGGCGGCAGCGCCTGTTGAGCGCCTCGGCTCCCCCCTCGGCGGTGCCGCAGTGTGGGCTCCCCGCTCGGCTGCGCTCCCGCGGGCGCGGCGCCCCGCCACCTCCTAGCCCTGCCTGCGGTCGCCCCCCCGGAGCCGCCGGAGACCAGCGCTGGAACGGGGCTGCGCACCTGGGGCAGGGCTTCGCCCCCGCCACCCTTTGTCCGCCCCCTTCCTCCTCAGGTTGCCCTCTGTTCCCGCGGCTCTCCTCCTCCCCCTTCACGCTCCCCCCCTTCACTTTTCTTTTATATATATATATATATATATTTAATTCCTCCTGGCATACGTTTTCTTAAAATAAATAAATAAATAAAGGAATGGGCTAGCACCAACACTGTGGTCTCCCTGTTCTGCGGGACCCCAGCCCAGCCACAGTTGGGGCCTGCCACCCCGAAGCACTCCAGTTTTGGTGAAACACGGGAGTCACCCACTGGGCCGGCTGCCAGACACACAAAGGGGGCACGGTGGGTCTAAGGCAGACCAGCCTGGGCTGCTTGCCCTGTGTCCTAATGGGCAAGTGGGAAAGAGGAAGATCCAAGAAAGCATTACTTGTAGCCTTCCTCTTGTTGACTGCCCTTCATGTTTCCTTCACAGTGGTTTGTTACCAGCCAAAGCTTCCATCTCGTTTTATATAACAAGGGCAAGAAGACTGCAGGAAGGTGGTCGGCTGCCCTATGGTTCTTAACAGCCAAGTGGCATGGCAAGTCTTGCTGGCACAGGATCTGTACCAAGTCTACAACCCATTTACCTTGATGATGATTTATGAAAGACTTCCATGTTTCGTAACAGAGAGTCTGTAACACAAAGTTACTTCTGTATCAGCGAGGAAGTCCATTAAGGTTTCTTTGGCAAACGAAGCCCTACCCGCCCAGCTACACAGTGGCTCAAACGAGCGTGCAAGCCGCCTGGCCTCTCTGTAACCCGCACCCAGCCCCTTCCCTTTTTCCCAGAGCCGAAATAGAACCAGGGCTGCCCAAGCCCTGCAGTCGGCTCCCATTTTTAACTCGGGAAAACAGGTACCGAGACCCCCTCTAGCGGCAGAGGCACCGGTAGCAGCGATTCCGCAGCCGCGGTGAGCGGGACCGCCGCGTCCCGCACCCTCCGCGGGATTCCTGCCAGTAGCTCCGGGGACGCGGCTGAGGCCAACTTGCTTTTCCAGGTTTTATTTTGTAATGACGGCTTGCTCTATACGCGAAGGAACAGGCTTTAAACCAAGATTTAGCACTAAGTTTTATTAATCTGTAAATTGCCCTGTGACATACTTAAAACAGGACAGGCGTGTCACTGCTTTTTGGGCTTTGGCCAAATCTTTTGTGTCACGCATTTTAAAGATTGAATGCTGAGAGCAAAATGAGTAAGGTAGAAAGTTATTTTATCTGCTGGATTAGGTCATAAAACCAGGGTGATAGCTGGGATGTAGGAAAATACTGTAGTAATATGGTAAACATCAAGATTGTAATAGTAAATTTTTCATTTGCAGAGTATATCGTATTGAAGTCATATTTGCTTGTCTCCTACATGTTTGTTTTTTTCTCTTTCTCCTGCTATATCTTTCTTTCTAGTATTTGTCTCCCCGTAGTCTGTTATATGTCTTCATTTTCCCTCCATAATCTAGCACTGTCTTGCCCTCTTGTCTGTTCAGCAACTGTTGGAAAACTGTGTTGTATGAGGAGTGAAATAAAGTGGTGTTAAAAACACTAGAAGAATCTGCAGGGAAAGAGAGAAAACCCCTCAACTCTGCTGAGACTTTGCAGACAGAAAAGTATTTTCATAGTTAATTTTAAATTATCTTTCCAGCTATAGATCTGGATAAAGCAAGAGAGGAATTTCTTCAGTGTATGGCTACTCCATGTATTCCAATAATTGCAAACAAAGTATATTCTGTCCGAAGTCAGTGCGGCTGGACATATCTGGTTATGAATGTGTGTGCCTTTAAAGGACAGGCAACTGTTGATAATCTTTGTAATAATAATAGGTATGAGGTCAGGTAGTCTCAATTTCTACAACATTGAAAGGTAAATTAATAAAATGAAATGTACTGTAGATTAAAAGTAACTTTTTCACATTTCAAGACAGGATGGCTTTTTTCTTGTTAGTAGCAAAGAACATAAAAGCCATGAAATTAGAGGGGAAATTACTAGATCAAAGGGGAAGCAAATTTAAAAGAAACAAAAGTAGCCTTGTTATGTGTAGAAGGTGCAAAGTGAAGACAATGCAATCAAATCTCACTTCCATTTTATAGAAACTGTGAACAGATTCTGTCTTAGTCTAATTTGTGCAGAGCCCAGATTTACTCATTACTAATAGAAGAAATACTCAGATAACTAGAATACACTTTAAATTGTAAACTAAATACTGTCTCTGATGTAGACTATTCCTGAGCTTTCCACATGTATGTGCTTCATATAAGCCTGATAAAAATCTTGCACTTTACACTCCCTATGGATCTAAATGTAGTTCTTGCTTGCATGATATCTGCACTTTTATGAGAAGTCCCAGGTTTCAAAAGTTTTGAGGAACTCAGAAAAATCACATTTCCCTGTATATATGACCTTAGAAACTCCCCATGGTTGGACACTACCATTGACATTAACAGTGACCTGCAAAGGAAAAATATCAAACTGTATGTTTCATGAGAAATATCTGAAAGCTTTCCTTTTTTCATTCCCGGGGAAGATTCCTGGAAAGTTTCGTTGCCTCTAGATTGGTTAAATGCAATTTTTACTGATGGATTTTCAGTTGTGTGGTTCTGTGTGTTGTTTTTTTTGTCTGTTTGGTTGTTGTTGTTTTGATTTTTTTTTTTAATGAAGACATTGGGGAGTTTGTCAAAGAACAAGGGTTTAACAAACCATTTCTCAGTGTATAACTAAATGACAAATAAGTGACTGCCTGCCTCAAGCTAACACCCAGCTAGCAACACAATACTTGAAATTACATTAAACTTGCCACAGAAGAGACTGTTTTATTGCAAAAGCTAATAGATATGGGAAGCCCAAAGTAATGGCTGTAAGATTAAAGGAGCCCAAAAGCATTGCTGCTCATTTCCAAATATATCTATGAAAAGATCTGAAAAGTTTCTCCAGATTTCCAGTGTATCTGGTTATTTCTGTGCCTGACTTTAATTACCCACTCTTACACTTCCACGTGGTAGGATTCCTATTTAAGCTAGAGCTTACACACATTTGGTTCTCAAATAACCAAAAATGAGTAAATACCATCTAATTATGGCAAATAATAAGTCTTACAGCTCAAGGCCTATTGAACCCAGCAGAAGACTAAGTGACTTTACATTTGGCAGGGACCCTTTCACAGTGTAGTCCTGAACATGTTGATGTGCAGGTCCATGCACAATTAAATTGTCACATTAAGTCTAGTGGAACAACATATTTTGGTAAAATTACAGGTGTGAGCAGGATGAAGACCTGCATTTGGAGAGCCATTGGTGCAAACCATTGTGATTTTGACAGCTGTGGACATGTCTATGCTGCTTTTCTGCTATGGAGTGGCCTTGGTTCCCCAGACAACTGGGCTGTGCTGGTTTGTGTCCTTATTTCAAAACAAAGGCTCTGCGGAGCAGACAGGCCAGCTGCCTTCTGCACAGACATCAGTGTCATAGCTAACTTGTAATGACTTTGTGAAGGTAAGGCAAATCGTAGCTGATAAATAGGTTTTTATATTCCCATGCAATAAAAGCTAGTCCAAAGTCACCCTCCCCCTGGACAGCAGGAGGAAAACCTAGAAATAACAAATAAAGGCAAGTGAACAGAACTGTGCTGGTTTCCTTCAAGAAGGCGGGTTTTCCCTTTTTGACCAAATTGCTTATTGCATGTCAAAATATGGACACATATTTAATATACTGGTTTCCTTTCATTCAACTTAAGACATAGTAGGCACTTCCACTGTGGAGGCAAAGACCTCTGCTTGTAATTTCTTTCATTTTCCTGATTTGGCAGAATGCTTTCTGCTGCAGAAAAAAAGAGATCTGAAACACAAATATAGATTAGAAAAAGGAAAAACATAGGTCACTAGACGGGGCCTGTAGCAACATAAATCCTGGCATCAGCCTGGCTTACTCAGCCTGAAAGACATTAACCTAAGGCAGACAATCATTTATATCTCTGTCTTCCCTTAAGATTTTCTTAATATAATATCTAAGAGTAACTCCAGGTAAGAGCGAAGAGAAAGAGCCAGGCTGTTGAGCTAAATTATCTGCATGAGTAGGCAAAGGAATGCTACAATATTATCAGAGAGGTACTAGGAATGATAGAAGCCAGTTGTTACTTTAAAAGACTGGAGATGACAATGTTCCCAATCTTTCTATCACCATGACTTTCATTTAAGAAATCATTACTTTCAATTATCACACAGGATCACAGATTATTTTTCATTATTTTCTCCTTCACTTGTTTATAGAGTTTCTAACCTTCTCTGTTGTTTCCACTCTATTACAGAGATTAAAAAAAGCACAGCTACTAATGTCTTAATCATGTTGACATGAAACCTATATCTTTTCATAAATCTTCGTTTCTATTTTTACCCAGGAGCGGCTTCCTAATTCCATATTTCAGAACCTTTGAGAGAACAGTTAATGCTGTATATACAAAACTCCCATTGCTGCAGTTGATGGGAGCTGCAGCTTGTCTCAAATACAATTTATCTCAAACTTCTATAGGTTATCTCAAAGAGACTGTTGAACTGATAGTTATCAGTTCCACCTGTTGAAGTCTCCCTTATACAGGAGCCATTTCCTAAGAGACCTCCAGAAAGAATCTCGCCCAAAATTAGTGTGCCATGAGTGCCCTTAGCCATAAGGCCTCCCCTTCCAACAATGAAGCCAAGCTTCATGTTCAGCTCTAGCAGCCAAGCCTCTGTGGGTGGCTGCGGTGCCATCCGTAAGGCCCTTCTGGATTTGCAGTCATGGTATCTCAGATTATGTTTGTGGAATCTGGCATAAACTGCTATATCTGACTGCAGAGTTAATAACACCAGAGTGACAACGACCTACTTTGCACCATAAACCTGGTGAGGAGGACAGGAGTTTGAAACCTAGTTAATGAATTTATTTCAAGATGAAAATTTGTGTTTATTATTGGTGGGTTTAGATAGCTTGGCAAAAATGTTGGGTTTTAATTAATTATGCAAATTAGAGGAAAGTAAAGACATTTGGCCCACTGCTTTGATTATGTAATAGCTATAGAAATATAAATGTTCTGCACAAGACAGCAAGACATATGACACAAAGATTTAGTGTTGTCAAATAACTAAAATGCTAATCCTTCCTTTGATGTTTATATCGCTTAGCTGGAAAGGGAGGAAATGCATTATTCATTCTTTGATGTTATGAAAGGGAAAGGCCTTTATAAGCAATATATAAGCCATATTTATGTACTCTTCACAGTACTTGGAAATTTTACTCAATATAAGCACAAGCAATAATAAAAAATATAAACCAAAACATCAATAAATA
Organism: Columba livia; assembly: GCF_036013475.1. Taxonomy (NCBI): domain Eukaryota; kingdom Metazoa; phylum Chordata; class Aves; order Columbiformes; family Columbidae; genus Columba; species Columba livia. The sequence goes on along the minus strand of NC_088603.1, from coordinate 37,369,807 downwards.
GCAGATGCACACTGTATTTGGATATTAATAAATTATGTGAGCCATTATGGCTGCAACAGCAGGTGGTGGTGTAGTTCAAGACTCTCTGTGACTTCTCACTTTTTTTCCTCATACTCCAAAGGGGAAGGTTTGAGTCCTCTAAGACCTGGTGCAATTTTTAGCTCTGCACCTTTCATTGATGAACAAACTAGAGGTATCTACTGAATTTTATTCACTCTGCAAAAAACATGCAGCAAACAGGCTGTTTGTCACTGGTGAGTGCTAAACCTGCTGCTATGACTAATTTATGAATGTTCATCCTATTTGTCCTTTCATCTTTCTTCCTGTCTCATACATCCTATTTTAATTAAATCTCAGATTGAGAGTTCACTGAGGCAGAGAATTTCCTTGTTATGTTGTTTTCAAAGTTTTTTTTTATACAGTGGAGCTCTAATCTGTAATTGGAAGGTGATAAAGATTTTGAAGTCACTAGAGTCAGCTATATAACTGCCATCTACCTGATTAAAATAAATAATTGTACAGAAAAATTTATAGTGAAATTGAACTTTAGTGGTTTTTTTTCCTTTGTTAATAATAAGCAACAACTTTCAGATCCCTTGCCTTAGAGTACAGAATTTGAAAGTCCAAACTATTTGTAGTATAGTTCTCCTTCACATCATTATCAAACTCTCCCTTTGGTACATGATAGCATTTTGCTATTTTTTTTTCCAGAGAAGGAACCCAAGTCTGCTAAGTATTTAAGCAGATATCTATTCTTTTTTACCAAATGATAAACACTCATAATTTTGGACCATGAAGCCTTTTGTTGGTCCAGGCAATAAGTAATAAACAAGTACAAAATATATAGGACAAGAGAATTTTTGTCCATGTTTTTGTAGCACCTTTCTCTGAACAGAATGGGTCACATTTAAGTGTGAAGGTCATGTTTGTATCTAAGCTACTCTCAACCTCTCTTCTATAATTATTTGAAACAATAACATTACCATATAATTTAATGCAGGTGAAGAGGTGGAGAAAGAAGAATAGAAACAGTTTTGAAGAACTTAACAACAATCAGTCTTTTTTCGCTAGTATTCTGATTCTCACGTTACTGCATACTAAAAACCTGAACATAAGATATTGGCCTATTGTTACTAAACTGAGATTTTCTTATATAAATGTTCCAAGCAGAGCATCCTTAAAACAAAACTCAATGACGTACAGTGCACCACTTTTATTAAACTTTGGCTTTTTATCTAGACTGACATTTCAATGAATTCTTTTCCTCATAGTTGAACATTTCCTCTTTCTTGAACCTGCAGTAAAGTCATCATGTTGAATTCACAGCTTCCCAATTACCATGACAATGCAGAGATATCAAAGCCTCAGCTTTACTCTTTCATTAAGGTGGAAGAAAGAGCAGAGCTCAGAGCAGAGCTACTTTAACTCTTCTGTCATTTTTTTTTCCTTGTATTTGAATTGTATGCAAATGTATGAAGATTTAATTAATTAATTTATTTGCAATTTCAGCATCCTCAGTACATTTCTTCGTACTGACAAATTTTAGCTAATAGGTTTGTTTGACAACTGTTCAATACAAAAGTGTATTTGGATACTCAAAATTAATGAATTGTGTTGGAGCTGAATGATCTGTTATCTAAGTTATGTGTTATAAGCCTTTTGAAGCAAAATCGGCAGTTGTCCAAAATAAATTTGTTTCAGCTACAGAACTGAAAATCGCATTCATCAGACTCTTGCAAAAACAAAGCTTTGCTCATGTATTTGTCAAAAGTAAATTAGTCAAAACATCTATTTAGAAGTTATTTACTTCAGATGTTAATGAATTATTTATCTCAATATTTCTCCTATTTAACTGTGATCCCAAATTCTCTTAATCAGCTACAAATATTTTAAATGATAGAGGGGCAGCTGCTAGAGGAGAATTCTCATCTTAATGTGTGTTTTATTTATAAGCATTTTCTGCCCATTTATAAAATTCTGTCTAAACATAATTTTGTGTACTTTGTAATTTACTAATATAGACTAGGGTAGCCTCAGGCTTGGCTGTTTTATTCTTAAATATGTGCAGATATGGATGCTCTGTATTACATATGCAAACAGAAAGCCTACAGGCTATAATGGTTTTGCAGTTGGGTTCTGTTTTCTTAATTTATAAAATCAGAGGTCATATGTAGAGATTTTGGATGTTTCATTGGACCAACATACCATTCACCTATGTAATACGATTTCCTAAAGACCTACTGATATTAGGCATCCTAGGTTCCAAATGAAGGCATTTCTCTTCTCCACAGTTTTACTGAAGAGATAAAATCAATATACAGCTCCACATTTGTCCCTTAATGCTTGGACTGGAACCTTGCCTCTGCTGAAGGCAGTAATAGTTATTCTCACTGACTTCAAAGAGGCTAGTGTTTCACCCTTCATTTCCCTACTGGATACTGCTTTTCCCTTTAAGCTACCATGTATCATAAAAAGATATATGCTTTGGGAACTATAACACACCACAGTAAAAATTGTAATGCCACAAGGCAATGTCGATATATATTTTTATGTAGTAGAGGAGGGAGGAAATAAACCAGGAGAGACAAATGTTCCTATTCACAAAGCTCAAGAGTTTTTGTTGTATTTATGAATGAAAACACATCCTTTCAAGCAATGAAACCCCCATATACCTGCTTAGTACCATTCCACCAAGGGCAGCTGTCAGGTAAGCACAGCTTTAGCAGCAAATCTGTTCTTATTATTTCTCATGCACAAAGAAGGTTAGAAATATGATTTTGAGCACTAATGAGTTTGTGAAAAATGGGCCAGTATCAAAGATGTTCTGTATATCTTAGGTACTGAAGCATGATCCTGGGAACTTCAGTTCAACTTTATTATAAGATATGGCATCATGGATTACCTTGCTTATTTAGTTCAGTTTTTATATGTATCTTCTGCCTGAAATGTAGTTTAAAGCATCCAGTCCAAAATATATAAAGGATGATACTATGGAGTTCTACCAAAAAGTTAAAAATAAAAGTGCCTGTATCCTGCAACCAATTCTTGTCTAAATGCTCAAGAAAAGAAGATAACCTTTGTCTCACATGCAGAACTGGATAAAGTTATCTTGTAAGCAGACAGTGAGGAGCAGAGATCCAGAGAAACACCGAGCAATAGGGACAGGAACTCTTATGATTTGGGCTGTTGGCCTCTTTTAATTTCCTAAGTCAGGTCCGTTCTAAATATGTGAGGGCCCTGACCCTGAAGGGAAGGCCAGGCCTTGGCCCATCACTGTTAAAGCCAAACCTGCATCAAATTCACTATCATCAAAACCTCCCCCTGTGAAATTCACAGTAATACTTGGGTGAAATCTCTATGTCTAAACCTGTTATTTGTCGTTTTGGGGGGCATATTTGGCATGCAAGCATAAAAGCACAACTGAGGGAACGTTTTAATGGAAAGGTAGTAACAAATATGTCTACCATAACCCGTTTGCTATAAGTATGTATATATACATGGTCTATATAATAAATATAACCTTGCTAAGTAAGTATCTGAGATTGGCAATGGAAAAAGCTGACAAAGTGAGCCAAAGCAAAGTGAAGTCTTCAGTTTAAAATCAGTGCCAGAGGTAAACAACAATACCAGGAAGGGAATGAATGTCTCCTGATAGTCAAGCCAGGAGCGCAAGAGCCTATCTGCAATACCTGTCATAGCCTTTTTAATTTTTTTTTTTTACAAAAAAACGATGCTTGATTAAGCCAATTCTTTGGCTTACTCCATTTGGTGCTTAATTAACTGGATATTGAATACTCATTTTGCATGTTACATAAAATCAGTTTAAGTGGGCAGGAAAACACTCAGAGTACAAATGAGCTTTCATCAGTGACTGAAGATCCTATTGTCTATGACTCAAAAGAAAAGTAAACAGCAGTGCCCATGCCCAACCTGCCTTTCATTCCACAAAAAGAAAACAAAACATCAGAAGTACTGCTCTTATTATAATGCTGACATTTTGAAACATGCAAAAACATTGAGTCAAATGCAAATTCTAGTGAATTTTATCAGAGGCGAGTGCCTCAAATGATATGATTCTAAAATTGCACATTAAACTAAAGATCAAATTAGATGAAATGTATGTAAAAGAGTAATAAATAAGTATCTGTGTGTAAATAGCATTAATACATCATGAGTTTAGCTGGGCAGATTGGGGGATGTAAATCTGTTGAGGATGATTTGGTTCAAGATTGCAAGGGAAAAGAATGTTGGCTGTCATTCAGTTAAACTCCTGCTGTGAACACCAATAAAAAGATGACCTTTTCAGGCTCTGCAGAAGTCCCATTTAGCAATGATGGTTTTGCCCAAGAGCATTAGGAGCACTGTGCTCTCAAAAAGTTAAGAAAACAAAGGGAAAGAGCTCCGCCACAGAAACAAACAGCAGAGTGTATGTCTTCAGGAGAAAATGCCTCAGAAGAGTGGAGAATTAGGTCAAGTGACCTGCTAATAACCAAGAACTTATATCAAAGTTTGTCCAGAAAAGAAAACGGAAATGACTGTTGCAAATGTTAAGTATGAAGCCACAGCACATCCCTCTGTGGGAGTGCCACTTGGCAGCTGAGGAAACTTGCCAATGAATAATTCTTCACACTCACCAAAGTTAGTAGAATTCAGGCAAAACGTGGCACAGGGCAAATAAGGTTGTTTGCTAGCCTTTTTTTGTCCTGTTAGCTACCTCTGTCAGCTTATTAAACACTCAGATTCAAAACATACATGAGTTAAGCAAAATTTATCTTCTTTTATGCCTAGCTGGAAAGATGAGCTGAATTTCAGACAGCCTCATGCCATGGATCAGCCTGGTTAGAAAGAGGCAATGACTGAGAAGGACGTGCTTGTGTGAGTCTGTGAGATGTCACCCACCTACACATCTATGAGCATGTATGTACCACTGCTCACATACATATAGCCTTGGTAAAGCCAGAAACATTACATGACTGTCTGAATATGAGGCCCTTTTTCTCTCTCCACTGGTATAGAAAAAGAAATAATTTCTGTGGTCATTAGAAGGCTGCAGATAATTTTCTTCAAACATTTTGCCACATCTGGGGGCCTATTTTCCTCTCCATAGGCTGCTTAACTCTTATTAATATCAATGGGAGTTATACACACATGTGGAGAATAAATTAGATTCTTCATTGTTTCCTTCTGATAAAATTAAATGTTCTTTCCACATGTTAAAATTAGCTCACATACTGTTGTTCTCATGGTATTAGAAATAGAGAACATTAGTCACCTAATGAATCTTAAATTATTTTGCTTCTTAATAAAAGACCTTAGCTTACTTCTTCTGGAATCAGAAACTAGTTGTCAAAAGTCTCAGTCAGAACTTACGTACCAGATTTGGTATGGCTTTGCAGCTATTTATTTCATCCTCATGCTGGATGGAAAACCTTTTTTCCCAGTGTGGTGCATTATACAGACTAGATCTGTGAGTAGCAGTTGCTTCACACTAATAAATTGATAAACTCTTATCCAGTAAAAATTTTTATCAATAAGTGTTTATTTCCTTTTTTTTTTCCTTAATTACTAGCATTGGAAGACAAATATTTCTGTCACAGCTTGTATCAAGACTGTCTTAACTCATTTTCCTGTGATGCCTGTAAGTGAAAAGTATTAAACGAATTTTCACTGACACAAATTTGAGATGCAATTTAACACTCTCATTATACAGGGAGTCATTATTGTGCATGATGTGGTATATGTAAAATGCTGAGATGGATTTTATACTCTTTGAAGTGTTTTTTGTAGGACAAATGCTTATCTTTATAGCAGACCTATTAATATTTATCCTTGACATTGCATCAAAGAAATAGCTACAGAGATTATTTTGTAGACCTTTTGACATTTTTAGAATATGGAATGCTGAACATCAACATTCAACTCAGTCATAAATGCAGTTCCCTGAAGGCTGATGACATCAAACAGATTGGACCATCTTCTTAGAAACTGCATCCCCTGTGGATCACTCAGTGGCAGAAAATGATTAAGCATTATAACTTCATAGGACAGAACTAGAGATGCAGCTGCATCTGCAAATGGAAGAGGAATAGTGTGTCAATAACATCTGCCAACTTGTCCCAGAAGTGGTGCGAGATGGGTGAACGTCTACAACTTGAGAGACTGGGAGGTTCTGCAATATTAGAAACCTCTTGTTGTAGAGACGCACTCGGAAAATTTGACAGAACTCTGTTGGGTAAAACCTGTGTGAGCTCAACTTCAAGCTACAGCTAAGAAAAGTCAAGAAACCAGGACTTGTACCTACGCCATAGATAGAATCAAGAAACAGGAGTCAGTGAAGTTACCTGACCCAGGAATCAAGCCGGTATAATCGGAGAAAAACTGATAATCTAACTATCAGAGAAGGAATTGTATAACAAGAAATAAATGTACCAAAATCCAGAATCAGGGGTTTTTTGCTATTATTTATTCTAGTGTTTAGTAACATGAACAGTAGTTTTTCACTGCAATTCATAAACTATTTAGACTTCATTCTTTTTTTCTCAAGACTGTTGTTAACTGTCCGAAGCTACAGGAATTTGGATTTTATTCTAAACTCAATATGCCTCTGTGAGTAGCTGTTGCTTCACACTAATAAATTGATAAACTCTTATCCAGCCAAAATTTTTATCAACAAGTGTTTATTTCCTTATTTCCTTTTTTTTTTTTTTTTTTTCTTATTTACTAGCATTGAAAGACAAATGTTTCTGTCACAGCTTGTATCAAGACTGGCTTAACTCATTTTCCTGTGAGACCTGTAAGTGAAAAGTACTAAACGAATTTTCACTGACACAAATTTGAGTTGCAATTTAATATTGCCATGATGCAGGGAGTCATTATTGTGCATGTCTGTATTTATGACCTTAAAACAAGATGCAATCTGTTTGATATCTAGTTGTACTTTTCAGATTTGCTTTCAGTTTTTTCTCAAAACATGCTGGAAAATCAAAACTATAGTTTAGGCTAAACAGATATGAAGAGTAGTGAAATTTATTTTTGCTCCTGATTTTTGCTTCTGATGATACTTTTAGTATTCATTTCTGAATGTCTTTCAGGCTTAACTGGAATTCAACATACCTTCTAGGTCCTTAGGTGCTCTTGTTTGTGAGATTCTGACTGAGAAGACTTGCTATGATCCATTCAAGTCACCCCGTAGTGAGTGGGATCCACAATATCAGGAGAACTACATTTGGGCACCTAGATGCTTTAGTGACTTAGGTCTGTTATAGTCAGTCAAGATTTTGTCAATCGCACCAATGGACCTTAAAGAGCCATCTAGCTGCCCAGGTAATAGGCATCTGTTTTAGAGAGAGAAGCTGATTCTCCTCTGCTGAAACTGAATCCCGTCAAGATCTGAGTCCTACTAAGAGCTTCAAAACAATTGGATGTTCCTCTAAATCTTCCATCTTACTAAACTCCATCTTTTTTAGCCCAGAGAGATAAGATCTGGTTTATTGCTTTTTGTCCTCTTGATTTACAAGGGTTAGAATGAGGGATTTGTTTTACTATGCCAATCTGTTCTCTTTACTAATCCTGCATTTTGTTTCAGGCAATTGCCCTGTGATGGTCTTAACATCACTGTCTCAGGACACCTTTCAGAGATGAATCCTGGCACTTAGTAGAGAGTTGGCAGTTTTAAGATAACCAACTGGCTGATAAGCCTTGGGTACAAGCTCAGGGTAGAGAGTAAGAGCTTTGCACAGGTGTGAAAGCCACCCCTATGCTCTAGGAATCAACAACAGTATTGGCATCTTGTAAGCACTTGATTTAGTCATTGCTTAGCTATTTTCTCTGAAGCTCTCAATATAATATCAGCTATGTTTTGCAAGCTGATAACAAACACCACACCGGTAACTCCAGCCCCTGCAAGCAGTAGTCTGTGTACTTTTCTGAGCTTTTAAATACAGGGTTTTTTTTTCAAACAGATTAACAGGTAAAACCAAATATCATGAGTTGTCCTCAAGGGGCGAGCTATTTGGTTGTTGGACCTTAATTCAAAACTAGTCACGGAATTTGGGGGTGTAAATATACAATAATTTCATTGTTTAAGGCTTTAAGGTCTATTCTGAGGACACAAAGCTGTGCGATTGTGTTTGTCAATGATTTTTTGTCCACTGTGACATCCTTGGTCAAGGTCAATTTGCCACATGTGTTCATAGTGGCCACTAAGAGTGAAGTATTTCAGTCTTTCCTAAAGGGATCCTGTCAGATAATATGGAACAGTAATTATGCTGAAGTATTACACTGAAAGATTACTTTCTTAACTTTTTATGGCTAATGAAATTCTAATTTGCAAGTGTTGGTTCAATTCCTGATATGCATGTGAGTAATATGGAATTCTTCTGGCTAAAACTGTTCAAAGGAGAAGCCTACAAGCCAAATATATTATGCAGGAGAGAATTAGCTGCCTTCCCACACCCTCCTCCTTGAATTGTGGTTAATCTGTGATCACTTTCTGTCCACCATGTAGGCTTGAATTTACAACCAAATCTTGTATTTCAGCTTTGTTCTCCTAAAAACCAATAAATTATTATATGGCAGTTGAAACATGTTCAGAGATTATGTTGAATTTCTGATTGTCGAGCACAGATTGAAGCAAAAAGTTTCCACAATCTGAATGTCTTAGTTTCTATCAGCAGTACTATAAACTTCTCCAGCTTACACCATAACAAAACACCTTCCAAATCAACTTCCAATATTAGAGGAAAGTTTTCAAATTAAGTGCCAGTGCAGTGCCTTGAACTTCTTGATACTTTTAGTATTCATTAACATATATATAATGTATTTTCAATGAAATAAAATGTGGCTTATTGCTCTGTGTTTGCATATGGTACAATGCACAGTTATGAATGATTTCTGCAGATGGATTTTAATGCACATTATCTTGCCTACCTTATGTTATGACTAGATTATCCTCATTCTGCAGACTCAATCCTCTACATCTGTAAGATGCAGTGCAGCTGCAAAAAGCCCCTAGTACTCCTGCCATTTAGTCACACGTCTTAACCACAAGATCCTTCCTTAATTATAGTAGTACTTCTGCAGGGACAAACATATATGATGAAATGTTATACTCGGCTTTTTTTCCCAAAGGAAATATATTGGTTTTGAATGCAGTATCAAACTCCATGGGTGTGGATTTAACTATATACAAATTCAGTTTCTGTAAGGTGGATTCTTGGTATTATTCAGGACTGTGGATGGAGGTGGATGGAAATGCATTTATGTCAGATTTGTGAGCTGCCAGCAGTGTGCCTACCCACTTTCCACTGTGCCACATCCACTCTGACAGATGCTTAATTTTAAAAGTTAATAGTCTGTCATTCGTATGGAAAACTAAGGGCTTCTCTATGAGCTTGTTATTTGTAGGTGAAAGATTTAGAAAACATGATGTTCCTTAAACCAGCTTCTTGCAAGTCCTCTGCTTTTAGTTATTTCCTGAGAAACAACTTTGACATAAATAAGAAGTGTCTTGGCTTGCCCTTATCTTGAGATATGCTTTAAAGTTAGAACAGTTTGGGATGCCAAATTCTTACCCTTTTCACTTTTGCAGAAGTGCTCATGAAACATGTCACTCAGGATTGGCTTTCCTTCCCCTTTGTATAGTCACACAAAAACAATAGTGAAAATAACTGTCTTTAAGTGGAAAGTTTGGGCAATACAAAGACTTGGGTGATCACTTATGGTCTGACTATGTCCAATGTCTGTTACCTACTATCTTAACAGTATCTTGGTTTGCTAGAGGAATTTTATCATTTTTCTAAGCTGTAGCTTGCTGTCCACCGAAGCTTCAGAGCATTGACATGTCACTTAATGGCAATGGGAAAGACTCAAACATTTTTTTTCTGAAAGTCACTTAATTTATCATTCTGTAATACCCATCTGGCTCCTGGCATCTGCACTCTGAGATGTGGAAATCTGCATATCAACCATTTAGTCATCTTGGTGTGTCTTATAAAAAAAAAAAAGGCTGCTTTTACTGAGATGGGGTGAAGTTTTTCATGGCTTAAAGTAACACTGCCAAACCCCAAAATTACCTTAATTGGGAGTGATGTCAAACCATAGTCAAGGATTTCAGATGAACCCTCATTTACACCTGAACCTCTTTGACCTGATAAGCAACTGTAGGCTGCAAAAATGTCTTACCTGTATGGAAGAGGAATGGCAAGAAGGGGATTAGTTTGGTGGCTGACCCTTCTGTCTCATGCAAGAGCTTAAATGAGGTTAACAGAGGAGGACAGAAATATTTGTTGAGGTTGAGACTGTATTGTCCTGAGCCATGTTGACTGATGCATTCCTCTGTGAGCATCTCAAAGCTGTGGAGGGGAAAGCTCACCTACCAGCACCTCTTGTAGGAGCAGCAGAATTTTGTTTAGCTGTTGTATTTAAAATTAAAGGAAATGTTTTGTCACAGTGATCTGGAGTCAGACAGAGTATAAGATCTACATGCTTTCTTTTTGTGCCAAGGTAGGAGAACGGACAATTATGAAAGGAAGTTATGGTCCCTCACACCTTTCCTGCCTATTTTCTGGAAGGAGATCTTCCACCCTGCTGGTTACAGCCTGCCAGCTTTTATTTGTGTTGGTTTCCCCTAACTAGTGTTCAAGTTGTTTTCGGTGTCCTCTCAGTGCTGCTCCTCCTTTCACACAACCTCCTGTGACTTGCTCCTGTTACATTGTGAAAACAGCAATTGAACCAGACTGGCGCATCTTTGTGTGTGGTGGTCGCACTTCCAAGAACCTTGATGGCGCCTCCCAGAAACGGTCTGCTCAGGGTTATTTTCCTCTTATTTGTGCTTCTCACAGATGTATTTCAGCTGCCAAGAGAGAGAGAAATGCGGTCCCTTCAAGTGCAAGGGTTGTGTCTGGTCTCCTCTGACGTGGTGGTGTTCGCTGCCAAACTCTGCTCCAGGGGTGCAGTGCTGTGACCTCACGGTCGGGTGTAAAGCCGTCATGTAAACTGCATAAATCTCTGCTGTGCTTGTTGCTGTCTCTCCCTTCTCTGGAGGAATGAATGTGCTTACCAGATGGTTAAAATACAAGCAACACACAAACAGCATGCTGTCAAAATATCTAACTGACATATTAGATGCACATTTTACACATGTCAGAAAGCTTGTCTTCAGCCAGGCTGCTGAACCAAGGGCTCCCATTTTAATGTGAATTCCACTTGTATCCCTAACTTTGAACCTGATTTCTGGTTTGCATTCATTCATTAGTCTATGTGCTCCTGTGTTTTCAGTGAGTCCTTCCACAGGTGTGGATGTCGGAGTCCCACATGTGATCCTCCCAGTCAACCCAGCCTCCAAAAAGCAAATACCATGAAGCAAAACCATCCCAGGCTTTTCAGAGTGCTGAGTCTAAGACATCGCAGAGTGATGACTGAAACACCCGAGGTGACTGTGTTGCCACACACGAGATTAAATTGAGAATTCTGAAGAAGTGACTCACTGGTATTTTATATCAGAAGCAGCCCAGGGCCGTCCTCATTGTCTAGTCGCTAATCTGTGTTTTCAAGTCTCAGCCTTCCTGCTGTCTCCTTCTTTAAATCCGTTGAAAAACTCCCAGTGACAGGCAGCAAGTTCACTGAAGGTCAACTGGTTTTGTACGAGCAGAACACGCTTTTGCAAAAGGACAGTTTAGCATTATTTTCTGTTCCATGTCCTTTACTTGCAGACTACAAGCAGCATGGCCTTGCTGAATGGCTGGGAAAGGGGCATTTAAACAGCCTCTGCTCACTTGCTTTTCATCAGGTATCACTGATGAACTGCGGAGGAATTTTAAAAATGCTTAGAAGTACAAAAAAACCTGCTTGATCCATATACGCATGATTTAAAAGTCAGCCTTTGGGAAACTTATACAGGAAGAATGTCTGAGGGTTGGCAACTGTCCTGGCAGAGTGACTAACACCCGAAATGAAATCAGCATGATAAATGAATTTTAGCATTGCTGGAGCAGGAAAGTCACATTGGCAGTTTGGTCTTTCTGAGAGACAAGTCAAAACAGAAAGCAATAGCTGGATCCTGTACTCGGCACTGGTGAGGCTGCACCTGGAATCCTGTGTCCAGTTTTGGGTGCTTCACTGCAAGAAAGACATTGAGGTGCTGGAGAGAGTCCAGAGAAGGGCGACGAAGCTGCTGAGGGGTCTGGAGCACAAGTCTGATGAGGAGCAGCTGAGGGAACTGGGGCTATTTAGCCTGGAGAAAAGGAGGCTGAGGGGGAGATCTTATTTATGTCTACAACTACCTGAAAGGAGGCCGTAGCATGGAGGGTGTTGGTCTCTTCTCCCAAGTAGCAAGTCATAGGATGAGAGGAAATGGCCTCAAGTTGCACCAGGAAAGGTTCAGATTGGATATTAGGAAATATTTCATCATGGAAAGGGTTGTTGGGCAGCAGAACAGTCTGCCCAGGGAAGCGATTGAGTCACCATCCCTGGAGGTGTTTAAAAGATGCATAGCTGAGATGTGGTTTAATACCTGAGTTAGGTTAATGGTTGGACTCGATGATCTTGAAGGTATCTTCCAACCAAAATGATTCTCTGATTCTATGGTCTTGATGAGTAGCTGAGCAATGCATCATACAGCTCTCAGAGCATGCTACAGCCGAGAGCAAGCACAGATTTCCCAGACCATCCTGCACACACAACTGCAATGAGCCCAGGGAGGGGGAGCTGTATGTCTGCCTCTGGGGTGTGATGAGAGTGACAGTCCTCAGAGCCCCTTTGCGGGCTCTAGAAGTAGATAGGAAGACCATTACTACAATGCTTTTGTCCTTCATTTGTCAGATTGAGAATGCTTGATAAATTATGCCAGCAGCAGAGTAGCAAGTAGCTGCTATTATTTGAAGAATCTGGCCTGCAATACTAAGTGTTTGGATCCATCATATTCAGTCTGTTTTTACATGGATTTATCAGAAAAAAACCCAGTCTTTTTACTGCACACTTGAACTTGCTTGAGCATCTCAAAATATATTAATTTGCTAAGAATTCTAGGAACTCTTTTTTGCAAAAAAAGGTGTGACTTATACCTTCCCTTCGGATGTAACATTATTAGCTTTCTCTGATGATGTGAAAGTAAGTGATTTTGTTCGAAAAAAACCCTGCCATGTATGATGTTGTTATGAGACCATAATAACTGATATTAACCAATAGCATTCATCCATATCACCTGCATGCGTCTGCTCCAGGAGAGAGGCAACAATGTGGTTCTGCAGTAAAACTGTAGGCTAATGATGTCTTACTAATCACACTAACCAGAGCAGTTTATCTTTGAACCCCAGTCAAGAGGAACTCAGCAGGTTGCTTTTGCTGTCAAATTCCTTTAATATCAGTTAATTATCCAATGGGCATTAATTTTCAAAAGCAGGCTTCTGTGGCAACAGTGGGTTAGCAAAATCAATGTAAGTACTGTAAGAAGCTTGGTCAGAAAGTGGATTTTTTTCAAGCTTTCATGTATGACTGAAATCCCAGGATACTGACTCCCAGCCTTACTTTCTTTCTGCTCTGCTGCAAGAAGTCCTAGCACAAGGATTTGCTCTCTCAAGTGTCTTCTTCCCATGGTCAGCACAGTGCAATTAGCACTAACCCAATGGGAAAGGGCATGGCTGACTTGCATGTAGTATCTTTTTAGAGCAGTCCGTACAATGGCCATGTCGGGAAATCAGAATATGCATGCAAGTTATATTGTAATGACTTGTTCCTGGTGAATGGAGCACTCCACATTGATTTCTGCCTTGTAAGAAGTCAGGGAGTGAAAAATGCTTATCAAACAGTATCATGTTCAAATGAGTCACTGCCACTAATCCAGATACAGGAGCAAATTGCAGGTTTTTTTCTCAGATTTTAGCAATGTTGCAGTTCAACTATTTCTTTCCTGCAATATTTTTCTTTATGGTTAAAAACTGAAATGCAGATCAAGGGAACAGTTTAAACTCATCCCTTTCTTATGGTTGCGAAATATCTGTAGGTTTAACCACCAAGTTAATTTTGCTACAGACTTCGCAGTCCAAATGTATACTGCAATAGATACTGAAACATGAAACAGCTCTGCTCCAGCATAGCTGCTGAACCCAAATTAATCCAATGATTAACCAAGGCCTTTATCTAACCTGTCCAGGCCTATGGTTTAAGAATAGCATGAGGGAAACATCTTTGCTTGTAATACAGTTGAGCCTTTGTATGAATGAGGTTCCATCTGTAATATTTTGTAAAATTGTGAAGATTTTCAGTAAATGAGAGTTGTAGATGAGTGAAGAAATTATTCTATTTCGTTATTTTCCCTGGGATGTCTCTTTGCTCCAAGGAGTTAAGAAAGGCAACCTTGAATTTTGTTTTCTCACTTAAATACTTGCTTGTAAACTATTTTAGGACGTGGAGCATTCAGTGCTTCCTGTTGTAGCCCTTTCGTATGGGCAAGAAAATCAGAATAGATCTCTCCTGGGGAACAAGCAATACTGATTTCTACCTCTGGAAGTGAGAGAATCAGTAAAATCTGGCACTCGCTTCTGCTGGCTTAGAGTTTTAGCTAATGAGTCATTTAAAGAGCACCAGCAACAGTGTGGCTCCAGCCCTTTCTTCAGATTGTTTCTCTTGATTCAGATCCAAAAGAATTGAAGCTGAATGAACTATCCTGTGTCCAAAACCACCAAGTGACCAAATAGTTCTTTCAGACTTTCATTTCAGCAATAAAAATACCTTTTCCTTCTCTTTTTCCCCATGATTCAGACAATCTCCAGAAGACTATCAGTTATTTACAGAGCCATATTAATACTATTTTCAGGCTGTTGCCACCTTCCTTCCCATACTCTCCAATGTCATACAGTTTTCTTGGTCCTTTGAATTAGCACACATATGCCTGTTTTCTCTCAGTCACAGAAGCTGGTGTTTGTTCCACACCTCCTCTAGCATATTTTGTGATCTCTGTTACAAATGCAATTAAAGCCTTGAACGGACATCTTAAGGCATGGTTGCAAACTAGTGATGCTGGTTAGCTAGTTTATTTTGCAGTGTTTTATCTCACCACAGATCCTGTCTTCAAATGAATAGCAGGTTCTCTTTTTTATTGCCAGCTTTGTGCACATGTGGTTGTGGAACTACATTCACCTGCAGACTACCTTCCCCTGTGAAAATCTTGGACCTTCTACAGGAACTGGTAACTGGTTTTGTACCGTTAAAATCCTTTTAAGAATATAAACAAACTGAGGAAAAAGCCCTCCATCTTTTCTTCTGTAAAATCTAATGTCAGAAGGCCTCAAGGAAGAGCTATTTTCTGTTCTTTATTGGAATAACATCTGAGGCCAAACTCCACAAAATACACACTTTCTTTCATTTGCTGGAAGTTCCTCAACAGCCTGAAAAACTGTTTCAGGTTTAGATCAAACTGTGTTTAAACTTTCTTTTTTTCCTTTATTTTGATAATGTCAAAATGATGAAGCTTATTTTGCTGTACTAGGTGAATATTTATTTGAAACCAACATACGTTTGAAAAATGTTTTGATGTTACCAAGTCCATGGAATTTTTCCTGGGAGATTTTTTCTAGCTAAAATGTTCCTTCAGTATTCTTCCCACAATCTCAAGGTCCTGAGCAGAGGTTTGTAGGGCATTGCATACACAGAAGAAAAAGACCTCTGTCCAGAATAGCTTGAACCCTTCCTAGTCTTTGCAGCTTTTTTTTTCTTCATTGTGACATCAACATATAAAACATTTTAGAAGTGCTGTTTTTAAAATCCAGAATTAGCTTGTAATACCCTGGCAAAGCAGCCTTAGATCTGTATCTGAGAGCTGAACAATCCCAATGCGCGAGAGGTTCAGGACATGAATGCAAAATCTGTAGCTGGAGCCTTTCTGAAGTCGCAATGTACTGCTGATCCTGCCTTTTAAAAATGTGTTTATGAAAGCTTTCCGCTTCTCCTTCAGTGGTGCCAGGAGGGCACGTTATCTGCTTCCTGCCATAAGTCATCAGAAACTTTCTTTTCCTCTGCTGTATTACTGTGAAAGTGAGAACAACTTAAGGAAGTGAAAGCAGTTCATTCCACAGGAGATATTAGATAAAGGGTGCTTAGAGGATTCTTCATGGCATGTTAAGATGGGGTTAAAATGGAATGACATGATAGGTCATTAAGCAAAGCAAAGTAAGCACAGCAGCAAAGTCCTTTCATGTCTCAGACCTGTGATACCTTTTCCTGCCTCAGATGATTAAATGGCAGGGTCTAAGGCAACAGCTCTGCTGGCTTTGCTGAGCTGGTGTGGGACATTAGAAGTCAGCAGTGGTCTATCTTCAAAGAGATCAAGGACTTCAAACCATCAAGAGAAGATCCAGGGCAGCTGCTCTTGCTTACGCCTTCTTTTGAAAATGCCAACACAGTGAAAACAACTTTATGGACTCCTTGCCCAGCCTTCACTAGGGATCTGGAGGCCCCTGCCACTGCCACTTTCTGAAGCTCGAAGAGTTAAGAATCAAAGCAAGAGATTAAATGATATAGCTTAATGTACAGCTCAGGTGGCAACAGTGGAGCTCATTAACTGTGCCGGTGCTTGAAATATTACTGAATGCACTGCTGAGCTTCTAATTTTTAAAGGAATTATTGGAAAATTGAGACCTCTGGTCTGAAAACTTTCTGAAAATTTGAAAACTAAATCACAAGAGTTGCAATTTGCATTAACCAAAGAGGTTTTTTTTTCCATCCTCCCTAATAACAAGTTACAAAGTGCTCACATTTTCCGAATTACTACTAAATATCTAGAAAAATCCATGATCCTATAAAACTATCTGAAGTGAAATGCCTCATAAAATAAGAAAGAAGATAATTAGCAGGCTAAATTACCTTTGTCCTTCACCATCCCACCCCTGCATTTCACATGCTCTGTTTTAAGGGAGAATCACTTCTATTTCCCTTCTGGACCTCACCTCATGTGTGCTCAGTCGGAGCTGGGCTGGGCAAGGGGGACAAGACCTTTCCTGGATCATGCTGTCCCCAGGGGAGGTTTTGTCTGGATCCCAGAGGCTCACTCAGTAACTCTTATGCTGTACACTGGGCTGGGCATCCCACAAGCTGCAGCAGAAACCGAATTCTTTGTGGCATTTATCCTAAATTAGGAAGCTGATGGTGTGGATTGTCCCTTATTCTCCATTTCTTTACAGCGTGTAAAGAGAGGAACAGCTTCTTTGAGTGTGAATGCCTAAATGGTAATTTTTGCTTGGGCAATGGGATGCGTGATATTGGACTATCCCCTTCTTCTTCTTCTCCTTCCATTCATCACAGGAAAGAAATCTCTGTTCATCAGCCTTGTAGTGACAGACCCGTTAAACTGAATGGCCTGTGTCTGTCCATTGGGACCCTGTGCAGCTGGACAATGACCCATTTCTGTCTGCTGAAACCAGGGCTTTTCCTCACCCAGCCACCTTTTTTGTGGTGTGAAGTCTGAATCAGCACTGTCACCTTGGTTAGCAGAATAAAACAGAACAAGTATTGAGGTGAAAAACGTTGCATACAAAGACATGCTTTGGACTGTAAATATATTGAATTTTCAGTGTATGAGTAAAATGCCTGGAAAACTTATCAAAATAGTGTGTGTATTGGGTTAACTAAAACTAACTTTCTAACAAATGTTTTGAGCATATACTCCACTGCTTTTAAACACTTGTTTTAATTTCCTCTTATTCTTTGGGAAGGAAATTAAGTTTGGTTGGTCCCCTCCAAGGAATACGCATGAAAAGTTATTCCAGTTTCCCTAAAATGAGCAAGACTTGAAGCAGCAATCTCTTCTGAGTCCTCTCTGCCAAAGCAGAGTTATCATGCAAGAGGCTGGCAGAGATAAACCCTACAAAACAAAAATAACCCACCCCCAAACCTCAGCATGGCAGTTCTTTCACTGTTCACAATAGGAAGATGACATTTCAGAAGAAAAGCACTATACCTTAGACACTAGCTATGGAACAAGCATACAGAATAGCTCGGAGTTAACATCTGTGTCATGGAGACCAGATAAGAGCAGTGATTCCTCTGGAGGGGCTCACTTGCACCTTGTGTCCTTTCTCTCCTGCCGACCACATTCTCGCCAGCTGCATGTTGGCTCCAAACTGCTGCAGGTTGTTGTAAGAGCCCAGAGTGATCCCAGATCAGCTTGTGTGCGTCCGTCAAACTTTGGTGACCTGGCTCAGAGGGCTTTTTGTTTTTCTAAAAAAACAGATGACAGAAGGAGCAAAAAGGTTATCAGAACCTTAGACTCCTTTGTACTAATTTCCCCCTGCGAATTACCCTCAGTACAATTCCCTTGCCTCCAACTCATCTCACAAACATCCTTTAGAAATATCTGCCTTCTGTTTCTCCTTTTATCCATCCCCTTTATATTCTTTAGCTGGGAATTATCCCACCATATCTGCCTCATTCTTTCCAGGCCTTATGTATCTTTTCTCCAAAAAATTAGGGGTGATTGATCCTGTTTTTTCGAAGAAAGAGTAATTTTAACCTTATAAAGCAGGTTTCCACAGCACACTGTATCTTGTTACATCCGGCTAGGGTAGTGGGGTGATTCATTTAATGATGTGTGATTACAGCTTTTCTCCTGAGTACTGAAGTAGAATATTTCATCTCAGAAAGCCAGCCTTTTCCAAACTGCTAGCAAAATAGATCCCTTATGAGAAATGTATAATCTGCACAGTCACCAAGGTTAAAAAAGAAAAATAATGAAAAATAGCCAGCTAGTGCAATTTTGTCACATTTGTCCCCAAGGACCCTGATACTCTGCACCAAGTTGGAGAAGAGAGCCCAGCAATGACTGACTCTCAGGCAGGTATTGCAAAGTCTTGGAGGGCATTTAGTAGGGAGAAGCCACCTCACCACAAATCCCACAGCTTCTTGAAGGGGCCTGATTCTGCATTAATGCTGCCATTGACTAATTTCAGAAATTTGCTCATCTGTATGAGTCACTATCACATGGAGGCAAAAGCATTTGACAACAAGCTGGTATCTTTAGGTTAGAAACAGCAAAGCTGCATGTCCCCACAGGGATGGAACAGACTCCTCTGAGCCTCACGTACCGCAGGCACCTCCAACTTTACCCCCATATTTGGCGTTACACATCTCTGTGCTGTGTTGCTCCATCAGCCTTCTTTATTCTGCCTAATTAGGTCAGCGAGAAGGAATCTAGAACTGTTTCACATTTTGGTTGTACATGTTGGAACAGGAAGGATTGCGTATCAGTAAGTTCATGAGACAAGCTTAAATGGAAGCAGCTGCTTCTTAACAAAATAGGTATTTTGATTTTAATACAACCTACAGGTGTTTGGGGTTTTTTGTTTTGTTTTGTTTTGCTTCTCTCTCTCTAATGTTTTTCTTTATTTTTTTATTTTTTTTCTTTTTTCTTTTTTCTTTTTCCCTTTTTCTCTTTTATTTTTCCTACAAGGATTTGGGCTCCTTATCCTGCATGGCCTGCAGGGGGCATCGGAAGAATTCAGTGGACACTGAACATCGTTTTCTTACTCTCTTTATCAATAGCAACACTTAAGTGAATTATTTTACCATTAAATTAAAAAAGTTGAAGAACACGCTTTATTAAAAGAGAGGATGACATTTCACTGCTTCTTTTCTGGGTCTTCTGGTTGCTTGATAAAGAAAGTGGATTTTAAAACACATTCATCCCCTGAAGTCTTGTTATCAGAAGATACTCGCAGAGAGGGCCATGGGAGATGGAAATTCTAAATACTTCAGTCACTGTTGACAATAGGATTTAGAAGGCTTTTAAAGTTTCTGGGAAATAAGGCAGACTATTTCAGAAATTCCTGTGTTTTCTCTATATCAATGCAGGCTGCCTTCAAATATTAAAGGGCATTATTATCTGGGCAGAATCTTATATGAAGAGTTTTGTTGCACTTGTAAGGGAGAAAACAGCTCTGATGGTAGCATCCACATTTCTTTGCTGCACTGTAAGTGTAGTTATAGAGAATTTGACTTGGAACAACTGAACTAAATTTACCCTACACTTTCTTCTCCTGAATCTTCACTGTTAGTACTACCCCATACTCCCTATAACTTCTAGCCTTGCTGTTTTATATTGGGATCTCTTGACTTAATGTTTCTTCTGATTGTACTGTGCCCCACATCCTAACGGTCCCAATACATAAACCATTGAGGCAAAGCTTAAACATTTATAATGCTTTTAAATATTTTTTCTGCACTTTCCTGTAGCTTGTTAGACTTTTAACTCTGCAATACCTATTTTTTTGCTGATCTCCAATATAAATCACAGTTACATTTTGCCCTCAAATAGGAGTCCCTGCAATATGCTTCTGCCTGTCTTTCAGTTCACTGTTTGCTTGTTTGTTGTTTGATACAGGTTGTTTCCTAGTATATAATTTTCAGGAAAAGATGTTATGGATGGATTACCTAGAGTGTACTGTAGTGTTTTCTTTGCAATGAACACTATAATGGTTGTTTCTCTGTTACTTTTATATTTTGAAGAAATGTTTTCACCAACATAATCTCCTCTTTGTGTTTTCTTTGCTGCACACGTGTAATCATAATGTTTCATAGCCTTTGGTGAGGTCTCATGAAAACTAACATTTATCTTCTGAAACAGCTGTTGCTGGATGTATTTTGAAACAGGTACCATTGTACAGGAGACTAACTAAAGCTGAAAGAAATTCAGATATCTTATTTTGTCTAGTTGTTCTTCTGCCAAAATAGATTATAGATTGTTCAGCATCTTTTTGATTTCCTTGCAATGATTAAACACAACTGAAGAGGAGCCGTGAAAGCATGGGTGAGAGTTGTGAGTAAAATACCCCAAGGAAGACTGAGCTAGGGTTACACAGGCAGCTTTAATCTGAAATATTTTAGCTTTTGAGTCCTTTATTTGACAATAACATTATTTCAAAAGGCAGGTTGTTGTTGTATTCCAGTGAGGAATAGGTTCTTCTGACACTTCTTTTCAGCTCCAAGTCTGACCTTCTGATCTGTCTTTCCCCTCTCATCCATTACTGTGCCAGGCCTGTCTCTTCCCTGGCCTTATGTTAATATTTTCCTCCCCATTTTCCCAGCCTTGAGTATAATTTTCCTTACCCAGTCAATCCTTCCACACCTGCCATCTCATATTGGCATGCTCTGGGCTCCTGATCTTCCCTCAGGCACTTTGTTTTACCATCTCCACTTTCCCCTGCAACATGGTTCCTCGTTGGATCTTTCTCCCTTTCCACTTTCTATCTCCTTCCCAAGTTGTCCCTCCTGCAGTTTTTCATCCAGTTTTAGTGTTCTACATCCCAAGACACTTCCAAATCCAGCCTTAGTGGGAAGAAGGACTGCTTCCACCATCCTCACCCCAGCCACATGTGTATTATCATTTTACCTTCTTTGTCCATCAACCCATCTTCTCCCATTCTCACTCCTTTCTGTGTCAGCTTCATCTCCCCTGGCACATTGTGGACGGAGTAATTATCCTGCCAAAGTACTTGCTTCAAAGTCCAGAAACACAGGGCATGTTTAAAGGGAAAATCACCAGGATGCTTTCAGATAACTCTTGGAAATGTTTGAATGAGCAGAGCTGAAAATATTCTCCTCTAAACTCTCTCGGGTCAGAACACTTGCATGGAAAATTTCAATTTAACGCGACTGAAATTGGGCAACTGGAAACAGGTCTTACAGTGGAAAGGGTCCAGCACTTATAATACAGAACATACTGGGAAAATACAGTAGCTGCTGTGTCTCTTGTGCACATTTTCCATGGCCATACTAATTTTATGACACTGATATTATAGCTATTTCTGACATGTGCCACTGGAATTAGTAGCACATGTGAAGGAAAACAGGGAAACATCTAGATTTTGGGGACTGCAGTAAATATCTACTGAATTGTTCTAGAAAAATGCATTTATTAAAAAAGACTCAGGACTGAAAAAAAAAATCTGTTAGCAGTGAATAAGCAGGTCTCCTTGTACATCCAGGTTTTCCATGCTTTCTGTTGATAATCTTGTAAGTGCAAGCACTGAGTACATATTTTCCCCTCCATATCTGAAAGTAAATGGTCTATACTTGCCAACTACCTTTTAGCAATAGGTTCTTAAGATACAAAATAGCCTTGGAGATGAGAGCTTCCTGAGCCATGTGCATGAACAACTAAAATGGCAGCTGCATATGCATTTGCATCTATGAAAGTATACATCGATTTATAACCATTCACCCATTTTTGAGCACCTTTCTGGCTAAGTGAGCAACTTCACTTTAACATACATTTTATTTCTCACTAGAGGAAACGATAAAAACAGCAACAAAAATGTTCAACCTGGGCTATGCAAGTCTTCAGCCTCTCTTGGAAGACTCTTCGTTCCTGGAGTGTGGTGAACATAATGGCTGAGGAGTACACAGAAATTCACAGGTGACCCCAAGCATTTTGGGTTTTTCCTTCTGATTTCCGAAAAAGAGTTGATAAAACAGAACATGGATTCCTTATTCTTGGATGTATTTGGAATACCAAATGAGAAAAAATGCAAGTGTATCTTGGCTATATGAAATTTAGTGGGCCCAAGTGTAATTTATTTATTTTAATTTCAAGAAGGAACATGATGTTATTTTCCTAGACGGTAAAAGGAAAAGTGGGCAAAACCCTACAAGTTTTGTTAGTGATAAAGAGCTAGAAGCAGGCTTTTCTTTTTCATGTATCCTAGATTTTCTTTTATTGTTAGGTTGGGATTAACTTTAGTTATGATAATGCAACAGGATGTGCAGTAAATGAAGATGATGCGGGAAGGGGTTTTTAAAGGCAAATGCTGCTTCCTTGGTTATATTATTTCTCTTTTTTAAACGTTTGCCCTCTGGGCTCCCAGAAGTTGGTACTGCTAACATCTCCTGGGCAACTTCTAAAATCTTTTCAGTTCATATTTTTCTCCTTTACATTTTAAAGAAATTTATGTAAAAACAGGCTATGAAGAAGTTACTGCTTTTAGTGAT
Organism: Columba livia; assembly: GCF_036013475.1. Lineage (NCBI taxonomy): Eukaryota > Metazoa > Chordata > Aves > Columbiformes > Columbidae > Columba > Columba livia. Next base: position 37,346,833 of record NC_088603.1, on the reverse strand, counting down.
AATTGCTGGTGTTAAGAAATCTCTCTGGAGCACCAAATTGTCATTAATACCTATAATACAAATTTTTAACTGAAAGAAAATCAGAAATAGAAAACTTAAGGGGAAAATAATGGTAGATATTTAAATAATAATTCAAAATAGTGAAAAAAGAAAATCACTTGCCTCAGCATTCACCCTCATAGTACCTGATCCCCACAAAAGAGACTTGGAACAGGTTATCTCTAGCAAAAAAAAATCATAAGATTTATCTGATTTGTGTCTTTAAGCTCTTCTTCTACCGTCTTGGTGTAAATGCTTCCTTTTTTCTCAAAAAAGTATTTCTCCACAATCTTGCTTACAAGCATCTGCCTTGATCTTTTTGTTTAAATAAACACACTGTGTGAGAAGTCTGCTTGTGGACTTGAAGCTTGAGTCTTTACAAGCCTGTTTGAATGGCTTTCAGAACAGGACTAGGAGTGTTAATGGTTTCTTCAGAATGGATAGCCTGTTATTAGCCAGTAAGATTTTTTTTTTCTTTTCTTAATTCCTAGTTGAAAAAGAGAATCACCCGCTGTTTTGAGGCTTTACTGGTGTTCTGAGGAACAAAATCTTCTTCCTGTATTAGATATGCTTAATTTCCTCCTGATATGTTGTCTCCTTGCATCCCTGAGCAGCAAGACGCGATCGTATGGGAGGCTGAACACTGAACGAAATAGGTCAGGAGTGCTGGGCTGCATGGGGACAGAGTCTGGAGCCCCCAGCACCACCACATATTCAGGTATGTTTACATTGTGGCTGTTCTCCTCTGTTAACAAATGTTTTACTTGCTTAATTAACAGGAGCTTTGATTTTGATGCATCTTTTCTTAAGTCCTGAAGATGCTTTTAGCTATTAGTTTCCACCCTTGGATCTTGCTGCCGATTTCAGCTGACCTTCTGTGTGGCTATTGACTGAGAGCATGTCACTCCTCTCCTCTTGCATGACATATGAAGAGAAGCTAATTCAAAGCATCCATTGTTTATGGCTGTGTTTTTCAGTTCTTTTAGCTTCAGGGGTTTAAGGCTGGAGAACAGCTAATCAAAGGGTAGTGCAGAAAACTGATTTCAGCTGTCTCTTTATAGGTTTCACATTTTTTCAGGCATCTGACCCCCCTCCCTAACACAGTCCCATTCTCTACAAGTGAGAGGAAAGCAAAGGCAAGTTTAAAATTTCCAGAAAGGCACATCTAGCTACAGGAAATTAAGGGCTGGTGGACCATTTTTTAGCTTTATGCCCTCCTTTCCTTCACTTAAATACTCAGTCATCGCTGATGGTTGCCTCCAAAACTAAGAAACTTCGTTCATAACCCCAGGACTGCTCTCTCCAACCTTAAACTTGTTTACTGCTTACTTGTCACCAGGGAGGCACATATAGCACCTCAGAGAGAAAAGAGCCCTCTTTATGGCCAGAGCTTAAACCAAAGCCAGCTACACTCCCTACTCTTGGTCTTTTCAAAAGGACATGTCTGTTTCCATTGACAATACTGTTTATAGCTTCACCAGATGAAAACTGTCATACCCCATTTCCACTTAGACCGACTGATATCTATTGGCTGGATACAGGATTAAGAAAACAAAACTTAGTTCAGCTTTAATGCTTGCATGGACACCATGCAAATTTCCTTCAAATGAGCCAGGAAATTCTAAATATCATCTTGTTGCAAAAAAAAATAAAATGCTGTCTCCAAAGGTCAATTTAGAAATGTTGTGACCTGTGATGTCCTTTAGTGTTGGCTGCATTTCCCAGAAACTATGTGAATTCTGGATGAGATGACTGCTCAGACTGGAGTTATGCATTCAACACCAAGTAAAGAGACAGTTGTATCTTTTAAAATGCCGTAAACCTAGTAAAATGAGTTTTCTAATGATAAGACTATCATGTCCTGCAAAATCTATATGGAATCCTCCTGTGTATTTCAAGTAAATGTACGTTAAGATGTGTCGCTTGAAGTAGATGAACATTTCCTATATAAGCCTGATGTATATTTTTATTTAGAGTCCAGCACATTTACCCAGTTTTTCTAGTGATTTCTGTGCTACAAAAAAACATTTCTATGGTACTGGAGAAATGACTTTGGATAACACTTCTCCCAGTCCCTGGAAACTATCTTACTTTATAATTACCTGGGTGTTGGAAAAATAAATCTTCATTTCCTTACGCACAGTGACAGAGACCAGTGAACAAAATGATGAAAGGGAAGATTTAGGATCTTCCTATGGTAAAGAGGAGTAGGAACAATTTTCTGTTGTAAATCCTGTATTCCTTCTCAGATTAATATGAAGCATTTGAAATGCAATGTAATTCTCTGCATCAGAGTCTGCTTCTTAAGATTTCTATTGGCATATTTCAGTTTTTGCTACAGGATTAGCAAAAGATCATCTGACAAAAGGATGGATGTAAATTTACTATATATCTCACAGGGAGAATAGTTACATATATCTTTCTTGTTCATACACATTCCTCTCCAGTTCCTTCAGAAAGTTACTTCAGAGAAGTGGTCTATCAGTGGATGCTACCATTACTTTTAAAGTAAAGACAGATTATTAACCAATTTCCCCAAACTTATTACAGATACATTCTAGATAAACCTTTTATTTACAGTTTTGTTACTCACTGGATTTATGCTTAAAAATGAGAGACCTACCTAAAATGGTGGGTTTTCTTTTTCATTTTAGCTCCTTCATGGGATGCATTGTTATAGTAAGTCCATGAAACTGTCATTGGACCTTTTACAATATAATCAAATTTTCATCAGGTTTCCACTTTGGCAGAACAGGCAGCAGCTCCTGTTGTTAGACAAGCTTGGATTCTGAAACTTGGATTTCTAAAGCTAGGCTCCCAACAATGTTTGGAAATCAGTTAAGTGCCCTGTAACAAGTCCTGGCATTCATCTGGGAGCTTGCTAGAACGTACTTCTAGACATTATCTTTGGAAACCATTTCCTCTAAACAATTTTTTCTACCAGTTGAAACATTTTTATTTTCCACCATCCACTCCATAGGGAAGGTTTATTCTTGGAGACTTCTACTGGTCTTTTTTTCTCTCATTAGAGAAATGCTATGATGTATATGTAGGGGTGCCCTAGAGATGTGCAGGTGTTTTATTCAACTGTTGGACCTTAAAAATGCTAACAGAAATCTAGGTGAAAAGCTGAAGATTAGCTTTTTTGTGGCTTTCACCCCATGAACCACCACAGTCTGCACCTTGAGCGTCACCTTGGCTCACGTTGCAGAGTGGGCTAAAAGCTGAAGTCTCCTGCTCAAGCTCCTCAAGGAGCTTCAGGCAAAAGCTGATACACACCATCTGACCATGGTCTGGTATCACCACTGCCTCAAAAGACACAGGGAAAAAACACATTCTTCATTTGCCAGAGCTGCTACTTTATCTCCTTTATCAGCTTGCACTCAGTTCACTTTGACATTGTATTCTACCATACCAAATTAGCCATTTTCTTGATTCAAGGCATTGCAGAAAACTGAAAAGATTCTGAAGGCTTTTCAATTCTTTACTCATGAATTTAGAGATTACTTTGGAATTAAGTAAAATCAATAATCAGCCTCCATAGCGGTCTCTGGCAGGTGACATTCCTCTGAATTCAACTGCATCTGCAGCATTTTCTTAATTTGCTTTCGCAGTCCTGTACTGATATCACTTATAAGCAAAACAAGTTATTTCTGTGGAATATTACCTGTATTTCAGATATCAAAAAAAATTAAAAGGTGCTTACTTTTTCCAGGTTGGTGTAATATGAACAAGCTGCTCTTGTAGAAGCACTTGCCAGTGCCTGTTTTTCATAAATAGAATAACTAGATTCCTATGATTTTACTTCAACTTGCCTGTCTAGTACAGGAAAATAAATATCAGGCCCCTACTGAAAAAAAAAAGGACCGAACAATCCAACAGAGCTCTTCATGAAAGACACTCTCACTATTTATAAAGAAACACAAATAATGGAAGAATTGTTCACTGGAGAAATTTAGTTCCTAGAAGCCCTATTTTTTCTCCTTGGGATCTAAAGGAAACCTCCACTTACATTGAAAGCATATAACAATTTAATCTACCCAAAAGGTGTAAATTAAAAAGAATTATTACATTTCCTTTGCTGACACTTCCTAACATACTTTCACTAAACATACTGAAGCTGCATTTTATTTTTACAGTAACTTAATAAGAGAAAGTATGCCTACCACATTTCAATTAGATTTGCCTAAAAAGGAAGGAAAGGAAGAGAGAGTAATAAGTGTAGGAAATAATCGAATAAAAGATAATGGAAAATTATTTTCCTTGGTAAATAAATATTAAAAAAAAAAAAAAAGTTCAGAGACAAAACTAAATTTCCTGGTATCCCAAGTAAAACCTCAAACAAACCACAGCTGGCTGGATGAGAAGCTGCTACTTGTCTACCTAAACCTACACGGGGTTATTACAGTGAATGGATTCCACAGGCTATTTTTGAGATATTTGAGAGCATGTGGTCAGACCTGCATGCTTTTCACTGAGAGGACAATGCTTAAAAGATAAAAATCCATTGAAAATAACAGTTACAATATGCTTTAGGGAATTCTGCAGTGGAAAACACTATTTTCCTGAATTAATTACAATGTCATATGAAGTGCTATACAAGAGCACAGAATTATAGGCTCATGTTGTTTGTTTAAAGCATGGGGTTTTGTCAGGGTAAAGTCTAATTAAGTGTGTGGAGATGAGAAGGAAGAGTCAATGTTCGATTTCATGTGGTATCTTTTGATACTGCAGTCAGACAACTCAAGATAATATGCAGGGCCCTAAACGTCAGTCTTTTTCCTTCTCCATACTGTACTGTTATCACTACTGTAAGCTCTTTATAGGGACAAATCTTTGCACACGTAAAGATATTAGGGAGCTACACAAAATTCAGCCATCAGTAGTAGCATAGCCCTGGGAAATGTTCATAAATTAACCAGCTGAGGGAGCACAAGACATTGGCTTTTCAGTAATGGCACAATAGATTTCAGGGGACTTTCAGAAGAAACAGAATGGTAGTTTCTCTGTCTGCTTCACTAAACTTTTCAGTGAAGCATCTAGGGTATTTTCTTTCATATAGTATAGTTTGGGTCAGAACTGATTTGGCAGTCGTGATTTTTAAAGGATAGGGCTGGTCTGCTGTTTTATTTAACATTCTTGTCTAGAATAGATATATATATACATTTAAATGGAGCTTATTCCCACTTAGCACTATTTTGTTTTAAAGATCTGGTGTGAAATCCTAGACCACCTGCAATTAATGGGAAAGTATAATTTATGGGATCAGAGCCAAGTGTTCATCCCTGGTCTCTAAATACAGAGTTGTATCAACAAGTGACTGTAAGAATTACACAATATCAGAGCTACAGGCTGCTCAGCCCATGATGCTGGCTGTGGCAGCAGAGCAATAGCAACAACTGCAAAAGAAAGTAACAGCAGAACAAGCCACCTGGGGCCCAGAGAGTTCTTGAATCAGATGTAATATTTAACAGTGATTTGTCAGAACATTTAAATGGCTAAGCCAATAGAAGAGTGTTGGTCTGTTTTTCTGTGGGCACTAGACAGGTTTTGCTTTTCTGTAGGACGGAAGCAAGCTGGGGTCTTCTGTTCAGCTTTAAAATGCTGGGTGTCCATGCAAGGATGTGCTGTGCTGTCACCAAAGCAGCGCATGTTCCTGTGACGAAAAGCCCTTTGAACTTGCTTTGCAGACCGTGATTATGTAGATAGGCAGCACTGAGAAAGGCGGCGACCGTAACCGCTAACACATGTGAAATTCTGGTTGAAGGGTATTGTTTTCATTATAGTTTTGTTCTCTGCAGCTACCCTGGCTCTGAAATGTCAGATTCCAGTTTGATTTCTTCATTAGGAAAGCTGCTGCTTCAGTAGTAAGAGGCAACAGAAAAAGCACAAAACCCCCTGATAACTGTTATTTTTGTTTAAAAAGTTAGCCTGGCTTAGGCAGTGTCTTACACTAGCACCTGGCATGGGTTCCTTTCATTATGCTTTGCATTTCTGGAAATGAGGTCAGCCTGTTTTCACAGAAATTGCTTGGTTCATACAGCATAGGCCAGAAAAGACATATAAAACAGTAATGCTGCTTCTTTTCAAAAAGAAGTAAAATGCACACTATTTCCTGTAAAGGAGCTAAGTTATGCTGTCATTCAGCTTATCTACCACCAGAGCCCATCTTGTAACTTCAACTTAGTGGAAATTTGGTCTCCCATTTCCTGAAGCAGAATTCTGGTCTCACGTTCCTGCCAAGCACTGTCCACCTTCAGAGCAAAATGTGATATCTTCGTATTTTTTGTTCATAGGAAATATTATAGGATACCTGGATTTTTATGGTATTGAATTTATGTGGCTTTCTACAGATTTATGAGAGTAAATAAGCTCAAGTTCACTGTTCTTTGCCTTTCCCTTAGGGGAATCATGCTTGAACTTATTTTTTTGTTTGTGCTTCAGGAAATTTCTTCTCTTCCTGCCCTGGGCAAAAGCGGAGTTATGGTAATGAAAATATGCACATAATATTAAAGGAAAAAAATCTTTGTCCAAAAGGAAATGATAAGGAATGCTTTAAGGGTAAATTAATTCAATTTTAACTACTAAAACTTTACTCCACGGTCTCTGCTTGCAAGAACTAAGCTACTCTTGATAAGAAAAATACTTTCTTTAGGTCCTATATAATTAGTCTGGGAAATGAGATAGGTGGATTTTGAGGTGATGGTGGAATGTGAAGATTAAATTTTGAAATTTGACCAGCAGTGTTTGGAAGACGAGGAGATGACTGAACAGCAGGAACATCTGCAGCTGCCAGCACAGGTAGCCTGCATTTTTCTGCTGGAATGAGACTCTTCACACTGCCCCCACTTTTCTAGCATCAACACTGATGAAACAGTTTGAGATTGAATCTTTGTTCACAAGGAAAGCCAAAGGCATATTTTGCCAATGCTGTAGGGATTTTCTAAACTTGATGATGGGATTAGCATGACTTAGGACCTATGTGCGGACATGAGCAGAGACACAGGCAAGGGAAGATGATGTTTATGTGCCATTTACTCTTTGTAGCATTTATCTTTTTTAGTCTTGACCAGAACCACTGCGTTCCTGCCAGATTCAGCTTGTGCCAGCTGCTTCTCATTCAGCATTTGATTTCTTGAAGATGCTGTGGTGGAGTCACTAGAAGAAATAGGAAATTCTATGATAGAGACAAGTAAGTCTCACTCTATTACAAATACGCTTAACTTTCCTATCAGATAGCCCAAAGAATAAGCTGGGGAAGAAATAGTCGACCCCTCACATTTTCTGCCCATGTGAGACTCTGAAATGAGATGTGCAGTAGATGTGCACACCCTACTCTCACAGGACTCTGGTCCAGGTGCCCTGTTGGCCTGTTGACCTTGACTCTTGAGCAAACAGGGAGAATCAGTCTCCTAAATGACAGCAACATAGGCCACCACATTGGAAGCTGATTGGTTGTCAGTAAATGGGCCAGTCAACTCTACAAAGAGTTGGTGGTATAGCTGTGCCATGAATGCATGCCTGCACACATTAGAAATTTCTCATCGGCATAAGCACATCAAAGGGTTCCAAAAAGAGCTATCAAATACCATCTAGTCCAGTCCTGCCCCATTCTTTCCCCAGTCTCATGCACCTCCTGGCTGGGTGAATATGGGAATGAGAATGAGTACTTCCCCAAGAGAGTGGTTGGCACCCTCACCTGGGGAGGAGGAGGCCTAAGACTCACAGTGAACTACACTGTACAGCATGTCACCCTCAAAACACCCTTGCAGCATAGTGACCCTCATGCCAGCCCAGGAGGAAGTGAAGTCCCAAATGCATGTCAATGTGGTCCTGCTGGCAGCTACATCCCACTTCCCCTCTGTCCAAGGCTGCTCTCTGGGGTCAAGCTCTCAGGGCTGGGAGCAGCCAAATGCCACCATGGCTAACATGCTTCTGGGACCTGGTCCACTGCAGCATAGGTATGTTAGCACCATCAGAGCTTGCTCAGGGATCTTTAACAAGGTACCTAGTATTTACAGCTCGAAGGTTTTTAATCATATACTGAGCCTTACCTAAGGAGAAGAATGACTTGCCAGATTCTGACATTTGCAGGCTGCGGATTTCAAAGCCATTTTTCGTCATCCTCTCAGTTAATGGAAAAGAGTCTTTTCTTTCTTCTTGCCTTCTTTTAGAGGATAGAGGTGAGTTGGAAGGCAAGTTTTATTCTGTACCATTTCGCTGATCTGCCTTACTCCATGTTCAAGCAGGCAGCAGAGCTGGCTCAAAGGAAATGGCAGAGAAGGAGAGCAAGGCCAGTTTGTGAGCAGTTTGCATGTAGAGTGGCTCAGCTGTGTCGTAAAACTACACCTTGGGCTCACTGGGATGAATAGGGCACTTGACTGGTCCTAGAGCTGCTGTTCCAGGTGCTCTGCACCTGTTATTCTGCTCAGACATTGGCCTTTTTCTTTGCAGCCACAACCATTATAGACCCTGGTAAAATAATATTGTGTGCGGTGAACTAGGAACTTGAAAACAAAGCTGGTATGTCACGCTTCCATGTTCCTGGATAATGACATAAAATCATTCAGCAAAAAATACTTTTAAAGGATCAGATTTCTATGTAGTTGGACTGCTCAGTTTCCATTGTAAGTAATGAGATTTTGTTATTCAAATCCTTCAGTTGATTTGATAGTTTTTGCCCACAGAATCTTGAGTCCCTTAGGTTATGATCTTAAGTATAATTTTTTCTCATTAGGAATTGATTAGGTGAACACTGCAAAGAAGTGGAAAATAAAAAGACCAGAAATCTATAGTCACCATATTAAAGCTGAATTTAAAAAATATTGTTGGGCAGTTTAACAGATAAATCCTCCAGCCCTAACACACAACAGACCACTGTAATCTCATATTGAATCTCATTGAATCAATCACCCTAGTGGTCCCCTCAACCTTAAAATGGGAAATTTGCCCCTACTATTGAGTACTGTATTCACACCTATAACCCCAGCTCCCAGCTTCAAAGGAATTGCTTATGGGTGTGGATCATAGGAGCTTTACTTTTTCTTTGTTTCTCTATTCTCTTCTTTGCAATTAGGAAGACTTATTTTTCCTACTTGAAAAAAAAGCCATTTTGCAGATTGTTTTCTAATAGCTTTAAACAGCTAGTGGCTGTTAAAAAAAAATCAAATGTGCTGAACTGTTATTTGTTTTGTTGTCAAATATAAAATGTGTTCTGACATGTTCGGTTTTTTGTTAGAGGTAACTAAAAGCAAACAAAAATTATCTTTCAGAAGTAAAATAGGCTTTCCCCAGGAACGAGTTTCAGATCTTGTATGTCTGTCTGAAAGGCGATGGCTGTGGAGTTCCCTTCCCGACAGGCTGATGGGGCAGGAGGCAGAGGGAGCATGTCCAGCAGCCTGAACAGGCCCTTAAATACCTCCAGCAGAAGAAATGGAGGGATGCCACTAACATACATGCTGAAGGACCTGGCGCTGGCCTTCTGCAATTAAAACCAGCTGGGCGGCCGGGGGTCAGAAAGGGGCACAGGAGAGGTCAGAAGCTGTCTGGCAAAGGTGTCCCTCGTAGTGGCGCCGAGGGGGGAGAGGCAAGCAAGGGGAGAGGAAGAGCTGGCCGTGGCGTTTGCTTTGGCCTAATTTCAAACAGAGCGCCTTCGGACTCTGTTTATACAATCCTGTCTTTCATGCGCTGTTTTAATTTCTTTAAATGTCCGTGAGCCCTGAAGGTTTGACTTATCCCATGGAAATCAGAAGAAATGCAGTCTAGAGAGTTGATGTGGACATGACCACATGGTTTATAAGTTTCACATTGAGGAGTTGCGGCCCTGTTTTAGGGCACAGATGAGCAGGGACTGCGAGGAAGCCTTGCGCTCTCTGATGGATATCACATTGTAGTGGCCAAGAGGGTTACGGTACAGATACTTTCTAAGCACAAAGGAATACGTTACAGAAAGTTCTACTTTAATAATCTTATAATTTATATGTCTAATGTGTAACTCTGCTTTTTTGATAAATATTTGCACATCATATGTGTAAGTATTGCCCATCCCTTGTAGTGGGCCACTACGTGTTTAATTATGTAGCAAAATCAGGACAACTTCCCTCATTAACATTTTGCAACATTAACATGTTGCAAAAAAAGCAACAGACTAAGACAGAAGATACACTTTTTTAGAAAAAGTGAAGCACTATTAGAAGTCTTCCAAGAGGTCTGGCAGTGCAGTACTCATTTTGGAGAGGAATGCTTAGCTAGTTTGATAAGGCTGGAGCCTGAAACACATTCAGCGTGGTAAAAAGTTTCGATTGACGTGCTTGCTGAGAGCTGGACACCTTCCTCCGAGTCCTTGGAAATATCATGTTCGATTTGGGCCAAAACATGAAGGCTCTGCTCAGAGTACCTTCTGCTGGCCCAGCAGCATGGTGCCAGGACTGGGCATCCTCCTTCAGCACAAGCTGGCCCCAGAGCAGCCTGTCCATAACCCTGGGACAGTTGGCCTGAGGACAATGAGATGTTGATATAACTCTGCTGGTTGGTTAGGAGGTGAAGAAAATAGCCCAGCAAAACTGCATATGGGCCAGACGCATCTACCAGCTTGTATTACCCTGTCCTGTTTGGCTTTTGAGGGACCATATGCATAAGGCACACATTTTGCTGATACGGCTGCATACACACAAATATTTTGTTGCTGTATTGTCCCTGTGTTTCAAAACCTGTAAAGTCTCTCAGGCAAGGCACAGATCCACCTGACCTGAATTCCCTCTTAGTCCTTAGCTGGCTGTTTCCAATTACCTCAATGCCTTTAAAAGCTTGCAATGAGGCCATGGGGCCCCATGTCCCAGTGTCCCTGCTGTAAAGTTGGCAAAGCTGAGCGTTTCATCTTGTAAGGATGCTATGAAGGTAAATTCTTTAGAGACTATGTGGTATTCCAAACCTGTAGGAACAAGGTCAGGTAAATGCTTGTATATCTGCATCCACATTTGACTAGCAAATCACTTCTGCAAAGATAACATCTGCCACTTGTTTACCTCCAGTGATGAGATATTCATATGGCTGGAGATAAAATTTGACTCCTGTTAGGGAGCTAAACTTTGGGATATTCAACTTGGAAACTGTGACAGACAATGTTCTCCCAAGGCCTACATTTTTGTTTGTTTGTATCTTTACCTACAGAAAACCAATGTCAAGCTTTTCAAGTAAAGAACTTTACCTTTCCCAACAGATCTTGCTTTCCTTTGCTTCAAACTAGCACTGTCATAAAGTTGCCAGTTAGAATATTCCAGAGACTGGATTGAATTTGGAGCACTAAATTTAAGGCAAATGGCAAAGCAAAGTGGCAAAACTCATAAATGCCCGCTTAAGTAGGGCCTGATGTAGTTCTCAACATATCCAAAATAAAACATTGCCATCTGCTTCTGTGTTCCATCATGGGATAGTGTTTGAGCCCAAACAAAGAAAAGAAATTAATCTGAAACCAGGCGTTAAGACGCTTTGGGAACACCAAAGCCTGTATTTATTCTCCAGCCCAATAACTTCTTTACCAAAACACAGTAAACAAGGATCTTAGGATAAAATCCTAAAATATGGTAGATATTTAGAGAAGGACACTATTCTATGACTTGAGCAGAAAGACCTTGTCCTGTTGGGTTCTGAATAACATAAAGGGACTGAGACATTAATGGACTTTAACTTAATGTCACAACACACATGAAAAATAAATGTTTTGAATAACAGGGTGTCAAGTAGAAAGAAAACAAATGTTTGAAGGTGGCTTTCATAACCTTGCAATAAAAAAATTATTGGACTACAAAGCCAATTTACACTATCTGTTCCATTAATCTTCGTCTCAGTAAAAATGAAGTAATGTGTCAACCCTTATATGTAAGCGAGAATTTTGTGTCTCTGATTTAGTATATTCTAGAGATTCTTTCGCATATTACATCGGTGTGAGTAATAAAAGCTATCACAGTATGTTAGAAAAGGGGTATTTGTTCAGGCCAGAAGTTCAGTAGCTATGAAGTTATCATTAATCTATCTATTCTGAGCCTACTGTTGGTGGCTGCCATCTTAAGTGAACTAATTTGTGACAGAAATGTCACAGAGCAATACAAGATGTTCCAGTCCAATTCTAAATCCGATTCAGTGCTTTCTCATATGACCACAAGCTTTGGTGTTTAGAAATGAAAGGCCTTCTGTGGGAGCCAAGGTAAAAAGATGAAAAATTTTGTAAGAGGTTTAATGTACCTGATAGGACCTCCAGTAAAACAGTGGAATAAATTGCACTATCACTCTGCTTAAATTTCAGATAATTGCTTAAGATTATATTGAAGTGATGTGAAAGTCTTCACAGAAATACATGCCAGGCCATTTTATGAGACAAGTTCAAACCTAGGGATCACTCCTCTTTTATGGTAGAACCTTAGGGCAAATGATAATTCAGCACTTACTGGCTACCGTTAAAGAAAATAAATTGCATTACAGTTACTTTCAATGAGAATTTTTGTGATAATTAGCCAATACCCCATGCAGTTGAACTTTTCTTATAATACAATGCACGGTTACCATAGGGACTTATAAAATAATAGCTGAAACTACCTATAAAGTAGTTGAAAAAGCTGCATTTTTTCTCTCCATTTGCACTGTGCCTGGCATAATGGGATCTGTCTCCTAATGAGTATTTTTAACTGCAATGGTAACACAGGCGAGGATAGTCCTCTGTCAGTCCTGCAGGGACGTGTTATTCATATGCATGTATAAGCCTTCTCTTAGCCCTCTTTTTAGGGGTGGAAGCAAAGCGGAGATGCCTTTAAAAAGCATTAGGCCTCAGGTCTTTTGAACTAAAATCCAAACTGGAACATTTCTCTGACAACACCTTGAACTGGGCATGAATTCAAGGATTATTGGATGGAGGCTAAAAAATATTGAGAAGTCCTAAAGACCTCAATATTTCAAACTGAATTGTATGCAGAAACTATACAGAATCTAGTGTTTAGGAGGGAAAAAAAGAAAGTGAAGCCCCATTATTCATGGAAGATCACAATATTTCAGTTCAGACTGCGTTTTCTCTATGGTTGATTGCATCTCAGTCCCTGATAGAAAATGGAAAAAAAGAAAGTTTAATGACTTTGAGTAAATGCAACTAGTTACAAATATTAACAGACCTATCTTACACTGTATAAATGGTCCTAAAAGATCTTCCATGGAGAACAGATAACCTTTGACTCTTCTCTACAATAGATCTAGGATGTAAAATTGAAACTGCTTAAATTAAATAGTAATACAATTCCTTCCAGGTGTGAGGGAGCATTTTATACAATAACATGAAAGTATTCTCTTCTCTCACTGGGGGTTTGATATAAGGAATGTAAACAGTTATTTAATATTAACACCCAGAATGAGATTCAAATATAAACTTCATCAGAAAATGACCTAAAAAACAAATTCAAGAAGACGACACTTTTGATTATAGAATTTATGTTTTAAATACAGACATACATCTTGGTTTACAGTGATTGTTTCTCCAGATATTATCAGGTTGGCTATGTAATAGTGAAAACCATCTTCCTTCACTCCCTAAGAATGTTACAGAATATATTAAGTTATATAATTTATTTTATTGCCAGGCAAGCTCTCAGTATAATTCAAACAAAAGACCTTGCAATGCCACCCGGTTGGTGTACAAGCAAAACCCAATAGTTTAATGTAAATAAATTTCTTATTCTTATACCAGCACTAGGAAATAGCATAAATGCAGCTAATGTAAAGTCTAGTTTATCCTTGCCATCTACTTGTGCATTTCACAGTATGTCGATCCAAGTGTAAGAGCAGCTCATACATATAATATTTGCCTTATACTCTCATTTAGGTTAAAGCCTAGACTATAAGACACATTTAGTAAGGACATTTTGAGACATTAATGAGCTTCTCAACAGCTCTTACATTCAAGCCTGATCATGTTTTATATTAGAGCTTTGTCTCTAGCTGGAGAGGAATTCCTTTCCACACAGATCAGGAACAGAACAGCTTAATTGCATAGTCATGGTCTCCACTTCACTTTTTTGTCAAGGCACTTCCCCTTATGGTTGGGGTTATTTGAACATTGCAGTGGACTTACAAACACAGTGAAAAAGTTTCAATTATATGGATTATGGTCTGATCTTGGTGACTGAAGTCAAACTGCTGAAAATTGCTGCTCAGTTTTTTTGGCACTTGGATATGAAATTAGAAGCTGAAATGATGTATCTGATGATGCTCCCCATAACTGTTATAATCCCTTCTAGAGCCAGGATCTTCCTGAATTCTCACAATAATGAGCCAAAATGTTTGATAAGAATATGTCATAACTGGATGTTTGGGGCCCATGAGAATACTTGGTTAAGAGACTTCTTTGCTTGTTACTGATATTATAGGTGTCATTTGTTGATTATTCATACATTTAAGTCAGTCAGAAGATGTTTACACTCTATGAAATTATCTAAAAAGGGGAAAAGAAATTCTTAAAAAAGTCTTAGTTGTACATGCTGCATCTGGGAGGAGATCAGATATTTGACATGACTGATAGCAGCTTTTTTTATAAATGACTTATTGAAGATACAAATGCACCTCAAACCCTGTATGTTTTGCTACAAAGAGTTATTTAAAAGACTAACATTTAAATTTTAGGCTCAAGTGGTTCATCTCTTCTGTATAAAATACAATTTGTGTCCTATCATGCAGTCCAAAAGCAAAGCCTTATATCTGACCTTGTGAGCATGGAGTTCAGCTGACCAGGAATACGCTAAAATACTGCTGAGAGTGGGTTTGATGCAATTAGATTCAGTTCATTGCCTGGCATGCATAGAATGTAAATTTAAGTAGCTACTCATTCCCTCTCTCACAGAGAGGGGGGTGAAGACAGACTACGTGTGACACCTTTGCTTCCCTGTGACATTTTCTCTTGGGAGAAAGTGGGATTATGGCTATGGTATCTGAAGCAGGACTGGTTTGCAAAGAAAATCTTCCACCTTACCTACCATTAGAAAACGTGTCATCCTCTGGATCATGGGTGGTGTCTGGTTTACTTTGCTGTTGTTGTTTTCCCCTCTTCTGACACAGTGAAATGCATCAAATGATTTAGGACTTTGAAGTGCTAAAGAGAGGTTTCAAAAATCAGGAGAGGTTTTCTTTATTAGTGTAGTCATTTTCATAATATTCCATTGAATTTCTGCATCATGCTGTCGGAAATAGGAGCTGACTGTGTTGTTTGGGGTACTTTTATTCTGTTTACAGCAACTTTCCCAGCAAATTTCCTTTACAAAAAGTGACTGAAGACTGGGAGGATTTTCAAAACTTTTCATTGTTCCCAGAAGTGAATAAATTCACCCACGTGAGAAACTGCGTTTTCTACAACAGGACTGTAGTTGCATAGTTTTTAAGTGAAATATGATGAGGAAAATAAAGCCTTCTTAGCTGCATTAATGCGTACAAGAGCTTTTAACCACTTAGTCTCTGGTCTTGTTTCTGTGCAGGAAGAAGTTTTCTCTGCTGCTTATACACTGTCTATATCCTATCTCCTGCCCATCCACAAATCATTGATCCAGACATTGGGAGGGTTCTGCCAAAGGTTCCTGGTGTATCATAAGAAATGAATCACAGATAAGGTGTTGGTTTTGCTAGGTCTTTTAATGTGCTCTTTTCATAATTAGGAAAAACTACTAGGTAGAATATTAATCCTTCTGGAAAATTTCCTGAAAGAAATCACAACCCCCTAAATCAGTAGATGGAAGTTTCAGCCCTAAGGTTTTTGAGTGAAATATCTGGAAAATAAGTTTGTAGTTCTTAGGAGGAAAGAGGGGAATAAAAAAAAATCCACCAAACATCTGAACTCTGACCAGACTCAGCTGTAGTCAAGCGACCACTAACGCACCTAAAAATACAGCTGGATTTATAATACGGCTTGCTGTAACTCACTGCGTGGGATAAGTGAAGGAATGTCCTGTAATAACTGCCGTGATGGGTCCTGGGGCCCTCTGCTCTTTTATCAGGGCATAAGCACTTGTGGATGAAGTACATGCCCAGCGCTTTTTTGTTTGGTACTTGAAATTACATCAGAAAACGCGTATAGCATTTTCTCCAGAAACTGCTTGTAGCACCACTTTCCTTTCAAGTCATGATGTTTTTCTTCAGAGGATCTAATACAAATAGTGTAGTTTTGTTTGCAAGTGGAAGCCTAAACTTTCTTGCAAAAAAAAAAAAAAAGAAAAACAAAGAAAAGAAGCTGTAAGGATGTCCTTGGCCCAGTGAAATGAAGGTGGGGAGAGGGCAGCGATGCAGCAGTGGAGAGGTGGGAGCTCTATTGAATTCAGTCCCCTGAACCATCAGTGCTGGCATGGAGGACACAGCAGGACCTCCACTGTATTTGGGTAACATAGGCACACAACTTGGCTATGTTCTGGGAACGCAGGACCAAATCCATCCCCTCAGTTCACACATCTGAGGGGCCTGCCCTAGGAAAGTGGCTGTTCACTCCTCATTCAGTGATGAGGAGGACCAGTCACACCCCAGAAGGTGATCTTAGTCTCGGATGAGTGTGTCCCAAACACACACCTCACAAGCAATTATCTGCATTTATGTGTCTGGACAGAGAGAGGCTATTCATCATCCTGAAAGACAGACCGCGGTTCTTGAACATGTTGGTCATTGTTGCTGTTTTTAAAAGTTGCAGAATTACAATCACATAAAAAAAGCAGTAGTGTTTTATGTAATCAGCAAGCTAAGCAGTCACTCTCCAAGACTGAACTGGCAAACGCAGTTTTACTGGAGCTTTTGTTTTGCAAAGAGTGTTCTTCCAGCAGCTGCTCCAGCTGACCATCTTCCTGCAAAGCTATTACACTTTGCCATTGGCAGTGTGGGTACTCTGAAGAGTTTCTGGCTTCCCCTAATTGAACAGAAGAAACTAATTTAAATTTTAAAAAATATAATTAGTTTGACTTCCTCTACCAGGAATTCTGTAATTGATACTATGAATAAATTATGGAACACAATTGTGAGGGTTCTTAATTACAAAGGTTCTTAGCGGCACAGCTTCTGTGCTGATGAATGATATATGCTTTGTCCTCCAAAATGGAGCATAATCCTTGTCATAAAATACATCTTGCATGCCACAAGCTGGAAGTATGGGACCGAACTGAGGGCACAAATCCTGACTGAATACTTGCTGAGGCAGGTATCGCTCAGCTTATCTGTGCAGAATGCAAATACAAAGCAAAGCAACTGGTCCAGGCTCGTCCAAAAGCCAGAAGGGGTTTTAACTTAGTGATTACAATTAGCTTAAGCCCTGTGCAATATGCTTTATTTTCCATGTGCCTGAATTAATTTTCAGCCATTGTCATGCTTTCCAGCTGCTGAGTGTGAGTTTCTTTTTCTCTGAGTAAATTATCCGCTAAGAAGTAATTCAGCTACTTCTCTCCCCTTTTCCTCATCTATAGACCCAATTTCACTTTCAAGCATTTTGTTAAGCACAAATGATATTGCATATTTGCTCCAAATTTACAGAGAAAACTTTAGTATATGGTTGGATTTCATGGTTATTTGGGGTAAAAATTAAATGAAAAGAAATAAATCTCTTTAATGGAAAGTAATCTTATTTACCGAAAACCTTTTGATCTGAATAATAATGTAGACCTTTAAACATCCAATTTAGTTAAAAATCAGTGAAATCTCAAGCATTAGTTGCCTCTAGGGAATGTATAATAGTTGTGTTTTCTCATTTCTCACTGAGATGAAGCTACCCTTTCACAGGCTTCACTTCCCATGCAGCAGACTTTATTTCTTCATCCCATGTGAAATTACCTCTTTATGTACTTCTTAAACTCAATAGCTAGCATTGATATTACTGAACTAAAGAGGCCAGAGGCTATTCAATATCCCTGAGGGAAAGCATGCTAGCTCATCTTGTATCACAGAATAGTTTGGGTTGGAATGGACCTTCAAAAGTCATCTAGTCCAAACCCTCTACAATGAGTAGGGACATCATCAACTAGACCAGGTTGCTCAGAGCCCCATCCAGCCTGGCCTTGAGAGATGGGGCCCAGGGATAGGGCATTTAGCACCTCTCTGGGCAACCTGTTCCCTACACCTATTAGTGCTTTCTTCTCAAAACTGGATGACTGCCCCCAAACTGCCCTGTCCTAATGAAAGGGAAGGAGGGAAATATCTGTTCTCCAGCCTCAGTCACATCTCAGTCTTGATTGTAATTGCCCTGGACTTGGTGATTTTGGCCCTTACTGCAGTTTTTGTTTGATGCAGCTGTCAACAATCTCCCCACCATCTGCCTGCCCAAAATTCACCACCAAGCCTCCTGCAGCTTCTGAAGTTTGTTGTCTTCACTGATTCCAAGGCCTGTGAACCTCAATGCTTGCCTTTCCCCACCTGGCCAGGTGATTCTAGAAATCACCAATAGCCCAATGGCTGAGTACTCACTGTTCCATACTGCTCTAAAGCACCAAAAAGCAGCCAGAACTAGAAAACCCATCCCACCACTTTGCAGAAGTTAGTGTTTTCTCATGGTACATATCTTCAAACAACTATTGTACTAAAAGCTTTTTCTTTGACTTATAAAATTTAGATTATATGTATAAAATCTTTCATTTTAAAAAACACAAGGAAGTCCTTTTATTTGAAAGTGGTATTGAACTGCAGTTGACATCATGTATAAATCAGTCATTTAAGATAATTATAATGAGAATAACCATTATGTCCTTAGGAAATCCAGACTAAGATTAAACTTCAAGACAGACAAAATAGATACAACAGTACACAGCTGGACAACTTTTGCATTTGCCTTGGAGCATGCAGGCAAAAAACATCTTCAATACTTTCAATATGCTAGTTGGGATTCAAGCTCCATGTTGCCCCGGTCATAGGATAGTATTCACTGTGTGGCAGCAAAACCAGGTGGAATTAATATGAAAGCTGCTTTTGTGGCTAGTGGTAACAAGTTGGTTTTGAAAATCAGAGGCAAGAGGTCTTGTTGGTAGAGGATTATCAGTATACGTAACTCTTTACTACATAACAATGCAATAGCATTACTGGGCTAAAAAGTTTGTGGGAAACCTTTTTTTTTGTTATAAAAATCAGTTTAAGAGGACTGCTGGAATTACTGGGTGAAATTGGAGGAAACAGAGGCAAGGTGATTGTTTCCAAATGGTTGCTTATGGTCATGCACCACTCACACTGGAATGAGGGGGTGGATAATTTCCATCAGTTTATCTATTTGATAAATTACAATTATGAGGGAGTTTCTGCATTAGGTGGACTTTTGGCTGGATACTCTTGCAGAATAGATGACTAAATCAGACTCAGTCCTCTGGAGGGATCAAAAACCTGGTGAACTTGCTGCTTTATCCTCTCAAATCACGTTAGGTTCCAGTATGTTTCCAAAGGGGTTTTAATTAATTTGTATTATTCCACTGGAGATAAAATGTGCAAAAACCTTATGAAAACGTTTTCACTGCTTGGACATAGGACCGGGATTTCTTACCTTGGGCTATTTTTCTGTGCTATAGTTTGGAGGTTAGGCTGTGTTTTTTCTTCATTATTTAAACATACGATTGTATCAAGTTGCCTCTAAAGTAAAAAGAATTTGGTACCTTTCTCTCTCTCAGCTGTTTAAGAATTTCATTGCATTGTTTACAGATTTTTATCAAGCTTTTCAAGAAGATGTTTTATATCATCACTTTCAAGGAAATGTTATACCAACAGGTTTAGGCAGTAATTAAAATATGGCACACAAGAAAACTGGCCATATTTCAAGGCTCTCCCACAACTTTGGCTGTATTGTTCATACTGAAATTGGAAAAAGACCTCAGGAATTAATTCACATATCTTTAATCTTCTTGCATTAAGTGTTTGGCTGCTGTTATTTGAATTGAAAAAAAAAAAAAAAAAGGTGAATGGATGGTAGACTGTATTCTTCAAACCCCATGACTGGCTGAGAAAGAGATGTGTAAAAAAATGGTAACACAGCTGTCCTATTGGTAACATTGGTCCTGTTGTCCTAAATGGTAACACACTGTCCTATTTTCCACGAACCCATGGTTGTGCTGTGCCACTGGTATATGAGAACGGTACAAAATCCAAGTACTATGAGGAGCAAGGCATGGTTGGTTGGATGGTCTGTGTTATGATGGCCTGCCAGCATGAATTGTGTGGCTCTTCTACTTATCTCCCAAAGACTTGTGGTACATCATTTTTCACTGTTGTCTTAGTTGGCAAGGGATAATTGCACATGTTGTGGCAGTTATTTGGGAAAGGTTGGATATAATTATTGTTGGCACTTCATTCTATGGTCTTTCTGTTCCAGATTGAGCTATTCAGTTGGGACATTAGATGACTGTTGAAAGCTTTTGTCATAGTTGGATACTATCCACCCATCTCTGAAAGTTGTTTTGCAGAACCTGAGAAGTGTGCAAGCAAGTGGTCTGTTAGATAAGTGAGGAAATAAAAAAAAGCAAGCCTTCTCAGCAGTCCATTAACTCTGATTTTGTGAAAATGCAGCTTCCCCATGAAGTTGCATTGGGAGCAGGCAGATAGACATGCCAGGGTCAAAGGCAGTAGTAATGAGACATCTCAGACCTCTTGTTCCTTCCTTTTTCTGCTCTTACCCTTCCTCAGAGCACAATGCACCAGGCTGATGGAAAGGGCATTCCTCTACAAAACAGTTCCTTTCTGAAGAAAAAATGGGTTGGATGTCTCCAAAGGTAGGTAGATGATGGCTCTACATCTACCCCTACCCCAGATGTATTCCCCCATACAGCTCACTGTTGTGCAGCATGGCCCCCAAGACTGCAACTAAATCCACATCCTTCTCCACTCCTGCTATTTGCCTTTGCCCATTTTTAGCTAAAGAGAGGCATGTCCCCAAGAATGATCTTGGTACAAGGTAGCTGTGTCCTGGAGCCCTGCCTGCAGCCTCCGGGCTTCCCATGCCATTGACAGGATAAGACAGAAGAAACTTTATTATAGGAGAATTCCATAGCGAAGCACTTACAGTCTTTAAATGCAAAGGTCTATCTTGCATAATCATGTTCCTCCTTGCCTAATTAATTAAATCGTGAAGAGTGTGTGGCAGATTTGAATAGTCATGGGTGTTGGTGACAGTGCAAATGAAGCATTAGTAATATTCGTCTGTGGCTAGGCCAGCTTTCCAGCACAAAAGGTATTTGGTAATTAATTCCTAAGGATGTTAACTGAGTTGCAATTGTATTTGACTCCTTTCACAGCTAGATAAGGCCACGGTTCTCACACAATCTCATTACACATTACTCTTCTTGTAGCAAAATTGGCTTAATGTACTCCTGCTCCCTTGTCACATCATCTGTGCCTTCTCTGCTGGGCAAATGTGACTACTTGTCAGTCAGGCTGGACACCAGATTGGGAAACAGCATTAAAAAAGGCAGCAAAGTAAAAAAACTCTGCATTTTGCTGTCAGCCTCAAAAAAAAAATATCATGCGTGTCAAAGCACTGAGGAAGCAGAGAGTACCAGTCTGTGGAGAAAGGCAGGGAGATACCACAGCCTGGTAACATTGCTGAGGATTTCCATGTCATCACATGTTTCACAGCCTCAGAACTTCTGAACTGCATATCAGAACAAGTATTATCTCCTTGGGATTTTTGATAAGCATGCAGTTGGTATTATATTGCTAGCTTTATACACCCGTCATAACACATACATAACAGCAGAGATAACAGATGGGGGTGTTTGGGGAAAGCCGTGTTCAATCTGTTTTCTTCATTACTTCCTCCCTTGCCACGCACTTTTGAAAGATGAGTTTTGTTTTGAAGTCCCGAGCAGTGCCATGCATGGTGTGTGTGTGTGTATATCTCTGTATCTCTGTATCTCTATATAGATATATAGATATATAGATATAGAGATATAGAGATATAGAGATATAGAGATATAGAGATATAGAGATATAGAGATATATCTATCTGGTTAATGTACGTTTTCTATGGATATGACCATGCTGCTGGGCTTTTTGTCAAACCCTGGGTGTCTGGTGCCTCCATGACCTATGCAGAAATCCTAGATTGCGCTTGAGCATGAGCAGGAGCTTGCTGTTCAGCCCAGCCTCTTGCTGTGTGCACAGGCAGGTGGTACTGGGGTTTAGCAAGGTCTTGAGTACCTCTAAGGACATTTGTTGCAGGAGAATGGGATTTTTATCATTCTCTTTGACCCAGATACTTAGATTCTGCCAAACTCTCAGTATAGGCAGACTCTAGATATTTTGGAGTTTTCCAGGTGTTCTTTCATGGCATTGTCTCGCAGTCTTGTTCTCCATAAATTCTGTTAAAATGGAAAGCCAAAACAGGGGATGCTGGCTTAAAAGAAGAATAGGGGTAAAATTCAGGCCCTACTCCATGGAGTGCTTATTGGTCACAGCAAATGTGTGCTCTGTGCTAAAGGAGAAAAAGGAAGGAAAGAGAAAAATTTTTGAGTGATCACACAGGTATGGCACACGTTACAGTTTATCTGTTCTAGAAAGATTAAGATATAAAGAAAATATTTGCTTTTTTTGGCTTTTGAAAGCATTAGTGATATGTTAGTGTCTCCCATAGGGAAACTGAGGACTTCATCATCTTCAAATAACTTTTTAATGTGTTTCAAATAACTTTTTGTCTGTCACATTTCCCATGTTAAGATTGGCAGTGAGAATTTGACATGTTGGAAGCCATGGACAGTCAGAAACAATTAATGATTGCAATCACTTGATTCACAGCCCCATGTTTTATCCAGCAGATTTTCTCCTTGGTGTTTGTAAATGTTACAGAGTTTTTATAGTGTTGGGTTTTGCTTTCTTTCTAGGATTGCTTTTCTGGTCCTCTTTTATGAGGTGTTTTATTACAGGCTTTCTTTGTGCATCCTTTCCATCACCCAAACCGTATTTGATGTGGCTGCACATATTGGATGCCCTTGATATCCTATCTGACTGTGGCTACTTCAGAGGATCTTCTTGTCATTAGATAAACTCTTCTAGCCACATAAACTAAATTATAAGGAGCAGAAAAAAATGTTTAGACTAGCACAGAAAATGGTGCTTGCTCTGATCAGAGTGAGAACTTGCCCTGAAACTATAGGAATTTCCTGATGCTAAAATATTATCCTAAAAACTTTGCAGGCAGTTGTTTCTCCTCTGGGCAGCTAGAAAGGTCAATGTGCCTTGGGGTAGGACGGAGGGTTGCAGTGTTTAAGAGTTCATCTAGTCAGGAAATTATGACTGTAAAGTTACATAGCCCTGTCACTTATCATTACACAGCTCATTAAATCTCAGCTAATTGCAGTTTCCCTCTAGTATCCAGGTCCTAATGTTTCTGTGCCTAATTAGCACACTGAAACCCTAAAATCCAAATTAGTTTCCTTATTTTACTCACTTCTTGTACAGAAAACAATGGAATGCAGAGGTTAAACTTGTTCAGAAAAGTAAAAATTGCCCCCTGATTAGTGAATCCTTTAGCTCGGTCTTTCAAGAGGTAAATGCTTATTCCCAGAAGTGACTGGAAATGCAGAGGAAATCATATGTTTTAGGGCAAGATACTCCAGTTCATGCCTGAAAGTTTCTTTTTCATGTATTGTTTATTGTATTTCTTTTGTTTCTTCTGTTCATTCCCATGAATAACTCTCTGAAGAATTATCTATAAATTACCTATTGCATTTTGTCATCATATGATTTGCTAGGAAGAGTCATGTCTCCTTGACAATCAAAGAATCAAAAGAAAAAAACATCTGAGTGGTTATTTGCTATAAATAACACACCTTTACTTTTCATTAGAACATTCAAAGTATATTTTCACATCCAAAAAGTTCTGCTGCCAATGTCCAACTTAAAAAGTGTGCTGGAATACATCATATCTTGTGTTTGAAATATAGATAGCATGTAATTCTCAGATGCTTTTGACAAAACTGAATATTTTTTATCATGACAAATTGAAACAAAAGTTGTGACTTAGACTCACTCGTAATTTCATGTGAGTGTACTTAAGGAACAACCCATTAGTTAGCGCTGTGATAGAGTGCTTTTTCCTCCAGAATGGGCTTTTGAAGGTGGAGAAAACACGCAGCTTATTATTATCCTTGCTTGAATGACTGATTTTTGTTTTGCATTTAAAGAAACTGATCACTTCCAGTCGCGCATATAGGATAATGAGGCAAATATAGCTTTTTTTCTTACTCTTCCCAAACTACCCATTTCAGTTGACAGAAGCCTTTTTTTTTGGTCAAAAAACAAAACAAAACCAAAGCAGAATAACCCCAACCAAACAAAAAACCACAAACCTGTAAGTAGTATACATATTCGCTGTGCAAGTTTAAGAATTTTTGTAGCAATGGGAATAATTCCATTATAATTTGCATTTAGACCACTGAAATGAATTTAAAATTCTTACCTTTTTGCATAAAACTTCTGCTTTTTTAACATTTTCATCATCATTATTCCACCTCAATATGCAAGATTCAAAGTGTCTTTTCAAATTAACCAACTTGGTAAATAAATTAAATTTGTAGTTAGACCTCCTGTTTGAGATACGTTCTCACTGTGTGATTTTCTATGAGGAGCTGGAATTGAGTAAACCTGCTAATACATTAGGTATTGCTTCAGGTTTTACTAGGTTTTGCTACATTTGCTAACCTAGATTGATTCTGTTAATTATATTGCACTTACCTATGGGCTGTCTTTTCAGACACTGTGTATTTTTGAAAGTGATAAAGATCAATCCTCAAGGGAGAAAACTCATAAAGTTAAAAAAAAAGGCAGTTAATCTAAAAATCTACCATACATGAGATTTCTCTAGGCTGTAATACAGCATGCATTTAATTTTTACAAAGCTACCCTTTTATGTGTAGAAAGTGGCAATAGAGTTCTGCAAGACTGCCCATGAATCTTCTAAAGCTAAATACTGATGTCTAGATAATAAGTGTTAATTTCTCCAAGAGGATCTCATCACAGTTTTTCCTATTCAGAAACTCTGGAGCCCTGATACTGTCTCATGAGGCGTATATTTTCCATACCAGAGCAAGTTTATAAATACTAACAAATCAGATCTTGCAGAACTTGGGTGACGTATGGAATCTCTTTATTTTATAGATGAAAAAAACCAAGAGCCTGAGAGGTCAGCATTGGGCAAATTAGAGAGAAAAATGTCAATGAGCTGGTGCTAAAGTTCATGTGGTGACCAAGCAGAGTCATCTCGTGCCACTCTTGGTGTCACGTTCTCAGCCTTTATGGACCTAGAACAAAAAACGGTCTTGTAAAGCGTGATCCCAGCTCTCCTGCTTGCTGATGTGAGCAGCACTCGTGCGACTGCTATTTTTAACCACTATTCACTTACCATTTGAGACCTATATATGAAATATTGCTATCTAGCCATCATCAGAACAAATGAGTCTTACAGTTTACATCTGGAATAAATGAGGCAGCGTTCCAAGCTCCCCGGGAAAGCCTGCAAGGGCTTCGCATGGCTGTTTGGTTGACAGCTCTCTCAGAGTCTCTTTGCCTTCCCTGCTGCCCCGCACACCTCCACACAGAAATACAAACGGTCAGCCCTGATTTTACAGTTCATCACAGATCGGTTATTAATTTGCATTAATATATCAAGTGCTGGAGGCCAGAAGTATTCCCTCAGACCCTTTTTTGTTGTTGTTCTTGTTGGCTGTTACGAAGGGGACAGGACAGTTGAGCACTCTGGGTTGGATATTCTTGGTGTAGTCTGTTTGATACACTAAAGCATGCTCATGCTATTACTCTTTTCAAAGCCAGTACTGCTTGATCTTGCTGAAATGCCTCTGTTACCAATACTGTAGCTATTAGACAATGCGGAGAATTCAAAAGTGGTGGCTCTCCCACAGACAGATTTGTTTAACCCCTGATGTCCTACCAGTCAGGGTGGCAGACTGAGGTCAAACTGGGAATTCCTCTGCTCTTTTGGGCTTCACGCTTTGCGTTGTGAAACCCTCTGCAGAGGGAAGCTGTGCTGCTCAACATGCTGGTCCCCCAGGGCTTGGAAAGTCATCAGCAAAGCCTGTGCCAGGCTCCTGGGGCTACACGTGCCACTCACAGCCTTTAATAATTATTGAAAGTGACAGCTCTGGAGCACAGTAACTTTTACTTAAATGCTGGTCTTCCTTTACTTTAACTTTCCTGGACCTGAATCATGCAGGAATATTTGTCATCATTATTTCTGAATGAACTTGAAAATGTTAACACTGTTTCGTGGTTACCTTGCTCATTAATTTCCAAAGGACAAAATTCATGATGTGCAACTGCCTGTGGCCGTACACTTTATTCTGAACTCATCCCACTGCTCAGGAGTGTTATTGCATTGTCTCCAACTCATTGGAAAGCAATTAGCAGAACCGTCTCTCTTCCTAATTAGGTCAGGCACTATGGTGTCTCGTTTCATATTTTGGATCTAATTTTGCATTTACTTAAGCAATTAGGAACACACTGGTAAAAAAATGTAGAACTTCACTTTGAAAAGGCAAAAATAAATACAGATGTTGTTGCAGGCTGTGTGTTTATTTTTCTTCTGGAAAACTCTGGATATCTAAGATTCAAATTTATAAAAATGCACTGATCATCTATTTTTCGTGTAGGAAAAGACTCCACGAAAGAGTCAAACATGTAGGCTCCTCCTGCCTCTTTGAAAGCAGGTGATCACTCAGAAGAAAATATTTTGAATTGAAAGATTCAAACACCTTGTGTTGTTTTAAAAACCCCATGAAGATATTTTTTCATCCATGAAGGAAACAGCAGAACTAACCAGCCTCAATTCCCATGGCGTTGTTCCTTACAATCCTTACAGTCACAGACTCAGCACCTCTCAATTCCTCCTGATGCAATATCATTAAGCTACTTTGATGTCTCCTTAAATCCTCCCACAGTACTGTTGTCTCTCCCCTCTGCCTCCTGAGTGACCCAAGACTGCAGCCTTGGTTTTGGTAGAGTGTTACTTCAGGTTTCTTTCTCCTCTGTTTAGACATGGTTTTACATGAACATTGGATTGAAGTGAGCCAATAGGTTCCAAAGTGGTTGGGTAAGGTGGGGAGAGACAGATGGACATCAATGCTGCAGGAGCCCCAGATCCTTTGGAAATCAGGTTGAAAATCACACTGTTGCACTCCTTTGTGACTTGCACAAACTGGCTATTATTTGGTATTACTTGTCAAACAGAAACATGATCTATATATGCCTTCCTCAAAACATAAGCGGAAAATCAGATCCTTTGATTTGGCCACTTTTAGGCCGTGCTGGCCTATCTGTGGTTGTTCAGACAAGGCGCAGCGCAGTGCACTGTCAGGGGCTGGCAACTGAAAATATCAGAATTTTGGTCTGCTCTTTTCTGCTGGCTGACTGGGCGATTTCGTGGTGGCCCTTCAGTTTCTTGACCTGTGTTTTCACTTCTTGTTCAGGCTGCAGCTCTTTTGCATGGGGGGCTGCGGCGTGGCAGAGGGGGTGAACCTGTGGGGGAGATGCCGGGGCTGCGGGAGGAGGAGGAACAGGGAGCTGAAGATGTTGCCTTCTGGCAACAGTAGACTCTTAGACCAGCTCAGCTGCTCACCAGACCACAGTATTAGGAGTTTTTAAGAGTTCAACTGTTGACTTTAAGTTTGGGGTAAATGCAGACTCAATTACAGCCCAGGCAGTGCTGGAGGAAGGCTGTTCTGCACAACTCCCTTTAAAAACTCCCCTTAGCTAGCATCTCCAATTTTTCAGATACTAAAATTTCAGTGGGAAAAGTGGGAATTCAGTTTAACTGAGAGAACTGGCTGCAAGTAACTTGAATTACTATGACAGGTTTCAGGTTTTCTATGTAAAGTGATCTCCAAATTTCTTCCATAAACTTGACCAGAGAAAACTTTTCCAGACTAAGTGCATCTTAACAAATAGATTTTAACATGGTTTTCAAAATGATAGTGAGCTTTAGCACAGAAGAAATAGGCATTTTTTAGCAGTGACTGGTAGCAAAATCAGAGAAGGAAAGTTAAAAAAATTATGAAGAAGCTTCCAGATCTGGGAGATTGTCTTTTCTCAGCATCTCATTTTTAGTCAGTCTCTCTGAGCGGGGTCAGAGGGAGCGATGGGAACAGAGCGCTATGGCAACTGTGGACATTTTGAAGATGAATTTCCAAAAGTCAAAGGTTATTATTTCTCTCTTTGTTACTAAGAGACGCGACTATAACAGTACTTAACAGAACTTTTGACGACCTTGAGGTTGCAGTTATCTTTTATCTTCTCTTGCTATTAATGGTTTAGCTTATTTTCAGAATATCAGAAATAGCTTTCCGTTTGAGATGGATAAATATTTCTATTTTAATGATTGCATTTGTTTGTGACTGTTGAATGCATACCCATCTCTTTTGGTTTGTTTGATATAGCTCAATGGATTTGATGAACTCCAACTCTGTAGCTTGCCTAAGTGTTTAACTGAAAAGAACTAATATTTTAAGCTGAAACTATTCTTGGTAGATCACATCTTTGTAATGTCTGTAGTACAAAAGAAAAATGTCATTCAAACTTGCCATTTTTCTGTTGTACAGCTTTATTATGAACTTCAGTGATAAACTTTAAATCCAAATGCTCAAACACTTGAGTTATGTGACCTGTCCGTCAGCCTTTAAATGTCTTTGGCTGAAAAAGCACAAACTGATGGCAGTGATTTATCTGAATAGTTTTATCTAAAGTACACTGAACATTAGATAGGTGAATATAAATTTTGGGTTGAAATAATTCCTAAGATTATCTCCTTTTAGTGAAGAGCATTTTGCATAAATCAGAGAATGAAGTGAGCCTTCCTTTGTCTGTCAAATGAAGTATCACACGTGTGTGTATACACATACACACACATTTATACCCATATTGCAGTCTAGTGCAGCTTTTAGAGTCTGGTGTATGATATGGCTACTCAAAATCTTCAAATTTTGCCTCTAGTAAACCCTCTGAAATATTGCACAATACCATGGTTGATTGAGAATTGATTAAGAAAACCCCCAAAACTCTGGACCTTACCTAACTTCTACCTTCTTAAAGCAATGTAACCTCAGCAAACCCAGCTGTATAGCTTGAAATCTGGCAATAAAGACAAGCTGACTGCTGTACAGCTCTTGCAGAGGACGTATAGAGGTCTTCTTGCATCTCTGTTAGCCTTAGAGGGAGCCTGGATGAGCAGTATAGCTTAGATATCAAACTTTTTGATTGCTTTTAGGCCTCTGGGAATGTAAGTTGAGCTTACGAATCCAAGTAAATAGGCTTATCCACATAAATGTGTGCAGATGCTCTCCTGATGTACTCATGCAGCCATTTCTGGGATATGGCTGTCTGAAGCATCAAATAATGTTTTCAGCTTGGTGAGGAAAATAACCAAAGTTCACACTCACAGGGACCTGGGCCTCAGGAAGTGCTGGGTGTGCTGCCTGGGTCATTTTTATCCAGAATGATTGTTCCAAAAAGTTCTTGAAATTGTAGAGTATTTAATAATATCCATACCCTTCTCCTTCAGGCATGCACAGACACTTGCAAATGTAATTGTTTCAGAAGCTGAATAAACTTGTCCTTGCCATGCTGGTAGATGCAATGCAAGCAAATGCTAATTCTGTAGAAACTTTCTTTTCTTTGATTACAAGTTTTATCTGAAAGGAAAATCTTTATCCAGACTCTTTTTGCTTAGTCTTTTCACCTAGTATAGCTCAAATAAAAAGATAGTTATGTTTTAAATAAACAAACTAAAACAGAATTGCAGGTAAATTACTGTATTGGGTAATGTCTTCCTTGTTACATGTTCAGAGTTTAGTAAATGTTCTTTTAATATATATTAATGCTCAAATAAATGAGTGAAAAATACAGTAAAAGGAACTGTCTTTGCCTTGATACTTGTCTGCTCATAGTCTGCTAAAACTCTAGCTATAAATCCTTAACAGCAGTTTTCTGTTTCTGCTACTTTAAATTAGCCTTAATGAGGTAAATCCAGCCATTGGTGTCTAATCAGGCTTTAATGAACTGAATTCCTCAAGAACAGATTTATGGAGAGTTTACCTGCCACAAGGAATTGCACCAGGGAAACTCCTTCTCCTCCCTCCTCCCCTGCAGCAAGGGAAAAACACACAAGACATGAAACAGCACAAAGCTGAAACTATTGTGTTGCTGTAGCCGAAAGCGTTCTCAAATTAGCCAGGAATCTCCAGCGGTAGAAGGAAGAAATATGTTATCTTCCTTGCAGATGTTTACTGTTGTCCTGGCTATTGGCTTGTTCTGGTCAGTGAATAGAAGAGCGGACAAAATGCAGATGCATCCCCCTCAGCTGGGATCAATCTGCTGAAGAGAGCAGAGGTTGCTGCTCCAGAGCTTCCCCATGCAGGAAACCACAAAGTGTTAGAGATTAAGGCCACTGGGTCATTAGGAAAGGCACATAGGTTTGTCCACAAAATATGAACTTCTCATAGAAATAGGCCTAGATGTAACAGAGAAAATAGTTTAAAAACTCAAAAGGAGTGGAGATGGAAGAATAAAACTTCCTTTGCATCAAGCAGAGAGCCTGAAACAACCTCCAGCTGTTACTGTAAGGGTGTAGCTAAGTGTGTCCAGGAGGATGTGACTTGTTTGCACGCTTTGGCCCCTCACCTGCTTTTCCAGGCTATGGCTCAGTGTGGAAGGATGTCTCCTAATTTCCTCTTGCTACCTGCACTTTGCTTCAAAAGGACCCTTATTCTGTAAACAGATTTCAAAACTGCTTATGCCAATGGTTCTGAATTTCAAGTTATTTGTTTATGCTCCAGGTAGGGCTTTATCTCCTTCAAAATACAGATTACTTTATTGACAGTTCTTATCCTCTAAACGTCTATGGCTGCATTCTCGGTAACATCATGCATGCAAATGCAAATCTAAATGAATATAACAGGTGTTTGCATGTGTGCTGTTAGCTAGTGATATGAAATGTTGAGCTAATAAATTCTTTAATCAGAGCTTCAAATGCTTCAAATACAGACACTCTATTTCCTATCACCTAAAAGTAAATGAAGAATTTGCACTGGCAAGGCTGTCCCGCTCTCTGTCTTGTAAATGGAGAACCGTGTATAAACTTAATACAGGTTTTATGGAACAGTCAGGAGCTGCTCTGGATCCTCAAGGATATCTGACGTGCCATTGAGCATTCAAAAATCACAAACCAGGCTTCAAATATAATTGGATTGCGATAGGATTGGAACACTTTCTAAATAAATAACAAAACAAGCAGGCAATTTTTAACTTCTGGCTCTTTTAATTTGCTTCTCTGAATTTTGAGCCTCCTGTTTGCAGCAAACTTAACTTTGCAAACACAGTGGCTAGAAAGTGTCTCTGTGAGGGAGGGAGGGAAATGAGAGTTCGTTTTCACATAAGTCCTGAGCTCTGTACTTTCAGAATAAAATATCATTATATTGGACCCTGCAGCAGTTTCAAGGCAAAATGGGGATTTCCTGGTATTGCAGCAAAGGGTAACTCCCCCTACAGTGGAACAATTTTGAAAAGCATGCAAAGAAACATGAGGTTTTCTGCCAAAAGGAAGATGACAAGACCTCCGGTAGCCTTTTTTTTTCCCTCTGGCTCAGTGGCTCTGGGCCATAGAGCAAGTTTCTACTGTGAAAGTCTGGAATAAATCTAAATCCTTTTTGCTTCAGATAGCAAAACTCCCCAAACTGCTTAATATTAAATACCTGGCACCAGACAGAGTGCAATTTGAACATGTCTTCAATCAAACTTTATTACTGTTAAGCGTGGAAGGCCGAATATCTTTAATACAAGCATCACTACTTAGAAGCTGACTTGCTGCCAAGCTGCCTCAGACCTGCCTTATATACGGTTGGCTTTCCTGGGGTCTCAGCTTTCTTATAGAGCCCCAAGCTGACATCTCCACCAGCGACCATGTGCCCTTCATGGCTGGTAATGTCGGAAGGAGCGTAAGGTTGGCTCAGAGCCCAGTCCTAATACCGAATCTGCCATAACTTAGCTGCCATGAATATGTCCCCGTGAATTCCTCATCTGAAAATTAATGGTATTTGCTTGGCTCAGTACCTGCATATCTAACACACGTTTATATAAGAGGGGCCAAAATACTGGTGGCATATTAATAATTACCACTGAGTGATCCTAGGGCTTTAGGAGGAGAAAGACAGAGCTGGTTGAGAGAGAAATGATGTCTACCAAAAATAAAGGAAATCCTAGTAAACTGATAGTGCATTTAATAAGTCTCTGGCTGCTTCTGAATAAAATAGCATTAATGAGAAAATGTTTTATATGCACTGGAAGGAATGGTCTAGTTCACCTTCTCATTTTGTATTATTTTAATAATCTGCTTAACACATACAAACCTGCTGAGTTTTCTTGAATGTTAGAGGTCTTGTTCTTTTCAGTAAAAATAATGAAATTAGCAATTCCTTCTTCTGTATCAAATAAGCTCCTATTACAACAATTACTAATGGAGAAAATTATGAAGAAAAGCTATGGTTTCTAGCTGAACTGTATTGTAGTCCCATATTTGTGTTATGCTGGAATACATCTTATTGCATTTTCTAAGTAGATAAAGCCACATACATTTAGCAGTAACAAACAATAGAAGAAATTAATGCCAACAATGAATGTAATCTGAGTGCTTGTTAACATTTCAGAAAGAATACTTTACAAAATAATATCACAGTTAAAATGCATAATCTTGGGTATATAGTAATTTTCTACGTTCTCACCCATAATGTGGTATTTGCCACAGATATAATGGTGTCTATGCTGGTAAATAGGGCAACAGCAGAAAATTCTCTTAAAGTTATGAGAAATCCAGACCTCTCAACATCACTCATATATATAAACATTGCAAGTATCCATTCATCTGGTTGGGATGAACCTTTTCAAAAAACCTTTTGTGCTTGTCTTGAGATTTTTGGCAGATCATATAGAAAAGATCTTACTCTACACACAAAATGATCTTTATCTTGGTTTAAATCCTACCAAATTGCTGGAGGCTCCTGATTGATACAAAATGTAAATACTAATTCAGCCTGGAATTTTAAAGTAATATTACCCAATGTATTATTTTTTTGACTATTGATAATACATCTCCTCTAAAGTGATGTGTCCCTTCAGCATACAGGTACAGTTTTTTCTTTAGTCCTACTCCCTGGCTAATGGAGAGCGAAAAGCACCAGACTCTTTCCTCCTAACCTGATGGAGTCCACCCATGATGGAGCTCAAGAATATCTGATTTGCACACTTACTGCAGTGTCTTCTGTGGATTTACAGTTCCTCATGCTGCCATCATGAACCTATACCAGGAGATGCTCAGAAACACAGTCCAGGAGTTAAGTGCATTTTTTACTATATCAACCACTTTTGTAAACGGTGTTTTTGAGGAAACATTAAATCTTACAGTGTGTGTAAATATTTTATCAAAGTTTTCACCCTGCTTTATTTATATGCTGCAACAGTTATGTACCATGTTTTGAATGACAGTTCTTCAAACCGTTTATTTTTGTACCATAAGTGCACTTAGGAAAAGACAGGGTAGCGTTTTTGCTCACTTAAATATGCTAAGGGCATCAAGGGGTAATTTTTCAGACATTGTTAGTATTTGGTTTCTTCTACAGATGCAATTAATTACAAAAATCTTTTCAAACACTGAAATTCTAGTTCAATTACAGTTATGAAAATGTATGGTGAGACTGCCGTAATGTTTTTGTTTAATTAATGGCTGCATTAAACTATCTGATTTCCGAACTGCCGTCATATACAATCTTCTGCATTGACATTTAGAGAAGTGTTGATGGAGACTAATCTCTCCGCACTTCCTCTACAGGCTCTGGGAAGAAAGGGGCTCCTTCAGAGCTACGATTTAGAGTGTCTGAAGTTAAGCTCCTGCTCTAAATCACCCCCCCCAAAACTCCCTATCGTTGACACGCCTCCCCATTGAAGTGAACCTTTGTGAATTCCTCCTTTGTCATTGAAATATGAAATGCATGTACACTACCCAGGAAAATGAATAGCCAGATAAAATCCCACTGAAACTTCTCAAAAAGTGATGCTTTTATTCAGACTCTGAAAGTTCTTAGAAGTCTATGGAGAATGTTGGAGTCAAACATGCCTTGTAATATTTGGATTTTTAGATCTTTCTGACAGCAACTTTGTTCTAGCACACTCTCTACAAATGAACTAGTGATCACCAGCTAGTGATAACCTGCTTAAGAGAGAGGAGCGGGGCTGTGAACTGATGGCTTGCAGAAGCCCTGGTGAAGAAGGAGAAAGGCAAAGTAATCTCACAAACTAATCAAGAAGGAACTGGTGATGTTCCCCGGGATCCCCACTGGCTCCAGTACTGTTCAAGATCTTCATTAAAGACCTGGATGATGGGGAAGATCGCACGTTTGCTGATGATACAAAACTGGAAAGAGTGCAACCTGGAAAGGGCTATAGCCAAGGAATCCCTTAGGATTCAAGCTGCCACAGGTACCACTGAGTGAGAGCTAGGACAGATGACTGACATCAGTCCAACTTTGCATCTTGGTTTTGTGCCCTTTTGTATTAATAGCTGTGTTTTGGGATGAGGAGTTTAATCCACTGGTCCTCTATGATCCTCTTTAAGGCGGTTTTCTGATAAGTGGCTTCCCGACAACTCTGAAAAACACAGAACACTCCCTCAAAAAACAAAATGCATGCAATGAAGCCACCTGGCTTCAGAAACGTTCTGCTTGAAAATGAAAGCAAATCAGGACAGCTGGCAGTGGGTCTGTGCAGTCTCAGGAGATAAATCATTGCTGAGAGTTGTTAACTAACACAGGGCTGGCAGAGGGCAGGGGGCAGAAGACAACCCACAGCTGTGGCCACAACCCCACTGCAGCCTGTCCCTGCCTTCAGCAAGAGATTTGGAGGCTCAAGACATTTCCTCACTATGACTGTTCTCTTGCTCAAAATCAAAACAAAGGCTTGGGCCCTACTTGAAAAAGTGTTTAATGTGGAGATCAGCACTAGTTTCTTTAAATTCTTCACTGCATCTTCACCCAAATTATCACAGAATTAACAATGGAAATATAAGTATCAAAGAATCCAGGTTCTTTACAAGTTTGAAGCATATTTATAAGGTTCCTGTGATATTTTTCTTCTTAAACATGACCTATTTGTGGCCCTTGTTAAATTTACTGTTAACTGAATTAAAATTCTAACTGTAAGCAATTTCTTTATCACAGTGCAGATAGCTTTTGTGGGTAGCTGGAGAACACCAGTAGAGGTGCTTGGAGACTGGATGTTGGGGACAAGTGCTAACAGCTCACGGTGCTGCATTTTGCCATGCTTTTTTTTCAGAAACTGGAAACTAGCCAGTTCATGAGAACATTCTAATTTTGGAATATAGCTATAAAAGCAGAGAGTCTAGGCCTCTTATGGTCATACTAAGAAGCTCGCAAAATGCTCCACTAAATGTCTTTAAATATGGAGGACAAACTCTTGGAGGGGGCTGGCAACATATGGAGATTCATATCATGACTGAGAGCTTCTTTGATCTCTTTATTGACCTCTTCTAAAAGCACCAAAGTATATATAGGGATGTGATAAGGATGAGTTCAAGTGTGTCATAATGGAAGAAAATACACCTATTTTCTTAAATAGCACCTCAAAGCATTGTTTTGTTTTTCTTCAGAGTATTCTTCCAGAACTCTGTCTTGCTACTATATGCTTTAAATAGTCTGTAGTTGCTTCTTGGTTATAATGAGAAAATTAAAATGTGTTAAAAAATAAGTTTGATTTGACTCCCTTCCACTTACACACAAAGTTGTTAAGAAAAAAAGAGCCAGAGTACACACTGATCCTATAGCTAAAGCCGAGAATAATTTTGTCTGCAACCTTCAGGATCCAGAGCCATAAAAATGGTGCCCCTGGAGAGCACAGACATCCTATGTATTTCTAAGTGCTTTGGGTTGAATTTAGTCTGCACCCACATTTTTTATTGTGCAAATTGAAGTAATCTCTTTTGAGAACAGGTCCATAACTTTCTGTCCTGCTCTGCTCTTCCGGGCTTCCCGTGTGCCTCTGCTCCCTCTTTTGCCCCCTCTGGCCTCCACCCACACATCTTTCTTCTCCCATTCAATTTGCCACCTGGAGAAAGCGCAGCCCTTGGCTGAAGCCCGTGCAGCTCCCTGCCTCTGGAAAGTCACAGAAATGCTTTCTGGATGTTTTGTTTGATGACAGACCCTGTCCAGGGACAAAGATTTGTTGAGCAGCTCATTGCACAGAGCGCACTGAGCAGCTGCCCTGCATTGCCACACTGCATCACTCCTCGGCCAGAGACGCTCCTGCCCCTGCTCCTGCCCCAGGAGAGCGTCACAGGGGGAGAGGAGGGACCTGCATGCACAAATATGCGTGTTCTGCTGTGGTTCAAGCATGTCCATCCTCATGTGCCACACTGCCCCAGGGCATCCTTCAAGGTTGCTCTGTTTCTCTGCTAAAGCTGGCCCCAAGAGTCTCCACAGTCACACCAGTGATTCTTTGAAGGGCTGTGGATTTGCTGTGGGTCAGCATCTGGAGGATTAGCTGGAAGGTTTAGCCTGCTGGAGTGTCCCCTATTGCTGTGTACTTTAGAGTGAAACATAACTAAGCCATCCTGGAGTTTAATCTACTACAGAGAGTGTAAACCATATATCTTAAAGTTGTTTTCTGTTTCGTGTCTAGAGATATATGGTAGGTAGGACAAAAATGCTAGGCACAAGCTTCCCTTTCAAAAACAAGCTCTTAGGAAACCCTCAGGTTTTCTTCTGTATTTTCTTTCTGTGTATGCACTCTCCCACATTTCTGCCTGGTTTTGTGACAACTGGTGCTCTTGGAGTACTTAGCAGCCTGGAAGTGGATCCAATTCAAACCAGAATAAGCCAATTGCAGGTATGGGAAAAGACAAGCAAAATTAGTTCATTGAAAGCCTTATCAGAAACTACTGCCAAATTACAGGGTGCAATTAATTCTTTCCATAAAGTAAATCACATAATAATAAATAAATACCCTATAGCTGGCTATATTATCATTGCATCTTTCTGGTGAAAAGCTTCTCCAGAAAGAAGTTATACGATTTTCCCTGGTGCCTGTAACAAAGTCAAGGGTAGAATATCTGGGTCTTAGAAGTCTGAGCCTAGTGATTTATCCAACAGACCACACTGCCTCTACTCATATGTTGAGAAGAGATTCTAACATTTCGTAACATTCAGAAAGGGGAAAAAAGAGACTTACATGTGTTTGCGATAAGTAAAAAGTGTTTAATTCTGTATCCAGGCCTTTGCATTTTTATATAGGTGATTTAAAAATTTTGGCAGAGATCCTGTCTTCTCACTGCTCAAAAATCAAATACGATTGTCGAGCAGTAACAAAAAAGCATTCTCCACGAAACTTGGATCTGTAGAGATTTTACAAATGGTAAGCGTGTGGTAATGGAAAAATGGGCTGTAATTGCTATGGACTTTCATTTTAGCATTAGTTACATAAAACAGAAGCATATGCTTGTGTTGACCAAAATGAAAACTTTTTCTGCCAAACTCCTTGGCTCTTAACTTTAAAACAAAGTACAGTATGATAGATGTTTACTGTCTATGTTCAGTGTGTTAAAGAGAAGGGTGAATATGTTATCTTTAAAAAAAACCCCAGAAAATTAAGAGCAAAGAAACAAGTCCAAGTAACTGGGTACAGTTAAGTTTTGATCTTCAATGCAGTGCAAGCTCCTTATTCAAGTGAATGAAAGCTAACATATTACCAGCTTAAGATGGATTGAGAAAAGTTTAACACAGTTAAGTGTAGGTATGTTTTTGGAGCTTGCACAACTGGCTGACTCACTTTACAATGTATTTTACCTGTTACAATCCTCTTGTATAGATGAGGCCAAGGAAAGGAGAACATGAAGATTTAAGGACATGCTACAATCACGTCTGCAGTTGCTAGTACTGACAATTATATGAATCTTAGCACATCTGATGAATTAGAGTCACAGAATCATTTAGTTTGGAAAAGATCAGTCCAACCATAAACTAATACTGCCTAGTCCACCACCAAACGATATCCCTGAGTGCCACATCTATACATCTTTTAAATGTCTTCAGGGATGGTGACTCAACCACTTCCCTGTGCAGCCTGTTCCAGTGCCTGACAACCCTTTTGGTGAAAAACTTATCAGTTCGTACATCAACTGACATTTTAGGAACTGGGTAAAACTAAAAGTCAGTCTAGCCTGATGTTCTGCCTCTGACTTTGGCCAAAAGCAGATTCCCAGGGAATATTATGAGAGCTGAGCACAGGCTAACCCAGCCTGCAGCCATTGATTGCTCAGGGACTGTCTGAACCAAAAGTGTCATCTATGAAATCCCTGCATAGTGTCCCTTTGATTTCCTATCAGTTTCCAGTATTCACAGTAATGTGAGAGAGATTCATTGCCTGCCTGTGAGTTTGATAAAGAACCACCTCCTTTTTTAAAAAATTTTTCCTAGCTTTATTAACTAGTCTGTAGTGCTTGCATTGAGAATAGTGAACAACTGGTTTCTATCCACCCTCTTCACGCATCTCGTGATTGAATAGATATATATCTTATAACAACTGTCCTCTTTCAGACTGAGGAGACCCGGGTTGCTCACCCATTCCTTAAGCGGAAGCTGCTCTGTTCTTTTCCTTGTTCTTCCTGCCCTGCTCTGCACCTTTTCCAGTTATACTTTATCCCTTTCAAGTGGAGGAGGGAGTGGGGGTAGAAGGATAACCTCATGCAGTGTTGAAACTTTGTGTCAATACATGACAGAAACAGAAAATAGGTGCAAAGTTGTCACATGCCAATACCTTGGTAAAATAAGAAAAAACCTGTATAGAATGATTACACATTGCAAAGATGGACATACTGGAATGTCAAAACACTTGTAGTAAAGTCACGTTAAAGCATATTTTACTAATAGGCTGCTGCACTTGTACATTGAATATTGAATTTTGATTAATCTTCCAAGTGCTAGTTTATTAAACCAAACCAGAACCAGTCTAGATATATTTGCCTGGCAGCAAAACAAAACCAAAACTCCCCCAAACAAATCCAAATCTCTTTGCTTTAATTTCAATGAAGCAAATGTGTTATTCATCAAACCTTAATGCTTGCAGCATAGTTTTTAAAGCCTAGATGTTACTGTATGTAATGACCTGAGAGAAAGTAGTGCAGAATTTTAACCAAGGCAATTGAATAAATAAAAACAATGCTTAACAACTTTCTAAGCAAGACAAAATATACAGGTAGCACACTGGCAAATGTTAATCAAATATTTCTGCTTTTCCCCATTGCATTACATCATATTAGCCAATCTGCAAGCTGCTAAATAGATTTGGGATAATTATTGCTGGAGCAGCTCTTTCTCAGGAAGAAAACCTTGATTTTATTGTGGTCATTGTTAAATTAAAAATGCAGATGCCGGCTCTGCAAAGCATGGAACTGGACTCACATTTGCTGTTTAGGAACAGCTCTTAGAAAAGAAAACTTAGCAGATAGTTTGAATATGGCACATAGGCAGCATAGGCACTCTGAGTATTTTATACTAGTTCTTCATGGGTACATGCGCATGCAGACCGAAAAAATGGATGGGTACATATTTTATAATAATCAGATTCTCCTTTTTTTCCCTAGAAAAAAAGTTCCTCAGTATATGTTCATTTCACAACTCCACTACTGAAAAACTCAATCATGTGTACCACAGGCCGTGTTCAGAGAAGCTTAACTACACTAGGATTTTGGTTGGGCAGCCAAATACAATAGAAATTAACCCATCTTTTGCATTCTCAAGATAGCAGTGATTTTAAATAGGAAACGATTCCACAAATTAGGAAGTGGCAGAACAGTAGCTTATTGTTGTTGACCATATCACCTTTTAAATTTATATCTTAAAATATTTTTAGTGTTTGTCCATTCTGTCAAAATGTGTGTTTTATTTTTTATTGTGACCCTGCTTATTTTCACAGCTTTTGCAATCCTAACGTGTTAAATAAACTCTTCTTGTCCAGCCACGGAAAAGATTAACATGCCAAATGATTTGTAGCTTTCCACCTGAACTGTTGCTCATGAAATTGGGATTATATGCCTGCAGGGCCACACGTGGTAACTGAGCCTTGTCTTGGATTCCTGCTGTGTTTCTAGTACTCCTACAGCAGCAGCTGAGGCTTCCAAAAGCAGCCTGAGTAACACAAATGACTGCATGGTTAATACTTTGAAGTGCAACTTGGAAGTTAACTTTTACCTTTATGGAATAAAAATACAAAAATTACAATTTTTTTCTGACCATTTCTCACTCCTTCTTTCACCTAGTGAAGCGGATGTGAACATCACACTTCAGCTACTTACACAGACGCAACTAAGCAATGAGGTTACTCACAGATACCAAGAAAAATAGTAGTTTCTGGCTGAGGTAGATGTGCAAGTAACCAGGTAGCAAGTGTTGAAAATATTCTGAAAAGAGGACTAATTATCCTCTCACCATACCACCATACTGTATGGAAGTGACCTGCAAGAAGTCATCTAGATTGGACAGAAAATTAAGCCCGAGAATCTGCCTTGGACTCCAAAGAAATACACCTCTAAGTTTGAAACACAAGACAACTGTAGTTTTAACTAGACATTTCATAGGCATTACTGTAAAATAATATTTTATGATAAAATTATCTAGTTCTGAATGATATTCCCATTAAAAAAATTAGGATTGACTCCAGTCTAGTTCATTGATAGAGCCTTCTTCATAAAGCAAGCAACTCCTCCTCTCAGATCTCCCTCCAAGACTTTTCCTGCTTTTATTTAAAGTCGATGGCTTTAACTAACTTCAAAGAAGTTCTCGGTGACATCAGTTTTATTTTGAAGCTTCAAATTCCCCCATTTAGTTGCTGAATCACCAGGGATTCCACTGTCTTGGAACAAGACTGAGTGGTGAAGCCGACACATACAACACAAGGGTGGCCACAATGAGCAGCTTCTGTGGCACATTCAGAACACGGCATGTGCTGCCATTAGTATGTGCAGAGTGAAGAACTGCTGCATTCTTTTCAGCTGGTGAGGGTCAAACTAGACAGGCACAAGCCACTGTCGTACAGAAAATAGCTGAGAAGACACTTTCATTTGTACTGGAGGAGAAAAAAGGGGCTTTTAATAGCACAATTTTCTTTTTCATAGTAAGATGTGGCAGCAAATAGAATGGGTCTTTATATGGCCCAGTGTCTGCAGCTGACACAGAGTAGATATTGCCCTTGAAGCATGGACTATGAGTCAGTGGTGACTTATCTGGGGTGTGCTGTGGAGAGAGGAGTGAATCTCTCTGGCACGCTCTTCCCTAGAGACCGCAGGATCCTCTTGCATTGCACTAACTCTTGAAAAAAGTAAAGAAGCAAAGGACAACAAATGGTCCTTTTCCAGTGCTGGTGCAGGGAGCCAACAAAGGAAACACACTTGTTTGGTTCATAAAAAAATTGGACTTGTTATTTTAAACTGTACAATTTGTTTGGATTTTACAACGTTGTTTGGCTGTTCAGGATGCTGTTTCATCTTTTCCTGTTGGGTATGTGAGTCAGTTCACATTAAATTCTCACTGTCTTTATTACTGTGAACACATTGTAGAAGATCCAGGGTATATTATTAAGAAGAAAGCAATTAATTGCAGTAGTTACATTTAATTTAAAGTTTAAATTGAAGAAAACTTGAACATTATCCTGGAATGTTTCATGCAGTTTTTTTTTTAAATACAAAATTTTTCATTGTTTCAGCACGCAAATAATGTTTCAAATCTGCACAAAATCTAGTTGCAAAAATCTTAACATATGAATTATGTGATATCAATGTTTATTAATTCAGTACTCCAGTCTAGTTTTCTATAGCTACTGGTAACTGCAGATGAGACTATTAGCCAAGACACCCATTCTACTCAATCAGAACTATTCCAAAACCAATCTGAGGCTCCTGGATCCTCATCCACCCCACAGCTCTTTGTCATCTTTCACTTCACATTGAGACTCTGTTTCCCGCAGTTGCTGGACCACTGCATGAGGAGTGAAGCTGTATCAGAGTTTGCTCTCCAGTTTTCCCTCTGCAAGGCAGGTCGCCCTGTGAATTTTGGAGCAGAGCTCGCTGCTTCCACAGCACATCTCAGCCAGGGAACAATAATCCCACATCAGGAATCCAGATGCTCTCCCAAATGATATTGCACTGTATAACCACAAAGCCACAGGGCTGTTCAAAACACCCACAATCAGCCAACTCCATTCCCCTGCCAGAGATCAGAAAACAAGAACACGCTCAGGCTTCTCCGCTCAGCGCTTCCAGCAGTTCACCCCCCCAGTTATGCTGGGGTCTGCCCACATCTGTTTCACAGTACTTCTCTCACTGGCTTAATTGTACATGCTTACCGATATCCCAGACAAACCACAAGGAACCACTTGTATAAAGTCAGCTAATGAAGAAAGGAGAAAAGAAAGACAAAGAAATATCAGCATTTTAACAAAAATAAATGTAAAATAATCTTTGTTTCTATGTCATGAAAATAAATGTAATATAAATTTGCTCTTTGCAGATGTTGCTAATTACACACATGAGGTTTGTTTTTTTTTTTTAGCTTTAAGGCTGCAGCCTTCACTTTGAATCTCTGATTTGTCCTTAGCAATGACTTCTTTTTGGAGAAAAGGAAGGATTCCAGTGAGAGCTTGTTTTGGTGAGACCCAAAACAAACATACTTCCCCTTTAATAATCCATTATTTCTCTAATAATATCCTTTAGGGAGACTGTCTACTTCCACTGATTGTTTTAGTACTTACTCTAAACAATAGGCTTAACCATTTAACAAATTAGGTTAAAATTTAGAAGTCATCACTTGGGGGATGTTGACTTTGTTGCTCATCTAAGCTATGGGACAATGCTGCTCTGTGTTGGAAAAGTCCAGTGCAGAGAATACTTTCCCTCCAGCTGTTTCATGTGCAGTGCTGCAGAAGTGTCCCGAGGACTTTCCAAAGCCTTCCTGACAGCAAGCCACCAGAGACAGCTGTTAGGATTCAGTCCATAGCTGAGCACAGTAAATAACAGCAGTATTTGTGTCCATAATGATCTTGGGTTCTCTGCAGGAGGTATGTTGTGGAGACCTGACCACTCTTCAGTAGAGCAGTGTTGATCACAACTACTACTGGAAAGATTCAGCCAGCAGATAATAGTTATCACAAGTACTGGGGGGGAAGGAAGGGATAGAGGAATGGATATGAAGAGGATTATCTGGAGGCACTTAGTTC
Organism: Columba livia; assembly: GCF_036013475.1. Classification (NCBI taxonomy): domain Eukaryota; kingdom Metazoa; phylum Chordata; class Aves; order Columbiformes; family Columbidae; genus Columba; species Columba livia. The sequence goes on along the minus strand of NC_088603.1, from coordinate 37,303,504 downwards.
AGCTACTGGAAAAAGCAGGTTACAGGAAAATAAAGCCTTTTTCCTTTGAAATTGTGTTATTTATAAAAGAGGAAAAAGTGGCTTAAAGTAAAAGTAAAGTAAATAAATACAAGCTGGAAAGAAACATTGCCCTGCTCAACATGTCACTGGCCTGTGGGAACTATCATGGCACCAGGCCAGCTAGCTGCTGTCATTCCCATCCTAGAGAGGCTGACAATATTGAAACTGTTGTCTGTCCTTGGACATGGTAAACCTGACACACGTGGGGAAGGCAAAAATTTCTATCTGCAGTTTGCCCTGCCTGAGATATGTATGGATTTCTGCATGCAAGAGAGCATGCAATCTCTCCTGCGAGTCATAATAAAACTAAAAACAGAGACTGAAGACTATACTATTTTAACTGAACTATACATAACAGGAGTAGAACCTCTGAGACACACCACAATGATGTGATTCAACCAACTTGATATTTGTTGATCTTATTTAAACTTCTGATTGTGCCCAGTCATGCAGGGTAACTACATCAACAGGCTGAGAGAGTTGGGGTTGTTCAGTCTGAAGAAGGCTCCAGGGAGACCATACTGCAGCCTTGCAGTACATAAGTACATACAGGGGGTCTATAAGAAAGATAGGGACAGACTTTTTAGCAGCACCTGGGGTAATGGTTTTAAACCAAAGGAGGGGAGATTCAGGCTGGACATGAGGAACAATTTATTTACAACGAGGGTGGTGAAACACTGGAACAGGTTGCCCAGAGAGGTGGTAGATGCCCCATCCCTGGAGACATTCCAGGCCAGGCTGGACGGGGCTCTGAGCAACCCGATCCAGTTGAAGATGTCCCTGCTCATTGCAGGGGAGTTGGACTAGATGAGCTTTGATGGTCCCTTCCAACGCAAACTAATCTATGATTCTATGATCCTACAGCCAGTGCCCTTCTTCCCAGCAACACGGAGGTCAAAGAGGAAGCTTGGGCCACAGCCAAGGTAAGCAGGGACACCACATCCCACTGCTGCCCTTGTTTCTCGGGAGGATGCCAATTGCAGCTGAAACATGAGGGGTCAGCGAGGGGACCCTCTCCTGGCAGTGCTTTGCAGCAGAGCCTGGAGCAGGGGGGCTGCAGATGTTCACCCGTCTGACTGAGCCAGCTATTGTCTTGTGCCTGAAGCTCCTGCAGGCCAGCAATTAAGACAGAAATCTGGAAATCTACAGCTCAGCTAGCAGCTTCTGGTCATGGTGGTGATTGGATTAGGGGAGAGAGCGCTGTCTGGAAGGATACAGCACCAGGCGCTCTGGGAATTTAAATTGATCCCCCAAGCCAAAGGAAAATGAGTGTGGTGGCTGTGGTTTTCTTTCCGTTAACATCATATTACAGCTTATATGTCCTAACAAAATCGGCATAGCTGGCAAATCCTGGGAGCAAGGCCCAAAACTGATTTAGTGTGAAGCCTGAACTTTCTCTCACCCTTTGAAGTCCAAGTTTTCCTACTCAGTGTCAAGGTGAAGGGACAGAGTAACACAGTGATGTTTCTCCTCCTGCATTTTCTTATTTGGTGTGCATGTCAGAAATCCTGGAACCTGGAGATTTTTTAATAAAGCTACTAATCTTCCCATGGGAATAATTATACATTTTAAACATGTCTCCAGAAAAGAGAATATCATACTTTAGAAAGTCAGATACAGAAATTTTCTTCTCAGAATTTAATTAAACAGGTAAAATGAGTTGGATAGAAGTTTTTTGGGTTTGGTTTTGTTTTTTTTTTTTTTAAAGGTGAACTTTATGAGTCAAAAGTAATACTCTGGATTAGAGTATTTTATGCCAAAATACAACAAAACATAAATGATAGGGGGGTTAGCTTACATGCTGTTGGACAAAAATGTAGCAGAAAGGTTAAAGAAAAGCTATCATTCTGGAATATAAATCAGATTTTCTCTTATTTTAATTTAGTGGGCTTTTCTTTAAACAATAAAGATTAGCTAACAGACCTCCTTGCTCATGCTTATATATAGTTGGAAGAATCATTCAGATGTCGTTTGATACTGGATGCATCTAGTTGTGCTGGAGCTGTATGCAATCTAATACGTACTGAGTTAACTGTATTCATTTTTTGACATGATTAATCCATTCAAAAATTTTACTAGAGCAAATGCTACAGGGATAATTAATCTGCAAATGTCTATTTGCTAAAGTGTAGGTTTGAAAAAAATGTATCTTAACAATATGAGGAGAAATTTTCAAAAGGTGCTAATTTCCTATTCTCAAAAGCAAGTTGGATGGAGAGCATAAATCACTCATTAAAAAAAAGTGTGGGTGGGGGGGAGTGTTAGTCTTTATATTGGTTAGAGGCATTCAAAACCATTCTCCATAATTGCCACTTCAAAATCCTCTGCTAACCAATCAAAGAAATTCAGGAACTTCAACCCGTACCCTTTTTAAGGTGTACAGCATTTTGGAGGTAAGCAAAATTGGCTCTGTACTTCACTAGGTTGCAAAAGACATACTCAGCACTATGCATGAAGAAGCAGCTCAGCAGGAAGAATTACCTATTGAATCAGAATGATTCTGCCCCCGATTAGCACTGAAGAAGTGTCTCTGCATGATGTGAGGAGGCACTGAATGACTTACTAACACCTCTCAGACACAGTGAAAGATTTGTGACTATTCTCCTGAGCAAAGAGGTTGCCGGAGAGGACCGGATTTCACACCAAGACGGATGGCAGAGTTTGGATTATCAAAGATGGGGCCATCAAGGAGTTGCTACAGCCATCTGATTGCACTTAACTGCGTCTTTTAGAAGAGATTTTATGCTGAAAAATAAATATCAGAGAGGGTGCAGCACTAGAATTTGTGCTGATAAAACTGGTGAGCTGCAATCCCTGCAGCTGGAGAGAGGCAACTTAGCTCAGAGCAGGTGGACAGTTGTCTGCAGGTTGCCTTGAAATAGGCCTAGGTAGTCAGGGGATACTGGCTTGCAAACCCAAGCTGTTGCAGACCCTGGAAAAGTGTCTGCCTAGTGTATTGATTAATACTGACGCTAATCCACTGTCCTCTTAATACAGCAGAGTTTTAGGAAGACTTAAAGATTAATGAAAGGATCAGGGTTGCCAGAGAAACTTGGTTTCTTGCTGAGTCTATACAAAGGTGCTGAGGACCAGGGCAATGTAGCTGCAAGTACTTCTGGACTGGATAGGAGTCGCCGCTTTTATTTTAGGATTGGGGTCAGCACCATTTTTGAATGTGAGCTGAAATCCTAACGGGAACTCTGAGCATGGGAACTTCTCTGAGCTAACATCAAGAGTTTTAGAAATCACCTACCCATGCTTCAGCTGTGATGCTTGAGAGAAACAGCTGTCTCTTCCTGAGCTTCAGCCTGGAAGGTTAATAAAAGAGCTAGCTGTTAAGAGCAGCAACAAATACTTTGCACCCCATTTGTAGATAGGAACATTTATCTCTATTTACGTCTTTATGTGGCAGGGGTATCCTATGGAGTACTGTCAGTGAGTTGCCCTCAGGTAAAACGGGCCAGAAAGGATGAGGCTACAACTCAGGGTTCTCGGGTTTGTTATAGAGCTCTGTCTAAGGAAAGGGCCGTTTGTTACATTTAGGACCAGTGTTTGCTTTTACCATCAAAAACACAAATCCAACCTCACTGATCTGATTAGACCAAAAGGCTACAGAGTCTTTCCTGCTGACACCATCCTGAACCCTAACATGAACACTAATCCTGAAATTAAAGCTACACCCAAATTAGCAACCCCTGTCAAACTCTGAACTAATCACTGTTCCATGGCTCCTTTTGGTGACAACATGAAAATGCACACTAATTAACACCTAGATCTGGGCAGCAACACTGACTCAGTGATTCTTATCACCTAATCTTTCACCTTGCCCTCACAGGGCCTTTCCATAAACCAGCTTCTTACTCTTCACCAGCAACCCCAGCTACACCAAAAGCCAAGCAAGGCTTACTAGTCCTGTTTAAAAAACACTTAAAATATCCCAGTATCCCCTTTTAAATACCACAGTAATGTGAACTCACCCACCACACGTCAGGCTGACTTCTAGCCCTTAAAAATATTTTACCCTTTAAACTAAACCTGTCTAGCTGAAATGAAGGTGCTATCTATAGGAAGTCAACCAGCAACAGGCCAAGCTCTAGCTCAAAAAGCTCTTTTCAAATGCAAGATTACTGACAAAATCATAACTTTCCCAAGCCTTACATAGTGACCTGAACTGAAGTCTAACCCTTGTCCGCACTGCAACGCATCAAAGACTATCAGTTGCAGTTTTCCACTTCTTGATCCTAATGTTCTGGGGTACAGCAAACTGCACTTGTAATAAAACTGGGTGTGTTTACAAATTATTAACCCTGAGTCACTATTTAGCATCAAATCATCCAACTACCCAAACTTTATATTCTTAAAACTGGTAATTAAACTTGAAAAGGTACCTTTTGATGATAAAGAATTAGTGTTAATCAATCCCCCACCATCTCAAAAGTACTTGTTCAAGACATGCACTACCCCAACTAGCCTGAAAGAACACTTGACTGATGGACAGATTTGGCCTGGAAGAGGATAGTACAATGAAGATTAAAAAGACAGTATTAATCAGCTGCCCTTCCAAGTGTTTCAAAGAAATTATGACTGAACTTTAGAGAGAACACTGTCATGTGGAAATATCATTAAATTGAGAATGACAGTAATTAAGTAGATGGAAGAGTCCTTTTTTTTTTCTTTATTCTTTGATGAAAATTATAGTTTGATGAAATGCCAGGGAGAACAATGTCTGTACCTCACTTTCTGAAGTTGCCTAGACTTATGACACAAAGCTTAAATCTGAAAAAAAGTGAATCAAAAGATACAGAAGAGTTTACAAAAACTAATAAACATTACATATATGCAGAAGAGCCCTAATTCCTGCAGTTTCGTGGTATCAAGCATGGATTATTTTTAAAAAGTAATGTAGTTAGTTCTAGAATTAGGACTTCGGCTCTTAGTCGGGAAGATGAAGTTTACAATAAACTGACTTGTTATGACTCATTATTTAATATATTAATATAAATGCTCTAAAGAAATATTCTTATTCTGTCTACATAGCAGCAAATTTTCAGGCTACCATTTAGGAATATTGAGTTAGTGAGACTGGCAAAGCTTCTGCATGAATTCACAAACTCCCCAAGATCCTCATAGGCTGAAGTAGCTCTCATGATGAGGGAAGAGGCTGTGTATCTCACCAGGAACTATTTCATTTGGTCTCCCATTGTGGAATGAGGTCCATTCTGCACTGCCTTCCAAATTCTTCGCATTTCTCAAGTGGAAAGCAGCCTGGTATATTCAGCTAAAATGTTTCCTAGGTCAACTGGAGCTCCCAGCTGACAGAACGGGCAGTTGGTCCCATTCTGCTACTCCTTACGATATCTGACAATTTTGACAGGCTGATTTTCTTGTTACAAAATGAAATTTTCATAGATGAGTGACACATGGAGAAAGAGCTAAATTTCTTCAATTTTAAGCTTCTTTTTTTTAAGTTTTTTTTTTTTTTCCCCAAAGTGTCCAAGCTGCTGACAAGTCAGTCTGATAGTAGTCATGAAGAAAGAAGACAACCTGTTATTATCTAAATATAATGTTAATATTTAAAAAGCAGAGAGGATAACAGGAATTACACATAAAGATTAAAAGGTATTGAAAATCTCACTGTCTTCTTATACATTCTTCATAATCCAGAAACATGGCACCATAGTCTAGTAAACAGCAGCTGAGTGCCAAGACAGAGCATGTGTGTTCTTTCCCAGTCAGTTTAGCAGAATCAGTTTAATAAAAGTAGAGGATCAAAGCACTTCAGATGAGACAAGAAAGAAACAAGAAACACTGTCAGCCAAGTCACACTGATCCATTACACAGAATATAAAAGCAACCAAAAAAAGAGAGAAAAAATGTTTGCATTAACCCAACAGTGGTCAGTTGAGAAAGTCAATTAAGAAAGCTTAATTGATCGGTTTATTTTGGTTTATCGCGCAAGTAATAATTCATATTAAAATTTTTTACTTTGCAAAATTAAGCTTGAAACAACTGTATAAATGCTAAGTAGCTTAAAGAGAAAATTAATTTGTAGTAAAATAAATAAAGGTTATTAATTTAATATTATCTTAATTCACCAAACAATCCAAATTCCTACAAGGGGACACTAGATACAAATATTTGCAGTTGTTGGACAGTGAAACACTGGTCATCAACTTACTGCTTACTTTGTTGGAGACTACACCATAAAAATTGAAGTGTCATAGGTCATTCTATGATGAATCTCTTTTTTATTTTCACTAGAAAAAGGCTGCAGAGAAGATAACCTAAATCAAGGGATGAATCCTTGAGACAGAAGATTCTTAAAAGGTATTGCAACAATACCTCCTTGGATATCACCTATCAATTCCAGTGAGCCCATGAAAAGCATCTGTGCAGGACATGAAATTCAGCCCATGGTTTCAAGCAATTGAACTAAGTGTGGTTTTGTTCCAAGTGAAAATTTTCTCCAACCTTATGTTCTAAAAATTCTATACATTCTTCTCCCTGGAAGCAATTTCAAGATGTGCTCATCTCACCTTGCTAGAAATAAAGTGAACAGAATGAACACTTCTGCTGAATGAAGAACTCACACAACTGTAATAACCAGTTATTCATTATTAGTAATACATTAGGACCAAGGAAGTGAATAATTAAAGAGATGTTTCTTCTTCAGAAAAAGATTATTAGGCTGAAGGACCAATTACTGGGTCCTACAATGAAACTTACTTCACATAACTGATAATCAATACTGAATTAGGTGTCTTTGCCCTGCAACTATCCACGAAAACAAGATGGGTGAAAAGTGCAACCTAAATCAGTCCTCCTAGCTGTCTAGATCAAAATTGTAGTTTACAAAGAACACTAAACAGACCCCCCTGCAGTAATATGACCCAATTTCCTCTCTAAAGTTACCTAATGTGTTCTTCAAAATTTTATATTTAACTTTTTGGCTTCTAAATCACATGGATCATCTGGATGATCAGGCAACTTATTTCTCATGCTATCCTGCTGATGGACTGTGAAATCAGTCCATCTTCTTCGGTTACAAAAGTAAAAGAAAATAGAGAAAGATAGGCAAAACAGTTGACTAAGCTTCTAAATCCACAGTTAGATGTTTAAGTTAGTTCAACAATGAATTTCCATATATATAACTCTTTTTTTTTTTTTTTTTTTTGCTAAATAGTTTACACTGTTATTGTGGAATAGCATGAAAGAGAGTCTGCATCCCCTTTATTCTCAGCAAACAAAAGCTGATTGTGAATGAACTTGATGAAGCAACATGTGTGGCCAAGACCAGAGTGGAGATCAAGCATTGAAGCTTCTTTGGATATAATGTGCATTAACAGAACATCATTTGCAGATGTTCTTTATCCAGTTGGATTCCCTGGCTTTTCACTATCTCTGCTCATATGAGCCATGGCCAAAACAAACAAGTTGTCCTTTCCTCAGCAAAGTGCATTTGATGGTGTTGCATGGATGGGAGGCCTCCAAAGCAATGGTTCTCAGCATTCCAGCTGATGAGCTCTTCTAATTGGCTGTGTCTCCTCGCATCCCAGGATCTTCTCACAATAAATCTGGTTAGGAAAAGTTACATAAAATGCAGTACCAAGGAAGTAACAAGGAGATGATGTGAAAGTAACACTGCTTTTCAAGCTACATTCCTAGCATAGAAGACCAAGAGTTTATTTCCTCTTGGCAGATGTAGAATGTAAACAATCTTTCTTGGTCATTTTGCAGCTTGATCATCTGTTTTTATGTGGCTTATATCCTGTCTTATCATTAGCAAGTATTAGGATGGAAAGCACAAGAAGAAATAAACAAGTTGGGCTGTGTTGATTCTCCTCAAAGTATTAAAACTTCTCCAGGACAGCCTGCTTCACCTTGTGCACACATACACTTAAAAAAGTCACCAGAATTAAGATCAGAGAGACACGTCCTGCTGGGTTTTTTTTTGCCTGTAGCATGTTTATAGACACTATACATATATATATGTATATATACTTCTAAAGATCACACAGAAACTACTGACCAAAGGTGGTGTTACTACGGGATCCCAAGGCATTCACAATGCTTCATCTTTCTTCTCACAGCAGTTTATAACTCTTGGCCTTTTTTATAGGCTTGTAGAGTGTGTGGTGGTTAAGAGGTACCAAAGGTCTTTACACCCTTTATGATTAAACACCTATTGCACAGTTATCTACAAACACTAAGACCTGGAGTTGTTGTCCAATGCAATTACTTCTATTCCTCTGTCCTTATAAAGGACCAACACAAGTCATAGATTGTTAGAGGGCTGCAGCTGGAAGAAAAAGTCAATGCTTTAGATAAATAGCAGAGTCTCCTGTATTTGGAGTAAAATTATCTGAGATTATTACAAGGTGCCCAAGTGTAGGATAACATGTAAAGTAGCTCTGGAACCCTGATCCACAACCGCAGCCTGCTAGACTAAAGCTTCTTTAGGTATCTGAGGTTTCTTGCCTTTTTCAACGATATATAAAAGCCTTACACTTCAGAATGGGCTCAGTTAAAGCAAACATGCTTGTCTGATACAGTAGAAGAAAAGGAAATTGCTATTAACCAACTGTGAAAAGGCTGAGCCAGTTTATTTGATTCTCTAAAGTCCTTCATGCAAAATAAATGCATGTTCTCAATAAAAGTTTGCAGCCAGGAAAGTTCAACTTCAAATAAGAATTGTAATGAATTACAGTACATACTTATAAATCAAATATCTTCAATGACAAATCACAAGTTTTAAACTTGAAAGAAGTAAAACACCTGTTAGATGCAACATTACACAGGTCACACAGGTGGTTTCTGTGAAACTTAGAACCAACTTACCAATAGGAATCTCCAAAGAGCAATATTGTCTGAGATGAAATGTCCATGTTTCTTCCTCTGTAAACCAATTCCTCTTAAACACATTACCTTTTCCAACAAGATTCACCTGCAAATGTAGCTGTAAAGTTACAGCGAACCTATTAAAACTACTGTTTATTTTGGATAGCAGTTATTTCACAGAATGACATCTTTGTTATATACATTCCTAACAAGGCCTAATGATTACATACAACCTAGGTACAGGGAGCTAAAAGTTTGCATTTTTAATTTCCTGTACCTCTCTTGTATTTTTCACTTGGTTATTTGGAAAGCTGATACACATAAATATTGATTGACTTGGCATAAAAAGTTAATCAAATTCAATATCTACCTTTCAGAAAGGGTGAACAGACTAATGGATTTTTTAAAAAACTACTTCTATGTAGGGCATTTGAAATATGTTTGCAGTTCTGTTTAAGTAAGAAAAATGCAATGACTAGCTTATAAAATCCCTTCCCCACTTGACTGATATATTTCTAATTTTCTTGATTTTCAGTATGCAGACAAGCAGCAAGGATTAAGGAAGGGTTGAAGAAAGTCTTCAGGAACCAGAAATGGGTATTTAGAAATGTGTCAGACCAAAGTCACAGAGCTGTTTGCCATACTTACGCATTCAGTTCATGCAGCCTGGTAACTGTGAAGTGAGTACTTGACACAAAAAGGGGGGAAAAAAAAGATAAATCCTTTTTCTACTTGAGTTTCCAGGCTTAAGAGTTGGCATGACAACTGTAAGTAAGTAGTCAAGTCAGGCACTGACTGAGAGTAAGAAGCCGAAATAACACAAGAGAAACATAAAATCCAGGAATATGGAGAAGTGCTGGGGAAAGAAATGATAACGTGTGGACATGACAGAGGTTTAGAGGTGCGGGCACTAGCACAAACAGTGAGTAACTGTGTCCCTGCACAGCAGTAGGCAGAGTATCGTATAGCTGAGGTGGTGACTGGCTGTTTCTCCAGCAAATAAAAAGATTGTGCTACTCTAGGCAAAACTCCAGCTCTGTTGTGTGCCAACAGAAATAGCTGATCAGGCTGCACGACAGCAATTTCATAGCGAACTGCAAGTAGCGATACATAAAGAAGTTTTAAACTTCCTTTACCACAGAAGCAAGTTTGATTTCCAGAAAACAGATATTTCTAGCTAAATCAAAAGGAAGCATTAAGAATTGTGTAAAAAATAAGAGTATCTGACAATTTTATGGATAACTCTAAATCATATTAAAAATAAATAAAAATAAGAGGAAAAGGAAGGACAAAAGGAAGAAGAAAAAGAAGAGGAAGAAAAAGAAGAGGAAGAAAAAGGAAAGGGGAAAAAGGAAAGGGGAAAAAGGAAAGGGGAAAAAGGAAAGGGGAAAAAGGAAAGGGGAAAAGGAAAGGGGAAAAGGAAAGGGGAAAAGGAAAAGGAAAAGGAAAAGGAAAAGGAAAAGGAAAAGGAAAAGGAAAAGGAAAAGGAAAAGGAAGAAAAAGAACAAGAAGGAAAAGGAAAAGGAAAAGGAGAAAAATAAAAAAAAGACATAAGTTTGTGAATAAAAGGAGACATTCATGGATATAGTAGGGCAGTTTATTCTACATCTTCCTCTGCGATTTTTTAGTTTGTCATCATGACCTCAATATTTTCACACAATAGATTCTCCTCTGTCTCCACTGTCAGGCAAGCTGGAGAGCAAAGCATCAGCCCTACTCCACAACACTGTGCACAAAGCCTTGGATTTGCCTCAGAAACCATTCTCTTCTTATATTCTGGCACCACTGTCACGTGTGAGGACAATTCAGGCCAGATTAGCACACAGCAGAAGTCTTCAGTCCCATATTTCTCTATCTAAGTACAGTTTTTAAAATGTTATACATTTAATAACTTATTTCAACCGAAATTAGGACCTGAAGTTTTTTGTGCACAATTACAATCTTATTCCTTGCATTTTCTTTCTTTCAGAAACTTGGTCATTATTGTCATGCTGGTCAATTGACTAAAGTCTGAGTATTTTTATTCCACTTTCAAAAACAGATCTATTTTAAACACAAACGTAGCACTGTGTATTTTATTTTCTAGCCTACTGAGGATTCTTTTTTCCTGCCAGAAGCACACCTTTAAAACAGGAGCAAGACCAGAATCTCTCCCACTTTTACTAAGTAAAATGGGTGGACTGACCCCACTGCCCATGGCATTTCCTACTTGAGATCCCGAAAGCTGAGGGAAGAGACTCCCACCTGCACTTTAACCTTCCTTTCAAGCAACCCGTTCTGTGTTTAATCTGCCGGTAAGTATATTGTTTCATTAGAGATTCCAGTTAAATGAGCATTTTGTTAAAGACTGGTCTCCATACTTTCAGACTAGATAGCAGATAGCACTGGTTTGTGCTAAGCAAGTATCCTGGTGGCATTAGTGGGTTTTTTTGGTTGGTTGTTTTTTTTTTGTGTGTGTGTGTTTTTGTTTTTTTTTTCTTTTGGTATTTGCATTATTTATACTTGTTTCATTACTTAATAATAAATTAAAAAACCCAAGAGTTTAGCTTGTATGCATATAATAATGAAAGCTGAGGAGGTACCTACAACCCACCCTTTTCTCACATGGACTGTACAGTAAACTAGTAGGTAGCTAGTCACTGCAATATAAAATTACTTATGAAAGAATAAGGACAATCAAATAAGCCATTTACAGTAACAACAGATCAGAATGACTGAACTCTTCAATAAGTAACCTGAAAATACCATAAAAATATAAATCAACGAGATTCTTCCCCTATGTCTGCAGTTTTCTCTTCTGCCCCTATTCCCTTCCTCTGCCTCTGAAATCAACCTTCTGAACCTACACTGATTAAGAATGAGATATCTGTAACACAATACATTTGCACTGATCCTTTAGATTGCTGTTAACAAGCAGTCCACCACAAATGTGGCTTCCATTAAGTTCTATTACTTTCACGATGTTAAATTTGGTACAGGCTTATTTTCCTACTTTTGTGCAAAAACACTGCCCATCATGTCAAACAAATGGAGGTGAGAAGGGGGAAAAAATAAGAGCAAATTATAACAACAGTGACAGGACAATGCTGATATAGCTATGTAAATAACCAGCTTTAATCACATTAATCTGAAATGGTTTCTTTTTGACACTTAATTTTATAATGACTAATTCAACAAGACTAGACACAAGCCCTCTCAAGACTCTAGGACATGTTATTCTATTCATATTATACAAGGCTACAGAAACAAAAACTAAATGTATTGTATGTGATTATACAAATCTATATTCTAAATTCAGTGTGCTACATGAGAAGTAGATGAGAGTTCTTAACCAAAGAAAATGCTGAGCTTAGAACATAACTCAGCATCCACTGTCCAAGTAACTTCAGACTTCCCAGAAGATTGTGATGTTCAAGCAGGACCATCAGTTATCATGGTGATACCTGGGAGCAGGTGAGGATTGTTCTTCACGATCTGATATGGAAAACAAAAATAGTTAATATTTAGATATTTTCTTTTATAATGTATGAAGAAAAACACAGTACCACCATAGTTCACAAGAGTATTAGAGTACTTCAAAAGTTAATTTATTAAGTCAAAAATACATAAAAATCACATTAAAATATACTATGATTCTAAAAGTTAAGAAATTCCAGAATTTAGGTTGCAATCAAACCATGTCAGCATTTATGTACGTATATATTAACATACATTCTAATATGAATTATTGCAGAGTTCTTTATGAATCAGCAGGGATCTTGGGGTAGTGTCATGGAAGCTCAAAGGCTTGAGGCGGTTGTCACCAGCAGGAGATGAGTGTGTAACTGTACAGGACACAAGAACAGGAAGGGTTAAGGAGAAAAAGCATTTCTTTAGTCCAAACACTTAAATGCTGCCACAGAGAAGTAGATTCTATCTTTGTCTGTATCACTAAAAAACCCACAACCCCCACAACTTTGGAGTCCTTTATTTCATGGCTGTGTAATTTGAAACATCTGGGAAGTCTGATTTTCAAAAGAAGTGGCCTTTAAATTAAAGGTATAAGTTTAGTTAGGAAAAGCTATACTCTAAATATTTTAATATTACATAAATCTAATGACTATAAAACAGGTGATGAGCCTCTCAAATTAGACACTCAAAAATTATTGAGCTCTGTTCCTCAGTTAACCACCCTGCCAAAAAGGTAATATTTCATTGTCTTGCCAGCATGTTTATAAGATAAGACTTGGTTACAATGTTGAAAATAACAGACATGCACATTACACCAGCCTATATACCCCCTCCTACTACCAAAACTGCTATAACATCATCCTTGCTTCCCTCTCTGCCTACATTCTTCCCTTTACCATATCCTTTTTGGGATTATGAACTACTTTTTTCCTCAGACCATTTAATTGTCAAGTTAATTTTGAACTTGCACGCAACCCTCCAATATCTGCAGTTCCTCCCCTGTGTAGCCTTGCCAGCAAACAAAAGAACATATTGTATTCCATCATCCAAATTTTTAACGACAGATAACAACGCGCAGCAGACACAGGACAAATCCTTTCAGAACCAAAGCTGATAAACCTGACAAGTTTTGGAGTAATTACCAATGCAGGTCAGGCACAAGTTTTCCAGACACTTTTACTGCCACCTTACACTATTATTATCTAGCCTACATGTTCTTGGACCCTGAGAATATCAGAGGAACTTATTATTTATGTTAAGTGTTCTTAAAACTCTTTCCTCACCAGCTCTATACATTAAGCTATGTGTCATAGCAAGCCTCTCTTTTGTCCACAATGCTGGACAGTATCATCTACTCTTCTTTGGAGCTAAGTGGAACATATTCAGCTAAAGTAATTTGTAACCAAATACTATGACATATAATGGAATATTACCAATAAATCAGCCATTTTAAACAAGTCTCAGCTCCAGCATGAGCAACAGCTTTGATCCAATACCACATTTCATCATATGGTATTAAGTACAGTGCAATAAAAATGCAAATATTTATAAAAATAGAAGAATGCAATGAGTACAATGCTTTTGCTTCTACTTCATTTTTCTAGGTCCTCTCATTTTAATTAGTAAATGTTTTGAAAAACTCTAAAAACACTTTATCAAAGTACTTATACAAATGAAGTGGCTGCACAGAGAAATTCCCAATACAAGATTAAAACTATGTATGTATCTGCTTCAAAGGCTCACTGCAGTGTTAAGAGAAAGCATGTTTATGTCTGCCCCCCTAACTACACATATATCCACAGGTCAATTTATACAGAAATCTCGATGCTTAAGACTGAAGGATTATATAATGCTGCCTTACTGCCCATTTTTGCTAAAAATTATGACTCTTAGTACCACATATGACCATATATAGCAAAAAAGTGGTGTTAAGAAGCAGTGACAAAATTCTACATATTTTTCAATAAAACCTAGAGGTGTCACTGTTGACAGCACAAATATACAAGTTAGTGAAGTGGGTTGAATGAAACAGCCTTAAGTGATTTCAAACTGAGCATAATTTTAAGCATATGAAATGCTCTTCAGGCACTGAAGATGCTTTATCTGGCTGGGTGTAGATTTCTATCACTCATATCCAAGAAAGAGTAATTAAAATGAAGACGAGACACATTAGCATCTACAGGAGAATCAAGAGTCTGTCTGTGGCAGCTTAAACCAGCTTGGATTGTTTATCACAGCAAAACTGCCTGAAAGGCATAGGACTGGGCTCTCCGTAAATATCAGAACACTAAATGCCAAAAGATAACTAGGTTTTTTTTACATTAAAGGATAATTTAAACCCCCAAGAAGAAACACATACTAAACAGAAAGAAATTATATCAGAAACTGGAAGGTTGCCTACTACAGCCAGAATGTTGTCACAGATGCTTCCAGTAGCAGCAAAAGGAGAAAAAAAAACATGAAATAACTTCTCAGAAGGACATGAATGGACTCATATGATATGCTTGGATGGCAGATGACTAAACCTGATGATGCAGTGAGTCTTTCTAATCAAAACTTTGTCATGTGCTTAAATGGTTTCTTAAAAACCATCTTGAACTTGAGACCAGATCTTTGGGTGAAAGCACATGAGCACACAGCTCATTAATGTTCAAGATATGCTGAGTCATTTCATTTCAGGGTCTAGCTTGTAGTGTTCAATTATTTAAGATTAATGTATACTAATTATGCAATAGAAGTTAGAAGCGCATGTTGATGAAGTGTGTTGATGACCATTTTTTGATACAGGTGACTGACAAACTAAGTAGGTGCTCTGTTGGACCTATTTCCACAAACAATCAAGAAGCAGTTGGGGTTATGAAAGCTGAGGGGAACCTTAGCTGCAATGACCACAACATTATGGAGTTTAAAATCCTGAGTCAAGTGAGCAAGATAACTTAAAAAATTTGCAATCCTGGCCTTCAAGAAAGCAAATCTTGCCTTGTTCAGGGATCTGCTCGGCAGAACCCATGGGATACTGCCATAAATGACAATGGAGCCCAGAAGAGTGGGCTGATTTTCAAGAACAACCTTATCAAAGCACAAGAATGGTCCTTTCTGACACTCAAGAAAAGAAGCAAGTGTGACAGAAGACCAAAGATGGACACAGAAGTGGAAAAAGGGAGATATGGCTTGATCATGCTGGGATGCAGACATGAGAGCCAAAGTTCAGATGAAGCCCAAACTAACTAGAGATATGAAAAGCAAAAATAAGGAAGGCTTTAATGCCAGCAGAAAGAGAGAAGAATAAAGAAGAGGTGGGACCACTCCTTAACAGGTTAGGGGACCTAGTGATAAAGAAAAAAGTCTGAGATATTAAATGTCTTTGTGCCTCTGTTTTTATTGGTGAAGTTTTTTCTTAGGTGTCCCAGCTCCTTCATCTTAGTCTATGGGAGTGCAGCATTACCCACAATGAACGATGACCAAATCAGGAACCACTAAAGCTACTTGTACATAGACAAGTCCATAGGCCCAGACAGGCTGCATCTGAGTTAGCCAATTTAATTGCAAAGCTGCTCTCGATTATCTTCAAAAGATCATAGGAATTGTGAGAGGTCCCAAATGACTGGGAAAAGACGATCTTTAAGGAGAGCAATGAGGATCCAGACCGCAACAGGCCACTCAACATTGCCTTGGGTCCCAGGAGGGTTACAGAGCAAGTCCTCTGGCTTGTTATTTCTGAGCACATCAAAACAGTGACTGAAAACATCCAGTGTGGATTCATCAAGGACAAACTGGGTCTAACCAACCTAAATGCCTTAGGTGATAACATGACTGGCTCAGTGGACATAAGGAGAGTAAAATATGATGTTTACTTTGATTTCAGCAAAGCTTTCAACAGTATCCTGTAGTATCACTGTAGCAAAGTTCGTGAGACATAGGCTAACTAAGTGGATAAAGTGGATGGAAAATCAGTTGGACTCTCGGACGCATTGGATTCTGATCAGAAACACTAAGTCAAAGTGGCAGCCAGTCACAATGGGCACCCTCCAAGTAACAGAAGTGGGTCTTTACCCACTCTTTAGCATTGTTTAATGCACTTTAACACCTTTATTAACAAGCACCACAATGGGACAGAGTGTACGCTCTGCAGCTTCATAGATGATAACACATGGAGAAGCACCTGATATGCTGAAGGGCAAGACTGATCTTCAGAGGGACCTCAAACGGCTAGAGAAAAGAGATACTTGAAACCTTCTGAAACTGAACAAAGGCAAATGCAAAGTGCTGCACATGTGACAGTATAACCACCATGCAGCACTACAATCTAAGATGACTATAAGGCAGCTTTGCTGTAAATGACATGGGACACCTCACAGACAACATGATGAACATGAGTTAGCAGTGTGCACTTCCAGCAAAGGTCAACTGCGTACTGGGCTGGATTAGCAAGGGGGTAGCCAGTAAGCCAAAGTGGTCACTCACCTTTATTAAGCACTTGTGAGCACATGGAAGTACTGTGTCCAGCTTTAGAATCCCGGAATGGTTGTATTTGGAAGAGACCTCCAGAAATCATGTGGTCCAAGCCTCTGCTCAAGCAGGGTCACCTGAAGCAAGCTGTCCAGTACCACGTTCAGGCAGCTTTTGAATATCTCCAAGGATGGAGACTCCACAACATAATTAGGCAAACTATGCCTGGTCACCCTCATGGTGAAAAGCATTTCCTGATGTTCAGACAGAACCTCCCCTCCTGTGTTTCAGTTTGTACCTACTGCCCCTAGTCCTGTCACTGGGCACCACTGCGAACGGCCTGGTTCTGTTCTCTTTGCACCCTTCCCTCAGGTATTAATATAAATTGAAGAGGTCCCCTCTGAGCCTTCTCTGGGCTAAACTGCCCCTGCTCTCTCAGCCTTTCCTCACGGGAGAGATGCTCTGATCCTTTCATCATCTTAGTGGCCCTGGGGTTTTAGCTGCCTCAGTACAAGAACAGCACTGACACATTGAAGCAAGCCCAGCGGAGGGCCACAGACGACCATGAGGCTGAAGCAAGTCGATATATGAGGAACAACAGAAGGAAAAGGATTTGTTTAGCCATAAGACAGCTCTGCTGTCTTCAATCAGCTAACGGGAGGCATTGTAATGCCTCCATCCTCAGAGAGCTGACAGAGCCCTGAGCAACCATACCTAGTCGGGAAGCTGGACTAGATGACACCAAGCAATTCCTTCTAACCTGATACAGGTCAACCGCATCAAACAGTGACTTTTTATATTTTATGTGCATCTATCACAACATGTTTTACCAATTAGTAATAGAAGTCCTGGTCCAAGTGGTACTTCATTTTAGGGTTTTTCTTCTACAGACTCTCCACATTACAGGATGACAGGAATAGAAAAGAGCATCTATCACACTGAAAACACGGCAAGAGAGCACTATCCATTATGAAAGAGATTGCCATAAGTACACATATCCTTTTATGGAGAAAGAGAAGAAACTGTTCACAAGAACACTTGCCTGATCTGTTACCCCATTAAGGAAAAATCCATCTAACAATACTGAAAAGATTCAGTGTATAAACAGATATTCATGCAAAAGAATTGCAGACACTGCAATAGCTAATTTGCCCCACATAAGCTACAGAAGCGTTTGTTTTACATAAATTGCAGCACTGTTAACATGACACAAGTAGGGTTCTCTCCTTTCTTACCATCACAGATGTTAAGCTATACAAAAAGTATGTATTTCCATTAAAGAGTTTCTCCCTCAGGAAATAAGTGTTGGATAAAGCAAAAATATATCAGCTAAATAACCGAAGTTTCCAAGTATGATTCAGCCAATCTAACTGATAAAAGCTAATCTGTAAGTGATCCATACTGGCAGAGATCACTGCACACAACAACTGATAGCCACCTCTCCATTTATTGTTATGAAATACTAATATTATAGCAATAACTATCCATTACTTGATTTGCATTTAATTGTACAGATGGAGCTAGCCGATTTTCACTTACAGACAGAACCTGTGAATACATTGTTACCTGTGGATACAGCTATAATTTGTTTAGCACAGTCTACCAGGGAAACCCCAAAAAAAACAGAGTTGAAATTCCTTGGGTAGCAAACTAATAGGCCCAAAGGGATCAATTGCTATAGTCAACATCAGCTCCTGGAACTGCCTGTCCAGAGGAAGTCTGAGAGGTACATCCTACACCATGGGAAATTCCATGGGTTTGATTGCTTAACAGTGCATGCAAACAATGGCAAGGGCACATCTAGACTAGCATAATATGTCAAAACCCTACAAATGCTTTGCTCGATGTTTAATTCTGAAAAGATGTAAAGATATGCACAACTGGCCAAGCCTTGTAGGCCAGAGGCCTCCATGGGTGATGAGACCAGATATCTATTAGGCACCTGGTACCTTTCGTTCCATGGAGCAGAACAGACATTTCACATTAACTGCTGGCCTGGGAGCTGTGCTTTATTTCTGCAGAACTGAAGGTAGCAAGCGACAATTCATTACAAACGAACACAAACCATCATATTAGGAAAAAGTTTTATTTAAAATGTTAGCATTACAAAAAGTGCCACGAACATAAATCATGCAACATAGGTGAACTGTTTGTGCAATTTCAAAGGAAAAAAACAGCATGTTTTGCACAAAAATTCTCATGTTTTCCTACACTACAGTGTTTGCATTATTGGCACTGACATATAGAATAGCACTGAAAATGGTGACCACTTCAAAGATGCTTTAATCCACAAACTGCAGGAGCTGCTAACAAAGACACTGATGGTATATGAACTGTTTTGTTAATACTTTGCTGTGCTCCACAATATTTGTAGATCTTCAAAAAGCAAAGATACACACAAAAGTATAAATTTGTACAGTGACACTTTATCAGCTAGAAAACAGGAATGGTGTAGTATCTTTCTGGTTTTCTTTATGTTTACTTGAGGGTAACATAGCACGACTCATGAAATAATGACGTTTGCCACAATTTCCAATGACAGCGCAAGTGAACTCCAAATTAAGTTTTTATATTGTAACCACCTAAACAAATTGATCTATCTATTTACAGAAGCTTTTTGTCTTGTTTTCAATGGGAATTCTGACACTAAAGTTGAATAATTTAAAGTTTCTATGAAGCCAGCTGGCTCAGTCAGAAACACCGTTTAAAGCTAACACTTCTAGAAACATTTTGCACAAATTGAGATGAAAACACTTTTGATGTACAGCGGGCAGAAGAGTTGTACAGACAATGAAAATTTCCTCTTTTTTTAAAGCTCCAGTTCCACATAACTAGCTACCATTCCTGATAGGTGCACAAAGCTATGAGATATCAGCCCTTAAACTTACCAGTTCAGCACTAGGTCTCTTATTCTGGAACCAAAAAAAGAGTAATTCTGTTTAATGGAAGTTTCTCATGGGGATATTGCCACAGTCCCAGTATTCGCTGGGACAGGCTACACTGAGCACACTACTTCATTCACTCTATTTTGCATTCTTCCTACAAATATGTGTTCACCAATTTCAACCATCCGTCCTCTGATCAGTGCCTAGATAATATCTCTCAAAAAAAAAACCAGCAAAGAAGAAAAAAAATCAAAGAAGGATACTATAGATACTATTTAGCCATGAAACAAAACCTGATTTAAAGTCGGTTCATTCATAATCATCACAGGAATACATATGTATCAGTGAAAAGACAGTATTTCTGGGTTTGCTATTTGTTCTTGGGTCTTTAAAAGTCCTCATACTTCAAATCTTCATTATGAAGGTGTATTTTAAGATAAGCTTTAAAGCTTTTAAAAATAGGCTACATTTTAATTAGTCCCACTCAGTTTTTCATAGTCAGATTTACGCTCTTTCAGCTTGAACTAAAGAAGTTCACTGTTCCTCAATCATGCATTAAAAATTTTATTCTGTGCTTGCATAAGGAACTAAGAACTCCTGCAGCTAGGAAGTTCTTATTTCAAAGTAGGAAAACAAATGTAGCATCTTTTACGTGAAGAGATGTTTTCCTAACGTATTTAGAAAAATAACTTCCTACTACAATTAAAAAAAAATATTAAAAATCAGGAAAACCTTCATTATATTTGTTGGTTTTGTTTCTGGTATAAAATATCTCCAGTGTGAGAGAAAATGTGATGAATTCTCTTCTTAAGAATCATTAGTGAAAAATATTTATTAAATTCCTGTCACTTATAATTCCCCAGACCCAGCAAAAACAATAGTATTGGCTGTCAGAAAGCATAAATCAAAAGCAATACACAGGACATAATTTGACTTACACCTTTAGTATTTGCAATGACACATGACTAGCAAAAGATCTATGGTGCTTCTACAAAAAGTGACAATTTAGGACACAATTTTAAACCAAGTTAAGCAAAGAACATGCTTATTTGATGACATGATAGTGCATATGTGCAGAAGTCAGCAAGTTCTGGAATCTGACAACTCAAATTTGCACCATTGATAATTTTTCATGCAATATACTGTGATGTCTTCCTCTATAAATAGGTTTTTGGGTATAAGTACCTAATCTTTCAGTTACTCTTTTAA
The DNA here is from genome assembly GCF_036013475.1 of Columba livia. Classification (NCBI taxonomy): domain Eukaryota; kingdom Metazoa; phylum Chordata; class Aves; order Columbiformes; family Columbidae; genus Columba; species Columba livia. The sequence continues at coordinate 37,282,613 of NC_088603.1, read as the reverse complement.
GTTATCAAGACTGCCTATGCAAATGCCAATTCTCACCAAAAAAACCCTTTAGCTTTAAATTTCACAACTGCCTTTAGCCATCCTGCCATAAGCACATTCCAGCACATTATTGTTCACATCAGGTTTTCCCAATGAGCCAGTTATAATTCAGAGCTTCTCACTTGATTTTAGAAGATATTTGCAAAATTCACCCAGATTATCTAAAATATCACCCTCTTGCCCCAAATGTGATTTCCCACATCAGCACTATGCAGCTCCCACTACAAAAAGATTCTTCTTCTTAACGTCCAGCCTCAGCTAACTACAAGAACTAAGATGCTCACAGTGATGTTCCTTTGATCGAGCTATGCCTTATCCCTTCTCAAGGTTTCTTCAGATTTGCCAGTGTGCTTCTGAGGCAAATCTGCTGACCACCTCCACATACAATACTGTGCTTCACACTCCAGAGCACACTTGGAGCACACTTCATATTCTCCATCTGCTAAAAAGCAGAACCAAAACAGTTAGCTCAAAGTAACACCTCTCCATGAAATCAGACAACAGGGACTCTGTACAAACCACCACACCATGCTGCCTGATCATACTGACACCACCACTCAAACCAAAGCTTCCTTGAAAGCTATTGAAATTCTACCTTCTGGTGAGAAAGGGGCATGGCTTGTACACTTCTTTAGTCCAAAAGTGTGTGCAAACTGTGTTCAGTTGACTACAACTTCACCTGATGACACAGCTTCCAATGTATTTATTTAATTTGCAACACAGTGTTTTGGACACTATCTTCTCTGTCATCCTTGACAGCCCTATACAGGTTTCTTATCCAGGCACTTCCTCTTGTCCTTAGACACTTATTCACCCCATTGGCAACATTTTAGGAAAACAAAAAAAGGCTAACAGGAAAAAAAGAGAAGTCATTGAATGGATGGGTACACAATCTATTTTGTTTTCAGTAGGCTTTCAAACACATTCCTTTCAGTCTCAATTTGTATGATGTTGAGATGATTATTTTAAAAGGAAATTAATTTTAAAGAGTATCTTGAACACTCTCCGTGGAGCCGGAGCTATGTTCAACTGTATCTTCACTGGGAGCACTGTCAGGAACCCACTGGGCAGGATAGCACAGAGAATGAATATTCATTCTTTGATGTACTATAGACGGCTTAGTCCTCTGATCGCCATTTATTAAAACAAAGCAAAGACTTTAATCAGTGCTAAACTGAAACTATTGCTTTTGGCAGGTTTCTAAATACAGGAAAAAAAAAAAAAAAAAGGGTGGGTGGGCGACGACTTCTGTTTACTTCTGTTCCCTTCCCCCTCCCCGATGCGCGGCTCTATCTGCAGCCCATGTGGCTGGGAGGCAGCCACAGCCGGTTCCAATTCCTACTTTCCCACTTTGCGCCCCTCCTCGCTGCCGGGGCTGAGTCGAGCCAGGACCGGCCGCCGCTTCCCCCCTCCTCCCCGCCGCGCCGTCCTCCCTCTCCCCCGCTCCATCCGATCCTCCGGTCCCCCAGGGCACAGTGTGGGAAGTACGAATTTCCGCTGAGTTTTCTCGGCGAGATTCGGAGCTCGTCTTTCTCCAGCTCCCCGCTCCGCCTGCCACCTCCCTCTCTCCGCTCCGCCCGCCCCCTCCGCCCCTGGGAGAGCCGGCGGAGCAGCGGGCAGCCGCGCTGCTCCGCTCCGGCACCCCCGCCCGCCCCCCGCGGCAGCACCGGCCCCGTCACCGCCGAACCGCAGCCTGCGGGCCGCGACGGGCGGCGGAGCCCGGGCGGCGGCAGCCTGCAGCCCTCCCGGCCACTCCGCGCCCCCGGCCGGCTCGGGCGAGCCCATGGTGCCGGGCACCGCGACCTGCAGCCGCCGCCGCGCCTGCCTGCCCGGCGCGGAGCTCAGCCCGGCGCGGAGGAGAGGAGGGGCCGATTAGCAGCCGCGGAGGAGGAGCAGGGGGATGCCGAAGAGACACAAAGCCGGCGGTGGAAGCAGCCCACGGCTCGTCCCGGGATGGAGGCGCCACGCCGGGTCCGCCTGATGGTGCTGCCGCGGGTGCTTTGGGGCTCCGTCCCCTTCTTCCTCCTGCTGCTGCCTGCGGCCGAGCCCATCTGCCCCGAGCCGTGCGACTGCCAGCAGCACCAGCACCTCCTCTGCACCAACCGAGGCCTGCGCTCAGTGCCCAAGGCTGCCGAGCCCCAGGATGTCCTCACCTACAGCCTCGGGGGCAACTTCATCGCCAACATCTCCGCCTTCGACTTCCACCGCCTGGCAGGGCTCCAGCGCCTGGACCTTCAGTACAACCGGATCCGCTCACTGCATCCCAAGGCCTTTGAGCGCCTAGGTCAGCTGGAGGAGCTCTACCTGGGCAACAACCTGCTGCCAGCACTGGTCCCCGGCACCCTCAGTGCCCTTGCCAAGCTGCGCATCCTCTATGTGAATGCTAATGAAATCGGCCGCCTGAGCGCGGCTTCCTTCTCTGGCCTTGGCAGCCTTGTCAAGCTGCGCCTGGATGGCAATGAGCTGGGCTCACTGGGTGACTCCACTTTCTCAGGGCTGCCAAACTTACTCTACCTGCACCTGGAGTCCAACCGCATCCGCTGGCTGAGCCGCGGTGCCTTCACTGGCCTGGCTAAGCTGCGCTTCCTCGACCTCTCAGGGAACCAGCAGAGCTCCCTTCGCCACCCAGACATCTTCGGGCCACTGCGCTCCCTCCACACCCTGCTGCTGGCCAGCAACAACCTGCAGCAGCTGACAGGGGGCCTCTTCCAGCACCTGCCTGGCTTGGCGAAGCTCTCTCTCAGTGGCAACCAACTAGCTCACCTGGCCCCAGATGCCTTCACAGGGCTGGGATCACTGAAGGAGCTGCGCCTGGAGGGAAACCTGCTGAGCCACCTGCCTGCTGCCCTGCTGGAGCCGCTGAGCAGCCTGGAGGCGCTGGATCTGAGCCGCAATGTGCTGACCACCCTACACCCGGCGACCTTCGGCCACCTTGGCCACTTGCGGGAGCTCAGCCTGCGAGACAACGCGCTGGCCACCCTCCCTGGGGAGCTCTTTGCCTCTAGCCCAGCTCTCTACCGTCTGGAGTTGGAGGGGAACGCCTGGAGCTGCGACTGCCGTCTCCGTGGCCTCAAGCACTGGCTGGGGGCCTGGCACTCCCAGGGCCGCCTGCTCACCGTCTTCGTGCAGTGCCGCCAGCCACCCGCCCTGGCCGGCAAGTACCTCGACTACCTGCAGGACGCCCAGCTGCCGCCACCGCAAGGCGGCGACCCCTGTCCCGACGGCGCCTCTCGCTCCTCCACGTCCCCCCCGCCGGCACCGGAGGAGCAACGCCAGCCGCCGCCAGCCGCCGAGCGCCTCGGTAGCAACAGCAGCGGCGCGGGGCTGCCCCGCGGGCCGCCGGGGCCGCCGCCGTCCGCCTCCACCGCCCGCCTGCTGGGGGCGGCACCGCCGAGAGCCGCGGCGGAGGCCGCCAGCCCCACGCCGCCGCTGCCCGTCCGCCCGGCGCCGCCCAGCGCGGCCTGGCCTCGGCGGGCCGGCAAGCCCCGCTCGGTGCCGGCCGCCGGGATCCCGCCGCTGGTGTCCGACCCGTGCGACTTCAACAAGCTCTTCCTCTGCAACCTGTCGGTGGAGGCGGTGGGCTCCAGCTCGGTGACGGTGCGCTGGGCCGTGCGGCCGCACCGCAGCCCACGCCTGCTGGGGCCGGTGCGGTTCCGCCTCCTCTTCGACCGCTTCGGCACCGCCGTCAAGTTCCAGCGCTTCGTCTACCTGCCGGAGCGCGGGGAGCCGGCCGCCACCCTGCGGGAGCTCCGCCCGGACACCCCCTACCTCGTCTGCGTCGAGGGCGTCCTCGGCGGCCGCGTGTGCCCGGTGGCGCCGCGGGACCACTGCGCCGGGCTGGTCACCCTGCCCGAGGGCGGCGCGGCGACGGGCGGGCCCCGCGGCCCCGACCAGCAGCTGCTCACGCTGGTGCTGCTGGCGGTGAACGCGCTGCTGCTCTTCGCGGCGCTGGCGGCCTGGGCCTCCCGCCTGCTGCGGAAGAAGGTTCTGGGGCGGCGGCGGCGGAAGGCGGCCCCCGTTCACGTCCGGCAGCTGTACTCCACTCGACGGCCCCTCCGCTCCATGGGCACCGGCGTCTCCGCTGACTTCTCAGGCTTCCAGTCCCACCGGCCGCCCCGCGGTGCCGCCTGCGCCCTCAGCGAGGCCGACCTCATCGAGTTTCCCTGCGAGCGCTTCATGGACAGCGGCGGCCGCCACGCCGACGACCACCTGCTGCAGCGGTTCGCCGACTGAGCCCGCCGAACTACCGCTCCCGGCAGGCCCCGCGCGGGGGGCGGGCGCCGCCGTGCGGAGAGGTCCGCCGGGAGCTGTAGTCCGTGCGGCGGGGGATGGAGCCGGGACAGGCGTGTCGCGGCCTCCGAGGGGCAGCGCTGCAGAGCCCTTGCCGCAGGCCGGGGCTGGAACACCGGCCTCCTCGGGTCACGTCTGCTGGGAGGTCAGCGTTTCCTCGAAGTCATCGCTAACCCAAGCAGAAGCGCTGGCTGTGGTGGGAACTGTTCCTCGTCATGAGGAGAGCAAAACGGCGGGAGCGACTGCAAAGAGCAGCTGGTGCCTCCCTCACGTGAGCTCAGCCTTAATAAGTGTAGTATTCTACAGGTGGTTTGTTTTTTTTTCATCATGCTGCAGTTGGGAACGACAGTGTCAGAGTGGCCCGGCGCTGCATGAGAACACTTTGAACAGACCTTTTCGAGGCATCGACCCTTCCTAATTAAAAATTTGGACTGAGGGTCATCTTCGTTGAACTGTGCTGTCTGCGAGTTGGCTGGAGGGCTGGAAATGTCTGTTTGGTGCCGGACAGTTCGAAGGCTGTGCCGTTTTAACTCAAAAACGAATGTGAGGCGATTTGATGTGCACGAGTGTGTTTTCATACTTCTTTGTAAACGGGGAAACAATAATGCAGCTGGTTTTACAGGAATATATTGCTGACACCACTAGGAATAACTAACAGAGTTTTGTAATATGTTTACAAATGAGCTATTTTTAAATTGTTTTTGGATAAATACTGCTTGGTACTTGTACACATTATTGTGTGCTGTAGTTGTCTGGGTCCGTGATGGTCAGTAGGTCACTGACCCTCACATAATCCATCTTCATTTCTAAATGGGTGGATGCAGAGGTGAACTGTTGATGAATAAATAATACTGGTGCCTTTCTCCACAAACAATAATAAGTGAGAATGTGTCAGGAATGTGAAACGGTCTTTAACCTAACAGGCAATTCTCTCTTAGCCTTAACCTACTAAAGTTATAAGCTTCATGTACCTCACTGTGAAATAAACATTTTTGTATATTAATCTAGATTCCGTGTTTTGTGTAGCTGAGTGAGTAATGCTAAAGTTAAAAGTTAAACCCTTATGCAGTAGTATATGATGTTTGAGTTGGTTTGTTTGTTTTTTTTTTTTTTTAATTAGAATTTGCTTTTGGTTTTAGAGCAATGCTAATCATTTTATGATCAGTTGCTCTCTACTTTCTCAGACTTTTACTTTCCTAAATATTTACAGAATGTGGTTCTGTTACTATGAAATATGGTGGTTTTGTTTACATTAATAATTCTCTCTGTGTGGTCTAGAAGTGAGCTAATTAAAAAGGTCCAAACTGTGGTTACACTTGAAATGCAAATGTTTTAGATGGATTTGGGTAAATTGTTGAGACCATTGGTACTACTTCTGCTCCTTTGAATTTAATGTGCAACCTCAGATGAACTCCTGTGGAACTGAATGGCTTGAAGGACATGTTAGTGGACTATGGAGAGATTCATCTCAGTATCCTCCATTCATTGCTGACCTGAGGTATTCATGACTACAAGTCGTTTATTACCATAATTGCAAGTAAGCATTTTTTTTTTCAGGTTTTTTTTTTTTTTTTTCAGATGAACGAGCGTTTACAAAAGACACCATAGTAACTGGTACCTTCAATTGGAGTTCAGGGACTGAATGGAGAGAACAAGACTTTATGTTCTGAGGGAATTTTGTTAAACCTTTAAATTCAAATAGGAGGAAAGGAGAGAGTGGAGAAACTGATTGTCTTAATCTTTGTTTTTTAAATTGAGGGAAAAAAATAAGATTTAAGCCTCGATTCTTGAGTCAGTGGCAAGAAGTCCTTTGGGATTTCATTTTGACAGACAGCAGTTTTCATGAATATCAAGGGCCAAACTCAATTGTCAGTGTATAGATTAAAATAAATAACTCTTATAGATACAGTGTTGAATGGAATTAAAACTGAAAGAATCCAGGATCAGGTTTTATTTTTGTGAAGAATCTCAAATTTCTGGTCTTGTGGACACCTGGGTGCTTTCGGCCATTTATGACTGATTGTGGAATACCCCACTGTTTGCTGTTAGAAATACAGTGGGGATTACTGAGTATAGCTGTGTATCACACTAATGTTAGCTCTATCACCGGATATTCTTCCAATGGGAGATGCATAGATGCTGTACATGGTTATAATCAATTATGTCAATAAATCCATTTGCTGAAAGAAAATTGATGTCTTAGATTGTATCTCATAATGCATCGCTCTTCAATTATAGACCGGCTGTAACTTTTTCATATTACTGAGACTGCTGTTTCTTGGGACTGCCGAAAATGCCTCATCATTCATTCCCTCATGTCTTCTCACCATACATGATGTTTTCCATTTTAGTTGCAATATGTTTGGATGGTGCAAACACTTGAAATAATTTAAATGGTCAGTTTTGAAATAAGTAGATCACCGTCCCCACGTAGAGTAATAAGCTCCTGTTACATGAATGAACTAATGATTCTTTCTAAGCTAAATAAGAAATTATTGTTTGGGATTACATATTTTTTTTGTACTCATGGCAAATTACAGTTCTGAGGGTTTTTCAGTAATATCAGACTAATGATATAAATATGTTGTCACATTCAGCATATACATGTTGTTCTAATTAAGAATTCACTGCTTCTTTTACAATTTATACAAATGACTGGAGAATTGCTTGAATGAAATATCTCTCTGCTCCAGCCTGGGAGAAGTAATAGATCAATACAACAACAATAACAACAAAAAGATGGGTAGCAGAATGAAGTTGGTGACTTCTTAAAAGTCACACATACTGTAACTCTAGGATTACTTGTGCTTTGTGTACAGCTCTTTTGTGGGGGGGGAGCTGAACTGGTAGGTGTGTGAGGAAATAAATGTCAGTGACATTTGATGACTGAATGATGTAAATACAGGGTGTTTCTAAAAGATGGGCCCAATTTGAAATCGCTGTGTTTCTGCAGCCACAAACTGCCCAAGAATGAAACTCTTACCACTTGAAAGGGCAGGGCACAGAGTTTCAAATGGTCCAGGTGACCTCAAAAACAGGATCATGGCAGCAGTGACCTCAGTGGAAGAAGACACTTTGAGAGGCATTTGAGTTGAATTCAACTATTGTCTTGATGGTGTCCATACGGCAGGTGGAGGGAACATGCAGCATTTTTATATAAAGAGGTTACTAAACCAGACAACTCATTAAACTGCTTGTAAATTTTTGTGTAATTGTAACAGGTTGCCATTGTGAAATACACTGCTTTGAAATTGGGTCCATCTTTTTTAAACAGCCTGTATTACATGACTCTATTTTTACCAGTAGTAAAATATTTATAGATATTTGTGTCGTTTTTAAAGTAAGATCCTTTCTACAGAATGACTGTAAAAACAGCCCTTTCTAAATGGATTAATCTGCCATCAATTTGTGCTTAAAATGTTTCTCCTTCCAGCAGAAAGAGAGTTTTACTGCCCTGTACCCTCCCAGAACCCACGCACCTTGGGGAAGACTGAACTGGGTGCTGTTCTCTTGCTAAGCAACTACCGAGCATGTTATCTATCATGGATTGAAAATCACCCAAATATTGTCCCTTCAGATTAAGTGGGTGGCTGCTGGGGGGTCCCCACAAGGTACTGGCATTTCCCTGGTGGCAGCACTGCTTGGTTCAGCAGCCTCTGCCCGCCTCCTTCTCCCTCCAAGTCCCCCACCCTTCCCTGCAGTCAGCTGGCAGGGTTGTTTGTGCAGCTGGAAGGTGAACTGCAAAATTGATCCTCCTGGAAAACAACCTTTCCTAGTACCTTCCCGCACCTCTGTTTTTCAGCCAGCTCTGTTTCTTTGATTCTGTTCAACTTGCAAAAGTATTGGAAGAAGCAAAATGTGGAGGTGCAGTGCAGGGGCAAGAAAAAACAGTCAAAGATGGGAAGTTGCTTAAAACAAACTCAAGTAGCCTTGACACCCATTCTGTCTACAGCCGAAGAAAATCTAGAATATTCACAATACAAAAAAAAAGTCCTGTGTAGATAATATACCTGCACCAGAAAATCGTTAATGACCTGGAAAACTGAAAACAATTACAGCTTCTCCATGAGACCCTAGAAACTGTGATGTTACAGCACAGGGCTGGAGAGAAATAATCTGAAGAGATCAGGGCTTTAATGGTGTCAGTGAAGGTCAACATGTGCATGAAAACCCTTGTTGAAAAGCACTACTTGACTATCAGAGCCTGTGTTAACCCAGTTGGATTTATAAAAATATTTATTTCTTTATGCAGTGCTATATTTAGGTTTCACAATGCATTGTGAATGCCACTCTTTAAAATACCATCATCATTTAAACCATGTTATTAGCCTTACAAGAAGGAACCTGGTATATTTTATGTCTCTTGTGCCTTTGGAAAGTGAGGAATTGGGAGAACAAAGAAGAGTCTGCTCCAGTTCCCTCAAGATATTTATTTAAATAGTAAACCTGCATTTAGACTGTAGTGTGTGAGTCCACAAAAAATCATTTGTCCTCATGACAGTATATGTATTTGCAGAAAACCCCTTCCGTGAGCAAGAGACACACACTACTTCATTTCCAAAAACCTGGCTGCTTACACTAACTCACGTTTCTGTGGCCACCAAGGGTGTGCATATGTTGTGTGAGGTCCATAAGTGAAGCTTCGGTTTAAAAAATGATTTTTAAAATCAAATCAGCCAGATTATGTGTACACAGTGATGTACCTGATTTTTCATGTGGGGAACTCCTTTGAGAGTAGTTGGTATATAAATGTTGATCTGTAATCTGATATTTGTTAAGTAGAAATGGGGAATTAATGTAAGGAAATGGTGTGTGTGCTGGACATTGGATTTGTTCTTTTTGGTCCATGCTAAATATAGTGTAGTTTTGGCTGCCTGTCCAACTACTGCTGTTGTGTTTTTCTCCATAAAAAGCTGAGTTTTCTCAAGAGCGTGCTTTAATTCCCACAGAAATTAAATTCCCATAGACAAATCAGTCAATTGTATTTCAACATAAATATTTATCTTAGTATCATTGTACATGAATTTATTTATATAGATGCTCTTTTATCTACTTTTTATAAATAAATCTATATCTCATTTGTTTTCACAAAGAAGACCATAAGAATAAAAATGAATAATACAGTATGAATAAATAGCTGGAAGAAAACTGCCTAAAAACATAACAGCCATATTTACTAATGAAGAAGAATCTGACACTTTAAAGATAATTTAAGAGTATTTTTCGTGTGACACATATGTAATTTATTTTTGGATTTTTAAAGGTACATTTATTTTTAATTGTATAATATATGCTTAATAATTTTATGTCATAGAAATAAGCTATTAGTCAGGGATGGAGAGGCCCCACATATATAAATATTAAAAAGTACTGAGTCCTACAAACAAAATCGAGGCATTGTTAGAGGTATTAATTATTACTGAAGTATTACCTGTTTTTTCATCTTAAAGTGTATTTGAAGTTGCTGGCAGACAGAGCAGTCCTTAGCTAATATATTAAATGGTGTCTCTTGACTTCAAATAGATGTAATCCTATTCCTTACTTTACCGAGGTTTTATTTAATGTTCAGAAAAACATATTCTTAAATCACATTAGCTTTTTTTTCCGAATATTTCAATTTTTTCTGTATTCTGTATTTCAAGATACCTCACTGCTCTGTTGAGATCCATCCATCCATGTGGAACCTGTACCAGGAGAGAATCTGAACAAACATTGGAGCAATCTGTCATTCAGCATATGTATACTACTTCACAATGTAGCAAGTGCTCAGAGGTTGTGAAGTGAGGGTATTGTTTTTTATAATCTTGTGAGAATCAATGACTAACAAAACGTTCACACAGGGCCATAACTGTGCCCTCTAGCTATGGCAAATATATTGAAGTAATACAGCATCTTACGCATTAGTCTCGTCTAGTTTAGGTCGTTTTGCCATGTGAGAATAGCAAAATAAAAGAACAAAAACTAAAAAACCACAAAAAACTTGATTATGAGACCTGAATTTCAAGGAAATAGAGTGGATAAGCTTTTTATAGAAGCCCTTTGACAAAAATCCTGCTAGCCAGACTCTTGCCTAGTTCGTTTAACTAACTTCTCAGACGTGCAGTTTGTGTCATTGTCATTAGTTTACTGTATGTTTGTTTAGTTGTAGTAAATGTTTAGAAGCCATTTGAAAGCCTGGATATATATAATAGATACAAATCATACATAACAAAATAATGAGACAAATTTTCTCATAGAGAGACTTGATTTACTTCATAAGGGGCAAGTATTTCAGGGATGTTGTCTTTAAAACAAACCTGAATGCCAGTTATAAGACAAGAAAGGTATTCTCTTCTCTTGGAACAAGAAGAAGATAGGAAGGTTGTAGGTAATTACATTTAATACCTTGCCAATAAGAGAAAATATTTGCATTATATTAACAAATAATATTACATGGGGATATGCATGTGTCCTTTCTGGATCCAGAAAAGTTCACTGAAATGATGTCTGTGCTGTGACTTTTAAACTAAGAGGTCCACTGTTACACTTTTGTGCCTCATCCTGATAGCAGAGAAAGATATGTCCAAATCTGTGTTTTAGTACAGTCATGAACTTCATCTGTCGTTGTACCATTGATGTATGTATCAGTGTACCATTGATATTAATTTTCTTCCCATCTTGCTTAATATTTAAATATTGAAGTTTAAATTCAGTTTAAATGCTGACATTACTTAGCACGGTTAGCAGCCCCTATCTAACTACTATAAAATGATTTGAAATTAGGGAGAATACTCCTTGTTGATACCTTTATCAGATGAAAGGTCAGAAATAATTTTACTGTAGACAAATACACTCAGGAAAAACATGCTTTCAGGAGAAAAAAAAAGAAAAAGAAAAAGAAGTTTTGTTTATAACTGTTATAACAGCAGGATAACAGGGTTTATTTGCCATTACTATGTCATGATCTAAATCTTGAATGAGTGTACTAGTACAAGACAAGGCTCATATGTTAGACTTATGAGACAATTTGGAGTGTTGCTCAGTACACATAGCAGATGTTTTAGCATGCCATTTTTTGCAGCAGCAGCAGCTTGATCCTTCTTCTGGTTTTGCTCTGGTAGATGGAAAAGATTTCAAGACTTAATGTAAGTTCCCATTGGTAATAGATCTGTGCCAATGGAATTAATTGTATTGCAGAACTGTGCTCTTAAGATTCAGTGTTCATCTTAAAAAAGAAAAAAAATATTTGAGTCTTGGATCTGATCAGTTTGGAGGGAAGAACCTGAGTGTTAACTGGCATGGAAATGTCTTTCTCAGCTGATTACTACTGAAGAGGTGGAATCTTTCATGATCACTGTAGTTAGTTGCTAACTCACAAACCTAAAGAAGTCAAACCAAACACCAATATTTTCATTGTTGACAACATTACCATAAGGGCCTAGTTAGCTCATTTTCCCCAAAACCACACTCCTCCACTTCCTCTTGTTGCCTAAAAAAAATCTACTTATAATTTAAAATATTTTATCAAAACCTTCTGTTTTTCTTTCTCCCAACAGCACTCCTGCATTAGATGTCAACAGTATAAAACTCTGCAACCTGTTGCAGCTTTATAATGCAAGATGGGCAGAAGTAACTCAGAGATAACTGTACTCACTGAGTTCAACAGGAAAATTAATCAAGTAGTAAATGTGCCACCCAATCTGGAACTCGACAGTAGTTCCCATAAGCTTGGTGCAGGTGCTGCGATCCTTGCTGTACTTTCTTATATCTTACTCATTGGCACAGGGTTTCCTCCAACAGATTAGGGACATTCTGTTCAGCCTTGTATCCATTCAGTTATTTGGTTTTCCTTATTTTAAAAATTCTATATAGTGGGTGTTTGCTTTTGTTTTATCTGGTTTGAAAGACAGACAACAGCCATTTAAAAGAGTCTGCTCTTAAAAAAGAGGAGGAAGGAGTACATTAATTTTAAACAAATATTGCTTAAACGGAAGTTATCTTATCCAGAAACAATTTGTGATTGGAATGATTCACTGAGATCCTACTGATACAATTCTGCTGGCACAAAGGGAAGTTCAGAGACTTCTGGTTTTCCTGCCAGAATGTATCCCCAAGAACCTGAGACTGCACAGATCCAGTGGGAACTAAAGACATTCCTTCCTTCCATTTCTGTCGTTCAAATGGAAAAGAGATTCAGGGTCAGCAGCTTTTTTGATGGAATGGCTAAGAACTTTATTTATTCTATAACATGTATATTGACCTAAGCTAATTTTGTAACTAGAGAGTTATAAATATGTTTCGTACTAAAGCCAGCATCAAAAACCTGTCATTTTTGGAGACAACACCTCCTTACTTTTCCTCTCTAAACCTGAAGTCAGCACAGACCGAAATATCTGACAGTTTGGTGAAGGAGTTAACAGCTCTTTGAGGTGCCTGTAATGTGTGACTGGGTAAACTTTATCCAGTTAAAATAGTATCTCATATATTTTATTTAGAGGTATTTAGAATATGTCCCAGGCAGAAAATACTAATTAATTCCAAACAGTTAGGTTGTAACTATACTGACCTACTTAGATTTTGGAGTCATTTGTTGTTTAAATTTGCACTTGCAAGTGCACCTGAGACTTCCCTGAACTTCAGTCTCATCATATGTTTTTATTCAACCTGCTAAAATCACCTGCCATTCCAATTAGCACAACTGTACCTTAAAAACTGCTGCTGTTCTCACTTACAGCTTTTTTTTTTTTTAGCCTTTTCACTTATACTATGGTAGCAAATCATCTTAATCTATGAACTCTTAGGCCTTGAGATGTGCAATTGCTTATGTAACAGCAGAATGGACAGTTTTCCCAGCCTTCTGAAGACTGCCAGACTCTAACAACCAGAACAGGTTCGGGTGTTGTTTTTTTGGTTGGTTGGTTGGTTGGTTTTGATTAGTTAGTTTGGTTATTGTTGTTGGTTTTCTTTTTTCATTTTCTGTGTTAAATGATAGATTAGAGCTTGCAAATATCCTACTGTTGAGAAAGTTTGCCAGTAGTAACAGTGGTGGCAGGACCCAGATATGTATACACTGGAATAATAATTTGGCTGTTCGGATTGGGAACTCTACAAAATTTGGCCATACACAAAACATCACTAGAACTGATTTTAGATCTTTAGGGTTTACTAGTTATGTTATTGTGTTGTTTCATTTTATTTTGTTTTCCTCAAAATGTTCTGTCTTCTATCCCATTCTGTTGCCTCCTTCTCTGTTTGGCCAGAGGGCTTTGGATTAGCGTGGCAAAAGTGACTGGAATATGTGTTTAAAAATGCTGAGTATCCAGTGTGTCTGAGAAGCTGCTGGTGCCTAGAAAATATGATGCCTTAGAAAATGTGTGAAATTCCAGAGGCACTCAAGTTCAACATTGTGGCCAGTACACAGATAGCTGTCTAAATTCAGCTATTATCATCCCTGTTTATCCTGTTATCATGGTTAGCTTCCTTTTGTTTCTCTTCATGATCTGCAATGAGGTGTCAAGTTTTGTACCTCTTACATTGTGTTTTGACCTGGCCCTGGTTACTGTAGCCACTCATTGCATTCCTCTCCAGAGCAGCCAGAGCATGTATTGTGTATTGGTTTTATGTAGTATCAACAGAGTACAAGAGGAAAAAGATTATGGATTTAGAAAATGTGTTTCTTGCCTAAAGCTTTGGCATTCTACTGACAATAATTCAGGCAGACAGCCCCAGCGATCTATAATTTGGTCTGATTCTTCAGGAAGACTGCTGCCTCTCTCCTGAGAGGGGAAAAGCTGTCAACCTTCTTCCATTCTGCGTTTGTGAACTTTCCGGTTTGGATGAAACTAGTTTCTGAAGTTTCTTTACAGAAGGAGGTAAACTCCTGACATATGGGGCAGCAGAAGAGCTTTTATCACCTGTGTGTGTTTTCACATCAAAGAGTTTGTGTAGCTGCCTGTTTCTCGGACTCTGCCCTTTGGACCTAAAGTGTCAGAATCAGACAGGAATGGTCATAAACCAAATTTTTATTCATGCATCTGAATAATCAGACCAAGAGCATTTCACACATTACACAGAGGAATTCTGAACCAGGAACAATTTTTCCTAAAGGCACTAATCTCATTTTGGGCAGCCTTCTCTTTCTGGCCACCAAGGGAGCTGCCCTGCAGAGCGGTCCCTCTCTCCTGTGCTATCCCTCTGTGCGCTGCTGGGATTAGCCTGCGTTTCTCAGAAGCCTTTGGAGGCATTTTTTGTTTCTTGTTTTGTTTGTTTCCTGCTGTATAATAGGCCCTATCCATGTCTCCTCTTCTTTGCCTTACCAAGTTTTTAAATGTCAGGATTACAGCAACTGGGCCATTACAACAGAGCTGCCGAAACTGATATAATGACCTCTGTGCATTTTTCAGGCAGGAGTTAGAATCCATGCTTTGTAATGCTGAAACATTTTAAACAATCTTTGTGTCACAAATGCTCTGCCCTTTTTGTGTCCTCAGATTCTCAATTTACTCTTCTAAATAAGTAAGTGAAGCTTTTCTGACCCATCTTTTCCATGTGAAGTCATTATGTCTGACCCATAAATATAAACTTCCAAAGAGCAAATACTTTGCATCTGAAAAGGTCAGAATAGCATGTATTTTCCTGAGGGGAGAGAAGCCCTCTCAATATATCCAGGAAGACTTTATTTACCATCCACTTGAAATTATATAAAGTTAAATACCACTTTGCAAAAGGGATTGTTCTGGAAAACAGCAGGGGTGTAGTTAAAACTATATTTATTATATATTACTAACAGATTTGGACTACAGAATTACAGCATAAACCCACAGTTGTTTACTAATCCTCCAGATTAAATTATTATTCCTATAATTATTTATCTGTGTAAATACATTATGGCAAAATGGTGCAACACAATGGATCCCAAGGAAGCCAATTTTTTGCTAATTTCAGTGGATCTACATCAGACCTGAATGTGAGCCAGTCTTTCTGCTTTCCTGCTTCCTCTGCAAAAATTAGCTGTGGATATTAAGAAGAATTGGTCATCTATTTAAACAGAAATCTGATTTTAAAAAAATCAATTATTGATCTCTTTAATGTAACTGCAAAGTTATATACTCATAATCTGTGACACAGTGTGTGAAACAAATTAATTTCTGGAAAATGTTCATCTGTGATTCAGCTATGTCTGTTATACTTCTTGGAATATCACATGGAAAATGAAGCTACCAAAAGGAAACATCTGTTTGCATCTGAAAACCCAAACATTACTGAAGTTTAGCAACATGCATTCTTCTTGGGGCTGCCACCTATTATATTCAGCTCTAGAGCAAATACCAAAAGGATACTTGAGGTGACCTTTTGTATCAGATTAAACAAAATGAGAAAACACTTGGCAATCAGACTTCCTCTGCTGGGCCATGGGAAAAAGCAGAGCAGAGGAACAGATACAGTAAAAACATATTCATTCAATCTCATTTGCTTTAGAAGAGTCCAGCAGTGAAAGGAACAACTAGCTGTGAAAAACCTGAGCTTTCTGTAATTTGGCACCTCTTGAAGCCTGTCTAGATTCTCCTGACAGGGGCTATCTCAAGGAGCAATAAACCAGGAGGGGATGAAGAAAAACAAAGGGCTAGAAAACATTATGTGGGAAAAGGTTTTCTTTCAAAAGCTGTGCCTTAGCAGAAAAATATCCCCAGTGGACTGAAGTTTCGATATCAGTGTTCTGTTTGCATGTTAACACACACTGGTTTGGAATAATTTTTTTCACATGTTTCTTTAAAACACTCTGTGGATTTCAAGGTTCCCTGTGCTTGTGTAAATCTGTGATTCCCTTGTTTGTTGGTGCGCTGAACAAAGCTGCGGGAGGGAAACAAACTGTAGTTTCCTGGTGAGGTTAAGCTAGCACAAGCCAGAATGCTGTTAAAATAATAGTCGTGTTTACTGGTGGGTGCTCATCCCTTCCATCTGTCCATCCAACACTGCTGGTAGGACATACTGCTGCTCCTTGGCACTTGTTGGCGAGATCACTAACTGATCCCACTGGGCATATTATCTGTTCATTTTGAACCCTTCTTTCATATACAGTATGCATTTGGTTAACTGTTCATCTCCATCTAATAGGCAGGGATATAAATTCCTGTTATAGCTAAATATTTCCCAAAGAGAATTTGTGCTGGGGTTAGTCCTATGGGTTGCCATGGTGTGTTTCAAACATCCCATAGAGCTAAGTTCAGTGCTTCTGGCCACTTCAATCAAGCTACTTTTTCTTTTAATATCTTGTTCATTCTTTCTACTTGTTCTGAAGAGTGCGGATGATTTGGAGTATGCAGATTCTTCTCTATTTTCAGTGCTTTATACTGCTGTTTGATTATGCTTACTGCAAAATGGGTACCCCTGTCTGACTCAGTTGACTCTGGAACCCCATATTTGGGTATAATTTCTTTCAGTAAGGCTTTTATTACTCCTCCTGTATCTGTTCTTGTTGAGAAGGCATCTACCCACCCTCATAGCTGACCTACTGTTACTAACAAATGTTTTTATCCATTTGTAGCCAGCATTTCTACATAATCTATTTGCAATTGCCAAAATGGAAAATAGGCCCGTGGTTGTCCTCCTAACTCTGGGTTTGGTTTTGGATTTGAGAACTTTTGGCTGGTTGGGCAACTCCTGGTGATTCTTTTTGTGGCAGTGTAAACACCCGGTGCTGTCCACACTCTCTGTACCTGGTTGGCTACGCCTCTGCTCCTCCATGACTTTTGTCATGAAACCACCTAATCACAGCAGTTACATATTTCTTTGGTAGTATCAGTTTTGCCCCAGTTGTCTATGTTCCATCATCATCTTGTTTTGCTTCCCACTTTTCTTATTGTCTCTTTTCTCCCACTCTGTGAATGACGGTGCATGAATAATAGGAATAGTCACCTCTACTATGCAAATGACAGATATATAATGAAATGACATCCCGCTCTAAAAGGTGAACAGATAAAGCAGTCGTTAGAGAAGAGAGGATAAATGCAAATGTTTAACTGTGATGATGATTTGGATTATTATGCAGTAGGTCTAGACACCAGGGCCCTTCCTAAGGAGGTTCAACTTTAGACCTTCAGTGTATTAGGAATAGTTCAGTTTGGTTTCCTCAAACCAGTTGTTCAGTATCACAAGTAATTCTCTAAATGTTGCAGCCTGGCTCCAGCCTGCCTTGCTCCTTGCTGCTTCTGCTTCCCATCCACAGCAGTTGCACGTGCTCCAGTCTTGGAGTCCTTCCCTGTCTGCAAGCATTCAACTTTTCCAGGCTTCTCCTAACTGGATGGGATGCAAAGGACAGCCTCCATCTACCTTCCAGAGGGGAGAAGCTGCAGGGAGAGTGGGAAGACATAAGGACACAAAGGTTTCCACCACAGCCATGCAGGGAAGAAGCCCAGAGGACAAAATTCAAGACTCCGTATCTAGCCACTAGGTGAGGATGGGGAAAAAAAAAGAGAGGGAGACTTTGCCTGGAGATAAAACTGAAACAATGACAAGGATGATGGCCAAACAAGGGCTTGGTGAGGAGAAAAGTTTGCAGCATGCAGAAACTTTGACTGGGTTATGACAGTTCAAGGCCAGAAGTGTTCATAGGGTTGTTTTGGCCTTGCTGCATTGTTCTACTTTTACAACCCTGTCGAACATCCAGGAGAGAGAGGTCAGTGTTTACTTGTTGGGTTTTTTTCTTTCAGAATAAAGGAATGTGAGTGTTTGAACACCCTTCCCATTCTTGTCCATCTGTACACTAAGGAGTCAGAGATAGCAGGTGACAATTTTTCTTGACAAAAAAGTGGTCCATCCTTGGCAAAGTCTCATTGTTTAGCGGTAAGAAGGTCTAAAAGCACTTTCAGTAGGATCACAGACTCTTCCTGGCTCTGGGCAGCTGGAAGGAAAGGCACCACAGCCAAGTTCCACCTTTGCTACATAGCTTTGCTGCTTCTCCATTTCTCCCTGCATGTGTTGTAGTATATCACACTCACTCTGCCAGGCACCTGGCATGAGTCTTCTGGCTGTAGATTGATGCTGTTCAATCACAAGTAATGGCAAATATCACATTTCTTGGAAATAAAAGTAATTTCTGTAGATTGATGCTGTTCAATCACAAGTAATGGCAAATATCACATTTCTTGGAAATAAAAGTAATTTCTTTAAAAGTTGCTGAAAGTCACAGGAGCTTTGGACTGCTGAATGAGGTGGATGTTTAAGCCCCCATCAGGGTAATGGTAGTGTTGGCTGGATGTTGCAGGGTAATTTTTAGCAAATAGTAGCTGAATTTTTGGAAGTTTTGCAACTAAGGATAGAGAGAAGGCAGGGAGGTGGGTGAGTGAGGAAGCACAAACTCATACACATTTCTTGAAGTGCAACCCTTAGGCTATCTTTTTCTTAGTATCTTTTTTTTTTTTTCTTGTCTTTTTCCTTCATTTTTTATGTTCACCCATTTTTCTGAATTTTCCTTCTACTTTTTCTCTAACTCCCTGCTCTCACAGCTCTGTTAGAGCCCTCACAGTGTTCTTTCTGGCTGAGTGTTCATTAATCTTTTATGTTGTATTGCAGAAAAAAAAAACAGATTAATTATGTTTTGAAGATTCCCAGCATCTCTACTGACAGATTTTTTCACGGTAACTTTGACCCATTGCCTGAGCACAGTTTCTCTCTTCTCCCTTCATAAAAAATGTGAGGCTTACAAATCAACTTATTTAAGTCCCTTGAAAATTCGTGGTTCAAGCATGTGTCCTCACAAGTTAATCTTTGGGGATGTGAAATTTACCTCGTCAGGATTTTGATGTTGTTGCACATAATTGAAGAATTGCTATATTAGAATTATAAATGAACTAGTCATTAATTCAATAATATATAAACAAAGCTGGATGACACAAAAAAATCTTGGCATATGTATTCTCTGTCTGAGTTGCCCTAGCAGTCTGCAACATGCATGCCTGCAGGCCTTTTCTCCCTGTGCATGGTTCCTCCTGAAACTGGGGAGCATTTCTAGGGCAGTTAGTTTTCTTTGACCCCTTTCTCCCTGTTTTACTTGGATCCCCTTTCACAATACAAAAGCACACTTATCTCTTTCTCTCACTTGTCCAAACATCCTTGTTTGACTTAGTGAATGAGTTTATACGTCTCCTTCATAAAATTTGGAAGTATATTTATTCTGAAATTAGTAACTTTCGGTCTCCAACCACCTTCATAGACATAGAAAAAAAAGGTTGCTTTATTAGGTTTCAACCTTCTCGTTGCTTGAGTCATATTCAGTTCAGTAGACAATATTTGCTTTAAAGACTATAGACTCCTGTGTGGCAAACTCATGAAATAATCCTGCTTGGATATTGAATGCTATCCCATAATTATGTCATAACTTCAACTGGAATAGATTTCCACAAGTTAGTTCAACGGGAAAACATTTTAACATGTTAACATGTGTCAGATCCTTAGGGCCTGCCTGCCCTCATGGGATATGTTGAAAGGATGCTGTTTGAGGAAGCTGGGGCTTACTTCAGCACAGTTTTCAATAAATAGTAACACATTACAGCTGAAAACCAGTTTAAGGTTGTTGGTTCTTCCTTTCTTTTTTTACTGTTAACATGAACCAGGCAGATGAATTTCTGGGGAAAAGTGAATGAAAAGTACAGGGTGTTTCAAAAAGATGGACCCAATTTCAAAGCAATTACTTTGAAAATTAATACTGTTTTTAAAACTGGTTCATGTAGTTGAATAGGTATTTGGGAATACATCTACTTGTTAGGATATGAAGATGCAAACAGTATTGACTGCATGTCTGAGTACCCACATAACAGTCAGCACGTCTGGCCCCAGAACGCTTCTTCATCTCCTAGCTTAGGTTGAAAACCCTGTCGGCCTTTTGGGTGAGAAGGGGCATGGCCTCTGGGAGTTACCTCCCCACTCCACATTTTCCTCGCAATTGTATTGTTTCCGTGGTAATAATTTTCATGTTACTTCCTGTTGCTTCCTGATCCAGTTTTTCTCTAGAACCTAAATAACAGCATCACCTCTTCCAAGGTACTTAAAGAAACCAAATAGTTTTCACGATGTTTTCTATCAGCAAAGTTTTGCTAGTAAGTAAGACAAACCGAAGTTACTTTGTCAAACTAAAGAAGTTAAATAATAGAATTAGTGACGAGTTGACTTCACAAACCATTTAGACGTGATCAGAACTGTCTAGACAGGGTCTCAGGTAACCGTTTCTATGGGGACCTGCTTGAGCAGAAGGGTTAGACCAGATGACCTCAGAGATCTCTTCCAGCCTCACCTTTTCACCTTCTGTGATTCTGTCTTAATTTCAGCCTTATCCATTTGCATTATTTAAGCAGTAATGGAAGCTATTTTCACCCAAGGTACAAGCAGAACTGCTAGTTGAAGATATGTAGGGTTTTTTCCCCCTAATCACATGCACTGAAGTATATGCACTGCTGAAGTTCATTGGGTGAAAATCAAATACCATTCTGTGTCTAGACACTTCAAACATCTAGTGGTGGTGGGGTTGGTTAGCCAGGAGTTGTGGGGTTTGTTTGTGTTGGTTTTGTTTTGTTGTTGTTGTTGTTGTCATTTTTTGTTTGTTTGTTTGGGTTTTTGTGTGTGTGTGTGTTTTGGTTTTTTTTGTTGTTTCATTTTGTTTGTTTGTTTGTTTGTTTTGTGTGTGTGTTTTTGTTTTTCCCAGGATGAAAATGCCATCTTTGTAGTCCGATTTTAGCTTTGTGACCCTTAAGCCTGTTCAAATCACTTTCAGCAAACAACATGTGCTAAATTAAGTAATTCTTCCTATCTGTCTACTGTCCATAAACATTCACTGTTTTTCCTGTGCTGTACCCACAACAATTCAGTAGATTTTTGCTATGATCAATCTTTAATCTTGTTTCTCAGTGACTTTGGGAGTTGATCTGTGTTTTAGTATTCAAATAATGTAGATAAAACCACAGTCAGTATTATAAATAGCCAGCTAAATAACATGGAAACTTCTGATCAGGTGGCCCCACCTTTGTAATATACTACTTCCTCCTTGGAGTAATCATATCATCACAACAACTATAATCACCTTTAGTGAAAATACAGGCACTGACACTGGGTCATGTCCAATTTAGAAGTCACCAGAGTAATTGGCAGCAATTTACCCAGCTGCAGTCATCTGCGCTTTTAATTTATTTATTTTTGTGTGTGTATGTCAGTTCTCCTTGTAGTTTCACTTTGATCAGTTTCTGGGGTGAAGAAGTAAACAATTGTAGCATTGGTCTGCACATGCAGATATTCTGTTTTGTTTTGGAGAAGGATTTTGCAGAAATACTGAAGGGAATACAAGAGTGGTTTTCATTTACGCTTTCCCCATGCTCTTTTAGAACCCTCTCATAATGAATAGAATATTAACTTATTTTATTTATTTATTTTTCTCTGGAGTTGCATAAAGAAGCCTCAGCAACACTGTCAATTCCAGTCACAGAGAAATTGCAAGCATTAGCAAAACAGTGGATTTGGTGTTCATTTTAATTTGCTTTCAACAGTTCGAAATGTACTGTTTTCTATCTTAAAAAAAATCCCTGTGACTGAAAGATCTGGAAACATACTTTTAAGTAAAGAAAAAAAAAATCTCTCTTACAAAAATGTGGTGGATCAAGAGCTGGATAAATGAAGGAAAATAGCAACATTTATGTAAACATGTAAATTTGAAATGCTGTCATGCAAATCAGACTGTAAGACTCATCACCGGAAAATAGTGCTAGACAAAGAGAAAGGGGGTTGTTTTTTCAAATGAGGGAAGTCTAAGATATGAATGTTAATGTTTAGCTTCCTGATCAAAATCCCAGTCCATGTGAGTTTTGTGGCTTGATTTAATGGGTTCTAGACCGTTTTGACAATCCCTTCAAATGTTGTAGAGTTCAGAATCAAGTCCCTCAGTTCTAGGTAGAGATTTTCTTCCTCTTACCATCTGATGAGGCATATTTGGTTATTTCAAAAACTTTGTGAATAACAATTTCTGTAAACAGAGAGCAAAAAAAAGTGAAACAGCTATACATGATTTTTAAAAAGTGTGTTCAAGGGAATTAACCTTCTAAAGTAATTTTACATGTACATTTGTGCTACAGTTAAAAAATTTGGCTGTCTTGAAAAATCATGTTCAAACATAAAACATTTGAGGTAATTTAATAGTTGGCACTTAAAGTAACTGCAATTTGATGTTCAATTCAAACCAGATGTTTATTTTTTGCAAGAAGTCTATTCTGTTGTCAGGGGAGAGAAAAAGCATTCAAGGTTATGGAGCAGACATTTCTTACTGCAGTTGATTAGAACAAATTACCAAGAGCTGCACTTCACATTTGAAAGACTGAGGCGTTTATGATCTCAGGCCCCAATAATTAAAGAAAACAAAAATAAAGGGATTGAAAGTATACATACTGTGAGCAGTTAAACTGCAAGAATGTTGTGGATCCCAAACAGCTGGATTCCATTTGAACTCAAAAAGTTTAATAGCATAAGCCTGCACATCTTCTTTTCCACTTCTGAGGATCTTCTGCCAGATGGAGAAGCCCCCCCTCTCATTTCCTTGCATTGTACAATTGTGTTACAGAATAAAATGTCTTGATGTGTTGGAGCAGAACCAGTACTTTTAAACCAGGAGATGATATATAGCTCTTAAAGAACATCAATTTGATGTAGAGGAAACAAAGGTAATAAAACATCCAGCTTCAGTAGTTAAATGCCTGCTGGAAAGTTATTTTATTCAGGTACAAAGCAAGCTGGCAACATTGATGCAGTATTGAAATCTGCATTCCTGGAAAGTCGATTGCGTTAGTGATACTATATTTTCAGATCATGGAATCTTAAAATGTGCCCAAAAGTTATTTTCTACTCATCATTTTGAAGGATAGGTCTCCTGTTTTCATGCTAATTGGAGACTTGACAATGACTCCTCTGCACACTATCCAAATTTAAGATTTGGAAATAAATCTAGTGAGGAAAGAAATAGGGCAAAAAGTAATCCTTGTTCAAGACAGTAGCGATCCAGCAACAGGGCTGAAAGAAATCAACAGTGTACAAGACCTTGCTCTAAGAGGAACTGCAGTTTAGTGCTCTTCAGGCTCTTGCTTCTGTCTCTAGTCACACACAGGGTCTGTGGAGACCATCTGTGGTGCGTTAAGGAATGTAAAATTCCTGTCTCACGTCATAAAAGATTGGTTCCCAAGAAGACACTGGTTCTGCTGTCTGTGAGACCCTTTATGCACATGAAAGGAGAGGAAGAATTGCTTTTTGCCATGTAATTTAGCATTGCTAATTAAATAAAGATATCCACAGTGCACTGAGTACCATTAATTACAGCCCATTTTGCAGAGTGTGTGTGTGTTAGGGGGAAATCGCACGGAAGCCAAATCACAAATTCATTTTAAGTACATGTACTGGAACTCCACCAACTCCAGCTCTAATAGCAGCTCAAGTGGGAAAGTCCTGCTGCTGACCCTTGGCACTTCACGGGAAAGAACTGAAAAAAAGTCTTTGGGCCAAGCTTGATTTGCAAGCTGGGCCTGTATGAGACAACTTGGCTTTCAGATAATCAGCTTCCCTTAAGTGCAGCTCAGTCTCAATGTCCAGAGATGAAGGGGAAGCCAAAATTGGTGAGATGGTCAGAGGGCTTCTGTGCTTCTTCTGACTTGGTTTACAGTCAAATAAATGCATTCTTCACTGTAGGACAAAAGCATGTAGACTTCCAAAGCCTGAACAGGTTATCTTTGGCTGTAATGCAGAATTTCAGCCCTGAAGCATAAGCCTGCACAGGAGGATTAGATGGTGCTTTAAGCAGCAGCTATTTGACCCACGCTGGAGAGGATGCTGAAATTTTGGTGCAGTTAACATATCAAGATAGCGAGGACACAGAGCTGCTGGGATGGATCATTACAGCAGTTCACTGGCTACTAATCCAGCATCTCCCTGGTGCTAAACAAACTACTTCTTATATAGTTCACTTTTTTCCAACAGCGTGTTGCTTCTGACAGAAAAAAAAAAAGGCTCCTCACTTGAGCCACAGTGTGGTCAAGCTTATAGAAATAACTTGCCACTCCAGTAGTGTGAAAGAATTATATGTGATTTTGAGACAAATGTCCTCAGTCTGTTAAGATTTTAAAATCACTTACTTTGGTAAGAACTAACAACACACGGCACATCATTGGCCTGTTTTAGAGGGCTTGAAAAGAGATACTTCATTTTCATGTTTAGCTTTCTCAATCATTCTATAAGCTATTTCTTCGGTTTAGAAGTAGAAAGATGCCTTTGGTAACTTTTGGTCCCACACTCCATCTGAGTTTGAGGTGGAAGTTGTGCTTTTCCAGTTTATCTGTCACCAGTGGTAAGATTTCTGCAAGCTGAAGGATACTTGCGGAAACCTGTTGACACTACTGGGGCCAAGCATAGCTTACTCAGTATTTGTTTATGAACATAAAACTGCTTATAAGTGTTAGTGCACTGTCTGTCCAGACTCATCAGTGGATGGCTAGACATGTGGAGTAAATTTTTTACAACGAGGGTGGTGAAACACTGGCACAGGCTACCCAGAGAGAAGGTAGGTGCTCCATCCCTGGAGACATTTAAGGTCAGGCTGGACGGGGTTCTGAGCAACCTGATCTAGTTGAAGATGTCCCTGCTCATTGCTGGGGGTTGGAATAGATGAGCTTTGAAGGTCCATTCCAATTCAAACTATTTTATGATTCTATGATATTGCTCTCTGGCTCGGAAGAGATGCGCTTCCTAAAAAAAAAAAAAAAAGAATTTATTTGGGATTGAAGAGCAGTGCATATTATATATGTGATGATACTGTGACTGCAAAAATGTGAATGCATTTGTATCTACATACTTTGCTGCATCTTTCACAGGAACTACCATGCAAGAACATTTTCATTCATGGGATTCCAGGTGGTATTTGTGTCTAGCAAATCTTTCTTTTTAACTGGTAAAAGAAGTGTCTCAGGTGTGCTGGAAGCACCATGTGTGTGTGCGAAAGCAGCAGAACCTGTGCATTGCCACACTTGGCCCCCTCAAAAGGGACTAAAGCTTATGCAGACGGTAAGAGAGCATCTGCAGGACATCCATAGCCTTTTCAAACAGCTACCGGGGGCAGTAAATTGTGGGTTCCGTAAAACCCGTGTGGTTTGTAGGGGATGGGAAGCGCTGGTGGCTCCGGGCGGCCGCGCTGCGGACTCTGCTCCTGCCGCAGCTCCGCTTCGCACCCGAAGGCAGCCAGTACCACCCAGTGGTGCTGGGTGTTATTACAAGTTTCCCTCTCATTTGGCTTATATTTCGTAAAAATGCCCTGTTTTTCTTCGTAGTGGAAGAAGCAGCGATAAACGAGGCCAATAATATCTATAAAGAAGTCTACGTTTGCTGATATGAAATGTCCTTTCCAGGGCTGGAAGCAAGATAGAAGTAGAGGGTCACAAAAATATGTGGCATTTCCTCCTTTGGATGCCAATGAATTGCTTATGTTTCAGGTGTTCCAGGATGATTTACTCTGGTTCTGCCAACTCTTCTGCACAATAATGTGTATACTCACTTGCAAACTACAAGTGTTTGGATACCTGCAAATTTTGGGCAGCTTCAAAAAAGTTGTAATGCTGTCAGTGATCACAGCTTCTTTGTAAATGGGAAATGAAAACGTTATTTAATGTATAGAAGGCTATAACAAGGTTTCAAAGATTGTTCACATGCTGTAAAACCCTCTTAATGTTGTTTTGTTTTGTTTTGTTGGGGGGGGATGTTGTGGTGTTGTGTTTTTTTGTGTTTGGGGTTTGTTTTGGTTGGTTTGGTTTTTTGCTTGTTTTTTGTTTGGTTGTTTGGTTGGTTTGTTCTTGTTTGGTTTGTTGGTTTTTTTTTTTTTTTTTGTTTGCCATGGAGTTATAAAGAATGGAGAAAATGATTGTTCAACAGTGCAAGAATGGAAAAAGATGTGACTTGAACATATGTTCTAGTTGCCACACTATAATTAACTCTGTTATTCTGTTGATATTAGATTCACAGAGCTTAATTCTGTATTGTTTGCAGGAAGCCTTCAAGTCTGAATTTATTTCTCCTTTTCTTTTTATTTTTTTTTTATGTGCCAGAGCAAAAAGCATGTTTTAGAAGTATAATTATTCAATTCCTATATAGATTGTGAAAATAAAATCTTGGATCCAACCAGCAGTTTTCATGAAACTCTGAAAAAAAAAAAAAACAGCAAAAATTAAAAAAATACCCTGTCATCCTAGTGTATTAATTGTATGATTAGTTAGTGTGTGTGAATTGTGAAAATGAAACCAGAAACAAAGATAAACCAAAAGGGAAAAGTACTGTAGATAGTGAAAAATACTGAACATAGTGGCTTTTCTCCCCTTTTATACCTTAATTTTGCAGAGTCTAGAATCTTTTTAGTCACATACAAAAACAGTCAACTAAAATGATTTCAGCAAGGCCTTCATTACAATTGAAAATGTTTGAGACTTGAGCTTAAGATGTAGAGTCTGGAGGGTGCTAGAGAATACACTTGAGATCTTTGTGTGCAGTAGTGTGGTGGATTAGATGATCTAATAGGGCTTTTCCATCTGTAACTTTCAGCAGCTTTATGATTTTTTATTTTTTTTAAATATCAGAACTCATTCATGCCCCAAACCTATCGCTAGGGCTGTGTGCTGACATGTACAGTTCTGGAAGACACTGTTTTCATTAGGCTTCTAGTCCAAATTTAAATATCAGGCCTGGTCCTGCAATATTTTAACATGATCCGTGGTGCTGAATTTAACTTTCTAGTTTGACAAATTAAAAACCAAACAAACCAAACAACAAAAAACCCACCCAAACAAAAACCAACCAAACAAAACAACAATGACAACAAAACCTACCACCCCAAAAAACAACCAAGTTGAGAAGAAGGAGAAATTCATCCAGTGTAACAGAAAAAAAGATATCTGTAAACTACTGGGTTTTTTATATTATACCAGGTTGGAAGGCACCTCAAGTATCATAGAATCGTTTTGTTTGGAAGACACGCTTAAGGTCATCGAGTCCAACCATAACCTAGATCTAGCACTAAACCATGTCCCAAACAGCCTCATCCACACATTTTTTAAACAACTCCAGGGCTGGTGACTCTACCACTTCCCTGGGCAGCCTGTTCCAGTGCCTGACAACCCTTTCTGTGAGAAATGTTTCCTAATATTCAATCTGAACCTTCCCTGGTGCAGCTTGAGGCCATTTCCTCTCATCCTATGACTTGCTACTCAGGAGAAGAGACCAACACCCTCCATGCTACAACCTCCTTTCAGGTAGTTGTAGACAGCGATAAGGTCTCCCCTGAGCCTCTTTTTCTCCAGGCTAAACAGCCCCAGTTCCCTCAGCTGCTCCTCATCAGACTTGTGCACTAGATCCTTTACCAACCTTGTTGCCCTCTCTGAACTCTCTCCAGCACCTCAGTGTCTCTCTTGTAGTGAGGGGCCCAAAACTGAACCTTATAAAACGGTTTAGTTGAAATTCTTGTATTCTTTAGATTATATTTTATGTTTATATTAAGTATGCAATTAACATTACCCTATTCCTTTGAATGTACCAAAATCTATTGACTCCCCTAAGGATGGCAATAATCTTTGGATTTTCTCATGAATTCACACTTTTGTGCTACAGTTAAGAGATGCTCATTTCAGAGCTTGGGCTGATATTTCAGGGGCTGGCCACATGGGAGCTCGAAGTTTTACAGCAGACTTCATGCAGCATATTCCCACCAGAAACAGCTTAAACAGACAGTTAGGCATGCTTAGAATTTACTTTCTTTTTACTTTTGTAGGTGATTTGGTCCTAGTACTGTAGTATAAATCCAGGTGGAGTTATCCTGTTCAGCCTTTAAACAGGTGGGAACTAAGAATGTGGGAACTCCTGAGTCTCTGCATGTTTTGTATGCTGCTCCATTTGGAGCAATACGTACATTACAAGCTGTGTAACAAATTGCTGTCAAGGCCAGCAAGTCAGGGAGGTTGGGAAATTTCATAATTTTAATATTTGGGGACTTTTTTTGAAGAGATCTCTCTTACAATTCCTATTAAATCAGTTCAGTTGTTACCGTAGATCAGTCCTTCCCCCTTTCTGTCCCTTTCTTGTTTACTTGTGGTTTAGCTCCTTCCTCGCCTGCACCACCTTGGGCCACCGATATCTATGGAGGAAGGCAGGTCTGGGAACTGAGCTGGTTGATGAGTAAACCAAGAAAAAATGTGAGCGGTTGCTTTCAGCTGGATCAATTCCACAGAGACACATTGGCACGAGAGAGGTGGTGAGGGCAAGTGGAGAGGGATGCGAGAGGGAAACATCTTCCTGCAGCAGGACAGACTAAGGCAGATACTGAATCACAACCCTGCCTTAAAACATGCACAGGATGAGTTTTCATTTTGTCATTCTGCATAGTAATGGTTTTCACCTAATAATGAAGCAGCAAAGAAATCTTTCAAGTCTTCCTTTCATGTTAATTCCCATGCCAGAAAACTTCTCAAAACTCCATCCTTACAACTCTTTAACTCTTTCATGTCTCCCCCCACCCCTTTTCCATCCATTTTAACTGTGTACTGGGGTCATAAAGTCCAGTACCCTCTCAAGTACTCTTTGTGTTGCTTTTAAATAAGTCCTTTGTATATTCATTTATAAATGCTTATTTTGGTAACTATGTGCACAGAAGATTACCCAGTTCCTCACTTCAATGATGGAATAAGATTGATTGCACTAAATGTCAACAACGACAGCCAGGCTAGGGAGGCTGCTGTGGGAGGCCCCTGTAAAACTTCTAAGTTGGATGAGAACAGAGTTTGGGACTAAAATGGCTGATGCAAATAGCCAGGGCTGCTATCACTGCAAAGGGTATAGCCCCTTGGGGGTACGCAAGTGAGGGCAGCTTTGTGCAATAGTTGTCATAAAATGCATAAAATAAGCATTCTTCTTCGCACAATAAATGGCCTGGGGTTTGATTCCTGTTTTTCCTTAATAGAATATTTTCCTGCTCACACAGATATTATTATTCCCAGTGGCTTTAGCTGAACCATTTGGGCAAGCCAGAGATGCAGGATTTGAGCCCGTTTGGCATGTGCAACACACATTTAATAACATGACATAATTTTAAGGGACTTCACAGATGTTAGTGGAGCCTCCTACCACCTTTATGAAGTTAATAGGTGCGATAATTTGGGAAAGGGTGGAGAAAAAGGACCAGGACTGAATTTTATTACTCCAGAAGTGTCTTTCCACAGTCCTTCCTGGAAGCCACCTCCCTGCTTCTGCTGTGTCCTGTCCGGGTTACCCATGTCCTTCTCCTTTCACCTCCCACATCTGCTTGCTCACTCTCCCAGCCCTGCTCTTGGTGGTGGCTGCCTGGTGGCAGTGGGTCATGCAGGTGTCTCCTGCCAGACTCAAACTGTCTCTAATTTGCGGATAATGAAATATGATAGCTTTGGGTCAACAGGTCACGTCATTAACTAAATTAGTAGTTGTAAATGTGTGTGTGTGGGGAAAAAGATGTGAGTTATGCCTGTGGTTACCAGTAACAGTGGTTGTTGAAACACTTTAAAATATGAAAACTTTTTTTATTGCTTAAGTTTACTGTATTCTGTTTTTTCCGTTGTTTACACACACAAATATGTTAATTGGATTCATTTAGACTCCTTTTCCAGTTCATCTCACAGAACGATACAGTGTTGCTGGGACACAAAAGACTTTTCATGCACTGCTTTCTGGAGAGATCCATTTTGTTTTAATTTCTAATTTGGAAACAATTCTGTAGGGTATGGGTTTATACTGGCTTCGATTTTATGAAACTAAACAGTTTGTGGGTAAATTACTTTTCTTTTTAGTTTTCCTGTTAGTTTTCCTTTAAAGTAATTCTCACCATTCCCAGCATGGTGAAACATTCTTGAGGGGAGGGGGCTTGTTCATTGATTGCCTGGGAATCATAATTCAGGCTTGTGCTTATATTAATAAATTACAGACTCAATAAGGTAATTATGATGTCTTTTTTAGTCTTTCTTTTAATGTTTTCTTTGTTAATTGGATGGATTCATCTGGAGCCATTACAGTTACAGTCCTTGCTATGAGTACAATCTCTGTACTTGCTTTGTGGGCTTTGGGTAATATCTCCATGCTTTATTACTTTCATCTGTTTTTTCTGTGTTGTTTTTTTTTTTTTTTTTTTTTTAATATGGCTGGGCATTTCTATCCCTTCCTCACAGGTTGGTTATTACGGTGGTTACCGAGGATGTGGTGACACGACTAATAAACCAAGTTCCTGGCCAAAGCAAATGTTCATGGACAATACATCTGGAGCCTTCACACCTCTCCCATTCTTAGTTTCCTCAAAGAATAGAAAGGACATAAAGGCATCATAAATATGCTTACTAATTCTTATTAAAAAGAGGTAGGAGCACATAATAAATCAGTTGTGAAACTACAACTGGTACAAAACCAGAAAAATATACAGATATGTTCCCATTGTAGGGCTTGTGATTTGATCCAAGAGGTCATGTACGCCTGTGTCCTGCCTGACTAGAAGGGAAGGTGTGAGAATCCTGCATCAGCATGCATTGGGTGACTTGCCTCCCTCATTAGAGTTAGCCTCTAAGGATAGGCTTAACCTCAGAAGTGTGAATTTTAATGTCCTGTCCAAAGTTATCATCATTAACAATGATTTATCCATATGAATCTTTGGTTCATTTTTGACTCTTGCTAAGCTCATGGCCTCAACAGCTTCCCATTGTGGTGAATGCTGAAGCCTGTTTGCACCCCATGCAGAAAGGTGTTTTCTTCAGCCAGCTCAGAGTTTTGTCAACACTTGAATTGAATGCTTCCTTAAGGTCATGTTATGAAGCAGATTAGGAACTTCTCTCTGACCTCTGTTTTGTGAATAGCACATTATTTTATATCCTGTTTCAATGTCTCTTATTGTCTTCTAAGGTGATCTCTCGCAGCATTAAGTCCTGCAACTCTAGTGCATGAGGCTTTTTTGTTTTAATTCACATATAGAAGCCAAGTCTACTAGTCTCTGACACTGATCAACAGTAGATGCCTGGGGGAGAGTTTTAAGAGAGGAAAATATGTAGTGATGCTTCCCTGACAAACCCTCCCAGCCTGTAAATGTTCATTCTCCAGGGTTGCCTGGACCCAAGATGGTGCCTGTAGATTTTTCTCCATAAATTTCATGTCCAAAAATTGACACTTTATGCAATATGTTGTGGATCTACTCTGTACAACTGTTAGTCAGGAGAGTCAGGTTTCTCCTTCTCCTTTAGGAGAAACAATGAGTTGCCTTTCTCTCTTGGCCAGGGCATTATTCTGTACTTTAGAGTCTTGCTCAGGTCTTCTACAGAGTATCTTCAGGAAAACTGCCTTTGGATTCAACTTGTAAGTGTCCTATTACTAGTCTTTATTTTTGTAGCATTTTGGATATTTCTATATGAAGCAGATAAATATGCCCAAAGAGTGTGAAAGTCTAAGGCAGTTCTAAGCAGATTGGTCTATAGTTGAGTTTAAACCAAAGAGAGCTTTTTCTGCTAATTAGATTTTTTTGAATGAAAATATAAAAGCCTGTTGGTGAAATACTGGATGGCTCTCCCAGAATAATAAGGCAAAATTAACTGGGAGTGAAATTTGGCCACAGTCAACAAGGTCAAGAGAGCAGCTATTTTCATTCTGCGTGAGGTTTGTAAAACAAAGAGGTGGTGACATCCTTTAAGCTATTTATACTGAAAAATTGTCCTGGTTTGGTTTCATAACATACCTGCGCCATTTCCCTATGAAATTATTTTTTGCTGTCTGTGCAGTCTGAGCACTTGAGCCCAGTAAAATGGCCATGTTTCACGTGCCTGTGGGAGGGGTATGAGACCTAAGGGACATCTAAAAGAATTAGAGCAGGTTAGCGTAAAACCAAGGAATTCCTCAGACAACGTTTTGGCACTGGGGAGCATTATGTCATTTACCCAGGGGTCGGATTTAGCTTTAGCACTTTTCATTGTTTCCATTTGCTGCAATCTTCAGAGAAGGGACTACGGTTATATATCGCCAGACTAATTCTCACACTTTTCCGAGAAAACGGATCTAAATGGGTAGAACAAACCTAGGCACTTAACGTCTTTCCCTTCTCAAGTCTGCAGCTAGCCCTTTTGAGTTCATGTTTGCGTGCATAATGTTCAACAAAAATATGTGAGCTGTCTCCAAACTTTCTGGGCCATTTAGGATGAATAACCATAGCTATTCTTGGGAAAAAAAAGAAAAAAAAAAAGAACCTTGTGGCATGGCCAGTGTAGACCTCTAAATGTCCGTCAGCGGGTGAGATTGTTTGAGGGCTGTCAATGGGATTCTGTGTGGGCGAGGGGGGCTGCCACACTGAGGCCATTGTGGGACCCAGGCCTTCCTCCCCCTCTTGCAGGATCAGATCTATTTGAGGACCAGGCACTTAACACAGTCCGGTTTGCAGGAGGTAATGAATAACCTCTCATCCTGCTCTTTAAGGCCCCCTTTAGAAATACGCTTTTTCTGAAGTTTCAGTGTGATGTCTGGAGGGGGCAGGGAGGGAAATCCATAATCGGTTGCCTGAGTTTTATTTTTATCAAGTGTTGGGAGGAGTGGGGGAAGGAATGCTATGAACCTAAATCTGGTCTCTTCATCAAGCTGATCCACGCAAGTGTGGTGGGGAAGGTACAAATATGGGCTCTCTCCTTGTTGTTCAGATGAACTTCATACTCTGAATATGCTTTGGGGGGAAGAGAAAAAGGCTTCCTATTTTAACCTCCATCCCATCACACTCATAAGTTGCTGTATTTCAAACTCCCATGCAAGAACAGCTGGAGTTGTCTGAAGACAACTGTGTTCACAAATAATAACAATAATTTATTTTAAAAAATCAAATATCTCTGTGAGTGATGGAGAGACACTGAATCCTTAATTTCCTCCCTGAAAGGCTATAAATCCCTTGAATAAGGGTTTCTTTACACAAAGAAACACAGCACAAAGAAATTACAAGGAAAAAGAAGGGAATAAAATGCAGACCAATTATGCTCTAGCTCTGGAGTGTTGCTGCCAAGGCTATTTATTTTCACAGACAGTGTTAATTTTGTATGCACACACACAGCTTTGCTTGCTGATACCACAGTGAATTTTAATTTTAGAGGAGGCTCTGGTTCTTGTCACCCTTAAATTCACTTCCCCCATTTACTGGATATGAGGATATTTTTGACTCAAGGTCTCCAGGTTATTTTCTTACATCTGTTTCTTGGGTTTACATGACACCATCTAAAAATATTGGCAGGTGATTCTAACAAAATCCTTTCTGAATGGTCAAATAGGCCAAACGGAGTTGAAGCCTTTCCACTGGGTAACACACAGGCAAAACAACCTCTCTGATTGAAGGTGCCAGATGAAGATGAAGGCTCAAAGTGAGGCCACTGAGGTGATGGTGACACAGCGTGATGCTCTGGTGTCTTCTCACGGCTGCCTTTGTATCCCTACTTTTCAGATAACTATAGAAAGAACACAGCTAAATAATGCCACACATGACTTCCAAGTGAATAACTGTAGAGCATGTCCTGAACCTCTCTCCCCCTCACTGGAAAATCGGTCTTTGAGTTTGTGGTGCAACACTTTAAAAGGAGCTTTGCGGTTCTCATCTGGCATTGGGTTCTTTAGCTACAGCAGAACTTAATTATGAATTGGCAAGGCATAATGCTGACAATCAAGAGTGAAGGTACAATACATGAAGCTTTACTGCAAGGACTGCAAGGATTCACCTAGTATTCAGTCTCTCTTAGGAGGCACTCTTACACATGTAGGATTGCTCATAATTATTTTCTCTTTTGTTATAAGGCATTCTTTCTTGTTATGACAATGTCCAGTCTTCTGTGATTTAATGATCTTTGTGAAGTGAGAATGGCAAAAGCAGAGCTGTGTATTTATTCATTTCTGTTTTAACTTGATTGCTTAGGTGCAGAATTAAAACACTTAAATTTGGAGGAAGGACAGAAAAACACCTGGAAATAAGGTTAATCTGCATAAATCACTGCATCATATTTTATGTTAATTAACGCTTTTGTGCCTTCAGTATGCTAATTGAAGAGTGGAATGTCTCATTCTCCAGCCTTTGCAGGGGGAACTGCAGGTGCTGAGCATTTTTGAAAAGTAGGCCGGCATGGTGCATGCAGAATCAGAAGCCTCTTTGAAAAGCCTGTTTCTATTTGCTAAACAAAGCTCTTATTTTAACCATGGCCTCTCAATAAATTTATCGTTGGGCTTTCTTGAAAGCCTCAGTGAGGCCAACAGAAGATCCTTATGAGTTGAACCCCTACTGAGGAATGGTGAGGTGAGGAATAGTATAGGTATCTACTAAAGCATCATAAAAAGGTAATTTTGCCCTTTTTGATAAATTCTTTAGCAGAATCCCCCAAATGTCAGTTGAACATGCCAAGTGTTGTTTTGGGAAGTTATTGTTTCTCTCCACAGGAACCACTCCAAAACTTGGGCCACCAAATAAAGCTTTTCTTTTTAACTTTCTTCAAGTATGACAGTATTTCATTTTGGAACATCTTATTTCACAACATTTGAATTTCGCAAATGGAATTCACCAGGGTGTAGGTAATTCTAAAACTGAGGAGCTCTTTGAAATGTAGAAAACTTCATAAATTCTGTGATAGCAGTCTTTTCAGGAACTGTGAGATGGTTTGGATGGACCATGAGGGGGCTGTGTTATCATTTGCTGATAGTTTTGGTTGGATCCCACTGTTACTCTTCAAATAAATAGCAAGGAATTGTGTCCACATTAGGATTAACATGGTTTATACGCTTGCAAAGTCTCATTGAAATACTTCATTTCCACACATCTAGTATACATTTGATGTATTCAAAACCATCTCTTCTGGCTTGATTACAAATATACCACTGGGATAATAGGTGTCTTGTCTTGAGATTTCTTGAGCATTTCTTAGAGTAAAACTGCAGCCAGCCTCTTAATGCCAAACCACAGGTGAGATCTGGTGAGCATCTGGTCAGGGTTTGATGTGATCTGAATTGTTAGACCATACTCTGTGGTTTCTTTGAGTGTGAAAGATGTTTCTGAATTTCTGTTCCCTGTGTTGCCTTTGAAGCTTCACGATCAAACACACCTTCAGATGTCCAGCCTCTGTGCTGAGGAACATTAGTTTATAAGAGTGCTTTGCTGTCAAGATAGTGTAAATAAAAGCTCTAAAATTCAGGTTGTGTTTCACTAATATTTATCTAACTTTTGCTTAATGGAAAGCAATTAAATTATTTGTGTTATATACACAAATGAGGGTAAATAAAGTGTGTTTCAGTAAAACTGAAGACGTTTATAGTGAAATTTCTGTGATGCCATATGGAGCATTATCTTATCTAGACACATTATCCAACTTCCCTGAACAACAAGTTAACAAAATAAAATTGTGGAAGCCCCTTAGCTCTTACTTTTCTTACTCTCCTAATAGGACTGTTGCAGGTTGGTATTTTTTTCCTTTTCTGACTTCTGTTATTTGACTGCCATGGGGAATTTATTTTGAAAATTTCACCTCCTTTGCTTGCCAAATGAAAGCAAATCAAGTAGTTTTTCAGCAATCAGAAACATACGCAACAAATTGTCCACAGGGAGCGGAGGTATCATGCAATGTACTTGGCTCATGTAGAAGGTATGTGATGACCTCACAACCAATGACGATGCTGCAGTGGACACCATGACAGCCCAGTTGTCTTTCCTTTGTGGTGTTACCATCCACTGATTTCCATGTGGGTAGATGAACTATATCCACGCTGGCAGCAGCAGCTGACTGCTACCTCCTTAACCGTACAGGGAAGGGAAAAATACTCCCTTTGAATCCACCTATTCCATCTGCAAGGTGATTGTTGCTGTAAATCATTTGTATCAAGACAACAACCCCAGAAAGTCTGGGTGCCCAGCTGAGCTGCAACCACAAGCTGTTCCAGGGAGTAAATTTGGGATATGGTGCTGGTAATAGAGGGGAGCTATGGTGGCATGTCTGTGAAAGGGAGGCATTAGTGACATGATGGTAAATATACACAAAAACAAACAAGTGTTTTTTTGGTAAATAAATAATCACTCTCCACTAAAGTGAGAAATAAAATCTTCATTATCCAAATTTGAAATAGAAGACTCTGTTTTTGTGCCTCTCTATACCAGATGGAGAGTATGTGGAAAAGAGGAGGTTGATAACTGATAGCTCCTTGGCATGGTGCATTTCACTTTCACGGCTTTTGGGTCAGTCAAAGGTAACAATAACAGTGAAAAACTCTCCAGAGCTATATGTGCCAGCCTGAAAATCCAAAACCTGCAAGTCAGTCACAGTATGGCTGAGGAAGGTAAACGTTTTTTTCCCACAAATAGAATTAAAGACCAAATCTCAGTTAAGCAGTGATTGAAAATTGTTACCTCTTTTGAGTGGTTTAAACAACTCAGTGGTCTTTTTCTTCTGTTATGAATGATGTGATGTTTACATCCCAGAGGACCACAACCTCATTAGGTATCTTTCCATGGACCTGTAGAGAGGCATCATGTGGTGGGCAGGAAGACTGAACAAGTCTTTTTGCTTCCTGGACTTTGTGGGTGATTTACATTTACCCAGCATTGTACTTAGTCCTCTATATTCATGTGCAATGAATCCAGATGAGATGTGTTGCACTCCTTTTCTTGCTTGCAGTATATTACGATGTGAACTCTCATGTGGAGCTGGTAGGGATGTCTCAGGGCGGAAGTGGACAGAGCCATCGGCATCACTAAAGGCACTTTGGTGGGACAGCATCTTCTTATTATTTTCTAGACAGAAACTCTCATAGGGATTAACAAACTTTATATTTTAGGGTGGTTATTAAAATTTATTAAATTTCTGTGCCCGCCTCCCCTCTACCCCGCAAAAGAAAAAAGAAAAAGCAGCAAGTACTTGGTTAGCAGAGTTTGCACCATTTTTTTCTATAATGATGAGTGCAGTCTTCCTGCATTTGGTAAAGGGCTGAGTCCATGTCAAAGAAGCTTCTGACCCAGGGACTCCCATCCTGAAAACTCCGTATAAATTTCTGCTTACTCCTGTGAGCAATTACAGTGACATTCAGAAGTGTTTGGGTCTTGTGAAGGAAAGCGGGTTTTGAAGAAACCACTTCCTATGTGTTTCCACTTACTGGGATGCAAATACTGCATATTTCTGCTGTAGCAGAAGTTTTCATCAAGTGCTTCTATGCTTTTTAATTTATTTTGCATATCTGTTTTGTTACATTTTAACATTCCATCAATCCTATAGTACTTTTTGACCTTTCAAGAAGTTAATATTTGCTTTTCAAAAGCTTATGATAGAATCCAACTCTTAAATAATTTTAAAACAACTGAGCATAAAGTCCAGGGGTTATTGCAATTATTGCAATTATTGGTGTTTCTGACAAAGCTATGGAAAGTGGGTTGATTTCTTCTCTATGTGGGATGCAGAAGTAGAGCTTTTTTCTATTTCTTGGTGGCATTTTTTGTTTTGTTTTTTAATAGCTTCTCAGTCTACATCGGTATCAGAATTTTTTCCAGAGGAGACAGAGAGAGGCTGGCGGTTCAAAAAAAAAAATAGGAGAGGTTCTCAACAAAAGATGGGCAAATGAATTTACTGAGCACTTCCCATCATGCAAATTCCAACACTGGCCTGAAAGGTTTCTGAAGTACTCATCACTTTAAAGGCTGCAACTACTTCTAGCGAGTGGGTGGTAGGAGTGCTGAAGTCTGAAAAGCAAAGTGGCTGCAGATTGGATCCTCAGTTTTCTGGAAATGGTCCTCTTTCCTTCCTGCCCTGAAGTCTGTGTCTGTCAGGATCTTGTCTGCGGGTCCTTCTTCTCATGGTATTCATGGCAACATACCCAAGCTTAAGCAGTTTCTGGCCCTCTTTGGCTTTTGTGTAGCTGGCACAACAGATGGCTCAGGAATATACGTACTTTGGGGCCTCTCACATTCCAGCTCCCCCTTTCGAAATCCAAACCCTCATCTAATATCCATAATCCTTTGTGTCAACTGTTTCACATTAAATAGAGATATATTTTTGGTTTGCTAAACAAAATTTCCTAAGGGCAGACCTGCTAATAATTAGCTGATGTAACAATGCCCAATAAAAGGAACATGTAGTGGTGAAATAAATATTACCACACCCAATAACCAATGGAGTAATTTCATTGTTTGCTGATTTGTAGAATTCAATTATGAAAAGTTTTAAGAAGACTAATGATGTAACTCTTGCATTCACCTCATGAATACTTCAATAAGTTGCTTGAATTTTTACTAGCAATAACCCAACCTCCACCATGTTCCATTTGAATATTTGAAAGCGCTTTACAAACAAGCCTCTGAATACCATGACTGCACTAGTTTTTCTGTGTTGCTTTCTTAGTGGGCTGTTTATTTCTTCTCAGATCATTCAGGTGAACAGGCAACAGGCTTAAGACATAGCAAAAGTTGCATGCAGCCATGGTTTCTTTGCTCTTTTGCACTGGACCTAACATTTCTTTGAGCGTACGTGAACTAGTCTACAGCAGGATGCCGAAACAGCCATACAGCTCAGGAAGTACAGCTGAACCCAAACAGGGAAACTCACTGGGACATGAGGTGTAGCATCAGCACCAGGTAGGGGAACACACGTGGTAGTGCCAGTCTGAGAAGGGTGACACTGGAAGAGAGGCATTACCAATGTGGTCTGCTGGGTGGGTTATGACCACAGTGAACAGAGAGCCCTTGCTTTGGTTTCGGTTTTTAATCTGTGGCTTTCTCTTTGTCTTTTTTTTAAATTATGTTTTCAAAGGTGAACACATTTTTACAAAGGTCTAACATGAAAAACATGGTATTTCATTTGATGTTGCTCTGATGGGATTCCCGTTTACATTTGGGAAACAATCAGTAGTTTTAAAATAGTGGGTTTTGTCAAAGGTCTGTTAGCCTTTAGATTTCAGGGACAATTTTTAGCCAGTTCTACCTGAAATAGGAGAATTACTCAACTTTTTACCAGACTTCATCTTAAAAAAAAAAATAAAAATCTCTTGGTGCAGCTACCTTTTTTTTCAACCAGTGCAAGCAGCCCTCTTATAATAAAAATAACTGTCACAAACTCATTTATCTCTGAAGTTTGGGCAGGATGGAACTTATCTTTAAGGAATAACATTGGCACTCTTGCTCCTGCTCTTGCTGTCTCTTTGGAGACCGATATTCAAATGCAAAGAGTCAGCTCTTACTGCCATACAACTTTTTAATGAAAGATCTAAGTTCC
Organism: Columba livia; assembly: GCF_036013475.1. Classification (NCBI taxonomy): domain Eukaryota; kingdom Metazoa; phylum Chordata; class Aves; order Columbiformes; family Columbidae; genus Columba; species Columba livia. The sequence goes on along the minus strand of NC_088603.1, from coordinate 37,242,999 downwards.
AAGAGTGAAACGTATACCAGATTTTATTGAACCTGGAAAGAAAAGGTTTCTCATTGAGAATGCCCAGAATCAGTTTAACTTGGGCAAAATAATTACCTGCAGTTGTCACAGGTGAAAAGTGTTAGCCAAGGAGGCACATATGCCAGCCTATTAATTTGCTGAGAGACTAGGTAGAATACTTTGAACTGCATTTCTCTGCCTATTGGAGAAAAAAAACTATGTCCCTTGACTGACTCCCAAAACGGTATAATTAATGACTCCAGAGAGAGTAAGGAAGTTAGAAAATTCTTTGAAAGGGTATTCTGAGTTCTGAAATGACATATTTTAACACAAAGTAATCAGCAGATTAGATTCCCCAATCCATTTAAATATTCAATACTTTATGCATAGTGACATCAATCATTCTCATAAAGCACAAGCTCCTGAAAAATCTCCTATGTTTCTCCTTTCCACCAATTTTTACAGGAAGTATGCAGCACCATTTATTACCTAGGTCTGTGTATGGAATTTCTATTGACACTAGTAAGAGGTGTGTGCTCCCAGTCACAGGTACAGTTTGGCCTTTGGGTAGTTCTCCTCTAAATGAGACCACAGGGAACAGTACCACACTGAGCTGCCAAAGGAGCTCTAGTTTCCATGATTTTGTAAAACTTTGCAACTTTCCAAAAGCAGTAAAGATCTAGTCAAAATGTAAGTTCTAAGCCAAAAACAAAGAAGGTAAGGGAAACATTTGAAGCAACAGATTTTGTTTAAAGTTATTTTTATTTTATTTTCAGGGCTCTAGGTTTGATTAATCTTGGTTTTCTCTAGGATAACTATTACAGAATTGTTATTTTGCTGTAAGTCTATGGATAGACAGTCTTATTCTGTACAATTCTGATTTCAACTCAGTTCACTTTGCGTAACTAGTGCTAAGGACACTTGATCTGGAGTAACTATTTCACTAAATGCTCAACTGTAGAAAAGTGCAGAGACTTTTCCTCAAATCGCAGTGAAGGTGAATGAATCTTGTCAATAGGAACATACTGGTTTCATAAGGTAACTTAGATGAAGCCAATGCTCCAGAATTTGTCTTTGTGCCTTCGATCATCCTTTGCTTCCCTGACTGCTCTGGATTTCTCACCTGCAGCTAACTCCTGAAGGATCTTCCTCTTGTCAGGAAGATAGAAGGAGAAACCCAATAAACACTATGGTATAATTTGTATGCATCTCTTCTCATGTGTGTCTACTCTAAAGTCACTACAACATAAACATATTCCATCCAGTCTACTTGCTATCTACTTCTTCACGGAGATGCTATTTCCTCTTCAAGTTTATATTGACTTGTAATCTCTCTGACCACCCTCACTCCAATGCCTGCCCTGCCAGCAGCTTCTGTTGCCTCTGTCTTTCCAGTTCTCAATATTCTTTCATAAGCTCTTCAGTACGTTAATCTTCTCAGAGTGTATGTTAATGTCATCAAACACATCACAGCTCAATTTCAGCCTTTACTTTGGTCAGTCTGCTATTCGTCCATACTTTTAAAGGCTTATGTTCTTGCAACTTTAAATAAACATTTGTTGGTCATTTAGTCATCAGTGTTATATACCATGCGCTACAGGATAAAAACATCAGAGTAGGTGAATATCTTCTACATTGCTGTAATACTTACTTTTTAGTATTATGGTATTACAAAAGTCTATGCCAAAACTTACTTTATGGTGAGGCACAGAATAGGATATAATAAGTAATATGGGGATGCATGCTCTCTTGTGTTTCCCACTAAATCCAGAATCAGAAGAATTTCAAACCTATGCAGGAATAAATGACAATAGTACATAACAATCTCAGTGGCTAAGCCATGGTAACCAGTGCCATTTTAGACACTCTGCCTGCCCTTCACCTGCTTTTCTAGCAGTCACAGATGTGCTGGAGAATCCTGTGTTACATTTGCCAGCCTCGAGCAGGTGTCCGGGAACTGTAGGGTATCAAAGGCTACTTTGCATCTATTGCATTAAGTGCCTGTGCTTTGATACTTGGGTTGTACTTTCTGTGCCATGAGTCCCAGTCAAATATCTTGGCCACACACGTTTTTTCTTATGAAGATGAAAATTTTCCTGTCATTACAACTAGGATGGCATATAATTCTTCATTTCAGAAGGTATTGCAATGGAAGCAAATTCTGCTGAGTGCTTCTAAATGACATAATTAAAGACATAACATGAACATGAAAACTGCATGTCTGTAAGACATATTGGAAACTTTCTCTCCTCCCATCTCTTTGAAAGAAAATTTGGAGTGAAACATGAAAATTCTCAACAATCCCTGTTTTGTAAGACCGCAAACATCTTAAGTGATTTATTATCATGCTAGGTATTTTCTTTACCACACTTGGCTTTGAAACACTCTTTTAAATACAAACATACCCTCTATTACTTGCATGGCGTAATACCGTAAGCACCAGGGTGCAGCAATGGTGGGTGGGCTCTTTTTCTTGCTAAACACAAGAATTCTCTAATGTTGCAAGTACCAGCACACATGAACGATCCGTGTGGGATGGTCCCATTCTCCCATTCCTCTGCTGCCTCTCTTTCCTTTCAGTTAATTCAGTAAAGCCTCATGAGTGTTGGAAGGTAGAAGATGAAGTCATGCAAATCAACACACCTTAAATCACTGGGCAACAAAGGAACCCTGTTGATCTCCCAGATTTTTCTGCTCAGGAATGAAATCCCACATGAGGCATACTAAATGCTTCTGCTTATAACAGAAGTGCCGATTCCTCTTTCTGGGCCAAATGCTACTCTTAGATGCACACGTGAGGCCCAGCTGAGGGAAATGGAAGCTGAATGGAGCACCCACCAACATAATTTGACCCAGAGATACCAGGGAAATTCCTAGTCCTATTAATTGTCTGCAATGGTGACACTGAGGTTGTTACTTACATCAAAAAGTGATGTTCCCTGCCTTGGTAATTTTGCTGTGAAGATCTCCCCTGCAGCACAGGTATAGGTCTCTCCTGCATTTTTCCCCGTTGCCATTTCAAGCAACCAATGTTGACATGTGTGATGTGCCACATTTCTTTCCCCAAAAAACCTTATTTTAATATCTCAGACTGTGATTATGTACTCTCAAGAAAATGGGACAAGCAACACATTCTCTTGCTGAAACCTATTAGAAGCTGGGAGATATGTGAAGAGCCAGATTTTCTGCTGCACTGAGACATTTTGTACTGCTAGAACAATAGGACCAGAATGAGATTGATCTTCCCATCATGCAATTTATCCTGTTATTGGGAAATCTTTAGCCCCAGTGGCTTCTGCAGCTGGTGGCTGGCAGAACGCTGAAGACAAATGACAAGAGCAGTATTGCTGTCCCCTGCCTTTGCAAGCTCTTGATAAACAGCTGGTTTAACTTAGAGCAGCCCCAAATCTGCTTTTTTTTTAAAAAAAAATCCAAACCAAAACAAACTAAAAACTCCTCATGAACTTGTTTAGATAAAATTAGAACTGGGAAGTAGCAGTCAGCTCCATTGTCATCCTTCTACCTCATAGCTGCAAGTGGCAGCTGCAGGGTACTGCTAAAAATGCCCAGGGACTTGCTGCTTATCCTTCTCAGTGACACAGGAGGCTGTGCTATGCCTGCTGCTGTCTCCAGGCAGTTTCCAATAAAGACGTGTTCCCTCCCTCTCTGATGTAAAAATTAACTCCTGCTCCTAAAAAATCCTGATTGCACATATTCCTTCAGTCTCAGGGACAAAGAAACACTCTGGATGCTCATCTGCAATGATCCAGGGAGGGAGCAAACAGTGGGTGTCTCCAAACCCACAGACTACATGCTCAGTCCTTGCTACCTGGGGGCTGGTGGAACCCTGGCTTTGTGCCTCGCATCTGGATGGGAAGGACTATGCTCGCATCTTTGCCTTCTCCCTTGATGATGGGGCAAGAGTTCTCTCTCTCCTTTATCTAGCCCTTTCCTTTCCTGAAACTGATTTGGGCTCTTTGACAGCTGCCCATCTGCCTTTTTGAAATTGTCCAGTGGTTACAAAAGTTATTAGCAGGGACATAAAGATGTATGTTCACTCCCCTGCATACAGGGCATAACCATACCTTCCTTAGAAAACTAGATCTAAAAACAAAAACAAGAAATGCAGCTAATTTTTGTTATGTTCATAATGCTGGATTTACATTAGTGTCACACCAGTAATGCCACTTGTTCACAGAGGCATGACAACCCCAAAGCTTTACCCTTTTTTTACACCCCTGTAATGAATTACACCAGGGGAAAGCAAGTTTAAATTGCTATCACTTGAACAGAGTAGCATTTTAAAATCACTTTGTGGGATATATATCATTTCAGAAGGTTCTGAGTAACCATGAATCAAGACTTGAACCTCTTACTCCATGTAAGGAGACCATCTAAATCTTCCCATCCTCTCAGTGAAGAACCATTGCTTTCACTTGAAGAGACACTATTAATGGCAAAATGGATTAAAAAAAAAAAAAAGGAGGAGAAAAGGAATAATAATAAAAAACCCTTCAATCAATTGACTTACAGATGTAACTAATTGATTTGAGGGTTGGCAGGGGAATGCCATGGCAGCTAGTTTGATGTAGTAATTAATGCAATCATCCGTCTTTGTTATTACTTTAATAAGGTAAACACCCTGTTAAAATAAACTGAAACAGTTGTCTCTGGCCAAGAGCTTACAGTTGTGGTGAGCAGCGTAATAACCTCACAATGTAAAACTTGGACAGGAAAGAATGAATTACATTAATCCCCGAAGGTTCTTACTGCAGACTTTTGAAGTTTTAACTTCAGAGTTAGAGAGGAAAAGGAGATCTGAAACTTGGAGGCTATTCACCCCGTGGCTCCTGAGAGAAAGCAGTGTATGTCTGCTTGAGTACCCTGAATCCTGCTAATACAGGCTGGAGATAAGCTCAGTTTCTGCGAACACTCATGCTTGTGCTTATCTGCACTACTACAAATAGTCTCATGGCACTAAAAGTTAGGCACAGGCACAAAAATCAGCACATGCACAGGTAGCTTTTGTACCATATTGGAGGACCAGTTATGAAGAGGGAGGGTTTCAGCTTTGGTTTTAACCTAGTGACTGTTTTTTAGAAGTGGTTTCCAGCAAAACCCACTTTCTGTAGCATGATTCAAAGGGCTGCTTTGTTTGCTTGGGTTGTTCGCTTCTGACGTTCATTCTAAACATGAGCATTAGGAAGGATAGCTGTGCCATGTTGTTAAGGATCCCTTCAATAAAAGGGAGATGCTGGAACACACGACAAAATGGAGCAAAATAATTTACTGATGAATAACAATATTTTTCTCTCCTATTTATTTACAATGCTTTAAGAAGTGTGCAACTCAGAATTTTTTTCAGATATTTGAGATTTCTCTTACATTCTAAACCCCTTGTTTTAATGATTTTACCTAAAATGCACAAGCACTCCTTTGGACTGAAATCTTCGCACATGGCCTGAAAACTTACAAATACTTTATACAAAACCTAACTGGCTTCTTTGAGAAGTCCCATGTGACCAAAAGATTTGGATTTCTTCTCAGTTTCTGCTCCTCCCATTGATACCTCAGGCATCAATAACCTAAATGATAATTTGCCAGATTCCCATAAGATATAGTTACAAAGATGAATTATACCATTGGAAATGTATGAGTAACTTTTGCAATGAATAATGTAGTTTTCAAGGTGGTGAGTGCAGACTATTTTGTACTGGGTTGGATTTACAGTGTGAATGGTAACAAGGGGTGAAGGCCTCCTTATTCATGTCAGCCAACATAAGGTGCTCAGGGTGTCACGCACAAAATATTCTCGATTTGGTTTCTGTCTGCCATGCTGGGTGTATTGTTTTCTTTCGGCTCCCACATGCTTTTTGCTGATTTGTCTCTGCTGTTCTTTGCCCTTTACTTGGGTCACCCTTGGCTGTAGTCCCTCAGGGCTGTCTGTGCCGCAGCGCGGGTTGCCAACAGGCCATGGTCCCTCAGAGGTGTCTATCTCCCTCTATGACAGGAGAGCCTCCAGCCAAGAGGCCCTTTCTCTCCAGCTGCCTCCTCCACAGCATCTCTAGCCTCATGTCTCCAAGAGCATCGCTTTTCCCTGAGAGCTGCTACTTGCTTCTTTAAAAATGTCTGAGTCAGGGCACCATGTATTCCTCAAATGGGCAGAAATTTTGGCAGGTAATGGGGTGTTTCCACCTGTTTCAGAGATGGCAATGGTTGGCACCTGACTCTTCATGGCCTCTTTCCACACCAGTCATCCCCTGCCACTACCAAACCCCTGCCACTTATGCCCAAAGCACAGGGTACCTCTGCAGGCTGTGCTGTCACCTCTGTAGAGAGCTCCATGCTTCTCATTAAGTTCTTTCAGGGCTAGCATTTTAACAGGAAAAGCTTCAGAAAGCTGAGGACTGCCCTTGCTGTACAGAAGAGAGAGATGCATTATTCACAGCACATGGCTTTGTGCATTCTTTATAAGCTCTGGAGCTTTACTCCAACTGAGTATGTTCTTGTCAAATTTTCACTTGGTTATTTCTACAACAGCTGAAGTTGGTAACAGAAGTAGCACAGTCCACAGAGAAAGCAGTTGAGAGATATATATATATATTATATATAAAGAGTAAGGATCCTATTAATGACAACAACTCTTTTAGTTCCCATGTTTTCATTCTTTGTCTGGAATTCTTAAATCACATCCCTACAGCTGCATCTCTATAGTTGGTTTCTTGCTGAAAAATAGAAGTAGACTGCAATTTCAGGTGTGTAGTAAGTTACATGAGAGGACAGTGAAAATTGTCAGCTATGAAATAGAAAAGGAAGGAAACGAGCATTGCAATCCCTTTCCCCTTTGGCTGGTATTGCAGGAAGAGCAAGATGCCAGCCCGTTGAACCCATGGTGTTTTCCAGTGCCCTCCTGCAGATTAAAGAGAGACCCTGAGAATGGACATCCATTGCATGAATCGGGACAGCATTTTCCCATAGCTGTTAACCTGCTGCACTGTGGGGTTGCCACCAAGCTGATGAGCACTGTTCCCTACTCCTGGAAACAAATAAAAGTAGTATTGCACTGCTTCTTCCTTGTGAGAGACCTAGTGCCTGCGCAACCACAGCACTGTCTGACTGGGGCAGGAAACAATTCAGACCTTTTGGTGGTAATTTTGATCTTGCTGGGGTTTGATGAGTGAATTTTCAATCAGGTCAGCTCACGGAGACGGTTTGCCCCATACTCACCTGTGTCAGAGCAGGAAGGAAAAACAGCAACACCGTTTTTGATAGAGACCCGCACAGAGGGCTGACACCGGCACCGGCCGTAGCCCCACGTTCGTAGTGGGTCACCCAGCCGAACAAACCAGGCCCCCGACCCCAGAGCCAGCACCGCAGCCGGGCTGCCCGGGACCAAGCGGCGGCGGCCACCTGAGCTTCCCGGGCGTGCCACAGGGGGGCACGGCCGGACTGGGAACGCACCGCCCGCACCGACCCGCGCCGAGCCGAGCCCTGCCGAGCTGAACCGCGCCGAGCTGTACCAAGTCGAGCCCTGCCGGGCCCTACCAAGCCGAGCCCTACCGAGCCGAGCTCTGCCTAGCTGAGCCGCGCCGAGTCCTGCCGGGCCGAACTGGGCCGAACTCCGCCCAGCCGAGCCCTGCCAAGCAGAGCCGAGCAGTGCCGAGCCGTCCTGCTACCGTGTTCACTTATGCCCAAGCGACTCTCTCCCCGCCGTGCCGCGCCTGGTCCCTGTTCATGCCCGGGGAGATGCTCCATCGGTAACGCCGCAGCCCGACCTCGCCTGCGGCTTGGCCGGTACGGTGGTGCCTGGGCTGCCTGGCAGAGCAAAGGCAGCTGCCGGAGGCCTTGCAAAACTTGGGATCTCTGCGGGGTTTGTCCTCAGCCACCTGCCTGTTTGGCTGTGGTGGGAGTTCGGCTTGTGCCCACCGGGGCTGGAGATAGCAGCAGGTGAGGGAGTAAGCTAGCAGGGCTTTGTAATGCTCACACTCATTGTCAGCCTGAAGGTTTGGGAGTGGATGGCAAAACCTTTTGCAGTGTCCATGGAGAAACTGGAAGAAGTATGGAAGGCAGACCTTTCTTTTCCCTTCCCTTCCCTTCCCTTCCCTTCCCTTCCCTTCCCTTCCCTTCCCTTCCCTTCCCTTCCCTTCCCTTCCCTTCCCTTCCCTTCCCTTCCCTTCCCTTCCCTTCCCTTCCCTTCCCTTCCCTTCCCTTCCCTTCCCCTGTATAGATGAGAAGTTGTCTTGTTTCATGTTGCTGTAGTTGATGAAAAGCTCTGGTAATCATTCATGTAAACCTGATTTTGTGTATGGACCCCCATGATCTTCACGCAAGCAAAGTGCATTTGGCCAGTTGCAGGAGGAGCAGTTGCTTTTTCACACCCCAGAAGGCACTGACATAAACTAAAATGCAGAAATCCAGTCACTATGGTGCAGGTGATGGCATGGTTTTCTTACACGCTACCATGCCCTCACCAGCCCCTCACATATGTGTATCCCAATAACTTGGCCACACTTGGTGTCTACAGTCAGAAGAGATGTCTCCTCCTCACTCTGCTGCCACAAAGGTGTGTGAATGTGGAGGACACTTGCTGTCTGCGAAGCAGACCTTTCTCAGGTGACCAAAGCACGCAGAGAGGCATTTCTTCCCTCAGAATTTCTTGCACTTATTTTACTTGTAGGCCACAGTTCTGTGTATATGTACATGCATATGGAGGTAAACCACTGAGGACTTCAGTGGGACAGTCCCTCTGCATGTGTGTACATGCATTTGCAGGATGGGGGTCTTGCACATTCCACCCCCGTCATTACAGGTGAAGCTGAGGCAGAACGGGGCCTTTTTAAAACCAGGGGATTTTATAGTGGAGTGAATGGGAATCAGAGAGCAAACACACCTCTAAGGAATGAATGTAGAAAGGACCCCGTGCCAACTATAATAATCAGCGTGACTAATAGGGAACACCGAGAACTGTTCCATTATATCATGAGACATTACCTCGTGCTTGAAAAAACAGTATTTGATGACATGCAAAGGACTGGCAAGTGCATTTCAAGGAATCCTCCTTCATTTCTTCAAGGGTTTCAACCCATGTTCATCATGTTATGCATAATTTAACCTTCTCTGCAGTTAGGTTGAACTCACTGGTGTGGGTTTTATATGTTTGTAATTTAAATTTGGGGGAACAGAAGGTGTATGAACTCATTTTAAAAGTTACTAATTTATAATTCCTTGGAGGAATTAGAAACTGGGACTTTACAATAATTTCCCCATGTATTTCTAGACCTCGCCCAATGTGCTATGGTTTTGTGAAAGAGTAGATATTAGCAAAGCTCTGTTTGCATTTAGTCTTATGGAATGCACAGAGTAAAGTTTCTATATAAAGTATTGTGATATTGACTCTCATATTGTAATTTTAATATCACAAGTGTCAATCAGGAAGCAGATTGTTGCCTTCATTACAACTAATACAGTAGAGCCAAACAAAGATCTTTTTAGAAAATGAACATGCTCTGGGGAAATTCAATAAATCTTTGTTAGAAGAAAAAAGGTCTTATATATAAATATATAAAAGCTTGCTGTGTATTGTGCAAAATTTGCTTACTGCTGAAGGAGTAATGCATTGTAAATCAACAGTGGGTCCCATAGCACATTATGGTATATTTTATTGGGTTTTTACCTTAAGGTAAGCTCTTTTATTAAGAGCATATAAGAGCACACTCTGCTGAATACCTTGTTTTTCACAGTGCTCTATGCATAATGGATTTTTTTTTTTACTTGCTTCATTAAACATTCTTGTAATTAATGCATTTAATGGGAATCCAGCAGTAACAAATATAAAATTTATTGTGTTTTTTTTTAAAAAAAACTTGCTTCAGTTACTAGATTTTCCATTAGCAAATGGTGATGACCAAATTCCTCAAAATATTTCTGCACTCACCCCAGAAATCTCCTGCTAAAACAGGTGATGTTTTCAACTGAGTAATGGGAAAGAAACGCCACATAAATAATCCTTGTGAAGGGCTCAGTATAAACGTAGAGGGAGAGAGAACCAAAAAGTGTCTTTAAAATAATCCCTCAAAAAACCCCTGTTCCAAGCTTGATAAGAAGACATCTGTGTTAGCACTGGAGCTTGCTGGGTGAGTTATTAGGTGTTGAAAGACACCGTCTAGGAAGTCTGACCCATCAGAATTTGAATGTAAAAGGCAAGTGACAACTGAATACATGAAAAACCTTAGAGCGCGGTCCCAAAGCCCTCTTTCCCTGCCTGAAAAGCCCGTTTATCTTCAGATGAATAAGAGTTACAGAATTAGAACCTAAGGAAAAAATCGATGGTATCTGTGGCCAAGGGAATGTCTCCCTCCCACCCGTTTGATTATAACCATGTGCAAGTTTGGCTAATGAGACTACAGGGCTTTCCCCTCGCCTCTGTGGATGATTGTGGCATTTTATTTGAATGCCGATATGGTTTACCATTCCTGTTCCTTGCAAGCTTTTGGTCTGGACAAATAAAAAAAAAGAGATGTCAGAACCAAAGCATCTTTTTACAGCTTATAAAAATCTTCCCATCTAATCCAAGAGGAAATAGTAATGCAAAGAACATTGGTGTTTTAATGACTTCCTAATGAGGACAAGCTTGGCCAGAGCTTTGAAGAAGACAAATGGAAAGCAAAACAGCTCATTTCTCCTGGAGGGCAAGGATTACGATTTCTAGAGAGGACTGCACAGATATGGCTTCAGCAGGTAAATCTTCACATGCCTGAAGTCTCCTGGCCAGGCCCTGATGTATGAGCTGTTGGCAAGAGCAGCAAAGGGGGGTAGGAAAGTGGGGACCATGCTCATGTTTTATGGTTTCTCTGTCAGTCTGTTCCTCTCTGTGTGCTGCTGGGAAAAAATGAAGACAATTGTATTTACCTAGATCCCTGGGTTATTAAGGCACTAAACCCAAAGCTTGAGAAGCACTTCAAACTCTCTGATAAAAAAGCCCATGCACAGACAGCATGTTCATAACCTTATGTGTCTGGGGTTCTCCCTAAGGTATGGAGGATACACAGCAAATACTCTGTAGAGCCACAGATAGGTGATCATATCTAATTTAAAAGCCCTCATTACTCCCTCCCGACAGGCCTGGATGTTTGCCTGCCTAGTTCCAAGGCCAGCGCCGATCCATTTAAAATTAATATTTTTCATTCCTCTCTCCACCGCGTGCATTTAAAAGCTGTCCTTGGCTTTCTCTCCCGGCTGCTGGCTCCGATTAGCCCGGCAGCGGCTGCCGGAGCTCCGCTTTGCGGCGCTGGCAGGATCCTGCTGCTCCCATACCCCCTTAGCAGCAGAGCTTTCCTGGAAAAGAGGCTGCCTTGTTCCTGACATCTTCCATGACTTCGGCAAACCAAGGAGGCTTCATTTCCGACCGGGAAAAATGGGCCTTTCTCATCTCATCCCAGAAAGGAGCTGTGAGTGCCAGGGTCTTGCTGGGTGTCATGCTTCCTCTTGCACTCCTCTGGGGCTTGCAAGGGAAGGAGAAACGTTTTTGTGAGAGGAGCAAGGGCTTCTGTGAGAGCAAAAGGGACTTGGTACAATTCTCCTTGAGTAGCATGTGGCATAACATGGCAGAGGAAATTGCCCTCATGAGATACACCTGAAGATCATCCTAAGCAATTAAAAATGCGGGTCCTGTTCCAGGAAGCAACAGTAAAAAGAAGAAAAAAATACTTTGTTTTAATCAGCAGCTTGCTTTTCCCTCTGTCTGCAAAGTGCGGTTTGCTGACTCTTTGAAGGCAGAGAGCAGGTAATGTTTTAAATCTACTTTTGGCTTTGTGGGCTTTGGAGGGGCAGTACAACTCTTGCCGGTGTGTCAGCACCAGAAGTGCTGTCGGGTGCATAAACCCTGCAGGGGCAGCAGGGTGGAACCACACTGCTGATGGCACAAACTGTGGACGTCTCTCTCAGGTTTCCATTTGGTGCATTGAATACAGCCCAAGGGTACAGATTCATCATGCAGCAACTCATAAACACCTTGGCCATCTCCAGCCCACCACCTTCCTGTGCTCTGCTGCTCCTTGCCCACCCACCTGTGACCCACACTTGCTCTCCTGTGGCTCTGCATGCAGCAAGCTGCTTGGTTAGCCATGACAGTTTACAAATCTGGCAATGTGAGAAATAGCTTCTGTTGCATTTTTCCCCGATTTTAGTCAGTCAGACAACGGATCCACTTTGGTTTAGCTCGGCCCTTGTGGTGTGGTGGCAGAAGCCACCTGCAGTGCTGGAGCTGAGTGGGTCAGCCCACTGGGATCCCTGCAAATCTTGCTGTCAGCAAGGCCAGGGTACTTTAGTATTGCATTGTGTTGCTGCAGAAACAGTCGGGTTTTGAGTGTCCCTGCAGGTCCTCCACCTCATCCCATGGAGGTAGAAACACCTTCACAGAGGGCTGATAGTCCCTCATCTGGTTTAGGGGATGGCCTTAGGAGAACTATTTGAATTAGGGGCAAAGGAGCTGTTGGTGCAGTTTGTAGCTACTCCAGCTAAATGATAAAAACCTCGCCTCTAAGGGCAAGCCACCCTTGTGGCATGACAAAAGCGAAGCTATTGCTTCCCTGTCCTCCCCATTCAGCTTGTGAAAACTGCCTGGCTTTAATTCTAACAATTTAACTTTTAGATCAAAGAGCAGGGAATAGCTACAGCAGAACACCAACAACAAAAAAAACAAAGCCAAAAGAACAGCCTGTGTTGTGATACCAAACACAATCCTGCATACCCCGAGTCCGTCGCTGTGTCCCACTGTGGACGGTTCCTGTTTCTCATCCAGGGCTACATGTTGTCTTTGCAGCACAGCTTCTTGAAGCTAAGAAAAACTTTTACTAAGCTGGAATAGGCTTAGCTACAACACAGAATGAAAATGATTAGTGAAACAAAAGTGCAAGGAGGATATAGAGTCCTTCCATACAAAGCCTCCTGCCTTCCTGCGTGATCCATTGTGATCCAGAGGGCCCCAGATTTAAACTAATCTGTTTCTGCCTTTATTTATTTTTTTTACTCAATTTCCTACACTGACTGGCCAGTTATGTCAAGTATTTTTCTTTCTTTTAACTTGAATTGCTGTCAGCTGAATGCAATGCCCTGTGAAAACACCTGCTGTAGACACATATACACACATCTATACCATCTGCATCTGTATGTATCTATAGGTCTGCCTATCTGTATCTGCTTATCTATATCTAAATCTATATCTATAATCTGCTGTTAGAGTGGGGCACACAGGTTGCAAATTCCTCAAGCTTCTGCAAAATACACCTTCAAGGTCCCCTGTCATTTGGGAAAGGCAGGTGCTCCAGTGCTTCCAGTTCAGGCTGTGCTGGCTTGCTCTTCTGGCAAGTCCTGCGGGAATAGGCTGATCAGGTTCACTAATGGTCAGACTCATGTGGTATTTGCTTACCTAACACAATCAGAACACACGTCTTAAATATTTTATCAGCTCTGTGGGGTCATTCTCATACCATGACATTGTGTTGTACTGGAGGATGGAGCAGACTGGAGGAAAAATGGTGCTCAAGAGTGCTGCAGAAAGAGGGTTTTAAGCTAAGGGCAAACACAAATGCCCTGCTTAGAGCCACTGAAACAAGTGACCCTTTTGCAGAGATATTTTCTCCCAGGAGGGGGTCAGACTCGCTTTGGATCTTTTATGCAGAGGATCAGTGTGATATCAGAGAACTTTGCATTCTTGTATGTTCAGTGTTCCCTCTATCCCAGTATTTTTTAAAAATCACCCAAAAAATAACAAAAATGCACTCATCTTCTTGCTTCTCTGTCCCCCTGCTGAAAGGCTTGTTTAACACAAGACCATTTCCAGTATCTCAACTCTTTCCTCTATTTACTTCTGGGGTCCTTTGGGTTTGTGTCTGCCCCCTCAGCCCCACAGCCCTATTTTGGGAAGTGCCTGCTTTCTCCAAACAGTTGTTGCCCATCTGTTATGCTGCCTGCCTTGGGTCAATGCCTCTGGGGACATATGATGCCCTCTATACTCACTGATCATCCTTACACAAACTCTGCTGCATTGCCATTACTCTTGAGTGCCCTTACAACATGTAGCTGAGGCTGCAGCCTTCGTCCAGCAGAAAGCTGGGGGAACGGTGAGCTGCAAAACGGGTCCAGCCAAAGCACAAGGGGCCAGCCCTTGGGGGAAGTCTCTCTACACCGCTGGTCATACTGATGTAAACTGGAGCAACACTCTTGCTGATTCAGAGCATCCTCAGCACAGTCTAGTTCTGGCTGCATCCTTGCAAAAGAGAAGGGAAGAAGTGTGCGCTCACATTGATTCATTTTTTTTCCTAATAATAACAAGTTTGTTACGGTGCCCAAAGCAGCCCGGAGAGAGCAATAGTAATAGTGGACTGCCTGGAAGGGGAACAAATACTGTGATCAGGTTTGGGAAACCATGAATCAGCTCTAAAGGGCAGCGTTACCTCAGCTTGAATACATCTTGCTTAGCTCATACTGTCAGATGTAAATATAACTGTGGAGAATAAAACAGTCCTGTGATATGCCTTCATGAGAGGCATCTATTTTTACAGATATGATGATCCCCTTTCAGTATTTGGTACCAGAGCAATAGTCTTGCTGTATAATTACAGGTTAAGCTGTGGTATGTCAGTCCTGCTTTAAAGGCAATGCAGAAGCATATGGCCTCAGAAAGGGCTCCAGCCAATGCCAGGCCTTGATGTTTGAGGAAAACAGCTGCTGTAACCTGTTAAAAGAGGAACCATGTACACCCACTGCGCCATCTTCCAGCTTTTACAAGGGGAGAATGGGAATAGGGGCATGGCTCTGCCTTTTTCCTACCCATTTTAGGAGGGTGAATGCTCTTGGCCAGATTTAGCCTTTTGAAAACCAGGGGGAGAGCAGCAGGACCTGTGTCTGTGCCAGGGCCTCCAAGGGAGGAGCATGGCCGTGTCGCATGGGGCACGTCTCCTGCAGCGTGACACGGGGACCAAGTTCTTGCAGGCAGGCTAGTCCCTGTAGCTGAGGCTGCACCTCTCAGGTCTCAGACCCCATCGGGTGAGCCCATTGCTCTGGGACTGTCAGCAAGGTCATCAAGTTGCATTGATCCAAAGCTGGCTTTCCCACTGAGGAGTTGGGTTCATCCTGACTAACTTTAGATTACAGTTTATGCCTCATTGTGCCAAGGTCTGTATTGGACCAATTTATAGTGAGAAATGAGGTTGGCAAGATAACAGGGGCATCACAATTAGAGCTAATTAGCTCAGCAGGAAATCCATTTTCAGGCAGCTTTTGGCAAGAAGCAAGGTTGGCGGGATAACAAGTATAGAGTGTATTTTGATATAAGCACACTCCAGCTGCAAGGAAAAGTAAAATAACAGCTTGTCTCATCCTTATGTGGAGGCCTCACGTCAGGCTCCACCACGTAAGTCTTTTTGTTTGAGGCTTTGCAGTCTCCCTGCTTGGAAAAGGTTCAGGGAACTTGTTCTTGCAAAGTCACCGTGGCTGCCAGAGGGCAAGGGTGGGCTAAAAGGTCTGCACGGCCCCTGCTCCCACCGCCAGATAGGAGTGTGCCCAGCACTGTGGTCCCCCTCCAATTTCAGGGGAGATGAGGGATGCAGATCAGGATAGAAATCACTGAAGAATAACTTGGTTTAATTGCAGGAGTTACCCATACTGTAAAATGTCTGGGGTATAGACACAGCCAGACTACTGGAAGTATTTGTATTTGAGTGCTTTATTATATTGGAATTGCGGTGATATTATTAACATTTGTACAAATGCACAAAATTCCCGTCTCTTCTAGCTAGAAAGAGATGTAAAAATCTGACCTAGTTGAACAGTCTCAATGAACTCATTGTCCATTTGTAACAATAATGGATTCACAATGCAACAAAAAGCTTAACATAAAAGTAAACATATTAAATGCTGCAGCAAGTATTTACACTTATGTACCCCCCAAAAAAAAAAAATTATCTCCCTCCAGTAAGGAAGGTGGTTGCTTTACAGAATAAAACAAACAGACAAACAAACACAAAACCTTTGCATACAATAAAAACAACCTCAAGCCCAAAACTTACTGTGACAGCACCTTTTTTTTTAATATAATATATATATTTATATATAAACTTCGATAGTTTAGGCTTACTCCAAGCAGTGCTAAAAGTTCCTTAAAACCAGGACAAGGGCAATAGTCCGAAGAAGCAATGTTTATCGATGAGTGCTACCCGGTGTTTGAATGGAGCTGCTACAGAGAGGGGTGCAGAGCTCATGGCCATGGGCTGGGAAACACTTGGGTCCCAGCGACAAAGTCCTTGGCAAAATTCTCAGTGGCAAAATAGTTTGTCTTGTGGAAGCATGGTAAAGGTTGTCTCTGACAGGGATCTCTTTGCAATTGCAGCTCTGAGGAGTGGGGAAAAAAATTATCTGGAAATTCCTAAATTCCAGCAAGAAAAACATTTCTCTTGAAATGCCCTATCAGCCTTACCCCCTCCCTCACTTCCCAACGCTGCTGCATTTTCTGCAAAGCCAGAAGGAGCTTTCATTCTTTATTCAGAAGGCTGTTGCACAGATTTTTATTTGAAAGAGAGATTGGTGTCTAAGTCTCACGGCATCAGGTGTCATGCTTCTATGTGGTCTTTGGGAACAGTTCCACCAGGCGAAATTCACCATAACTAACATTTAATTTGCATAAATACAGAACTGGAGATCCTGAATCCCAGGTATTGATCTAAATATAGCGAGTTGCAATTATTGATTTCAGTCCAAGGAGAGCCTGGGAAAAGATCGGATTTCCACTTAGAGAATCAATCTTGTCTGTGAGTGTGTGTGAACACTGACATTTTTGGCCTCATGCAGTTTAGGATTTGCTATAAAGTAATTTTGAAAGCTATGGAAAACCAATAATGGTAAGCAATTTAGCTCTTAAGTATAAAGCCACTGATAAAACTGAGATAACTGTAAGCTCTGGGGGAAAAAAAAAAAGAGGTTATGGATGTAAACAGTCTCTTTTGTCTTTGCAGTAAGATGATTATTTCAGATGATGCAAAAATTGAACTTTTTTTTTTTGGTGTTCAGATCACTTGAGATTTTATTGCTTTTGTTTGTCCTTAGAAGTTTTTAGTCTCTTTTCTTGTGACTTTTTTTTTTTTAAAGGTGCTGTCCCTAGTCAAGTTATAAGGCAACATATTTTATTGATTCAGAACTCTAACACATAGTATGGCCACTGTTATCACTGCAGCTTCGCAGCTACCGTGGGTTGGACAACAGTCAAAGTGCACGACAATGCACAACAGAGCCAGTCTCCTGACCTGACGATATACAGGACACTTTGGTTCTCGGGATGAGAGATTATAAATGTAGCTTAAATGCTGCCTCACACACTTTGCATAATAAAACATTTATATGCTGTCATGAAGAGGATGTAAAGTCTAAGTCACACTGCGCACTGGCTGTTCTCAGCTTCTCTGTTCAGGCAGGTGTGAGAGACAAGTTGTAGATATGCCACCAGTGAAAGCATATAAATGTGTCTGGTGCAAACGTTTTACAAGAGTATTTATAAATGATTCAACAAGGGAGAGCAAGAAAGAGAGTGAGAGCTAAAGTGCAATTTTAAAATAATATAAATAATTGAAACGTAGAAATAAGATACTAATTAGTTGTAACTGGTCTTGTTTTATAGGCACAGTTTAGTTTTTATGTCTACAAATCAATCTTTGTCTCTTCTTCCCCCTCCAGTAATTTTCTCTGATCTATAATGGAGTTTCAATGGTCTAAATCCTAGGAACACTGCTTAGTAAGAGGACAGAAGAGGCAATGATAAGGCAGTATAGTGCAACTCACTATGTGATATTAGGAAAGAAGTAAGGATGGGGTTAGATCTTCCATGGTGATGTATAAAATCAGCCTTGAAAAAAAAAAAAGAGAAAAATAAAAGACAGGCTTTCCAGTTATAAGTTGACCCATGCTTTCTAAAAAGAGAGAGCAAGTTTTCCAATACAAAGGGAACAACTGAAGGTTCATAACTTGTTTTGTTGTTACAAAAAGAAATAAAAAAAACACACACACACACACACCAAAAAAAAAAAAAAAGCAAAAAAAAAAAGCAGATGCTGCTTTAAGGAAAACATTTAATTCTAGGAATTTCTGTACAAGTGACCTCAGCAAGCTTTTCCATCTTAGATGGATAACTTCTGCCTGAGACCCTGAAAGATTAAGATGCACACACACCTAGAGTAGTTTATTGCAAAACTAATATTGTAACTTAAAAAACCCAAACAGATTCTGTACAAGAATACTGTTAAAATGGAATGTGTTAAAATAACATTTATTAATAAATACTTTATAAAATTCTATGTGAATACTAAATTAATAGATTCCTGTTTTAAAATTGCTTTGGTCCTCATGAATTTTAATAAATTCACTCTATACGCTTTTTTTTTTTAAAAAAAAAGGTATTAGCTGCTAAAAAGCACATTTTGCCTAAACTAAAAGGCTAGCTTTCAACACTAAATATTGTTGCTTAAAAAAATATGAATCCTCAAAAGTTGGGGATTTAGCAACAGTTATAGCTGGCTTGTTAGTGAATAGGACAGAGTCAGTTAACACACTGAATCCACACGCACTGAGGCACTGAACCATTGACTTTCCACTATTCAGAAGATGGGCAGCAGACATTTAGCTTTGTAGCAGGAATTAACTCCCAACAGCGTGAAATTCTCCATAAATCATCATCATCGTTGTCCTTATAAAACACACCATGACAGCACACAAACTACTTGTCTCCCACAGGCAGCGTTACGAATATGGCTTGCACACATCGACTTGGGGAAGGGGGTGAAGGAGCCAGATCACAGCGTTTCTTTCCCATCAAAGTATTGTAGTTGTCCGTGGCTGAGATTTCCAACGTGCTTCCGATGTCGTGTGATGAGAGATGCCGTCCATAGAAACGTCTCCTCCAAGCAAGGAGCCTGCTGGGGCTCGCTGCTGTGTTTAACAGCTCCTGGGGGAGCAGGCGAGGGATACAGTCCTGAACATCTGCAGGCAGAAGGACGGGGCACAGGCTGGATTTGCGGGGCAGGAGGAAAGTGGGGCGGTCTCCAGCAGCAGCTTGTGAAAAAGCAGGATTGTTCCTTGATGGAAAGATCCCGGGAAGTGTGTTTAGAGTGACATGCTTGGGAAGATGCTGCTGCCACAGATGGTGCGGCAGGACATCCTGGGGATAGAGGGACAGGGGCTTCTCCCGCAGCCTAGGCTCAGGCAGCCACCAGCGCCCGGCAGTTTGAGGAAGGGCTGCGGGATCCCTGCCCTGAAAAACAAGAGCATTTTAACGTGGAAGCAAATCTGATGAATAATAATATAAGGTGCCTGGTACGGTTGGTCCTTTTACCGATGATATAGCTGACATAAAAATGCTGCGTGTTGTCTTGGCCTGTGAATCTGCGACAGAGTTACAAGAAGCAATAGCAAATAGCTTTTCATCCTTTACTTATTTCCACATCACTAGCAAGGATTATATCTAAAAGCCAATAGTATAGAGAGGAGACGTTTCATTGTAATTACACATTTAGGCCAACATGTGTGGTTGGCTTGCCTAGTTAGCATTAAAAAAAGAAAGAATTGAGCTATATATAATACAGATCAGTCAAACTGTCAAGTTGCTGAATTTAACAAAACTTAGGCAAGGTTTTTGTATTTTTTTTTGCTTTTTTTTTTTCTTTCTAAGGTAGAGGCCTTCAGTTTAACAGCTAAATATTTTAATTGAGGAGACTGAATAAAATGAAGCTAAACCATAATTCTAGTGCAGTTTAGCTCAAATAGGTATTCTAATATTACCGACAACTTTGATTTTTTATTTTTTAATTCATTTAAGTGCTACCCATATAAAGGGAAGGTTGTTGTTTTGTTATTTTTTTAATTAACCCTGCGATGGCATTTTCTTTTTCATGGTGAATGATGAAATTCAGACACAGGGGAAATGCTTATTTGGGTTTTTTTACATAGTGGATACTCAGCTGGACCATTTTGCTCGACTGCATATTTGAAAAAAGTTCCCTTGGGAGCTGTGATGAAGCAAAACCACTTGGCTATTACAACTGGAGGTTAAAAAAAATTACAGATTCAGTATTTAAAACACTTTAAAAGTATATGTTTGTCTAAAATATAATAGAAAATCCTTTACATTTGTATTTTTTCATAATTTTTTTTGGTTCTTAGACTATATAATCAAGTCAAGATTTACACTGTACATTAAAAATCTTCTTTTTTTTTAATGTATTTGCATAAATGGAAAGCAAACTGTTAAAGAATACTGATAAAAAGTTAGTTACCAAGATAGGAACTAATTTGGAAATGAGTGATCCTCAGAATTTTGCTTTTCCTTCCAGGCGGGACCTGCTGCTTTTGGTGCCTCCTTTGGTGCCAGTCGTTTCACTTTCCCTTCTGCACAGAGAAGAGCTGCCCGGTTAAACTTCGCAACTCCTCTAAAACCCAAAGACACAGCCTTTGAGGAGAACTTTACTTCAGAACAAAGTCCGCTCAGGGCCAGAGGATTTGCCAGGAATAACATGAATTAGCTTTTGCTATTAAAGCTGCAGCTCAAAATGCTCGAACGTTTACCCCCAGCTCAGAGCCTGCTTCCCGGGTCAGCAGCAGGAGGTTTTGTCGCTGACAGATTTGAGAGCAAAATCAGGTCTCAGTATACAGCAAGGCAGTGTAATTAACTGGCATCATCTCCATCTGATTTTCCCATTAATCAAGCGGTACCACTCAGGGATGCAAATCAGTTGCGCTTAGAGGCAGGCCCAGAGTCGAAACAAAAACCTGAATTGTGGCATAAGGCTTTTTTTCCAGACCCTCTTTGTATGACTGAATTTTATCCAGAGTGCAGTGGGATTTGCCATTCTTGCAGCACTTTTTAGCAGCTGCATGCGTCCTAAAAATTATTTAGCGTCCTAATGAGACAGTTCCTTTCCCGCGGTAAACGGGCGTTAAGTGCCATCAAGGTCAGTGAAGCTACGCTGCTGTCTGCCAGCTCAGGATGGGTCTGTGGATGCTTAAAGGAATGCCTGCAGCGAGCAGGTCTTTCCCTGGGAATTAAAAATGGCATTTTTCCAACTGGTCAAAACCGTTATGCTGATTTACTTCTCATTTAGAGCTGTGAAACCTGAGGTTGTCAGCTTTTGGTGATAGAACGACGTAACTGGGTTAGGAAACAGAACTCTTCTGAATTATTATATGCTACATGGATTTTTTTTTTTTCTATGTTAATGACTGGCAGTGCAAAAGAATTGCTGTGATTCTCAGGTGTTGCTCGCTATGCCTGTATCACTCCACAGAAGCTTACAGGGGTGCTAGCATCAACACAGCTGGCTCTCACTCCTGCTTCACCTGGGACTGCGCTGCTTTCGCCTTTTGCTGTTTATTAAAAACACTAAATCAGGAGCATTTCTAGTTTTTTAAAAGCCGAACGCTCAGCACAGTGCAGCTGTTGGTGAAGAGCTAGCGAAAGCTACAGCCGCGCCGACAGCTTTGAGGTGGGCTTGAAGATTTTGTTTGTTCATCACCATTCTTTGAGAAAAAGAGAGGGAAGCGAGAAAGCCTTGGAATGAAAAAAAAAAAAAAAAAAAGCAGGTAAAAATTAGCTGAAGGACAAAAAGGGTTTGGGAAGGGAAAAGGAAGATGTAAGAATAAGTGGAGAAGAAAAAGGGCAGGCTAGGAAAGAGAGGAGAAGGGGGAGGGCTAGACAAAAGAGCATGTTATTTGGGCTTGATTTTGTCCTGATAGCCACATCCTATATAACCGCTTTGAAAGAGGCTCTGAATGCAAGACAGGGTCTGCTGATAGCACAATGCTAACTCATTTTTTATTGTGCTGTCAGCAGATGCCCTCTCTATATATTTATAGCCTAATTACTCCTAGTTACCTACATATGACTCTGTTTAATACTTTTCATGCCTCACGTTGGCTAACAAGCTGCAGTTTAACACAACTCCATATTTCTGAGGCTTCAGGCTAGATTGGTGAGAAGGAAACATGACTATGTACAGAAACAGTTAGATTTATAAACAAGTAACTGGTACCAAAAAAACTGGAGAAAGCACCAAAGCATTTCTCAAGCTGATAGCATATTAATTGCATAACTCCCTTTTATGTAACTAAGTATAAAAGACATTTTAATAACTATAAAAATGAAAGCCAGAGTCTTTCAAGAACTGAGGAATCTTCCAGGCTTGAGTTAACAGTTGCAAATGTCCTTAGCACAGAGGACGCTTTGATACGCTACCACACCCCCCTCGCAGTTTCTGAGCAACCACTTTTAAAGGATGGGGTTGATGTCTGTTCTGTGGCTGGCGAGCTGGGTGAGAGTGGAGCTTCCCACGACGTCGCTGACGGAGGAGGAGGTCGTGATGGTGTTGTGCTGGATGACTTGCTGCTGGGAGCAAGCTGGGACCGGGCTGGCGGGAGGACTGCTCTCGGGACCTGGGAAAGGGGTGAGGGCACAGAGACAACACACATTCAATTATCCATCCGAGTAACGAGCCCAGGTTGGGTGACGCTCCTGGAAAAGAGATGTACTAGTATGGCAGCAATACTAACAACCTGAGGCATGCACCAAGTCCCAGGATTTCAAAATACACAGATATCCAGTGCTCTTTGTCTTCCGATCTTTTCCAGTTTTGTTTTGTTTTGTTTTGTTTTTCACCTTTTTTTTTTTTTTTTTCTTTTCAGGAAGCTTCTTTGACATCAACCTGACTGGGACCTTGAAAGAAGTCCAAGACCTTAATGTGTATGAAACCAATGTCAGGATAAAAAGCCTGATATCTAAAGGTCTATAAAATCAGTTCAGATGCTTAAATGCTTTATTTGCTCCAGCAGGAATCAAAATTAGAGTGCGGTGCACTGCAGCACGGAAAATCTAATTCAAGCAACAGTTGATAGGCATATAACGCAATTATGTATTTTTTCTTTGAGTACAGTTAAAGAGCCAGATGCATAGTGATGCAGAGAAGACAGAAAAGGGCTCTATTTTAGGAGAATGCTGCAATCTAGCAAATATTAACCCTGAGGCTCTTCTGCGCTGCTGTAGAACCAAGCAAAGAATTTGTCCCTAAATTACCACACTCATAAAATGCATCAACTAGACAGAATCGATTTGATGTCTCCATTAGATGAGATTTTTTGAAAAAAAAATTAAAGATAAATGTTAAAAAAGAGTTGACAAACCTTGAAAACCTGCACCACGCCTGGTCTGCACCACTGTCAGAGCAGTACCATTTTTGCCGGAGAGGACTGTAATGTTTTCCTTTATAACTTTCCTTTAGAGAGTTATTTTAAGGTGCTGGCAGCACTGCACCCAGGAGGACTCTTGCAGGTTTGGAGCTGTGAGTTCAAGCAGGATCCTCCACAGGGGGGTGAGCATTCATCCGTGTGCCTCTCCTGGCTGTAGTGAGAGCGGGGGAAGCTCTGACACAGCTCTGCTGTGTGGGATGCAAACCTGGGCTTTTTTCGATTTTCAGCAGGGCTGGATAAATAAGGGCAGGAGATCGGATGGCTTGGATGATGTTTGAGAAGACAGGTTCAAGTGAGAATATGACACAGAAGGGGTTCTGGAGGGAAGAACTGGAAACTTTGCTTTCGTGTGAGGAGTGTAGAGGCTGCAAACATACCAGCTACTTACTTAGATATCCTTGCGATTCTTTCTGCATAGCTGTTATCGGACAGTCTTTATGCGTTAACAATAACTGTTTCAGCTGTGCTACCTCATTTTTCAGCATGGAAACCTCATTCTAGAAAAGAAAGAGAGGGTTTGGTTTGCCACAAAGCTTAAACCATGCTCTTCCACAAAGTTTAAACCCAAGACAGACCCTGCTCCACAAATTCAGAAGAATGGCAAAAATGGCACTCAGTGCTCTTGTGTTGGGTTTGTATTAACATTTGACTGTGACATTACAACTTCTTCTGAAGGCAATTTGGCTTCCAAATTTGATGGCATAAACCGACAAGTGAACTAACCCTTCACATCACCAGAGATACTTCAAGCAGTGTTTTAACCCGCTTTTGGAAATATTCTGGCTCTCTGCACTGGGACAGGGGGACCAGACCTGCGGGGGGGAAATAGTAGCGTGACATGCTGGGCAGCGTGGTGGCAGGGCTGCTGTCACCTACAGTGTGCCACCTACTGATACCTAAAATTTTATGGTTTCATTATGTCTCTGCTGTGGCCAGTGCCTGGGGGCTGCTCATACCTCTGTGTTTCGAAGGAGTATTTCTGGGGGGAGTGTCATTATGCCAATAGTCTTTCTGCTCTTGGCAGCACAAAGGCACACCTGTGGATGGGGCAGAAGTACTGTGTCTATCCTAAGAAGGGCACCACCACAAGAAGGTTTTTCATTATATTAATTCAGGGTACTTTCATCCGTCCACTTCATTCTTTTCCTTACTGGCCAGCTGATCTATTTACACTCCTATCTCACTGGCTTTGAATGAGGGTTTAGCTACATGCCCTGCTCTGCAGAAGTCTTTTCCAGCCAGGTTAATGGCACTTCCAAAAAAAACCCAAACAAAACCAAAAAAGCAGTGACAAGAAAAGAAAATAAATACAACCCCATCTAGCGAAGGCTTCTAAATCCCAAGACAGCTTTTTCCTGGCTTATCCTGCTAAAATGCAATTATTTCTCTAATTGAAGCACACACATCTTGACGAATTGACTTTGATTATGCCCACGGTGCCACTAGGAGCCGGCTGTGCCGGGGAGCCCCAAAGGCGGCAAGGACCCTTCGGCACCGCCAGCCCTTTCGAGCACAAAGAGCCCCTCTGTGTCCTCGGGGGCGCAGACAGTGGCTCGCACCTGAAGCTGCATGTTTGTCTGGGTGAGCTCTTCTGCTTTCTTTTCCAATGACATCACCCAGACCTTCCTCTTCTGTCTGCAGCGTGTGGCGGCGGCTCGGTTCCTTTCCAGAAATTTCCGCCTCCTCTCATCCGGGTCTTCGTCCACCACCCTCCTCCGGCGACCTCCGGTCGGCTGCGGCGGCTGTATTGTCTGCGTGGGCTGCATCTGCTGCGCCGCCGGTGAAACCTGCTGGGGGAGAAGAGGTTTGGCATGGGGTGCTGAAGGGGGTGAAGTTATGGAGGGTGATGCTGAAAGGGGAAGGGAAATCTCACACGCTCGTCCTGCTCCCCAGCGAGGTTTGCAACAGGCTCACATTGAAAGGCTGTGCCAGATGCCACTGAAATTAGCTGCTGGCAAATCCTTAACATTGGTCAAAGGGGAGACTTTTTTTAAATGATCCCCTGAAAATTAGTAGGGAAAATATTTTTCCCCTTACAGTTAGTTATTAACAACACTCACTTAGGTACTTTCTCTGCCACCATCTATTTTAAACCTGAAATTTCAAGTTTCTCTCAGCAAGTTTCAATCAAAGCAGAGGACTGTAGTGGCCTTACATCGGTTCCAATTTCCACCAAAATTTTAGGACATTTCTATTTCACAGGCTCCCCATCTCCATTGCACACTTTAGCACCTCTGGAGATGGAAGCAGCAGCGCTCTTTGCACCTGAGTGGAACTGGGAAGTCGCAGGCTGGGATCATGCAAGGCTAGCAGACCTCAAGGCCCCTCAGCTGGGGGCAAAAGAAAGGGTTTTAGTACCTGAACTCAAATTTACATTTTTGTATCCCTGCACTGCATGGAGAAGGGACATTCCCCTTATCATGCGTTTCCATTTGAACCCTGTATGCTATACTTCTTTTTACTCAGCAGCCTGGCTTTGACAGTAAAGGCACGCCACATCCAGCCCTGATGCTACAAAACTATGGAAAAATATGTATTATGCTTTTTCAAGTGCAGGAGAGTATTGATCCTCCTCCTGAGAGTAACTGGCCCACGCCATTACAGAAAAGGCGCGTGGTGGGGGCAGCCCTACATAGTCCGTGCTCCAGCTTCTGGGAAGATGAAACACATGCCCATGTCCCTGTCAGGAACCAGCATCAGACTTTAAATCCAGCTGCCTGAGAACAGCCAGCTTTTGGATTGCTTTGCTGCCTCTCCATGGAACCTGGGCCATGGGGTCTGGATTGCACTGGGGGCTCTGGAGCCCAGCCCAGGGGTCCCATGCTGGCGCCCCACAGGAGCCGCTGGCGCTGATCCCGTCGCTGCCGCTCCTCATGCTGCAGCTGCCCTGGCACCATCTGGAACAGTCTGGAAACCTGAATTGTTGACTCAAAATTAACCCTCTTGTTCTGGCAAAGGCCCAAACCTCCAAGGTGCTTCCTTTTGACTCCAGGGAGTGGACGTGCTCAGCGCTTTGTCAGACTGAGCCCTGAATTTCAATTGCAGTAATTAACATGTGTTTGCCTAACACCTCTGTCTGTCTCAATTAAAATGATACTATCGTCTTGCAAGGTCGCTTTTCTGTCTAGAATCTTGCCACAAACTGTGAAGAGTTCGCACCCTTCCCCAGCTGACTTGTGTCAATTAAAGTGGCAATTTTATGTGTAATTATTCTGTGCATCTGATAGCACTTTTTGCAGAAAGCTGAATTTATTCCCAGTCAGGGAATCGCTCTTGCAGGAGCAGAAGTTTATTTAAAAAAAAGAAATCTAAAAAGAAATAAGCCTCCCTGCACGTCCTGATGATGTTTTGAAATTTCAGCTTGTATTCAGTCTGTATGCTCACTGATAAAATCTCCAGTCCTCTGTCCACATCGGGGATTGGAGCCCCAGGGCTATGGCAGCTGCAGTGGCTGCAGCCACCAGCACTGGGCAGGACCAGTGGCCTCTGTCCTTGTCCCCACCAGCATCCCCGGGCTGCTGCTGGAGATCACTGCCGAGGGATGCCAGCTGCTCCCTGTCTACCGAGGCTGGGCACGCCACCTCTTTAGCAATATGTCTAAGTGCAGAGGCCTCAGAGATCCCTTTTAACGTCAACATCTCACCAAAGGCATTTCTTTTTCTCACATAGAACACCTTTCAGGACTTCAGATAACTGTTATTTATGTTTCTGGGCACCAAACACTTTCCTTATGCCATTTCTCTCCTTTTTCATTTAGCTTTAAAAATGCTTAACTCTTTCAGTGGAATTTGCTACACAGGCAGAAAAAGGTAACTATATCTTTCTTTTTTTTTTTTTTTTCTCCTTTGCCCCCATATGGTCATTTTCTCCTTAATAACTAGTGAATTATTTTGGTTTCAGAATGTACCGCTCAGTCTTTGGGCAGCCAGAGTGCATTTTCAGAACAACAAAATCTTCTCTCCATCTTTGGCAGATATTAATTATAAAGGTTGCCATTACATCACTAATAATGTCACGTGGGATAATTAACTGGCTCTTACTAGATAGCTCTTAACCCTGAAATCTTTTAGGCTCTTAGTAAATGTCTAAACATCATTCTCTAGCAGTATTTTCTTGCTCTGCCTATGGACACATGTGCATATATTAAAACTGAGTGGGGGGTTTGTTGTTTTAGAGGATGCTAATCACATATCCATAATCAAGACAAATGTAGGACAGCTAACATAATGAAAAAACAACATCTACACCTCTACTCTGTTTAACCTATCACTCTG
Organism: Columba livia; assembly: GCF_036013475.1. Taxonomy (NCBI): domain Eukaryota; kingdom Metazoa; phylum Chordata; class Aves; order Columbiformes; family Columbidae; genus Columba; species Columba livia. The sequence continues at coordinate 37,215,448 of NC_088603.1, read as the reverse complement.
TCAAGTTCAATATGAATAAACCTTCATGGGACCAACACAAGAATAACAGTATCTTTTTTGTAGTAGTTCAGGCAACACAGCTATAACTTGATAAAATATCTCTTTCTCAGAAAGATACCTATCAGAAGGTGATTTCTGTTTTTACCCTTGATCCGATATATCTCTCTGTTCTTTGCAACTTACCACAAAACTAATACCTGTTCATTCATTCAATGAAAGTGTAAGTCCCTATGCTCCCATGTATCAAAATGGCAGCCGAAAAGCATGAAAAGAATTCTGATGTTAGAGAAGGGTGTGGTGTAGACTAATGAATAAGGAGGTTAATAATTAGTAAAATGCGCCATAAAATTAATGTCTGCTGGAGCAACCTAACCTCCAAAGAGGCCATTACCATGGGGACCGTGGATAAGCTTAGAAAGTAATAACCATTTGGTTACTACTCACTAATACCTTATCTTTCCCCAATTAAGGCACCAATTCAGAAGTCACTATTGCCTTCGCACCATGGGAGCAGATGCAAGAGCTGTGCTGTCCCGGGGAAGCTGCTGACCCTAGGAGTCCTAGTTTGACTCATCAGCCATCACCTTCCATTCCTAACCTCTTGGTGACACACCTATGGAAAGCTAAGGACGTCCTTGATCCCTGATGGGGGCCATTGTCTCCAGTGACACACTGTGCATGGCAAAGCTCATCTGCCTGCACAGGCCCAGCTCCAGAGACTCTGTGGTGCTGGGACACAGGGTGAATCTGACATATATCTTCATGGCTGCCCGTCAGCCCACCTACCTTGGTGCCCATACCTCTTCTTGCCTGCTTGCAAGGCTTTTGGGAAGCCTAGCTAGCAAGCAATACAAAGCGCAAGAACTCTAGGCTGTCCTAACTGGAGTGAGCATAAGAAAGGCAGGGAACTCCTTGAGTGGGCCCACAGGAGGGCCATGAAGATGATCAGGGGACTGAAGAACCTCCTGTATAAGGACAGACTGAGAGAGTTGGGGTTGTTTAGCCAAGAGAAAGCACTGGCTCCAGGGACACCTTATAGCAGCCTTCCAGTACTTAAAGGGGTCCTACAGAAAAGATGGGGAGGGACTCTTTATCAGGGAGTGTAGTGACAGCATGAGGAGCAATGGTTTTAAACTGAAGAAGGGTAGATTTAGATTAGATATTGGGAAGAAATTCTTTATGGTGAGGGTGGTTAGACACCAGAACAGGCTGCCCAGAGAAGCTGTGGATGCCTCATCACTGGAAGTGCTCAAGGCCAGCCAGGATGAGGCTTTGAACAACCTGGTACAGAGGAAGGCGTCTATTGTTCATGGCAGAGGGGTTGGAACTAGATGATCTTTAAGTTCCCTTCTGACCCAATGCATTCAATGATTCTATGACTCAACACCAGCTTAAGCAGCACATAAGTTAAGAGGAAGGAGCAGCTGCAGCATACTGGCTCATTGATCTGATCCTTAAAACTGGGAGGTTTGTTTTGTCTTGTAGCCGTGTTTTCTCCTCACCTGTTAAAAGTGTTAATATGGATGTTTTAAGCAGTTCTCCATATGTGATATCTGACTCCCTTACCTGCATTAACATGTTTATCCTCTCTACCCCTTGTTGAGGTGTCAGTACTATAACCCTTGTTTTAAAAGCCTCAGAGAGGTTAAATGACTTCCTCTATCCCATCCATGGGGTCCTCAGTCTGCTAAGCACAACTTCATCTTTACTCTCTCATGGATATCCAAGACAGCCATCAGGTTACTTTAGGTTTCTCTGTTATGAGATAATGTCTTTTTTATTGGAGTTTTAAACAACTCTGAGGAAAATAACTCATTAACAGATGGGAAAATAATTGAATTCACAAAGTAAAAACTGAACTAAACTTAGGAAAGCTCTGGACATCTTCTCACAGGGGAGTCTGCTGCTCTCTTATTTACACTGTTTCGTTAAAGCTGACAATTCATTTTACATTAGCAAATGCTTTAGGGAAATCCCATGTGCTTGCAGCCTCTGCAATAATAAAGCTAAATGTTAGTAAATAGTTAATGTTGTGGAACACTAGGATGTCAGCCAAATCCTCTCGTTTTCTTTAATGTTTTCTAAGAGCTTGTCTGAAAGGTATTTGCAAGCAACACAATACTTTTCACAGATTGAACTTCTTATGGCTGGCACTCCTCTTTGTCCTCATTCTATTCACTGCCCACTTGCCCTCCTTAAATTTGTTCCCCTGACCTGACATGTTATAGTCATGTCCCCCAGAGCTTTATTATTCTTGTGTGATCCTGATTCAGAAGCCTATAATCTTAACACATTAATAGAATTCCACTTAAAAATGACTCTGCTAATGTCTGTGTTCACTAGTTCAAGAAACATTCAGTTCAGGTATTGAATTATCCAAATTGCTGAAGCCAATACCCGGTCCAAAAACTGAGACCTCCATCTCATTCAGTGGAGACCATCACTGAGTTCGCATCACTTGAATCCAATTTTAAATTGCTTTCCAGGTTTAAATCTCTCTCCTTGGACTGGCTTCACCATCTGTTTCTCCTGACACAACATCTACCTACTATTGCCTGTGCTCTCAGCTAATCTTGGCTTTCTCTCATACTCTGTAGCTGGGGGCTTCTATCTCCTCCACAGGGTCTGGATCCCTTCTTCTTGTCCTCTAAGCCAGTATATCTGACCTTAAACCAACCTCTACTACCTCCAGTCTTGGCAGGAAATAAATAGCTCATTAGGTTCTGTGAGGTTAGTTACTTATACACACACAGTTCTTGCTTTGAGTATGCACATGAAGTGCCATTTTACTTCACTAAAGATTATACTATGTATTTCTGCAGGTAGAACACATACAGCTCTTCAACTCTTGGCCTGAGAAGTTTAGGTTAAAGCACATTAAGCAACATATATAATATGCTAATCTCCATAATATACCTCATCCATAAAAGTATACGTGGCAATTTGCAGAGCTCAGAGCACTGAAAAACCTTGGAGCTCCTTACAAAGTAAGATATTACAAATGTCTGGCAAATTAAGCAACAAAACAAGTTGTTGCTTCACTCTGTTTTCTGAATAAGTTTGTGTTTCTCCACCACTGGTAGCAGACATTTATGAGTGGCCTAAGGGGCTTGTACTTAACAAGACATGCATGCAAGAAGAAACAATACAGGGATCAGGCTTTAACTCTATGTAACAGCAAAATTCAGTGATGCAGCATGGCACAGAGGTCTACCTGTGCTTGTCCGCCAGAGTGCAGCGGGGGGTGCGGCGAGGTCTGGTGATGTGCCGGGTGCGTGTGGAGGTGCGAGTGGGAGTGGTGGTGGGGATGATTCTGCTGGTGGTGAGGCTGAGGATGAGGATGGTGCGCTGGATGCTGGTGCTGATGTGGGTACGAGTGATGAGGTGGCAGCGTCTGGTGCTGATGAGGATGTGAGTGCATGTGGTGGTGTGGCGCCTGGTCCTGCCGTGAGCTCATCATTTCCATCATGTGGCCCATGGTGTTCATGTTCCCGTTCGACATGGCGGCAGGATGATGAGTCAGCGCTGCCTTCAGTCTCTGGAACAGAACAAGGCAGAAAATTCAACATTCATACATGATGATCTCAGCAATCAGAATAAGATTTCTGCTGTTGTAGAAATGGTGCCTTGTCCTGTGTTTTGAGATTTATTTAGTTTTTGCTTGCTGTTCCCTTGATAAAAGACATCTTATTTCAGTTTGAGAAAGAACATATTCTTGGGCTCTAATCTAGTTTTCCACTGTAAGTATGTAAAGATATAAACATGTGAACTGAAATTTAACAGTTACATATTTCCTACTCTGCTGCTGAGGAAAAATAACTGGCACTCATCCTTTTCGGTTTGGCCAGCTCAGTAGTGTTAGCTTCATCAAGCTTGTATTCTTGCAACTTTTAAAAATGAATGTCTGATTAAAATAAACATGAAACAAAGTTTCTTTCTTGTTTTTACTACAGATATTATTTAAAAGACTTTTTGATAAATATATTGCATTGTTATGTTTTCCAAATTCAGGCTTGAAAATATGTTACAGTTGCACTAGCACCCAACCTGTTCTTTCATCAGAAAGATGGGAAAATAATGAAGGTGATCTCAAACTGACCCTCTTTCTTTGCTGGAAGTACAAATGTCTGCTGCGTTGTTATCACATGATAATCCCTCTGTTTTGTTCTCCTCATGTTTTGTACTGTCACTAGATTGGGCCCTGGTGTCCTGTCAAGGGCAAAACTCCCTTTAATATTAATGGCATTTGTTCACTTTTACCTGAACACCACCAAAGGTAGAGCCTGACAGATGTCAGCTAGGAGAAGAGCTCCTTCCAAACCCACAGAAACCTCCTTTGCAACCATGGGTTCTGCGCCTTGCTCAGTGTACAACATTCTTTACAGGAAGCCACCCAAGACCTCTTCACCTCTTTATATTTCTGAAGAAGTCGACGTAAGCTTGGTGTACTCTCAATAATGCAAGTAATTAGCAGAAAATGGAAGAAAGGAGGTCCACAGTATCACTTGATGCCAGACTAGCATGATCTGAATAACCCATCAACTAGCTCATAATTAATTATCCAGCCAGAGGATATAATGAATAGCAGATAGCTCATCAGTAAGAGATGCCACCTATAGGACAGCCAGCAAGAAACAGCAGTGGTAGGAGGAGCAGAGGTCTGCCTTTCCCCATAGCAGTATCTGTGGGTCACAGATGACAGTCAGAAGATCCTACAAGCCAACGTGGCTAAAATCCACCAGCAGAGTTTTGTCTTTAAAGCAAAGAGAGTGACTGCCAGGACGCTGGGAACCTATACACTGCAATTTCAATATACTTTGTATTGAAATAACATCTGTCTGCGCAAGGCCACAGGTAAAGGCTCCTATGTTCAAAGCTGCTACTTCGTTGTGTTTGTGCACTGGGGAGTGAGGACAAAAGTAGTTCTTAAGGAGACCAAAAAAACACCAAACACAACAAAACCACCACCAACAACAAAAAAGGCAAAGTTGTGGAAGGCAAAAAAAAATAACAGGCTCAATTCAAAGTACCATACTCAAATTTTTGTATCCCACAAGTTATTGCAGACTTCAAGAAGGTCATTCCACTGAGGCACACTAACAGATCCATTATTCCAAATTCGATGGCTTAGTTCACTAATGATCAAATGGCTGAACAAGACTTATTTTTTTTTTTAACGACACATTTGCAAAACACATAAAAGCCTCAATTTGCCTGAAGGAAAACTAGACTGATGACTTTTAAGAAGTTTCTTTAAGAAAGCCTATCAAACCACGACTGCACTACAGCATGTATCACAACCTGATGAGCTTCTCAAAAAGACTGAGGCAAGTATGGCAGCGAGGTTAAATGCCTCCTTCCCTACCTCTAAGGTCAGAACGGAGCTCAATCTAATATCAGTAGCAGTAACCCATCCTAGGTATAAAACAGAGGATTTGAGCAGCTGCTGTCCCTAACTTTTCTGACTTTAAGTGCCACCCTGGTTGCTCAAGTAGCTCTTCACAATGCTCAGAATTACTGGTGTTACGCAGGAGTGTATTAGGAAAAATAGGGAAAACAACACGTGAAAAAGTCAAGTGGTTCGGCACGTCATTCTTCAAAACTCTCTAAGACCTTTTTTGAGGGGCTGAGCCATCATGCAGGTCTAAGCCAAAGCACCAACAAAAGCTGTCACAAGTTTGAATCAAAATGCAAAAAACCCCAAACTCTTATTAGCCAGCAGTTTTATAAGTGATGAATACTCAACAAAATATACCAACGCTATATTTGTCAAAGAGATCTGAAACTGAACTACAGCACGTCTTATTCTAAACTGCAGACTTTCAAAGTCAAAAAGAAAAAAAAAAAGAGGGAAAAACTGAATCTGTGAATAAACATTATTTTTTTTCAGCTGTAAAAACTGCGGCTTATTAGCATGGCAAGACTTCAAGGAGAATAAATTATTTTGTTTTCTTTCCATAGCCCCTTCTACTACATCCATTTATTTGAGATAGCAAATCAAGAGAGACAGTGAAAGGTCTGATGTGCAGCTGGTTTCAGTCAATAGGGGTCATTTCCATTTGGTCTGTGTATTTTACAAGCTCCTTGTTCACTGTTCCCAAAGGGAGGGTGGGCCAGCTGCCCTGGATCCCAGTCCTGGTAAGAAACCAGCTCTACCTCATCCTGTCCCAGCATGGCCACAGCCATCGCCCAGCCCTCGCCACCCTTTAGCTCCGTGCTTGGATCTGCCTTCACATTGATCTTTCATTAACTTTCACTGCTGCCCACCAGAAACATTTGGGGAATTATAAACTTGTTTGTTTTTTGGGGTTTTTTTGGTGTTTTATTTTATTTTATTTTATTTTATTTTATTTTATTTTATTTTATTTTATTTTATTTTATTTTATTTTATTTTTATTTGGTCTTCAGTGAGATCAGTTGTTTTGGGTGTTTTAGTTAGAGCACAGGGAAGGAGGGGCAATTACCAGAATGTGGTGAACTATTTGCATTGAGTATGTGTAGAGCTGGGAGGGCAGGCTGCATTTTTGTTATCGTTCTTTTTACGTGTGCTAATTGCAAACAGCTGTTTTAGTTTAGCATCAAATAAAATCTGATGGCATCAAAATTGAGCTAGCTGGACTGACCATGTTAGCAAATCACATCTAGAATGAAACGATAAGCCAGGACCCGATCCTGCGGCCATTCAGACTTTCAGGAACTGTGTGACTGACTTCAGCAGAGCCTGCAGGTACCTGGCAGTTTGCAAACTGGGGCTGGAACAGAGGGCTCTCACCAAAAGCTGAAATTTCTGCTGACTTCAGTGGCAGTGGTCTTTTAGGGCACAATTCCTCTTAATTGAAAAAAAAAAATCCAATTTAAAAAAAAAAAAAAAACAACAACAACAACCACTAACCTCAAGCCAAGAGGAAATGCAGGTGCTCACCTTACCTGGCTTTTGGCCCTTACTGATTACTTTTATTATTTCATCAAAGTAACATAGTGACCAACAGCAGTTACAGCTGATTTCCACTTGATTATGACACTTCCATTAATGGCTGTCACTGACACATACACGAGAAATCATTTCAGAGAACAGCCTGCTTTGCCTCTGATAGAGTGAATAAAGAAAATTCCCTTTTGACCCTGCAGGAAACCAGAAGCACATAAACTCCTACCTTTGATGCTTAGGAGGAAATAGAAACAGTGGATATTAGTGCTCCACAGGTGTGAGCATTGTGTTCACTCTGCTATTGCTCATGGCAATGCCCCTGACACACGTACTCTGAAGCCACCACACCAAACATAATATGAAGTTAACAACTCCAAGAAATTGTCATTGTACCTGGAAATTTGGGGGGGGGTTCGTTTGTTTTTGAAACAGACAGTTTTCACAGTGTTTCCTCTATCTAAAACCTGGCATCATGGTGCAGTGAAATGCTTGATGTTTCTTTATATCAACATAGATGATAATTTATTCACTGAACATCTTTGGGTAAACCCTAAGTCTGCCAAAAATGGGCTGCAAGCATTTGGGATCACGGATGAAAAATATCAGCTTCCCCAACACCTCTGCAGTTCAGGATCTTGCTGTTTTCTCATTTTTCTCTATCATGACATGTATTCCAAGGATACCTTGTTTTTTGCTCCCCTTTTCTTTCTCCAAAATTGCTATTGAAAAATAGCCAGCACTTTTTTCAGTTTCTTAGGAAGTAAAAAATGAAAGATAAAACTGTAAATTTGGAGGTTGCTTTTCCCACAACTAAAAACTCAAATAATTTTAGGGTTTCCATATGTGTATAAATATTTATAATATCTATAGCATGTTGTATTTATAGCACAACAGGCTGTACATTTTATATTATATGCCATAATCCATATATGACTATTAACTGCAACTTTCTCTTATTTATTTCTCAGTATAGAAATGACAAAAAACCCTCCAGTTTTACAGATGTAGTTACCTGAATGGTCTGTGTTTGCATCAAACAATAAGCTATTATGTCATCCAGATGAATTTTAGATTGGGACAGTTATGGGAGTCCTGGTTTTGAATAGGACTGAATTGTTCTGAATAACTGAAAAATTGTTCTGAGTGCATTGTTGCACTCAGAAAAACCTCTTCCCTTTCTGGTCTGCATGCCTCTAAATCCCTCTAAATTGGAGAAGAGACAGGACCAGCTGTAGTATCAGGTTAATGTCTACTATATTCTTATCAGGAGATTATTTCAGACTCCTCTAGGCAGAAGGAATATGATCTCACAGATATTTTCTTGCACTAGTGACTGTGATTCTAGTCCCTATTGCACAGGGGTGTAATAAGTTCCCCACAGAGGAGAGAAGAGGCTAGAGAGGGGTGGGAAATCAGAAAAAAAAACCCAGACATCAAGCATCCCCACTCATCTGCAATTAGGTAGCAATCTCAGGGTAAAAACCTTGATTAGCCGAACTTCGTGGCAAGCACACCATTGAGTTCGGTGGCACTAATATTTTCTCATCTGCAATCGTCAAGTTCTCTTTTTCACTTGTGCTTTTTTAAGCATCATATCCACGGTGAATACACGGAGTTAATCTGATGGCAACTAAAGCTGAGAACAGAACTTCAGCCAGCGTATTTCAGAGCGTCACACTGAATTTTTATCCTTTCCTCCAGCTACAAGTGCGATGAGAGAACTTAAGCATAAATGTTATTCTGGTCTTTTATAGTTGACTGCTTACAAGCATTTTACAGTGTAAATAACAGAAACCACTCTTCGCAAATGTTCCACTCACATTCATAAAAGCAAATTGGAGGCGATTCATCTCCACCCAGTAAGCGAACAGCAGATACTTACGAGCACATTTCAGAGACTGGCAATTAGAAAGCCTCTGATGCCACATTAAATACTTGTCTCTACGTTTCTTGTGCAGTAAAATACAGTTCTGTGTATGGACTGAAGGAGGAGTGAGACGTGTGTGAAGGACATGAAATCCAGAACTGAAGTGACACATTACACTAATGTAAAGAGAAAAGGGGGATGTATTTAATTCACAGCTCGCCAATAAACAGCGCCAAACTGCTAATCTTCTAATTATTCTCAGGCTGTTTGGCAAATCTGAATTATACTTTTCCCTTCCTTTGTGCTTTCTTCCCTACTTAGACGGATTTTGTAACAACACAAACAATGGATCGCCATCCAGCCTTCAGCTCTGCTTAGCCTCTAATAAAAACAACAAATTTGCTCCCTTGTCCTTCCAAACGCAAACTGAATTAAACTTCAGCAGAAAGCAGCGAGAATCAACTGCAAACAATCAAAGCAGCAATAAAACTAATAGACACCATGCTGCTCAAGGACGGGTCAGCTGCAAAAGCTGCTCCAGTGTCCCTGAACTCGGGGCACGCAGGAGCTCCAAGCAGCACAGCCACGCTTGGCGGTGACATCAGTCTGAGTGACACCTCGCCGGAAGACTGCCAGCTTTAGGTAACACAATGCAGGTCGCAGCCAGGGTGGCCCAAGGGTACTCGGCCAGAATTGCCGTCTTCTGGTGACAGCATTTCATTGAGAAAGGCCACAGATCCAGGGACAACAGAAAACACGATGGAGTTTACATCTCATCGCCACCCTGTAATTTCCGTCTGTTTATTTCAAGCACCTTGTGAAGGAGACAAGTGTCATTGTCCTTGTCAATGCACCACCTTCTTGAGGATTAGAAATAGAAAAATATTAAGTTCTCCATTCCTATTCTACACATATTTTTAATGAACAAGTCAATTATAATCAAGGCAGAAAATACAGTAAAATTATAGTTTGTACTTCTCAATGTATACTATTTCTTGCATGAATCATTTCTCTATGCAGTGTTAAATAACTGGATTTGATTTGCACAGGAGTCAGGAAATGTAAAGTTAAAAAAATCAGATCCCTAATTCCCATCAAGTCTAAGTCAATCCCTGCATGTGTATCCATGACAAGGGATATTTAATTATGTAATCACACAACAGACAGCAAAGTGATTTATTACTGGCAAATGGTGTTATATAATTTCAACATACAATACCAATGGAAGGATCCAAAAAATACAAGCAACTTCTGTCTAATTTCCCCTCTGTGTGCCAGAGTCCAAAAGCAAACTTGCTACTTAGCTGCTACCTACCCCTGGAGGGGCAGGTTTCTGACAGCAAAATGTTTGACATTTGGGGAATTAAGTGCCTGTGCTTGCTGTCAGTAGGCAGGCACATATCTAATTGCCGTCCTAATTCTCTAAATAGACAGTTTTTGCTTAATTACTCTGTCAGATTCATCTATGGGATATTCCCATGCATGCTAGGTTATCACTTCGGAAAACACAAAAAATGGAGGCGTCAATAAAATCACTCAATGTTAACAGCACCCTGCAAGGAAGTGGGAAAACTTGGACTCATGGGGACCTGAGTCTGTACTGTCTGTATGACACATCTGTTCTCTAACTCCTGTATTAGAACTTATTCCTACACGAAGAAACCACAGGCGTTCTTCACATTGGACATAAAACACTCTGGCAAAGGGGCCGGAGCTCAGCTCTTCCTCACTCCCACAAGCAAATGCCATGACAAATGCCCCCACCATCTAGTACAATGCAAGTGGCAAGTACTTGTTCAACAGTTGCATTGGTATATATATATATATATATCTAGCCTGAGCCCGCAATGAGCATTTATGAATGTATTTAATAGGCAAAGTGGGAATCAATTTCAGAGGAAATTTGGGGAATTTCCTATGCAAGCCAGATATGGAGCAAATCCTCAGATCAGAGCACTCTGGAAAGAACACTGTGGGTTTTAATATTTTAATCTAGAATCAAAGATCAGACAAAATTAGCACCACAAAAATCTATCTCTGCAGAAGACTGCTCTGGAGCCTCAAGACCCCTTATAGAGTGATCTCAATTTCTTGCTGAGGATGCAAGCTTGTTGCTTTCTTTTTCCCTCTCATGAGCAGAATATACACACCAAGAACATGAGAAAGGCAGGTTCAAAGTCTTTCTCTGTCGGAAGATTTCTGAACTTTCATTGCCCACCTCTCGCTAAGGTTCATTATGATTAAGTCATTCTTATTCAAAGAAAAATGCCATCCAAGTATATAAAATTTTAGTGTTTTGGGTTTTTTCCTTTACTGGTGTGATTTTTAATACTCGTTTTTCCTGGATTAAACCCAGCACATTTAAAGGGCTACTAGCAAGCCAGAAATGAGATACATGTGCACTTAAAAGCACTTCAATTTCATCCCAGATGTGCAGTGCTTAAGGGTGTATACACATACACACACACACACACACACACTGACTGTGTAGAGGATACGGTCTGATCTGTAGATTTTGTTTCAAGACTATACCAACCAGACTCTGAAACATAAAACCAAAGTCCTGACCACTTACAGCCATTAGGGATCCCAGGGCTCTTTGTGAGAGTATTGATGTTCATTAGCCTATTGGTCCGACTGGAGAATTCAGTGCAGGTAATTAGACATTGTCTCATTACCATGCACTTTCACATAAAGTTATTTTTCTCCTTCATTTCTAAAATTAAGTGATTCCTGAAACATTTTTAAAGTATTCATGGATTGTTTTTTTTTCTGAAGAAGTAACTACAGTTTTAAGTACAATACAGGAACATATAAAAATGATAATGTTCTTACAGGCTATTTCAACTTTTTTTTTTTTTTTTTTTAAAGCTGAATTCCACCATTTGACCCTCAAAAATTAAAAAAAAATCTATTTTGGCAGACAACTTTCAATTATCTGCCCGTTAAAACCTAGTGACTATTAACCTTTTAAATGGATGCACTCATGTATGGCATGTAGTACATAGGTACTAACCATAAGGAGTGTGAACAGGTTCATTTTGCATCAGATACCCCTGTTACAAAATAAATGTAACCTATGTTGAGTGTTGTCCGCATGGATATAACAAATATTCAGCACTCAACATATCAGTGTTGATATGTACTGTCCTTTTACACCCTCATGCAAGGTCTCTTATGCCCTCCAGCCTTTCCCCATATTCTTCCACTGACTACAATCCTCGAGCTGCTGCCCTCCACCGTGTCCCCTTTGTTCTTCACCTGCAGCGCCATCCCCTCCATTCCCACACAGCTCAAGTTGCTGCCTTGTTTTCCACTACCCCGTGTGTATCAACCGCTTTTAAACAGCAGTATCTTGGGTCAGGCGTGTTGAATTTCAAAGCCACTTGAGGCTCTAGGAGCAGTAAAAGCTCAACCCATCTACGAGATACCAGTTAGCTACTCTATCAGTTCCACAAGGTTTTTTAATACACTTTAGGATAGCTACAGTGTGAAACAAGACATTAGAAAAATCAAACCTCAAAATATTTTTTTTCCAGTGGAAAGAAGAAAGCATGACTGTAATTTATACTAATAGGCTTTACTTTGTGTTTGAAGGGGCTAGGAGAGCATCCCCACACATCCCATGGATGGGCTGACAAGCAATGGCTTACTAAAATGCAATATTTCATCTGCTTACTCTCTTCTAGATTGTATCCTTACTCTTTGGCAATACTGCTTTTTAGAGAAATGTGTCACAGCAAATCAAAAAACAACCATCTCCAGGGAAGGGAAGGATGTTTCCTGCTTGGTAAGTCATTGACTCATCCTGCCGCTTCTGGACAGCTGGATTTGGCTTTCCTACAGCATGTACCACAGGATGCAAACAAACCTGCACAGGTCAGGAGGCCTGGATAGACCCACAGTTGCAGTGGTTGTCACACAAGCAGGATTTCCTTTCCAGTATTGAGTGACAGGTACAGAGTACCCTGCCTCACTTGATTGTGGACTCTTCCCTGTCTCTCCTGCCCAAGGCAAAGAAGGAAGAAATAACCACATAAGGGCAAATTCTTGGCAGAGATGCTCTGCCTGGGGACAGGCAGGCAGAGGGTCCCCACAGCACCCTGCACCCTGAGGGAGGCAGAACAGGTCGTGTGTTGGGTAAGCATCCCTCAGAGGGACGGGTGATGCTACACCCAGACACGTTCCCACAGTGTCTTCTGAAAAGAACATCAGGGATCCAGCTACTCCTGCTATTACCCTACCTTCCTTCTTGTTAATATTTCTTGTGCACTTCTACTGAGTGTGGGAGAAAGGCATAAATACCATCTTGTTTTGGTGCTTAACACATCTTCCTGTCTCTTCTCTCAGCCTTGCTGACAGCATTATCCATCTTCCTGACACCACCATTGTCTGATTCATTTGACACATGCACCAGAAAAAAATGTCGTGTTCTGAACAAGATCACAATGCTGTGATCTCATTCCCATCCCAGACTTGTCAATGACTCCACAGCACCTCCCATTTCTTGTTGCTTTAGAAAGAGAGGGACCAGGAAGACTTTCCAGCTTATAGAGGAGAGGTGTGAGGGAACCCAGCAAAGAAACACAAACACACAATTATGTTGGAAATCCAGGCAATGCAATAGAAACTTCAGCTATTTGCCGCTTACCTACAGTGTGAAACAGCAAAATCTTTCTTGTCTCCTGTTACTTGAGGCTGTTGAGGCACTCTACATAGATATGTGTTATTTCCAAAAGGGAACAGCACTTTGAGAGGTTATGGCAGGGGCATCCTGACTGTATTACGGAAATTGCTGAGTCCTCTGTCTCATTGTTTTATTCTCATTTCAAACTAAAAAGCCTTGTGTACTACCAGCCTCTGTGACATTCAGGACTAGGACTGTGATAAAGTTGTCCCTTTCAGCTGTCACACCAGCAAGACGGTGTAAGGCTTCATCACGCCTTGTTTCCTCCTGTTCTGTCGCATCACTTGTTGCCCCTCATGTGTGGCTTCTGTCTTGGCCACAGGAGCTCACAACTTAAGGGCAATTAAGAGACTGCTGTACCCTGGCAGCTGGGGCATGGGCAGTCTCACCCCAAACAAGTGCCCCACACTCCCGCAGCCTCCATCACACTTTCCCAGGGAATGCCAGCATCCTACCATCGCCTGCAGCCTTAATAACCCATTAGCAGCCTTGCCAAATGAGTTACTCTCTCACGGCTACTTTGGAGATCTGCCAAAAAGAAAAGGGGAGAGGAGGGTGGAGGCAAACCAAATTGGGGGCTTGGGTAGATGGGGGGAGAAGAAAGGGGGGGGGAAAAGCTGGAGAGGAAAGGTTGAGGCAGCTAATTTTTTCATTTTTTCCCTGCGGTTAAAGCATTGGCAGATAATTTATCACACATTTTGATGGTGCTCCAGCTGGCAGGGAAAAGAGCTATCTGTTTATTAATTCAATTAGCCTGCTTATTTATCAGTGGAGGTTGAGAAGGTGCAGTCACAGGCCAAACTCTGCCAGTCTCAGACTGCCTGCTGTCAGGCTGAGAGGATGACCAGAAATGGGAACATCCCAGCCTGGCTTCTCCAGGCAGTGCCCTCGTCACTGCACTATCTCAGGTCTCCTGAGGGATGAAAAGATAAAAAAAACCCAACAAAATTTAATAGCATACATGATGCACATCAATGAATGTGCAAGGTAGGCTTACAGCCAGAGCTGCACAGCTTTGCTGCCACCAGTTCAGTGCCCTAAAAGTATTTGTTATGTCTGATATTCTGCCCAGAACTGATCTTTTAATTCATTAGGATGGATGAATACACTCTGAATTACGAGTTCAATGGGGATAGTGTTCAGACCAACACAGCAATGCAGCACTGTGCTTCAGAGGGGGTAGGAGAGGGCAAGAAGGCTTCTGTCCAGGTACCCATCAACATTCGCCATCTTTGAAAAAGGGACATTTGTGAGGGAGGTAGAAAACAGAGGGGCAACAAAAAGGCCGTCTTTAGAATGGCACGGAAGTGTCCTGAACTAGGAAAACATTTTGGAGGCTGGAACAGTGGTGAGGCTGCAGCAAGGCCTCCCTGCTCTCTAACTGCAGGCAAGGTTAAGGCTGCTTTGGTTTTAGCCAGTGCCAGTTATTGTCACAACTTTCCCCTGACTCGTCCTCAGTTTGCCTGGCTCCAGCCATGGCTCACTTCTTTTCTTTACAGGGCTGCCTATCTAGGATTTCCAGGTTTCTTTCCCATTCATCAAAATGTCTAAGGCTTCTGCTGAAGTTCTGAATTCAGAAAACATTGTGCAAAATGCTGCTTGGAGACAACCAAGCCAAGGTGTTTCTAACCACACAAGGTATGTAAAAAATCCATGACGATGGAGCACAATTTCCCTATAGCCAAAAAACCCTCTCAGCTCCAGAAAGTGCAGACCATAACTTCCCTGCAATAATTTCTATGTAATGTCAATCCTGCCGAAAACAGTGTTTGTTTTTCTTTTGCTGCTTCTGTAAAGCATCCAGCTTCCTTTTCTGTCACATATAGACACAGTTAAAATACAGATGTAGTGGCTTCCAGTTTAGTCCTTAAAACACACCATGCAGCTTCCCATTCATACACATAAGTCCTGCGATCCTTTGACTTAAAAATGAGGCTGTTGACAAGGATAGAGAGGTCTCCTTGGGATAAGACTAGGTCGCACATGCTCTCAAATGCTGCTATGATCTTTCTTCTCATTCTGTTCCTACACCACCGGATGCTTAAAGAAAATTTGCATATTTTTTTTTCTTTTCTAAGTTTCTTAGAGGCATTCTTTCACCTTCTGAAATCTTGCAGGATGTTTCAAAGCAGGACACCATACCAAATTAGGATGGCAGCGAATGTTTCCACTGCAGGTGAGCTCACAGGAGCCTTTAACAAAAGATTCGCTAGAAACACATTGCCTCCACCCCCCCAGCTCCATGGCCAAGTTTGCCTTTCAGTCTCTCCTGGCTGATGATTAGTTTAATATTCTGAATCCAGATCCTGCTTGACAGATGATTCCACTACCACCAAAAGTTTAGGCCACATATCAACATTTTATAAATTCTTAATTTTCTCACTGCAGCCATATTGAACAGTTTTGTGCAAATGAGGCTTATAATTACCCAGATAAATCAGTCCAATGCAGTATTTCTTAGGATCTTTTTCAATTTTCTCCCTGGAGGATGGGATCCCATCTGCTTCACTACATTCAGGCTAATTGAAGGGCACTGACTTTTCCAAATGGATTCATTAATTACTCTAGCCAGATTCTCTGTGGGGTTCTTCATTCAGTGGGTGACACTTGGGCCGTACTACACCATCCACCCATGTTTAGCAATGTTGCTCTGATTCTCAGCTACGAGCTAAAAACATTTGCAGATGCGTTGGCAGGAATGGTTCTGGCCTTAACTGTACAGTGTTACAAAACAAATGTAATTCTGTTTCTCCTTTGCTTCTAATTTAATATGCATTCTGAATCTATAAATATTGTAACCATGGCTGTTTGAATATGTTTTACTCTTTGCCATCATAAATATAAGCAATGACCACAAAGAAGAAACAGTAACTTTACAGGTATTGCATTGCCAACAGCAGAAAAATAAGAGAAACAAGTATTTACTGTCATGTTGCAGAAAATCTGGTGAGTGTAGCAGCATATTGTGAAATTAAACTACTATAAATTAAATGCAAAGCTGCCCTGGATAATTCTGGGTCTGCATTAGTTTTATTTAGTACGGCAGCAACCTGTGTTTTCAATAAGTTCACATGTAATCATATTGTTCACTCAAACATCAGGTAGTTACCAAAGAAAAGTAAACAGCCATCTAGCAAAGACCAAACTTAAGATGAGGAAGGTGGTGGTGGTAATCTTCAGTCAGGAGCAGGCAGAAAGGAACCTTCCGGCAGTCACAGAGTCTGGCTCTGCTGGAAGGTTTATCAGCTTTCCCCAATAGCAGGCACAAATTCATGTTACTCAAAATACTTTATATTCTGAGTGCTTGGTTGGTTAATTCAGCTCTATGAGGAAACTGGCCTGGAAATCAATCGGTGACACAATCTGCTGTGAGCGAACACCAAGCCTTCACACTTTCCAGGAATCCCAAAGCATTTTGTATACATCGGACCCAACTGCAGAAGTTGCCCAGCCGCTTTGCATGGGTCCAAGCTGCCGCACCTCATGTTGCTTTAAAGTTGAACCCAATATCACTAAATGTGGTGGGATAGCCAGTTATCAGATCAGTGAACTACAACTCTGAAATTGTCCCAATATCATAGAAATCCTTAGTGGCAGAGCCAGAAATACAGTCCAAGAGCTGACTTGCTTACTAATAGGGAACAGTCCTGCTCCCTTTAACACTTTCTTCCCGATGGTATTGCGAGTCTCCAGGACACAATAAAGATCTGCCTTCTTGTGTGTTATTAGAAGCAACAACTCCACTTATGTTTATGAACAGACAATGGAAAATCTATATATATTTTAGCTTTAACTATGTGGTTGCTCTGGGCAGTTAATGTCATGCAAAGAAAAACCTAAGATACAATTAATCTAACAAATCAGTGAATGCATAATTCTTCTCATATAAAGCATCACAGATGTAAACAAATTACTCATATAAGTAGATCATGTACACAGGGATGTAGATCGGACCATGGGGATGTAAGTAGAGATGTACTTTGCTCTACCATTCAAGAACGAATTTCTCTTTGCTATCCTTTCCTTCTTGGGTCAGCAGCTGTGCTTCCCCAGAGCTCTGACTAAAATGGTCTTGATAAGGAGCTTCTTTTTTCAGGACAGAAAAACTCTCTCAAAACCTTTCCATCTGATTGCCAGCTTATCTCTTCTAAATGAGGTGCCCCTGCTCTCCCAGCAGCTAATAAATTTACTCCTTCGCTGGCCAGTACATCAAGCTACACATCCTCAAAGAGAAAATCTGAAGCAACTCTGTCAACACCCGGCAGGTGAGAGTTCTTCTGAATTTGAGTGTCTGACTATTTGATTTTTTTTCCTTATCATTTTGTTTGTCTCTCATCTCTCCCTGGTTTATAAACAACTGTCTAGTGGTCAAAAAGCAGGTCATAAATCGTTATCAAAGAAAAGTAAAACTAAGCAAGGAGCTGCATCTATTGCTGCTGCTTATTTATTTGTTTGCTTGGGGTTTTTTGCTGGGATTTTTTGTTTGGTTTGGTTTGGTTTTGGTTTTGTTTTGACAGACAGGCAGGCAGAGGGACAGGCAGGCAGCCTCCCAGCTGCAGGGTGGCTGCCTGGGGACTACAGAGGAGCTGGGCTGAAACCTGCCAGCTGAGAAACTGTCCCTGTCCATCCAAGTCCACACCAGTGCTGCCCACTAGCAACACATCTGGTTGTGTTTGAGTTCTCAGAAGCTGGCCAGAGACATTTTTGTTTAGGTTAATACATTTTATCACCTTTATGACAGTGAAAATCTATAGCTCGAGTGCTTCGGTTCTTAAAGAGAGTGTCCAGGACCTATGAATCACAAGGAACGTTTTGCAGCAAAAGGGACACTCAGTGTGTTTTGCAATGTAAGAAAACAGTCTAGACATTACCAACTTTTAAAAAACAACATGGAAATCAGACCACTAAAGCTTTTCTGAACTATTTTTTTTTAAATTCAGCAACAGCTCCACATGCTCAAATGAACTTGATCATGAGCCAAAGACAGTAAGCTACTCTCAACCCTAACTGCAGCAGTGCTACACCATTTTATTCTAGAGCTGAGGAATATGACATATTATATACACCAGTGAATTGTAAAGTAGTTAATTTTCTGTGCAGCTGATAGGAGTGATCGATTGGGCTCACTCCCTATAACTGCTTCACCTTCTCCCTTCTGCCTCCTCCCTCCCTGCCCCAGAAACAGCTCAGATCACAACATCCATCAAGTCATATACGCGATTTTAACAAAGAGCTTCCCAGGACAGCAAACAGGCTTTATGCTCACTCCGTATTTAAATATTACAGCCGGTTTTGCCCTGCATAGCTCTGAATCAGACTGTAATATTATTTCCTATCTCAAGCCCTTTTCTGTTGTTGTTGCTTTAAGAACTGCATTAGTACTTTATCTCGCATTATATTTTGAGATGGAGTGCAAAATGTAACAAGATTCAGTGACAGCCAAAACTGCATGTTGTTCAAAATTTTCCCTAATTCCTTCCTCTTAATTTTATTGGCATCTTTTCCCCATTACAGTAGCATTCTCAAATATTTTAGCAAGATTGAGAGACGACCTCACTCACTTGTTTAACATCTTTGTTTTTTTTTAAGGACGGTTCAGAATAATTTAACTAGTCTTCAAAGTCCATACTTCCAAGAAGCTATTTTTTCCATTTTACTGTTTTGACTGAAAATCACTAAGAGAGAGATTAATGTGTCTTTTTGACCTTAAAATCGCTATAATTTTGAGTAAGAAGTCATGTTATTAAGAGCAACATGTATCTGATAGGATTTGCCTACAAAAGAAATAATTATGATGTTTTAAAAACTGTTTTGTAAACTGGTATTGGCTTGGGTGGACCAAAATATATCCCTTAAACTAGACGTATACAAACTTAAGCTAGATCTAGACAAATTGCAGAAGCTGCTTCCAGAGGTTATTCGTATTAGCCGTGTTGATTTAAAAATTAAATGCACATTTGTCCATATACTAGACATATTTTTATTTTCTTTTCTTCCTTTTGATTCTGGAGGTTTAAATTACAGGAAAATAAGCAATAATAAACTTTGAAGTAACAAAATCTTCACCTATGATGCCAAACTACGCAGCTAATGTCACAGCCTATCCACAGTGTAGCATCTGACATGAATCCTTTCTTCAAGATTTGTTTCTCTCACGCTGTGGCAAAATGGGATAAATTAAATACACCACAGCAGAGATATTGGAAGAATTCACTTCACGTATGCAGTTGTTGCTCTGAGACAGCTGAGTAAACAGCTTGCAAAAGTCTGTTTGAAGACTGCCAGCTAGTTACACCCATAATTTCATCTCTATTAACAAAAACAACTCAAACTGTTGCAATGCCCGGAGTTGATTACCAATTACCAAGCACCTAAATTATAGAGTGTTGCTTGAGTAAACTCCTGCAGCAGCAGGGGCCGTGTTTTCATACCTGTTCAATACTTCCCACCTTGCTGAGTAGTAGAATATCCATCAAAACCAGAAAATGCACAAGAAAAGATACAGGGAGGTTTTGGCAATATTATCCTATGATTGACAGAAAAATAGTTGTGTAATACTGTTCGGCTAAGTGAGTCAGAATAACAAGTCTTATAAATATGTCCTTCTGAGCTGGATATAGAACAACCTGGGGAATGAGAGAGTGATCTGGGGAAAAAAAAAATCCACAGTAACTGCTTTTGCAAATAATGCCACCGTCACGTTCAAATAGCTGGTGTTTCTGTTGTGGTGTTCAACAGCAGATCGTCAACACAGATACTTGCACAGTCTTACTAAACTTCAAAGTGATGTGCTGGCAAAAAAACAGAAGTCTGCTTGGGCTGTGACACCAGAATGGAAAATAACAGCTTGCTGGTGACCATCTTACTGGAAATTTGGGAGTCCCTCACTGAGACTACTCGACTGAGCTATACTATGCTAACATGAAGGTCAAAACATGGCCAGAAACCAGGATCAGCAGCTCTGCCTGGTGACTGTAATGCATGAAGCACATACAGAGTGGACCAAAGCCTTCGCTAGTAAAGAAGGAAACTCCGTTATAGACATCAACCATCTAAAGGAAATAATCTGAAGTCAGGGTAAATACAAAATAAATCCCTGGAAAATATCAAAGAGTGGCTTGAGTAATTTTCCAGATTCACTTGATGGGTTTGTAGGCTTTTCATACCTCACTTTCATTTCTATTCTTCCTTTTAAGCTTCATTAATACAATCAAGCAAATAGCTGGTATGAGGACTCCACAGATCCACATCATACTTCAAACTTAGGTTTGTTGACTCTTCTTGGTGAAAAAGGGCTACACTAATGCAACTAAAAACAAAATCATAGAATCAGATAATGTTTAGACCAAGGGTACCCTAATTTTGCTTGTGGAAACAATAGGATGGCTATTGTGCAATGTAGCAAAACATACATGCACTGTGATACATTTAGGTTTGGTATTACATTTAAGCAGGTGTTGTGCTACAGTATATTGCCATTTTTGCTACTGTGAATGTATCGACTCCTCTGTAACACATAAAAAAATCAGGGAATTGCAAAGATCTTGTGAGCCATATATTGGGAAACCCTGATTTCAGTGTTGGTGAACATAGCTACAGCATAAGCCATATACGCTTCAGCAAAATCTGAATGACCATCACTCTCAATATTTGTACCAATTTCCAATTCTTTTGATGAATTTCCATTATAAAATACATATTTTTAATCGTACTGAGTTTGATTAAGTTTTAAACTGCAAAAGGACTGGCAAGATGGATGAAGACTTCAGACAAAGATCTAAAAATTATGCATTCAAAGAAACATGCTCCCTCCTGTTCAAATTTGTCTTTCCACATTGTCTTAACATATGAAGAAATCTTAACACATTAAACAGAAATTGTGCAATAATTTTAGAGATTAATGACAAGAGTGGGAGAAGACAATGACTTTTCTTTGAGAAATTATCTGGAGGCACTTTGCCTCCAGTCTCCAATTAAAAAGAAACCACAGAACACCTTTTATCTTCCCCTATTTCAATTTCTTCCTCAAAATACTGTGCTAAAGCAGTATCCTGGACCAAGAAACAGGAATGAACTAGATAACATGAGCAATCTGGGTAATAGGCTTTACGTAGTCCACTGAATTTGAGCATGATTGTGCTTATTTCACAGAAGCTATGTCTATGTACATCCACGCTGAATTGTATAGACCATATTCAAGAGGTGCAGCAAAATGAACAGAATTAAGTATGCATCTGTGTGCATCATTCCCATCAAAACCAACTTTTTCAGCTAGGTTATGGTTCTCTTAATACTGACATCCCATGCAAGCCTAAACTTAGCCTAAAGTGCCAGCAAGCATCCCAGAAATTCCACTTTTCGTACTTATGGTGTGGCACAGAGTTTGTACGCATTTTGAAGGTCACCTTGCACATTGCTCTGATGTGCTATTGCATTAGTGTTGGAAGGACAATGAGATACTATATTAGGTTGCAAATGAAGATTGCTGCATTTAAGACATTGAAGGAGAATGGGTGATTCATATTGTCAGTGATCATGCATGGAGATTACAGAGATTGCTGCATCTGTGTCTGACAGTAGTTGTACTGCATCTCTCCGTCTTTCCCTTCATGCTTTTGTTGACTGAGCTCAAGATTGTACCTTTGTGCACACATGTGTGTGCCTTTTTCATTGTACCTCCTGTGACTACCATGCCTGTAAAACCCTCCTGTTTACCTTCCTTCAGCTCTTTGCGGGTCCCTGGGCAGGGCTCCTGCCATCTCAGCATCTCACTCATTCTGTAGCTGCTGCAAAGAAGTTCAAGGTCACTAGTGAACAGCAGGCTGCAAGCACAGTGTGTTATTGCTGCCATGGCAGTCCAAGTGGAAATAACTGCGAGGTTCTTCACAAGCCCGAAATTTCCGTAAGGTTCACTTCCAAGCGAGTATAGAGTATACGGATGGAGCGTGAAAACAACGGGGGCGCTTGGTAACGTTTATAGTTGTTGTGAAGGCAGCAGCTGAGTGAGAGCTCAAAGAGTTGGCACAGGATCTCCTCCTCCTCCAGCCTAGCAAGGAAAAGACATTACAGGAACGGGGTGGGGGGAAGAAGGAGGGGGTCTAGTGCTGGGGAGGAGCTCAGCATTTGAAGAGTTATGAACATGCCGACCATCAAGGGAAGGACACTGCCGTTGGACACAGTGACTGCACTGAGTGAAATGATTAACTAAAGTTGCAAAATAAGGAAAATAAGACACCAAAAACTGTGACCCACCCACTCAAACACATATGCGAAAATATAAATCAAACACTAACCGCCCAGCAAATTGGCAGCTGGCACTGTAACATCACATGCAGTGCCAGCTACAGGCTTCCTTATATATTTTTGGGTTAACTTTGTTTTTTAAGGTCTTTGCCACAAAAGAAAACCCTTAAAAATAAATGTACATGCAAATGAACTTAGGACCAGAGAACTAGAACTGAGAAACTCTGAGACAGCAGCAATGCTACCCTACCATTTATCAGCTCCCACTGTTTGTTACCTTCCTATAAAACCCCGGTGAAGAAACTAAAGGGAATTAGGTTCGACATTTCTGCCAATCTGTCATTTCAACAGGAAGCACTTTCTGCCATGCAGTAATAAATGTTTCTTGCTGGCAAATTCACTTTTTTACCACCTCTAGTGTCTCACTAGGACTGGCGGCAGACAACTTCACCAAACCTTAAAGCTAGCCTTTCATAACATCTACATAGCGTCTTCTACTGTAACAGCATTCAAAAGAAAAAGAAGGCAGCAAACCTTTTAAGTTCTCTCTTTTCCAGTGCCATTGGTGAACTGTAATGAGATTTGTGGTCCAAAAGGCGAGTTTTGTTCTGAATCTGCTATTGAGTATATTGGCAAAACAACAGCTGTTGTACAGTGCTAAGGCTGTCTCCTGCCCACCCCCTGCCTTGGCACCACTCACTGGGATGTGTTGATTCATACGTAGGAGAAGGGGAAAGCACTGGACCCACTGGCTGCAGAGCGTAGGAAGGAGACACGTCTGCCAGCAAATCTCTAGACTTTGATCACTCCTACTTGTTTGCCTCTGTCTCCCTGCTGCACTCATTTTGCCTACAGTCATCCCACCTTGGCAAGGACATTTGCAAAAGCTCATAAGCCAAGCATAGTCAAGCCTAGTTAGTATAGAGATGGGAAACCTCCAAGGAAAACCTAGCTATCGCAGGAAGATATCCAGCTGGCATGCTGCTTTCTTTTTTAGCAAAAACCAGTCACCTAGCATTGAGTGGTGGGTGAGGGGTCGGAATTCAATCGCAGAAAGCACTTTTTCATTTCTTATTTCAAACTGAAGCCTGGGTCACTTATATTTATGGAAGAACCATAAGAATTTACCTAGAGGAGTCACATGAAAAGACATATCCAGGTGAAAATCTAACCTGATTTGTATTTTACCTCCTCAAAATTATGCCTGCAAATTCAAAACTCATGTTCCCCTTTCCTGTTTTAAGATACTGAGTGGATTTGATTATCTCTCTAAGAAGCTACAATATTTCACCTCAAAGGGTTTTAGTATTAAAAAGTCATTCAAGTTTGTTAAAGGCTTTGGCACGAGATACAACACATCTAACTCTCTTTGCACCTTGTATAGTCATTTGGACCCATATAAAATGCAACATCCATCTGAGCAATGAAGACTGCATTTTACCTAAATGTAAAAAGTCAACACCAGGTGCCTGTAGAATGAGAACCAGTATATCCTGGAGCAGTGCTACTCAACTGGTGGTCTACAAGACATCAGAAGGTGGTCCTTGAAATGCCTGGAAACATATATATGTTCCTGTGCAGCTGGGAGGTCGGTCTCTATAGGTAGAGCTCTAGCTGGGAGTCAGTTCCTGATTCATGTTAGTGTCTAAATAACACGTTTGTAATTAGAGAAGCAAAAACGTAATTTCACAAAATAATACTTAGTTCATAATAAATGCTGCATATCTTATTTATCACACCACTGCCACCACTGCCTTACCTGCCCAACAGATAAACAACAGCAGGATGCAACATCATCTATGGGGTTTGTTCGTAACAGTGAGTTGCCCTTCCAGGTTAAAAATGTGAAGAATCACTGCCCTACAGAAACATTTGGGGCACGCTTCAGTAAAAGTTTGTGTTCCCGGTTCATCCTGCCAGTATGAACACCTCTCATTTTATGGGATTTGCACCTCTGGGTTTCTGTTCTACCACCCACAGTCACTGTAATTTCCTATTACTTCAGCATCCACCCACAGGTTCTCTGAACAATATATTGGGCTCTTCAGGCACTATGACAATACTGATACATAATAATTAAATGACTATAAATTTGCATACCCGCCCTGCCTTCTCCAGCAGCTCCTCAGCTGGGGCAGCAGGAGATTTGAGCTCTACCAAGAGAGCTAGACTGTAACCAACTGAGGATGCTACTTTGGTCCTGGTGGTGCGCAGGAGATGCGTGTACAGAAGAGCTCAGTACTGTTACCACCACATACATTTTCATTTCCATCAAAGTAAGAAACACTTCGTTTTCAGCAGAGCGTGACTCAGAAGCCCACTTCTTGATGGAAAGGAGTCTTCAATTTTGTTTTTGCCTAATCAAAACCAGGAAACAGCTACATTTCACCCAATTTGCTCAACATCATGTGAAAGTGTTTGCAACTGTAAGCAAAGCATTAAAAAAAAATCATGAAGATTAGCAAGGGGAAGATGGGAACAGCCTGGCAGGATGGTGGCTGACAGCTGATGTTTATTAGGACCGGATGGAGCAGTAAGTTAACAAAACCTGCCACTTCAAAACAACCAAAACCAAACATGTCCTGAGGATCAGACTCCAAACTGGGAAGGGGAGGGGGTGACAGAGCGGGCAACCCCTCCCCATGAATGCTCTGACAGCTTTTGCTTTGGGATATAGCAAATCTTAGCACACAATGTACCAGAGCCTCATTATTGAAAACATCACAGCTTGCTGAGCATGCTAGTACATATGAAGTTTATAGTGACTCCTATTCCTGATGAGTTCTCAAAAAATTTTACTACAGGCTTGTATTACAGACGTGTTATCAATAAACTACTTATTTAATATGCCAGGGCACCTAAGACAACCCAGTCCTCTTCATTCTAACATGGAAAAATGCTAAGCCTGGGAATTATAATGATGTTATCACTACTGCTGTGTAGTAACAGGGGAAAATACTGACTTTCAGTGATCTCAGATTGTTAAAAATCTGTGAGTAATTAAAATTAATGTGGAAATTTCTGCTAGACTGCTTAAGAAATAAAGAAGCTCCTTGCTAGCACTGCTGACTGATGATAAGTTAAAAATTTGCTGAGGACACCAAACTATGAGAAAAAGAGGGGGAAAAAAAAGAAACAGCTTTTTTGGGTTTTTTTGCCCCACAGTGGTCCATGCACAGTCTGTCGTGGGCCAGCACACTCTCATGTGCAATACTGTCTTTTAGGGGCTACAATTTTCACTTCAGCTTTTAAAAAGAACTACAGCTAGAGTGCCAGCTGGGTGAAAAGCATTGATCATAACATAAGAAAATGAATAGAAGCAGAACTTTTACTGAGTGATACTGCAAGGTTATTTAAAAAATCTTTTTATTGGCAAATTTTGTTGGTTATAGCGAAATCTTCCCTTTCATAGCAACTAAGATTAAAATTAGAGGTAATATGTTAATCTAACAACTCTATATGAACCTGAACCACAAAAAAATAATTCTAGCGTTTACCCTTGCAAAAATTATTTGATCCAATTTTTAAATTTGGGCTAATTCATTTGGAAACAGTGACCTGTTTCTGCTTCCATCCAATCAAGGAATAAAATTCCCAGTAGGGCAAGAGTTGAACCATTTTACTTTCAAGTTTATTTTTCCTTGATGTATTTAATGTTCTAACCAGACGTCCTACAAAATAAACTACAACAAGCTTGTCTGGACATTTAATAAGGGCCAGATTCAGCAAACACCAGCTAGTAAATTTAGCATTTAATGGCCACAATTCATTGGCCCTATTTTGTAAAAAAGAAAAACAGATATTCAGGGAAGGATACTACATGCAGAGATGTCTCAGAGAGATATTGCTCAAGTGTACAGCAATTTTCATTTATATGGTTTAATTCTTGGATGTGATATCTTTATTGTGTAGAAACTTGCACCATTTCAACTTAACAGCAACTGTTTTTCAGTATTTCCAAATACACAATCTCAATAGACTTGTTCCAGTATAGCTCTTTTCAAAGTCAGAGAGAGTTCACCCAGAGTCTTTTTGATTTTTGGCTACAGAGGTCAAAACAGGACATGCTAAAGACACAAAGTACCCATTTCCCTTCTGAATGTCATTAGAGTATTTTTGTATTTTATAATACTTACACAATTAGATCATTATGAGGATACATTTCTCTGTTATTAGTAATATTAATCTATCTCCATTGGTCCAAAAAGTCAAGCTAAAGAGGGTAAAAAGAACCTAGCTAATATTAAGGGATGAGTTTTCAGTATTTTCGCTCTAGGCTGTGTGGAACAACGGCTTTACAACTGGTCATGAAAGTACCCAGTTAATCTGGCATGGTGGACCTGATCCCACTCCCAGTAAAGTCAGTGGAAAGACTCGAGCAGTGCTTGGACCAAGCCTGTTATATGAGGTGAATGAGTAATAAGAATAATACAAGGAATGATTCACATTTAATAAGACTATTGTCAAAATACAATGCAAGCAGGAGTTTTGGATCCCTTGAATGTCTGTCAGTGCACGTCTTTTTGTCCAATTCTCTCTCTTTATTTCTTACCGCAAACTAGGTGGCAAAGTAAGAGCAAGAACCCGGCTCAAACCACACCTGATCACCAACAAATGACAAAACACACAGAGTCAAGGGTGATGCTCCTTTCTCAGCCCAAGCAAACAGATGGTAAACAGCTTAAAAGGGACTTTCTGAATTCATTTATGTATATTATAAAAGAGTAGAAGAGATTTCCATCGCTTACATTTGAAGGAAAAAAAAAAAGAAATTAAAATGGAAGAACATAATCAAGTACATTGCAACGGATATTAAACAAAGACATTCAGGGAATGACCACACATATCGCAACTTATATTGTTTTGATTCTTAAAATATAATTTTAACAATGCAACTGCTTTAACTGTCTCTAGTGATAGCAAGTGCTTATAACCATTGCTTGTATTATAGCAAGAGGCCTTTTAACATCTGAAAACAATGAATAGAGCACTGAAAGGCAACCTGTGCTTTCAGCTCTTTTTGATTTAACAACTCCAAACAGCACTCCAATGAGTAACACTGAAATAGCCAAAACCTGACATTATCTCATGTTGTTGCCATTGTCTAAATGAATAGTATATGCTGAATTTTATAAAGAGAATATGAATGGTAACATACAATATAAAATATTTATCTATGAAAGAAAAGGTAAAAGCCGCATGATACAAAAGTGGGTAGTGGTGATTTATATAATTCTCACTGACTGTAAATGACCCCACTAAATCTCATTATCCTAAGTATAGATATAAATTCCTAGGTGACAACTGAAATGTGGAAATAGCAGGAGCGTTATAGATCTCCAGTCTCCAATTACTCTAGGTAAAGTATGAAAGATTTTTTTTTATGAAATGACAAAAGCATCAGAGAAAATAGCGAGTAATGTGGTAGGTAAAGACTTTATAATCTACTGCTTTGAACTTCCTGTCATATTAGCAGGAAGTGGCATCTGGGTCTGAACTCCACATAATA
This sequence comes from Columba livia, assembly GCF_036013475.1. Lineage (NCBI taxonomy): Eukaryota > Metazoa > Chordata > Aves > Columbiformes > Columbidae > Columba > Columba livia. Next base: position 37,187,214 of record NC_088603.1, on the reverse strand, counting down.
AACTTGACTTTGTTCCCATTGACATCAGCTCGAATTTTGCTTCCAGCCTTCATGGGAATGGAATAAGTTAAATAACACACGAAACAAATTAGTCTAAGCATGTATCTACCAATCCTCTTTAACACAGCCTTTCTGAGGTGCTGAGAAGTAATAGCAGAATTACTGCTAAGACTCTCAACAGAGAAAGTGACTCTTAAGGAGGTATACTGTACCGCATGTATGTGCATATATAGACAAACAGAAAAGCAGGTAAAAAAATTAATATAAGCATACAGCATTCACCCTCTCTAAACTCAGAGACAGATGAACACCTAGAACTTCAATGAAAATTAATGTGCAATCACACCATACCCCTAAAACGGACTTAGTCAGGAATCATCTCCTGCACAGACATCTTCCATTCTAATAGTCAGGTTGCACAGGTGTAAAATGTGCCAGTTTGGCCCACTTTATTCAGCTGCAGTCCCATAAAAGTATAATTATCTTATGTGATTTCCTCGATGAGAAAATTTGTCTAACCCCATCATCTAAGCACCCTTTACAGCCTATGCAAGGGACAGGCATTTCCAGAGAGTGATTAATTCCACCTGTTTCTGACATTTCCTTCATCCCATCATGCTTGGGGCATCTGCACTTCAAATGAAGCAAGTGACAAGGTGTGCCCAGCTCTAAAGCAGAGAGGATGAAGGAGGAGGAGCTGGCAACTACTTTGGTCAGTTATAATCTGCCTGTGTTCACAAGCACACAAGTTTGTACAGTCCTTCTGCATTGTCATCTAGCCTGATTCATTTTTTCTGCTCTTGTCAGTACCAAAATTTCTCCTGAAGCTGAAAAATTGAAAGTAAAGGGAAATGTATATTTTTTATAAGAAGATAGTAACATACATGTTTTGTTTTGTTTTGTTTTATTTCTTTCACATACATTAAAGAGGAATAACATAATTTGGTTTCAGTCTGGACAGAGCCTGATATGCATCAGCCTCTCCCCTCCTCCCCCTGAAAATAAAGCAAGCAGTGGTATTTTCATTTCAGTTCATATCACAATCATATTCACAATCTGAATTTGGTTGAATGGTAGAACAAATCCAGAAGAATTGCAGCAAGGCTGCAAGCACGTAAAATCAGAGTGAGACCAAATTTTGTCTCTGCAATGCAAGTGGGGATGTAATCAACTTCTGTATACCTGAGAAGCTAAAATACAAGATGAAGCTGTCTCACAAATGCACTCAGCAACTTCAGCCTATAACCCATGTGCCACTGAGTCAATCATCTGTCACAATCAGAATAAATAACCATGAGAAGGTTGCTTCCAATGAAAGTGCCCAACAAGCTCTTCCAGATAGTTTTGAAACAGACACAAGAGTAATTCTTAAATTGAATTCCTTTCCTGTGTTAATTGCATTCTCCTGGATTAGCCTCCAGCAATCTGTATCTATACCACACAAAGTTTGCAAAAACAACACTCAAACCCCCCATTTACTGTTCTGGCTGTTATATAAACAAAGCCCTCTTCATTTAATCACACAGATTGTTTAGGTTGAATTAGTTAAACCAATCACCTGCAGAGGTTTATTTAGCTCTGGCAATTACTTATCATTTTGCAAAGAAGTTTGGGGAAAAGAAAGGGGGGTTTGATATGTAAACAGATACCAGGGCTCTCCTCTCAGTTCCAAGGGAAATTCAGGATTGCAAAGGAAAGCAGAGGTCAAACACCTGGTAGGGACTTAGGCTGTAGAGCACTGACTGCTCTGCTGAGGGATAGCTCAACCTGAGCAGCTTTACCAGGATTTCCCAAACCTGCGCCTCCACCGAGCAGTGCAGAGGCAGCAAGGCGGGTGCCAACTGCCCCTGGGCTGGCTGTGAGTCAGGGCACTGCTGTCTGTCAGGCGGTGAGGAGCCAGCCACGCTCCAGCCAGGGCTTGCAGTCAGTTCTCAGAATATGATTTCAGGGACCTGCTAACTGGAGCCAGAAGCCAAGTCCCGCTCCGCTGACGCCCCATTACTTGCAGACTTTTGTCTCCCTCATTTGAGTCCCCCTCGAAACTTCTCCCCCAGGGGAAGCCTTGTGTACGAACACTCCTGCCTGAGCAGATTTGAAGGGAAGGGCTGCAACAGATTTGTCCCCTGCCGGCCCTTTTAGCAGTTCCCTCCCCAAAAGCACACTGCCCTTGGCACAGTCTCCATCATGACCGCACAACAGCAGACACAGGAGACGCCCGCTGCTTCAAGACCTCTCTAAGTATCTCCAAAACACTAGTGGGATCCCAGGGACAGGAACGCCCATCTCCACCTCCGCACCGCCCCATCACTGCCCTCGAACCAGCGCCCAGCATGAACCTCAGAGATGTCCCGGAGCTCCAGCGAGATGCAGGTCTGCCGAACATCCCGCCATCTGTGCATTCCCCCAAAGGGAGAGTTAGTGATCAGGGAAGGCAAGGGACGACCACAGTCTCTGTTTTTAATAAGGCAGAACTCTTGCTTAAGAGGAAATCGTTTTATGGAGCATCTAGGCCTGGTCTTGAAACCTTGGCAACGCAGCATTATAGACCAACTTAAACATTTCGCCAACAACAGAGATGTTTCTATGAAACAAAAGGAAAAAACACACCTCATGCATAGTTTAAAGTCACTTGTAAAGGGAATGTTTTTGGCTTCCCTCCCAGTTACTCAATATGTGAGCTCTATGATTTGATCAAAAAAAAAAAAAAAAATAGGGGAAAAAAGGGCAATGTATTGTAGTTACATTCCTGCTTTTGCCTTTTGGGGCTGTAAGAAAGAACAATTCATAATTGTTCCAAATAACCGTTGTCAAAATACTTTCCTTTATTGGCAATGTAGACATTAATTAATTACATCTGTGTGATTCGGGGGGATCTTTCACTTGCCTGCAATACCTCCATTAAGCATCATTAGAAAGACATCGGCCCCACAATTTGATTTCTGTGCTAGTATTGTATATTTATTTAGTAGCTTTGCAAATAGACTTAAGCTCCTTTGTGTTGGAAATATTATTTGCATAATGCCTTATAAGGGAACAGTTTGAACTGATGGATACAGAACTGTGTGAAATTAAGAGACCCAGAGACCTCTGCTTGAAAACCAAATTAAACTGCTGGTGACATCTGCATAAGTTTCCCCGTTTCCTTGTCTAACTCTCCTCTGAAAAAGCCTGACATGGGCTGAATCCCAAAGTCATGAACAACTCCCAAGTATGAATCTCTATCTCTTTACTGAAAGAACAATTAATGCAGTGACAGGCAGAGGGATGAAGCCCATGCTCAGAAGGTGCCAAGGCCCTCCTTGAGCCTCTGGGAAAGAAACTTTTAAAAAGGAAACCAGAATTAAATAGTTTTTAAATGGCAGTGAACACCAGTTAGGTGTTCTGCTCATAGAAGCTAGAATTAATCTAAAATTAGGATCAGTAATCTAAAATACATATCTAGATTATTTCTGCACATGGCAAACCATCCCAAGTCTCAGGGATGAATTATGCCCTAGAAGTGATTAGAGGTTACAGGAGGAGTTTAGTCCAGGTTAATGCTGGGCAATAAGAGACACACCATTAATAGCTCACCTATCTTTGACTGTTAGACCCAGCAGTGATGAGTTACATGTCCCAGTACCCCAAATTGCACAGTCTAGAGGCCTGTGCCATTTTAAGCAGACATACGTCCTATAAAATCTAACCTGACGTTAGCCTGCACGACATGACCTGCTTTGCTTCTGTGCCTTAGCGTACCTGCTGTCTTACATGCTCCAATGTTTTATGTGGCCAAAAGGATACAGTAGCTTTTATTAACAAAGTTAATGCCAATTCATGACAAAGAATGTTAGAACTATTACCCATACTTAGTTGGATCCCTTGAGAAAATATCTGAACTGTTTTAATAATTAATGGCTCACCATAATGCAAAAGGAAAACAATAACTAGGAAAGCTTGTGTAGGAAATCACCCTTGAAATAAACTTCTCCTGAGGAGGTATGTTTGTTGTTCAAAACACATTTTCTGCAAATAAAATCAAAACAAACCCAGAAGTTTTGCGTGGGAGGAGAGGAAAAGGGAGGGGAAACATATCTGCCATTTACGCATTGAAGCCCATCAAATAATGGATGAGGAATCAGAGCTGACATCATGGCACAACCAACAGTCTGGGACCTATTTGCATGTGGTTAGGAACTAAGTTCTCCTCTGCTGCTGATGTCATTTGACAAACTTGCATTAGTGATGTGGATTGGCAGGATTTCCTTTTTTTCCACATAATAAACACCCATGGCATACCGCAGGCCTACGGGAACCTGGGCATGTCAGGAGCCCTGCAAGGACGCGAGGTATTTGAGAGCAGAACAGTTTGCACACTGGGGCTACACATGCCCCGGCAAGGAGAGATGACACCCGCTTCCATCCCCTGTATGCACCCGCAAGCACAACTTCAGCTCACCTTCAGCAACAGCAAACAGCACGGGGTTTATGGTCAAAGTATTTAGTAAGCAAATACTATCGTTAGAATGCAAAAGAAACAAACAGGGTGATTCCTCTTTCACCCCTCCAGGCTAAATAGCTCAAGCCGCACGAACGCACATGGCATGTAAACCAATTAGGCACGAAGTGCAAAAGCCACGGTATTTGAACACCCCCCTGCACGACATAGGAGCCAGTAACACCAATTTGCTTTCCTATGTAATTAAATGAAAGTCTTTAAAGTGTTTGTTCTTGTTTTGTTTTGGTTTTTTTAAAGCTAAAAGTAGAATTAATGTCCACTGTGTTTCTTGTTTATTTATAGCTTTATTTTATGCATATGTATACAGTGTCTATATACATTTTTTCCTAACATATACTAGAATTATACACTAAAAGCTTTAAAACATTCTGGCTGTTTCGATTTCAGTGTACTGTGACAAGGAAAAGCTATGTAATTAATCATGCTAATTCAAATGAGAATTACTTTTTGGTTGAACTAGTGTTTTTACAATTGCCTCCAGATTTCGTGCTTTTCATTAATACTATTAGTGCTGTGGAATTACTTCTCATTTTATATACACTTTTCTGTAAGTCAACTAACAAAACTAATTAGTAGCTGTGAAAGAGCATATTGATAGAATAAAAATACATAAAATAGTTCTGAGAATTCTCAGGTTGAACCCTATATATCATGGGTTCTCCAGGCCCTGTTCCCTAATATAAATAAACTTATGTAAAATTGAAGGTTTTTAAACTTGCCTCTAAGAGACCATACACTTCCTGAAAGAACCATTTTAAAATTACACATAAACACATGTAATCAATCTTTACTACACAGCTAGGAATTTAGCATATGGTTGAGGGGTTATGTTTTTACTTTTTTTAAGCAGGCACTTGGCACTTGTAGATGAAAACGTACAATTAGCAACAACTGGACTAAGGCAAAAAGCAAGTTTTACAGTATCCTGCAAATACAGCACCACTGTAAGAGTTAAATAATCCAACAGCAGCAGCTGGACCCAATGAGGCCCAGGCAGAATTTGGATTAACAGCTTCACAACAGCAGAGCAAAGGCACGGAACATTTTTTGAGTTTGTTTGTACTATTTTAAAGATTATGGGGCAGAACCACACCTGGAGTGAGTCGATGAAAGCACACTGAAGTCAACTGAACAGTGACAATTTACACTTGCCTTGGGAATATATATGCACGTCTGATTTGCAAGAGTGGCTGAAGATGCTGAATGTATCACGTGTGACTTTTCTGAGTGCTCCCCATTTCTGTAAAACTCGTACACGGCTCTTCCCAGACCACAGGCTGCTCAACCGTGTCCCTCCCTAGCAGGGCTCGAAGCTGCAACAGGCAAAGCTGCAGGAAACATGGATGGAACAACATGATAGTTCTCCAGACACCCCCACAACGAGCTGGGGATGAGGGGTTCACTTGGATCCATATACAGCTTGCCCTCATCACCTAGAGGTGGGCTAGATAAGGGAGGTCTGTACATTTGGGCCAGGACCCTGCTCTGCTCTGTGAGCATCTCCAATTCCTCTGTGCCTCAAATCTTTCAGCTTCACCTCCTGCTCCACTGTCTGGGGGCACCAGGGCTCAGGGAATTTCATCCGGGCACCACTGAATTCTCACTTACAGCAGCAACCTGACCTGCTGACCATGCAGGGCATCAGAGCAGGAGAGGGACAGGGAGGTTATGCAGCAAACAGGCACCACTAGAAGACATCGTATTCCTCAGCAACAGCCTAGTAGTACCCTCTCCCAGCACAGGATCAGTGTGTTTGGAGGATGCCATCACACAACTCTGCACCCACATGCCTGCTCTCATTACAGACGAGCGTAACACAGTCTCATGCACCCAACTTCCAGGGTCTTGAGATGTCTGCATAAATACAAAAGCAAATAAAAAGGGGGAGGCTGAAGGATAGGAGTACATATATTTAAAATAAGACTCCCTGAGGCTTCCAGAGATGTATGCAAAAATCCTACAGAACTTTTTTTTTTTTTTTGGAAGCTGCTATCATGCAGGTGGAAACAGATAAATGGTGCAGGAACATCATGGACCAAGACATAATCCTGCTCCAAATTACAGTCACTGATCCTGTACTAGCACAAGGGTGATTCCACTGAGGACAGGCAGGTAGCTTGGCTGGGATTGTTTGGTAGACAAAAATAATTTCAATTGCTCTAGATGGTGCTTGTTACCAGTAATATCAGTTTATCCGTCTTCAACAGCCTCCCCTCCCAAAAAAATGGGGCTTCTCCCTGAACTGCCTCTTTGTATTTAGTTTTATGCTCCTAATCCATTAGTTTCCTCAAAGTTTAATTATTTCAAGGGGAATTAAAAAAAAAAAAAAACAAAAGAACAGGAGCACAAAGAAGAAAAAAAGAACCTTCTTAAAAGTGAAATGAAAGCTGCAGGAACAGCACTCAAAGCTGAATTTCCCTGTTTATTTACAGAGCGAGTACAACATAGACAACAGCAGTCTGAGCCCTCCTCTGGCTACCTTGCCAGCTTGCTTTAATGCCAGCTTAGGCAGACCACCCAGGCGAGGGTATCGCGGGCTCGATGCCCACACAGTCTTTGGCCCCGCTTCTGAGCTGCCAGCAAAGATGCCAATTAGGGCCGGCAGTGATTCGGACACCTGTCTGCTCTGAACCAACATGAGACCACCAACTATTGCTTTACACGCAGGCTCCAAGGCAGCTATCACTTTCCAGCTCGACTTCTGTGGGCTGGATTTGAACTACTGACCTGGAAGCAAAAGGCCCATTTATGCACAGGCTGCAAGAGCCCCAATTCCTCCCCCTTCGCTTTCTGACTCCCAGCCTTTCCAAAGTCAGACAAAAAGAGGACAGAGACATTTGGGAATGAAGCAACGGCCACCAGAAAATATAATTAAAGCATAAAAAGACCAGGCTTTAAAATGCACATTAAGACAAAGCAGGGTTTTGGCGGGAGTGACGATAATGGGGGAGGCAAGGGGATGCTGACAGGTGGCCAAGGGCAGGAGGAGGAAGGAGAGGGAGGGGAAGCAGAGTGCCTGCTCCTTCCGTCAGTCCTAGGAGTTTCCTCTTGCTTCTGCCCCATAACCTTTCCTTTCCTAGAACAGAGTCAGATGCAATTTACACCAAAAGACAGAACTGGAAAGAAGCACAAGCATTTACTCTTTTGTGTTGCATTTATTGTGTTCTCCCAATAAAAGCAACTTGTGTGGCATGTCCAGCTCCCAGAGACTGAATGTCACTATTCGATGTGCTATCTGGATACTTTTTTTTTGCCCACATCTCTCTGGACATCCTTTTCCTTTTGCAAGGTCTTTATACAATTGTGGTGTTTTGTTTTGTTTTGTTTTTTCCTGTTTCTGATTCCTTTATTCCCCCATATCTATGTTATTCTTCACCCCTCCATCGCTCTCTCATTTACTCACTATCACCTGGGCTCCTGTCTCTCCCTTTTTTTCTCCTCATGCTGCCACAATGCCAAACTCTCAGCTGAGGCTGAGAGAATGAGAAGAAGCCCAAATGTTAGTCCAGTCAGACCAGGGCAGGCCAGCAGTAGCTTTTTAGCAGTGGTTAAGCCGAGCAGCTCACAGCCAGCCATTTGCAGCTGCCTCACAGTTGGATTTTCTGACTCCATGTGGATCTGAAACTACATGTAAGAGAAGGCTTACATAAGAGAGGGCTCCAATGCTTAAGTTGGACATTGTGAGGGCAGGAAAAGCAGAAATGGTTTTGGTGTTTGGGGGATGAGTGGAGCAGAGATAGAAAGAACCTCTGAGCTCCTGTTGCTACAGGGGACACATGTGCTGTCCTGCCTTGCACCCCAGGCTGAACAAGGTCTTGGCTTAGGTAACCAAAATGGCAAATTTCCCCAGGGAAAAGGCTCTTCATACTCCTCTGTCTGCTTGACCAGCTCCTACCTGGTTTTCCTGTGCTGGGCAAAGATGAGGGTACTGAGTGAGACACAAAGTCTTCTTAAAACTTTTATGATTTTGCTTTGATAACACTTATGGCTCAACCCCCTGCCTGTGATGTGAGGAAAAATCTAAAAAAAAGAAAAAAGAAAAAAAAAGGAGTCAAAAGGAATGAATAAATCCTGGTGTTTGCTTGATCTGAAGCCTTCTGCAGTAGGAACACAATACTGAATGTCCTGCTCTTGGACACAGCAGATGGCATATTGGTCTGACCTCAAGGTTGTCGGTGGCTGTCCAAGGGGACGAGTTTGACAGGTGAGAGGGAAACAGGCTGCTCCTATAAGTCCGAGTCAAGAAGAGTGGTGTGTTCACTGTCATGCAAAGCGACAAAAGAGATAATGAGCAAGATGGTATTTCTACTTTGGACAAATTTGTTGGGAACTCATGGAGCTGCACTGGAAGCTGAATCTGCAAGTGGCAGCATGGGATGAAAACAGAACCCCTTTGGCTCCTGCACTGGGTGGTAAGGCTGGGATGGACAGTTTTGTTTGAAATAGCAGCTGCTCCAAGTCTACCCAGGTTTGTGAGCTTGGAGAGTCTTGTGGAAAAAGGGCGAGAAGGGCTTGCTCACTGGGCAGGTTTTTCCAAGTTCTCAGAGCTCTAATTATGATGGTGGGTGAAGAGAGGCAATTTGCCAGTATACCCTTGGCAACCTGTTTATATGGCCTTTGAAGTTAATACAAGGAATAGGTAAAATATGAACTGACATACGAATTTAGCCAATCTCGCGCTCCTTCGAACGCTGCTCTGCTATGTCGCCCTTCCACTGCCTGGCACTCAGACATGCACCCTGGGATATGCCATACTGAATATTTGCAAGAGTTCCCACTAAGTACAAAGGTGACACTCATAGGAAGCCATCAGTCTTTATAAAGTTGAGTCATTTCTTCTGAAAAGAATGAGGGGAGAAAAACCCTTTGATGGGCCAAACACTGCTCCCCCGATGCTGGCATAAATCCTGAACACCAGCGAGTATTACAAAGGGACTGCTCAGGATTTACGCCACATAAGTCAGAGCAGAATGAGGCCTGATAACTGTTTATTTTTCTCTAAATGAAGACTTTAAAATAAACCATATGGATTTTCACTTATATTAGATGTGTAAAGAGGTCTCTGAAGAGCGGTCTGTAAAAGCAGAGGAAACCATACACTGTGCATCAGACCATGCAGCAGAGCCAGGAATGCATCTAGAGCCCTGCGAGAGGCATTCAGCTCTGCAGGCAGTGCCCGTGGCGGATCTGGCTCGGGCAAAAGCGCTGTATTCCTTTAAGCACAAGCTGGTGCACCATGTAGAAGAGAGGCTGTAGATTCAGCTGTGTTCTTACCTCACTTTCCCTTCTGCAGTGACCTCATCCTGTTACAATGCTACTATTCATGCAGATGGGGTGGAAGACTGCATACAAAAGTTTCATTTAGGCACATAAACATGAATATTTAGCCTGTTTGATTAGAAATGAAAGCGGAATATTTCTACTTTTTTTGCAATCTGGGAGAGACTTTGTATTTTTTTCAGTAATCCTGATTTTACATGCCAGCATTTATAATCACAATAATGAACCACACATGGTAATTTCTGTGATAACCGTGGTAGTATCTTTGTCCTCAGTGATCCCATAGCATCTTCTTTTGCTTAAAAATATTAGTGAGAGACGGAGGGCATACGCAAACTTGCACCAGGAGAAGATAAAAGATTGGTTAGAAAATCCAACCCTGATTCTTAGCAAGTGTAAAATGGTGTAACTGAAGTCAACATAGCTCCATGGATACTAGATTTATTCCTTGCTGAAGACCTAACCCTAACCTGCTAGTAACACACAAGCTATTTCACTAAGTAGTTACCATGTCCCTCTGTGTGACTCGCAGAGTGTTTAATCACACATAAGCATAGTGACAAACACTGAATATTCCACTGTTGAACTTTCTGAAGCTTGAAGGATGGGTGCTTTCTCACACCACTTGCATCAGGTACCTGGCTGGGGAGCCTTGGCTGCCCCCAGTCTCACGGTGCCACCAGAGAGCCATTCAGAGAACCTAATGTTAGACTGTAATTAGCTCTTAACCTAAGTGCTCTATTAACTCTGTTAGGCACACTGGCTCCTGATTTGGACATGTGTCTCAAATTGGTATGTAAATAAACACTGGATAGTTGCCATAGCTAGACCTGTCAAACCACCAATTTCAAATGGAGATGAGTAATTAAATAATTTTGCACCCGATTTCCTCTGCTCGGCAGTTTCTCAGCCATAGTTCCCTCCCTGCCATGTCAGCCTCTCAGTGTTGATTCTCAGTGTTGATTCTGAACAACTCTATGGGGTATTGTAATTTATGTTGCCTATATCTCATGTACGTGGGTGGTTACTACTACAGGGCTTAGGTGGTCTTACAGAATTCTGCTGACCATGGTTTTTACTGTATCTCTCAAATAAGAGAGTTTCTGTCACATATTGCTCTGTATAAACAGTCACACAACACAGCTGATGGGAGAAAATTGCAGCAAAATAGGACAATTTACAGAAATTGTGACACCTTTCACTGCTGTAGGGTAAGAGCACTTCAGTTTGCATGGGTGTCCAGTAACACTTAAGAGTCTAAGTTCAAATAAACACATCACAATTTACATACACAGTGCATTCACCATGAAAGCTATTCATGTGTGGCCTAATCATAAACATATTACGAGTAAAAGGAACAATTTAATTTGACTTGGGTAGTCCCAGGGTTTGTTCCCATCATGGATACATAATTTTCTTTGGCTCTCTTCAAGTGAGCCCTGATGCCTTTCTGTGTTCACCTCACCTTGTTGCACTTTGCAAATTCTCATTCTCCTTCAAAGGTCACATTTCCACCTGTATCTGAGATTGCTTTCAAGTTTCTTCCTTTCCCTTTGAAAGTTTCTTTGTTTCACACCCTTCCTCGATGGTCTTTTACTTTCATCCTCCCCAGCTTGCTAATAAAAATAGAGGAGTAAGTTGAATTTCTGTCCCGTGAGCAGTTTGGGAAGGGACAGAACTGATCCCCCTTGTAGTCAGACTGTCCACCACAACTTGGGAACTGAGATCTGTCAATAATTTAAGCGTTGCTGGCCAACACTGGCTAGGGAATCCGCAAAATATTTTGCCGCTCCTCCCTGCTCTCCATCTCTGGTAATCTTTCACTCCCCTCCTAACCACAGTCTTGCATCCCCAGACAGCCCCATCAACATCTGGAATCTCCTCCATCCTTTGCAGCCAAATCCCAATCTGACGAACCACCTCAGGTTCATGAAGATATTGCCCATATCAAAATAACAGTAATGATATGACCAAGATAATGGTCAGCTCCCAAATGGGACCTCAATGTCCATGGAGACTAGCACCCAACTCAGACTGATGCTGACAAGGGGTAAGCAAAAATACAAAGTATCCTGGGAAAATTATCTCCTGTGATTCACCTAGTAAGTTGCAGCTCTTATGTCTTGCTGTTCCTACATTTACAGTTTTCCCACTTACTGTCAAGGAGGGATGGGGTTATGATGAGAAAGGGGAACAGCAGACTCGGACTCTGCAAAGCAGATCTGAGAGTAGATTTTTCCTATAAATTTGCTAGACAGTTAATTAAACACATCTTTACAGGGATCCATGTAGCTATTAATCTCAAACCAATGATGTTTAGAATTTTACAAGCAATTTGGTATGATAATTCACACACACTCCTTCAGCTGTCTTGCAGAAGCAAATTCACCAGTAGCATTTATGAATTCACATTTCTGGGTGGATTCTGGATCACTCTTATTCCAGAGTAGTGAAAAGTGTTACAACTGCTTTAAATAGCCCCTGCAATTTACTCCCACCAGCTGTGTTGTATGACCGCTTGTACGTAGCAACACATGATAATAACTCTTCTGTTATGAAGAGACAGAGTCACAAAAAACTCTTCTTCCTTTCATGTTTGTCAGGATATGCCGAGGTGCTGAGGGACACCTAACCATGTGGTGTGCACTGCAAACCAGCTCTCCTTCTTCACTGGCTAGTGGGAAACAGTCACTGGGTGTCTACACACATTTTGGCATCTGGTAAAGGTTTACGAATTCCTCATCTTCCATCCAGAGAATCATCTTTCAAATCAAGATGAACTCTCAAAAGATGACAACTCTGACCCAAAAACCATTTCAAATGCTGCACTTGCAGAAAACTGATTGTTGCAAGATTCCACTGTGATGATTAAGCAAAGGTTTGGGAAGACCCTGAAAGCTGCAGAAAAGAAAAATTTGGTGTTGTTACTCTATGTAAATTTATCCATGAGAGATTAGATTTTACCCAGTGGCACTTTCAATTACATGCCTCAAATAAGGTTTTAATTTAGATTTAATAAGACAGTTATTGCATGCTAATTAAATACTAATGGATTATTAAAACCATATTTTCTGCAGGTTTAACAATCCCATAGTAAGCACATCTATCTAAACCTGAATACACATGGTTTTAATCAGTCATTGGAATTAAGTTAAAATATAATTGCTGGAAGTTGAAGTATGTGATTTGACTCACGAAGACAATTACAGTATGTCTATTACACAAACATGGATTTGATGTAAGAATTAATAGGCAATAATTATATTTATCAGGTAAATAAGGATATTGATTTTAAAATAATAATACGTTATGTGTATTAACTGTATTTAAATTTAAAAAGGATATAGAAAAACAAATATATCACATTAAGCAGACTTATATACAGGACTGGTCGCTAAATTGTATTTCCTTTAAAAAAATTTCAACTAAAAGACATTTCATTATTCTTAGACACAGATTTTTGCTTAGAACTCGTATAGTGCACTTTTTATATAGTATATGTTAACAAAAATATATCTTTATCACTTGCCAAGAATGATGTCACATTTTTAGTCCTTGGCCAATTCCTTAGCCAATTGGAGTCTACTTCTGAAGCATGTAAAACTATTTCTCTTTCAAAAAATCTGGCAATCTCATTGAACACTTCTACACATATTGATGTATTAGGTACACCTAGCAACCCAGTAAACAGAAAATAATCCAGAGGATTATCTTAACTAAGGAGATAATTTAGTCATTGCAGGCATTTTAATTAGCATTAGTAAAGACATCCTTAAAAAATTGATTCTTTAATGACCAACCATAGTCTGTTGCTCCAGATGACAGAAGTCATGGTAGCTGGCTGCCCCAGTGAAGTCCTTACCATGCCTGAGTCCATGCCAAGAGGATACAGGCGCTGGATAAAGCCCTCATCATGACACCTTTAGTTAACGCTTGGAACTGTAGAATGACAGTTACTGAAGCAAACTATGTGCAGTGAAACACTTGCCAGCTTTTTAGGATATTCTTATGTTTCTCTGTGCTATTGACACAAGTCTGCAAATATAAAGCAATCAGCCCCATCTTTCTGCAATGCAGGCATTACCAGCATTTGTTAATCTATTTGTACTTTCTGCTCTTGGAAGATCCCTCTCAAAATATTTCACAAAACAATCAGCTTGGGAAGGGAATAATATCCCTTTGGTTACAGCAGCACAAAAGTGGAAACAAGGACTTCCACAGCAGGAACGCCCATGTTAAGTACCTTGGCACAAGAGATGCCCACATAGCAGTCAAAAACTAATCATATCAAAAAGGAAAATTAATTTGGTGGTCTCACTGCATATACCAGTTGTGAGCACTTTAAAGTTGGTCTCTGGTTCTGTGCTACAGCAGCAGGACAATCACTGGGGGAAAAAAAAAAGGTGTTGCAAGCCAGACTAGAGGTACCTTGGCAGGCTGTGTGGGTGAGCTTGCATCGCTCCTGCCAGCACTACAATTATTAGATGCTATCATCCCCTCACATTCACTAGTACATGCAAACTTTTAAAACAAACAAGCAAACCAACCACACAATGAAGTAATGGGCTGTTTTGCATCTCCCATGGCATGGATACAGTACAGTATCATTCATCTGATAGCCACGCTACTGAAACCGAAGCACAGAAAACTCAAAGTCAAACAAATGAAAATGCATAGCCTTATTCTTGTACTCACTATCCCAGACAGTGCAGGAAAGGGGAGACAGTACAGAACATTTGCAGCGGTATCTATGGGATGACAAGTACTTAAAACCATTCCTCAGCACAAGCTCAGAGCAAGCACTTGTGCCAAGTTTCAATGACATGCTTCAGTAACACGAATTGCTTACTGTTGGGCTTCATTTAACCATCCTGTTTCTAGCAGTTCTCTGAACTATGGGTTCTTCTCCCCGAGAATACAAAAGCCCAAGGTATGAGTTCACAGCTAAAGAATGAAAGCATCTCAGCAGCCCAGGCTGCCTGGTGATTTGCTGGTCTCCTCTGCGCCAGTTGTGAGGTTTTTTCTAATTTAACTGTTAAGGTTTAAGCTGAAAAGAATCCACTCAGTGAAACACTCTATCTAGGCACACATGATCCTAATCCAAGCCAGGAACCTCTCTCAATAAAATTTTTTTTTGTTTGTTTAATTGAGGAAAAGTAGTGCTCCTAAAGCACTACTGTGTTTGCAGTAAAGACTGAGGTTATTTGGGTTTTAGAGAAATGTTGTGGTTTGGTCTCACCTTTAGAAGGGATGTAACTAAAGCACTTTTTCTTTGCTTTTTATGAATTGCTAGAGAGGCAACAGGCCTTTTCCCACAGAAAGTCACATTTGCCTCAGTGCTCCAAAGCAATCTGTAAAATTTACCTCTATCGCTGGCTAATTATAACTTTTAAGCAAATGTTTCTCTAATGTGTATACCTGAAGCCATCAGACAAATTATAATTTGTAACCAGCCTTTGTATGTGGTAATAGCCTAATGTGGTGGAGTCAGAATCCATTCATTAGCTCTGGCAGGCAGCTCCAGCCTCCTGTGCAAGGAGCAAAGATTAATGCGGACATTGTACTCAGGGTGGCCCTCATACTGCGAACCCCATGGTTTCAGCTTCATCTACGAATCCAGAAATCTTTCTTTTCTTTGCTCAGAAGCAAAATTGCTAGTGAATTGAAGCCGTGGTATTTGTAAAGAAGCATACCACGTAAGACCTACCCTGATTTTTATAATACTTATCCATAAACTCAGATAGTCATCTTACTTAGTTCAAATTATATGCCATTAGATGTTCCCTACCCCCAAAAATGCACTGGGACAATTTTTTTATCAGAATGGGACTGATGCGGGGGGGAAAGAAAATGTTTCAACTTAGTAATGAGAATAACACTGAAATGTGAAATAGTAGCACATTCCCAGAAAACAATTGAAAACTGATGAAATTCAGGCATACCCTTTGCTCTATCTTTTTTGAAACAGACAACCCTGCAGTAAGACATACAGTACATTCCTACATTTCCAATTTGCACTTTCGTTATTAACTAACACTTTTTTCCTGGCTTTTTGAGGTGGTTTAATTTATGTCATACTTTTCACCTTAAATGTTTGTTCCTTGTTGTAAATTTATCTTTTAACACTGAAATGCTGATAGGGAAAAGTAATTTAATCAAGCAATTTAAGGCTTGATTCCCCAAACGACTTGAGCATCTGCTCAATTAGATGCTGAAATCACACCATGAAGAAGCACAAAGACTCATAGTCTGACTGTGAACTGGGATGTTTATTGTCTGGTTTCTCTATGTTTTAATTTTACTCTATATCTGCCATTTATCAGCCAGGCACAATATGTAAACATAAGTAAACATTATCTAAATTCAGCTGTAAACACAACACACAATTATTCTGAATTAAAGTTTAGTAGATTGCAAGAAAATAAGATACCTTGAGAATATGACACTTAAACTATTCACGCATTTTGAATTTATTAATTTAGCTTAAAAGCAAAACAGAGATAGCATATCTCTTGCAGAGCTCATCAACAACACCAGACAGACTACCCAACATGTGTTGCATAGCATCTTCTTTTACTGAAACAGAAGGACTGAAGAAAAAGAAGGCATTCAACTCCATTCCTCCTTCTGTAATATATAGAAAACATATAATCTCAAAAGGTACATCATTTGGAAGGGAATTGTCAGGAAATTATGAGTTTGTCCATAACTTCTTAAATTATGTGTTTGTTCATAATTCCTTTATGTGCAGAATTGACAGGAGTTGAACTAGTGTAATAAATCTACTTTTTCTCTTCTTTCTTCAAAGCAAAAGAAGTTAAATTCCATTCAGAGTTATGGCCTCAGGGAATCTAATGTTTCACTAACATAATAGCAGTGAGTTTATACAGTCCAAGACACTCCAGGAAAGCCATGAATAAATGTCAAAATATCCTCTTTGTCTACTGTGTATGTTTCTCTATCTTAGAGTAGCTTTATTTCAAGTAAACCTCATTTACAGGTTCCCATTCCTTTGAACTCTTTTTGCATCACTAGAAGTGTATCTGTGAAGTCTAGAGTCCTCTCTGGTTGTCCTACTGCACATGTACCCCCAGCAGCACCCTGCCCCTGCACATTAAGACTCCCCCCACCCTAAACAGCCTCCCCCAAGGGTGAGGAATCTTTCCATTGCTCAGGGAAGAATTAATGTGTTTGGGAGGCCAAAAAAACCCACACACCTTAGTGCTATCCAAGAATAATGCCTAAAGAAGTAATAGCCGTATCCCCCGGGGCCACATGAAATGACATCACAGGTCCTTCCAGACCCAAAGCTGCCAGTTCCCCTGGGCCCCACCGATTCAGAGGTCTTCGTGAATTGAACATACAGATCATTTCTGCCCTCCAAATGTCACCAAAGCCATTAATCATGACCTCATGGCGCACAGAAGGAGCAGAAAGAAATAGAAAGTGGCAAACTTATCCTTTAAGTGCCTTTTGCTCTTTCCAAGTATTTCTAACAGAGGCGAGACATTTCTTCAGTGCCTACTTCTCTACTGTTCTTCTAGCAATCACCAAAGACTATATATATATATATATATGTACATACACATGTTATTATACAATGAAAGGTGAGAGGACTGATCTAAATGCATCAGAAATCGAGAAAGCTGAGCTTTTAAGCTCATGAGGTGTCAAAGCCTGCTCAGTGTTTACATGCTGTCAGAGAAGTGCATGGACCATGGACTGCTGGGGGGCAGAGACAGGGAGCAAAACAAATTTGGGAGGACCACAAGTCCAGTAAAGTTCATGGAAATGCGTTGTGCATGGCACAGTGCATCAATAATATACCTTTTGTTGGATGTAGTAAGTCTTGGCAAAGACAGGTGGTGACTCAGGAAGTACAAACAAAAACAGAGAGTCTCCAAAAAAGTAAGCAAAACAACTCCAGCCCACTTCAAGTCTAAAAGAAATATTACCAAAATCAAAAGCAACGTTTGGCAACTGGTCTCCCCACCACCCCAGTTTAATTCTGACTCTGCTCCATTAGTGTTCAGAGATGGCTTCAGCAAAGGCCACTAAAGACAGACAGTTCAGAGCTCCTACCCTCAGACAGCTTAGGGATCAGTTCTCCCCTAAGGAAGCTTCTGAATACAGAGCAGAAACACGCTCTATGAAATTTCCAGAATGGAAACCAAAATATTTCTCTGAGGATATTTTTCCTCTACTCTTGGGCTGGTAACCTGATGTGCACCTTCTTACTTGGACTTTCTTCTCTGGGCACTGGCATGGGCTCAGCCTGTTGGGTTGCTGACCCTGCAGAGGGTCTCAGAGCAGCCAGGGTGGTTGGCTCACCTCTGAAGGCAATCCCGGCACATCTGATTTATTTTGCATTTTAAACAGACCATGAACACAGACATAAGAAGCTACCACATCTCAGCTGAGTGAACAGATTAGACTTCTCAGCTTCCATCCTAAGAGCATGTCTGACTATTAAAGAGAGGGGTCCACAGTGCCGTGTGAGTGAACACTGGAAACTCTGTGAGTGCTGTTAGGGGATGACACAGGAGGCATCAGACTCTCCTGTGCTGTTAGGTCTCATGTTGCAAATGGGTGTGGAGATGGCAGGCAACATGGAAAGCAGCAGTCAGCATTGGGCGTTCTTCATCTCCGAAGCATTGCTAAGGCATGGTATTGCAGGCAAGGTCAAATACATCAAGTCAAAGGACACTGTTTCTATATGTTTTGGAGGGGGCTTTTACAGTTACTCTAACTGAAAATGTGGCTTTTCATATTCATTTGAAGAAAACAATACACATACTACTAATAACTTAGAGTCGTCAAAAAGTATGAGCCTATTAATATATCACAGTGACATGTCTCAGTAAAGCTTTGGAGACAGAGAGAGAAATACCAGTGGAAGACAATAAGGTTTTATAGCAGTGGTGTCCCTAGGCCAAATCCATCCTTCGCAAAACTGCACTGACACCATTAAAGACACCCTAAGGATGAATAAAACTCATTACATCTTACATTACATAATGGGATCTGTATAGGGGAATTTCTTACAGTTTGACTGCTACAGCTTCTAATGTTAAATAGGAGTTGTACATCCCTACCTTAAAATGAAGTTTCCAAAATATTTTAAGGCATACATCACCTAGACTATGTAAAACTAATTTATGAAACAGGTTTCAAAAACATACACACTTCAGTCTTCGGCCTGAGCTGTTTCACGGCATCACTATCTGCTGTCAAATTGCAGCTGTAGTCCCACTCAGGACAAGACTGCACTTCCCAGCTGGAAGAAGTGAGCCCCAAGAGATGAGAACATAAAAAGCTGCTGATACCTTGTGACCTCCAGAGAACAAAAAGCAAGTGTTGTCCCCATGGCCAATGATAAAGTGAGCCATTCACACACCAAAAGAAACCCTCCCAGCAAAGCTATCTGAAGCCATCTTCTTTTAGGTACCAGAGAAATAAAATGCAAGGCACAGGGCTTGTCCTTCTCACTATGGGTTAAACCTTGGTAAAACGAGGTACATCCAATGGACCTGAATCACAGAATCATAGAATCATTTTGTTTGGAAGAGACCCTGAAGATCATCAAGTCCTGAAGAAGGAGGGGAAGTAAGACTGTCTGTATTGTTGCAAGCTCTGTGCTGCCTTCGAGCCTCCAGAAAAAGAACTCAGCTTAACATTGAAAAGCTTTGTAGAGGTTGGTCATTCTCTCAAAACTTGACACAGTCATAAATCCAAGGCACAGTGCAGCCAGGCACAGAGTTATTTTTTTTTCCAGCATGAGAACACATCTGAAACAACACGATCAGACAGTATGGTATTATTTACTTACAGCTGAGCTTACGAGATCGGGTAGCAGCCTCAGAAATTATCCCAATTATTTGAAATTGCAGTATAGTGTAAGAATTCTGTCAGGAGAGAGGAGTGCAAGAGACAGAGCAATGGGAAAAATTAAGATTGGTTGTTTTTTTTTTTAATGAAATGATCCAAGGTAAGTATTCAAAAATAAGTTACTAAAACCCATTTTATAAACTAGCTTTAAAATCTCTTAATAGCATTAGCTTACCTTCTGTTGTGTCTGAAGAAATATACATGAACAATAATGTTCTCATGAGATTTCATTACTGAAAAGGCTCATTAGAAAAGGCATTAAAATACTAATTACCTCATAAACTATTTAGTTGTGTACCCACTGGGATAGTACTTATGAGTGCTCAAGCTCTTAATAGATCCAGCTAATCAATTAATGCTCATTACAACCAGAAAGAGATGCAGACTGCAGCATGCAGGAGAAATAAATAAGTCAGAGGTTAGCAAAGAAAGTGACTTGGCTGTAATCGAGCCCTCCTTTGTAACACAACTGTTGTCTGCTACGATTTAATTTTAATCAGCCTTTTTGGTACTCCTGGTAACGTGACCCTTCTCGTCTCAAGAATCTCAGTTATTGTTATTGCTCCTTGAAGTACATAATTTATTATGGGAAATACATCAAATGCTACATGGAGATTCAGGTGGACAGGTCTAGTATTCCCTGATACCATGCTAACATTACCTACTGGGTGTGTAAGTGAGGAGGAGAGATGCTGCTGCACAGACACAGATGCAGTGCCAGCTTCCAAGGCTGGGGAAGGGGCAGGAGGTACCTGCTGGTGGGAACTGGGCTCTCACAGTGTTTTACAAACACTGTGTGGAAGGGGTACTGCTCTACACCCCACAGAGAAATTATGAATGCTCCTTCACTTCAGGAGCACCAGGACCACAGACCCTCTCTCCTCACTGGATGTTGCTGCCCAGTATTGACATTGGGAGCACCTGGAGCCTGGATGGAGCCTGTTGGGCTCCTCTCCTTGTCAACACTCCTGCAGAGAGGCTCCTGGAGCACATGCTGTCACCATTACCCTTGTGTGGACATCGGTCTGTCACTCCTGGTGCTAACATCGCACTGAGAGAAAAAAGGACGGAGATCAACCTGCAGGTAGTTCACAACTTCAGGAAAATGCCATTTCCCAACCATGTGCGCATCATGATTTCTCCTGTCCCGTCACAGCCAGGAAGCTGGCAGTGTGTTTCTGAAAGAAAGGTGCTTTGAGAAGTGTAGCCCTCAGCATGACCTGCAGCATCTCTGATTAAAGATATCCAGGACTTAATCTTATCAACCCCTTCACATATCCAACTCATCAGAGCTTCACTTCTGCTTGAGACCTTAAAAATCTCTGCAGAAATATCTTGCATGTTCCAGTAAAATTCATATTCATGGCCTATGTTGTTTTCACTGTGAAGGTGACAAGCCAAAGAAGGGAAATAGTAAACTGAGGAACTCTAGAGCTAGTTCATCTAGCTGATCATTGTCCAGGTTGCGGTGATCAAGAGCCCTGGGTCTAGCCTA
This sequence comes from Columba livia, assembly GCF_036013475.1. Classification (NCBI taxonomy): domain Eukaryota; kingdom Metazoa; phylum Chordata; class Aves; order Columbiformes; family Columbidae; genus Columba; species Columba livia. The sequence continues at coordinate 37,166,053 of NC_088603.1, read as the reverse complement.
GGAGGAGAGCACATGCTGCATGGGGACTACAAGTTACAGCTATGTTATCTGTATTTTTGTGGGCAGTGTTAAACTAGTTTCCTATATACCAGTTTCACTAAGACTAGCATAAACTCATTTTGAGTTTTAGGTATAGTAGAAAGCGAAGTTTTACTTTCTAAACTATTTGAAGTGGGATCAAGCTACCTTGTTTTCTGAAGTAAAAGATTTGGGTATCGTTGGACAATCCCAGAAACCACAAATTTCAGCAAGGGCAATTCGTACCTATTTTAATTTTCAGCAGTGATACAGTTATATACCAGTTTTAGCACAAACTCTAGATTACCTCTGGGAATTCTTTATCCAACTAATTCAAACACTGCTTGCATCAAGTTTCCAGTCTAACTAATCTACCACTAACATCATTTAGAAGACTGACAACTCTCTGTAAATTGATGTAGCAGAACAAATCTCTCATTATTCATGCAAATGGTAGTCACCCTAAATGTTAGTCAGTGGTTTTTGGATAATACACATGGATTTTCAGTTATTTATTGTTCTTCAACATTCGAAAGTATTTCAGGAAAAGTGTTTTCTTAACAAAAGATAAGGTAATGTGCAAAAAAACAAATGGACAAAGTTAGCCAAATACGCATAGATAAGATTATGCTTGCACAATAAAAGTGCATGGAATGAAGGAGGAAAAAAAAATGCCAAAACCACAGGAAAGAAAAAAAATTACACACATGCACATGTGCACAAACACACACACCTGCAAATATTTGACAAACAAAGCTGGAGTCTTTCAGCTTGTTCACTGTTACTGTCACCTACTGGTGCCTCTCGTTCAAATGAAGTACTCAGATTCTGTACACATCCAGATATTAATGTTTTGGCAGGATTTTTTTAATTTAAGAGGATTCCTAGAAGATGAAGTTAGAGCAATATCTGTTGCAAAACCCCAAATACATATTTTTCTCTCTCTCACACACACACACTGCACACCACCACCAGCCTTCACAGCAGCTGCACATGTCTGTCAGATGGAATGCAGAGCAGGACTTCACCCACCCTTATCCTGGGTATCTCCTGCCTGTGATGTTGGCAGTTCACGCTTCACCTCATGCTAAAGAGCCTCTGTTAACAGTCAGGGAACACAATCCCTCCTCTTTACATATATTTCTCGTGAACCACAAGCAGCACATAAAGCAGCCTCTAGTCAAATCCAGTAATGATGCTAGGTATTTTGGGAAGAAAAAAAAAAAAAAGGCAAAAATTTGGCACAGTAAGGCAAATGTCATACTTTGGTGTATAGTGGTGTTCTGTCAGAAGCCAGACATATGAAAAATATTTACATAATTTAAAATAATTTGTACACGTCTAGTAAAGTCTATTTTGGGCTTTAGGCTTTAATAAAAGTTTAAACATTTGCTAGATCCCATTGGACTTCATGTGTAACCTTGGCATTTGAGGGCAGTATTGAGGATATGCCATTACTGAACTTTTCATATTAGTAGGAGTGTGAACTGAAATACCATAATAAAAATATAACAATATTTCTTGCAACTTGAAAACAGCCCTGGACTTTATATATATATATATCTAGACGGGAAACTAAAAATGTACTCTATGTTTGCACATGTATACTCAGAGGTGGCTTTTTGTCTAATTTAAACATTCCAGAATAATGTGGCCTAAATATAACAATATGAATCATCCATCAGTTTCAAAGACATATCTGGCAACTTTTCATTATGAATCACTAGGGACAGGTACCAATATCTGTCACTGACTGACACAGAAGAGTCAAAAACTCCCGCCGATTGCTCAGTATGATGAATCAATTATAAAAATCTCCTGATATTAATCAGGACTTAGAGAAAACAATTTATCTTTAAATATTACCTAGTGAACACCTATAGGAAGCAGAGTTGAAAAATTAAGTCGGACAAAGTTCATGTAAGATGAAGAGTCAGCAAAACACCAGTCTGCAAAAAGAAGCAGCAAATATGTACTGTATTCTAAAGAAAAGAATAACACTAAACCCCAAAGCCAAAACCAACAAAATTCTTACCTGGCAGTATCAAACTGTGGAAGGGCCAGAGCTTGCCCAAAGGAAAATTTTGAGATTCAGACGTATAAACTAGATCCTCAGCTGATGCAAACGCCACACAGTTCCTTTGAAGTAAATTAATTTATACAGGTTTACAGCAGCTGAGGATTAGGGCTAAATTTTAAAAGTAATCTTTGACTCTACTAAAAATGTTGCCTCTGACTTTTTTAAGCTACAGGAGTTTGAAATTCTATCTTAAGCCGCTTATGGGGCTTGTTTCCTTCCTGAACACCTATTCTGGAAAACTGAGATGGAGAAGAGAGACAACTGAGCTGCAGTGAAAAGGTGGCTATTTAATTTTAAATAATTTCCAGTAGACTAAAAAACAAAGCTACAGGAATCCTGGCTGCTGTTTTTCTATTTTACGAAAGCTTTATTTTGCAACATGATTTTAAGACCAAGCTTTCATGAATGAATCTGTAAGATAATGAAGGTAACAATCCTAAATTAAAGTGCTTCCACACTGATATTGTCACTAAATAAAGAATCTGATACAGTCTTAAAATAAGATTTTTAGAACATTTTTCAATATGGTAATAACTTGTTTTCAGTGTGACTTTAGTATACAAAATGGGAGAAAAAAAATAGCACACTGATGATGAGAAGAGGAAGGTTTTGCGTAAATTAAATTCTGTTCCTTAAAGATTGGCGATCTTTTAGTCAGATCCTTAAAGTTAATTTTTAGCTGGTCAAAGTCCATGTTCCCCCTGCCTCTACAATGCTACTGGGAAATGATTCCAGTTATATCAAGTATTTTGCTGTCTTCTTTGTAATGTAAGTAATCTGAAATGGAGTAAACTATCTAAAGCGGGGTAACTAGGAGGTGCCTACATTGCCAGAGAAATTGAATTCAGTGCTCAAGCACATGAGCAACAAGCTGTGAGTAAAACCTGCTCTGGTCCCCTGGGGGGTCCGGTGTGGTGGGCTACACAGTCATTGTACTATAAGGAGGATACAGAGTGCAGAGGACAGAACAAACTACACTGCATCGCATCCAGTCTGACTACGGAGCACATTTGGGAAGATTATTCATAGCATTTCATACACCAAAATCTCAGCTACACATTACTGGCCAGCGACTTGCTAGTAAAAACCGCAAGTGGAGCAAAGTTTGCTGCGTAAGTGTTTCCAGGGTGGGAGACCCAGCCTGTCCCAGTTCTTAAATTACCTCCTTGATAAATCTCTGAACATAAATAAGAGAAGTTGCACTAACGAACATCTGGAAGACAGTATATAACCCTCCCACCACTGAAAAGTGTCACCAGCCGTATCTGACAGAAGAAACAACAAATGCTGTGAGCATTTCCTCAGACTGAACACAGCTTGTAGCAGTATTTCAAATATGCCTGTGATCTTAGAAGGAGCTCTACAGGGGTATTTGTTAGTCCTGGTTTGGATATGGTTGACATTATATGTGAAAGTAAGTGCTCTCCTGAGATTTCAGTGAAAGCCACGATGGCAGGGAAGCTGATCTCACAAGGCTTCCATCATCTCGGATGACAGAAGTCTCAGAAGATCAGTTAATTTTTGTCATTCTGAGCCAAAATCTCATTAGTAAAGTTCAGGAAATTTCAGGGGGCATTAAATCCAAACACAAACCATCACCTTCATTTGGATTTGAATCCTAATTTTGAGTCTGCACCCCCTGTAAGCTTGAAGAGTTCAAAGTCTCCCCCTTCTTTCACTAGTCCTGAAAAAACACTGTGTTTCAACAATTATATTGATATTAACAATGTTAATAATTAATATTACTTGAAAAAAATATATACACATAAATCTTACTCAGACAGAAGTTGTGTTTTCTGGAAGTGGCAGCCAGAAATTCTTCTGTGCTTGTTTCAGCTCTTCCACTGACAAATTGTGTGGCCTCCAGTGAGTCACTTCACTTTTCTCTCTCAGTTCAACAGTCTAAAATTACTTATCTCACAGGAACGCTATCATAATTAATAAACTGCTTCATTAGCTACTGTATAGGTTTTAGAAAATGCTTTTTAAGCCTGTCCATAAAGAAGAGATTTATTGCCATGATAATTTTGCTTCCAGCACTTGTGTCTTCGGTGGTTAAAATACAGAGCTGGTAAAGCATATAACACCATTCCCTCCGCCCCAAAGCCCATTGCTTGTCGTGAGATGCTCTTGAACATCCCAAGCAAACACTGGGCTTAATGTGCAGCAGCCTGAAGTGCAAAACAACTTCCATTATTCATCTTGGAAATTTGGGAAAGTGAAAGCTGTACAAATTCCAAGCAAAAGACTGAAACGTATCTATGTGAAGCAGAACTTCCCTGTAACACAGCCTTGTTTTTATTTTTTATAATTTCCTTTTTCCCTGGCTTCACTAGCATGAGGGCTTGGCTTTACTTGTACCAGCTCCCACTGACACACAACTTCACACAAACAAAACCCTTTCTGGAAGGGATAGCTCAGCACCAAACAAATCATCCTCACGTATACAGATGCATCTGACTTAAGTTTCAAAACCTGACCACACACAAAAGCCAGCAGTTCATATGTTGGGCTAGATGATAGCTTCAGCAAGCAAATATTAGGATTGTATTTCAATTATTGCTATGGTTACAAAATCAGGGTGGACACTGGAGGGAAAAGGAGAAAGAGAAACAAATCTACAAAGACAGTAAATCCTCTGAGGAAAGAGAGGGTGGTGGAGAAACAGAGGGAAAGAGAAAGGCTGAGGGCTGGTGGGTGGGGGAGAAAGCGAGGTCATTTTAACACCCAGCTGCATCAAGGCAAACAAAATAATAAAAATCTGAGTTCTTCTAGGGAAACAGTGCTGATAAGATCACCGCAGGACAAAGTGACACTAAGGAAGAAATATGCAAGGAATTGTTACAACTTGAGTCTGCAGCAAGCAACGCAATTTGTATGGACTCGGGAGAAGCCAGATCAAATATTCAACGCGTATTTGCAGCAGCTATGAGGAACTGAACCACCTCACTATTGCACTTATTGAGCCACTGGCAGCTTAAGAAGAATTAGTTCCTACCCAGTCTAGTTCATAATCCAGCATTTAGGCCTGACGGATACAAGGTCCTGTTTCAGTAAACAAAAGAAAATATTACTAGCTTCCCCCATCACGTTAATACCTTAATCCACAGCAAGGCATAATGTCTGCAGGCAAAGCTTCTGCCCGGGGAGGATTTGAAAGTGTAGAGCAGGAGCACACTGAAAGGCTGGCTTTGGGGACTTCAAAACATAAGAGCAAATGTAACAGAAGATACAATTTCAGAACAGTGAGTTTTGTCAACAGTTGGAGAAGCACCGTGTTTTTTAACTATTTAACAGTCCCTTCCTTGAAAACATTTCTCAGTTACCAATACAGGAAATTTTGTCACAACTATTTGTTTTTTTGTTTTTTGTTTTTTTATTTTAAGTTGGAAGCCTTCACTTGGAACATTTTTTTTCTGATGTTGCTTTCATTGCTTTATGGTGAAGGACAAAATGAGCAATTGCTGTTGAAAGCTCTGCAGAGATGCGACATTTTTCTTTCTGCTCAGCAGCCCAGAATCTGTGCAAAGAAAAAGCCTTCAGGCCCTGAAGCAATCCGTGTTGCTCTATTAAAGTGACTCCTTTCCCAGTCAGCTTGATAGGAAACACGGACTTCAAACCACTTATTGTATTTAACAAAATATCTTCAGTCATTAAGTATTAAGCAGCTAAACCCAGAGCTTCAGTGGCTCTGATCCTGCCTGGGCTGCCTGTGCCAGCCTTCAGCCTCAGATCAGCATGGACACCTCACAGGCCTGGGCCCAGAGCTGGTACCCAGGGGGACGTCCTTCCCAGGGCCACCAGCTGCCCCAGGATGCCACTGCTGTTAGAGCCATGCTTTTGCTTCTGCATCCAATGACTGCTACAACAGCTGGGGCAAAGGCCAAACCAGGGCCAGGGATAAGAGCTTTACTCCAGTAACATCTCCCTTTGCAACAGTTGCACCACCCACAGCTCACGGGCATGGAAATGCATGTTATTTGTAAAACAAGAAGCAGCAGGAAACTCCATCCAAACACAGACCCCAATCTGCATCCCAGGGAAGCTGGCCATCTTTGTGGCCAAGCCTTTCCTGCTTGGCTGTGGCGCCGTGTTTCTGGAGAAAGTGAGCAGTGCCTGTCTGACAGCCATAGGAAACAGTCCCTGCCTTTCTGCTGGGATGGAGAGCCGAGGAACACTTGGACAGGGGTTTTCAAAGCCACCAGTAGGATCTGGACCCTTAACTCTCATTAAATAGAATAAAAATTAGTGCTGATGACAACTGGCTAACCACAATTTCTTTTGCTTCTTTCCTCCTCCTCTGCCAAAGTTATCCAACACTCTTCAGTAAATTATGAGGCTCAGTTAATATGGATATTTTACCATTATAAATAGGAACATGCTCATTACTGGTCCATTGTTTTTCTTTTCTGGTATGCTTTCACTCTTACACCTGACAGACCCTTTCAAATTCATTTTCTTGCTATTACTGTTCAACATAGTAATGCATACAAGGTAAAAACAACAGCACGCAACCCTATACACTTCTGATATGGAAACCACTTCTTTTGTTAAAAAGAACCATACAGACTCTGTCAGGAAGACAGGCACAGCCAAGCCACACATATTATATTTTATTTACATTTTATAAAACTATGTATTTAGCAAGGGGCAAAAGGAGAAGGTAAAATTAAAAATTACTAGGTCAAATTGAAAACCGTATTTTTAAGTCAGATTATTTTCATTGCTGGTCTGCTTTTTATACCTCCCTTTAGAGCTCATAAATCTCTACAGGTAAAGATCAATGCCTTGCAAAATTCAGATAGAGCGGCATCGGCTTCACCGGAAAGACTTGCCCTCATACAGCCTTCCAGCAGTTCAGTGCACACTATTTATCTTTCACTCTGGTAATCCACACGATATTGCACTTCTGAGTTATAAAACCTTGAATGCTCTGAAACTGCAAACCAAACTATACGTAAGCAGTATATTAAGGCAAAGGCACCACCAGCAATTCTGGGTTCATAATATTCTCTGCCTACTGAACCACATGTTAATATGCTACATATGCTATTCTGCATATTTTTAACGTGCGCACTTACAGCTACATGTTTCTTCCACTTTCCAATGCAATATATTTTAATACAAAATCAATGTGTGTTTTTGGTGGCCAGCATAAAGGTTTTATCCACTCAGCTCTGAATCTAAGACGAAAGCGGTATTGATTTAGATGTTCACTCATTCATTTACTAGGACAGTTTTAAAGCATTAGGTGATAACCTAATTGAGAGGCACACTGTGAGGGAAACTGAAATTGTTGTGATAAATTAAATCAGTTCTGGGATGTCATCTACAATACTTTAATATTTGAAGTAACATTCTCCTGAAAAAATTAAACCAGGAAACAAGCATCTTGGGTGGCACTTATGGGTTTCTGTAAATGCCAGGTAACACAAGCTGATTAAAATATGAATAGATTAATAAATTTCATATTATAGAAACATTAATGCAACACACATTCCATATGTGGCTACGTATGTGCTCATATGTGTATGTATTTATTAGACTGACTTCCATTTGGTACTGCAAACTGATTAGGGACCAACTGAGGGTATAAGTCTTTTGCAATGTATCTGCTTTCTCTAAAAAAAAAGGGCATCACACAGCATCCAAACTTATACTACTTATTCATATTTATTTTACAGAAGCAAATTAAATCACTCGAATCCCCAAATAGTGTTACGACTGCTGCATACCTGTCCTTGTTTTGGCTGGGATAGAGTTAATTTTCTTCCTAGTAGCTGGTATAGTGCTGGAGTTTGAATTTAGAATGAGAATAATGTTGCTAATACACCGATGTTTTAGTTGTTGCTAAGTAGTCAAGGACTTTTCAGCTTCTTACACCATGCCAGGTGCAGAAGTTGGGAGAAGACACAGCTGGACAGCTGACCACAACTGACCAGCAGGATATTCCATACCATATGGTGTCATGCTCAGCATATAAAGCTGGGGGGAGAAGGAGGAAGGGGGGAATGTTTGGAGTGATGGTGTTTGTCTTCCCAAGTGACCGTCATGTGTGATGGAGCCTGGCTGTCCTGGAGGTGGTGGGACACCTGCCTCATGGGAAGTGGTGAATGAATTCCTTGCTCTGCTTTGCTTGCATGTGCAGCTTTTGCTTTACCTATCAAACTGTCTTTATCTCTACCCACAAGTTTTCTTACTTTTACTCTTCTGATTCTCTCTCCCATCCCACTGGGGGTCAGGAATGAGTGAGCGGCTGCGTGGTGCTTAGTTGCTGGTTGGGGCTAAACTGTGACAGTACCAAGTCATGCTTGCATTGCTCAGGTATGTACTTTCATGTGCTTGAGGCCAGAAGGATTTGGTCTCACATCTGGGTCTCACATGTAGAGGAACCTGTCCCACATTTTCTTGTGTAGGCACAAAAAAATGCTTATCTATCTGCCACAGATTTTGATGGCTGACAAATCAGGCCCAAAGTCCCCCAGACTTCTCCAGATACTGCAGCCATTAGTGGCAAGCAGCTTAGATGACTGTTCAATGTGTATATGCTTTGGAAAGTGGGGCCAGCCAAAGAGAACATATGCAGCACTGGATGCACCAGCATTAATAGCATTAGCAGAATCTGAGGAAATCTGAAATTCTTCCCTAATGTAGGACACAACACAGTAAGGTACTAAGCACCCTCATTTTCCATTTTTTAAAAAAAGTTGCCAGATGCAAAGTCTCGTGCTTTACACACAAAGCAAAGTGAAATAGTTAATAATAAGAACAAACAGGCCTGTAGTATAGATGACTCGGATTTAAAAATTCATGACCTTAACATGTAAGAAATAATTTTACCCTGAATATTTCCCACATTTTTTCCACTTTGTATTCATCCAGAGTATTGTTTGTATTTGTATAGATTTGTATTTTTCAAAGCAGTGGCTAAAGAAAGATGCTTTTTATTTTACTCGTATGCTCCAATAGAAATGCAGTAAAAAACTAGAATATAGGATATATTTTAAAACCCCCTGCATTTAAAAAAGAAGAAAGGTCCTGAAGCTCTAAATTCTGCCTCTTACTCTTGAGAGTTAATGCATATGGATTTTTTCCAACTCTGGAAGAGTGTTAGAAAGCCCCTGAGAAGCAAAGGGGCTGCTTGTTCACTATACTGTGTTTTGAAAATGATAGCAATTTCTGTCTGAAAGAACCATGCCTTCATACGTTTAGGTTTAGGGACAAAACCTGCTTATCCAGATTAAAAAGTAATTTGTATTAATGTAGAGTTTCAGCTATTAAAGCACAGAATTCTCACCATATGCACCAATAATTTAATATTTTCTTGAATAGTCTCATGCTTCCAGTAAAAAAAAAAAAAGGCAGGGGGTGGGAGGGGAGAGTAAACTACAGAACCTTTAGTCCCCAAAACAGATGCCAGTTTTAGATTTATTCAGCCAAGGAGTATTTAGCTTGGCTCAGCTATGCTTGAGTTAAAAAAACACTTGCCTATTCCAAAAAGTTTTTAACAAGCTCTGCTGCAGATGCTGTTGCCATTTGGCATGTCACGGTCACTGTGTGGTACAGCAGGGAGAAAACTCTTGACCACAGGTTTTCCTTGGCTGGGGCAGCCAGTGTTTTTGGCCATCACTGTCCTTCTGGCCAACTGGCTGCATGTTTACGGAGTGTGGTTTTAGACGGGGTGTTAACAGGGGTTGGGTTAACAGCCTAACCCAGACCAACACGGAGGCAAAGGCATGACCTATCCAATCTAAGAAAACAGCGATAGAATAAGCTCGTATATGTCGTTGCTCTTAACCAAGAGTCTCTTGCATGCACCATACCTATAGACAAGAAGATATTTTTCTTTGCCTCAGGATAGATGACAACAACTTTAAAAGCTGTACCGGTCATGCAAAATAGAAATATATAAAAACATGTGGTTGCTTAATCTTTGTCGGCTTGATTTCATTCTCTCACTTATGACAATTTTATGTTGGCGAAATGCCACTGAAACAAGTTCAATGGAGTTACTCCTGTTTTCCACTATGATGAGATATCTTGAGAGGATAAAAACTCTACATAGTTAAACTGCAAACCTCTGTCCTTGTATTTCCACCATCCAGCAAATGGCAGTTCTGAAACTGAAAAAATCTAAGTGTTTCTCCATTGATTAACTCAGTTCCAGGGTCTTAGAGCTGAATCCATCTATGAGAATGCATATAAAGCTGAAAAAAACTTAAAAATGCCCACTTGAAGTTTAGTTTACTTACATCAATCCTGTACTAGTACATACGCCTGACAAGGCTTTACCTTGTGAGACATACAACAACATTTTAAACCACTATGATATTTGATGTGTATAAGTAAATAATTTTTGTCCAAATTCTGACTTTTCTTTTTGATAGCAGAAGAGTTTTATATACATCATTCGGTCTGTTTTCCTAATATTGTCATTACCCTGACACACCATGCACCTATCCGGAAAAAACAAATACCATGTACATTCCCTCCATATCTGACACTTTTTACTTCACTCTTTATAAACACACAATTTTCTTTAAGTCAGGTTGTGGAACACAGACGCCATCAGAGAACCAGCCAGACCATTAACTTAAATTCTGCCAGCCTGCACCAAAAACCCTATTTAACACAGCACGGAACAGATAGCCAACCCTACACTTCAGTTACCTCTCACCGAGAGTTCAGCTAGGACCAGGAACATCTTGAAAGTTCATAGACTGAACTGACACAAAGGCAATTTACTGCAGCATATTAAAAAAGAGTATAACATATGACTAAGAATGAAGTAAGCAGTGTCTGGCTACATCCCCCACTGTCTGGGTAACCAGTATGCAAGAGCAACATAAGAAAAGGAATTTGTTGTTTTAATGTTTCTTCTTTTTACCATTTTGGCTTCCGAATGCATTGGGGGGACTTGAGGTGAAGCACACGGATTATTGAGGTTCGGCCCCTGCATCCCCATGATGTTGGAGTTCATTGACATTTGTCGCTCCATCTTTTAAAAGAAAAAGAAGAAAGAAAAAAGGTTTCAAAACATCTGGAGACTTTTGCAAGAATTTATGCTCAGTTTCTATTTAAATGGACTCAGCTTTATTTCTTCAAGTCATGACTGGAAAAATAACAATCTGTGCTGTGAACTGCATGTGTGTATGCACGCAGGCGTGTGTTTCATCAGAATCAGCCCTGAAAACTCACAGCCAATTAGAAATAAAAGACTTCTTTACTAAACAAATGTAGCAGCCACCCAGGTTTGTGCTTTTTTTGTAATGATTTTCTCCCTTGCAGTATAACAACACTCGGAGTTAAGTGGTTTTAAAAGCATCACTGTATAAAGTTGTGGCTTCCCCTGTCAGTGCAGCCCAACTTAGCTTGTTAAAAACATAAATAAAAATCTACAATCTTGAGTATATGGAAAATGAGTTGGTTCTTTTTCCTCCGCTTGGACTGCTCACTTAGGAAGAGTTTTCCGTATGTCTTGTAAGGGAAGCTTTCATGTACTGCTGAGATAGCAAAAAAAACAAAGCAGAACACCTCCTGGCTATTCTGGCCACTTTCTGCAAGCTAATCTCACTAGGCTGGGAGGGAAGACTATAATTTTCAAGTAACACCTATTGGCAGAAAGGCCTGGACAAAATAATTTCCTGGAGTGTCTTCCCCAAAAAGGGGCAAGTGCTGTTACGGTGCTAGTCCTTGGCAGGGGCTATAAGAAGGGTTATGGTTCTGCTTTCACCCAGAGCTGATCATCCTGCCTTTCTTCAGGACAGTCCTCCTGAGCTCTTCCAAGCAGGGGAGCAATTTTTTGTGCCCTGCAGTGAGGCAGTGACTCCCACCTTCCATGATCCCAGCAAGAAGAGGTGCTGGGCCTGGAGGAGAGGACAATACCCTACTGCCTGCTGGTGGGGAGAAGGTGCCTCCGCCAGGGCCCCTCACCCTCTCCAAGGGGCAGGAGCAGCTGCGGCTGCCATCTCCTCTGCAGCCCTTTCAGGAGGGCTGTGGGGCAGGAGCTGTGGCCTGGGCAGACAGAACTGACAGGGTCTGTCTCACTTCCATGCTCATGTCCCCAAGGCTCTCAGCCAGAGCACACCTGATCCTCTGCAAGACCCAATGGACTCCCCAGCAGCAAACCAAAGCCCCTGACCTTACACTGAAGCAGGATGTTTGCTCCATTTCAGGCTCTTTAGGAATCACGCTAGAAAAAAAAACCTGCCCACAGTGACATGTCTTATATTTTTTAGGTTGAACTTCCTGGTTGATATTCGAGGACAGCATTATTGATGAGTTAGTAATAGGTTAGTCATTGTTATTGACTGCTCAAGCCCTGTGGAATGTCCTCATTGCTCCAGCAGAGCCAGAACAAGCAGAGCTTTCTTCCCTCCCATGCTCCCAGGTTGTCTTCCAAAATGAAAGTTGTGGAATGAAAGAGAAACTTCTCCTTTCCCAACTCGCTCTTCCCCATGCCATCCTTATTCACCTCCATCCCTAATCTGCCCAAATGTCTCATATTGAAAGGGTTGTTAAAATCATTAAGAATTTGAAGGTACAATTGCAAAGCACCCCTTTGTCTCCTGGAAAATGGAAAATATTCTCATCTCTGCAGAAATGAGTGGAAAACGAGCAGCAGTCATGACCAAATTCTAATTAAGTGCAAGTCACCAGGACAGAAAAGTCACATTTCTTTCTTGTTTGCTGGTTATCTCTCACAAACGAGAACATTAGTTAGAGTTCACCGGCATAACTTATGCACAGGGCTTTTCCAGTTTTGTCTGACTTCAGAAAAATCTTTTTGTTCCAGCACAGACATACTGATCTCACCTACATGACCAAGTGTGAGAAATTAAAGTCTCATGTAGACTGTTTCTAATCACTCTCACACTAATTAACATGCCATTAACTGCATCTCTTGTGTGAGATGAAGCAGAGAAAAAGGTCCGGCTTCCTTAACCCTTTGATTTTTTCCTTAACACTTTGATTTTTTAGAAAATCCAGCAGGCTCTCAGCTCTGCAAAGATTGAATCAAGCAAAAAACCAATCTTCCTCCCCCACAGAAAAACAAACCAAAAAACTTACAGGCATGAGTACAGCAGAAGATCCAGGCATGGTAGGGTTGGGCAGGGTGCCAGGCATAGAGGCAGGCATGGGCTGTCTTTGTCGGTTGTGTAGGTGCAGTAGTGACGACAGAGAACCTGGGACAGGCCTAGGAGAAAAGGAAAAAAAGCTGTCATGGGCTACGGAGAGCAAAATAAGCCTTACTGTGCCAGTCATTCATAGGCACATGCAACTCCAGACAAGCAGCCGCAGATAAGCCAATCCAGCACTTGTCCTCTTCTGCATAAATCAGTAGAACAGAAAGTTTTCAAGAAACAGATTAGTCACTTTCTCTCTGGTATTTATTGGTTAGAGCGCTAGTATAGTTCATCTGACAGAACATGAATGCAAACGTAACAACTGGTCTGTCTATGCACCTCTGCATCTTACAGTGGCCAGCAAAAGATTTCTACAGACAAAGCAGGAAAATGTCCTGGCATGCCATGTCAGTGCATTGCTGTAAATTTAACCCTCAGAAACAAAGATATCTGGATGATAGTTTTGAAGATTATGACAGAAAATTAAACACTCTTAAATTAATTTTGAAATTTTATCACCTGTAAATAAACTACTCTAAAATGAGTATTTAATCTCATTCTTGATATACTCTCCTGTGAAATTCTCCCTAGCCTTTGTTCAAAAATGACATTCTTGATTTTACCAGTTAGCATGTCACCAGAGGAAAGAAAATGAAAAAAAAAAAAAAAAAAAGCAAAATTACATTCAGATTAAGCAGATTGTAAAGGCAAAAAGTATGGACTATAAAAAGGCACAGTGAGTTATTCTGGCAAAAGCAATTCAAAAGATTTAGAAGGATTTTTCTAAGTACAGCACAGGGAAAAGACTACATGTGAGAAAGCAGGCCCACTCACAGAGGAGAAGAATCATAAAAATAATGGATTAAACAAAGCTGAGACTACTCTTTGAAAATAGCCTTTAAGAATGTGGTCTTGGGAATTAGTTGAATTCATCACCCTTTCTTTTTAGTTTAGTTTTGGTTTGTTTGTTCATTTTTAGTTTTGAAGAAGGCATGAATTGCTTGAAGTTTGGGGTAAATATAACTTGGTATCTTTTCAAAAAGCATGAAATTAAGAAAGCTTTCACATACAGTGCCTCAACAAACATTGCCAGTACAAGTTAGTTAAATTCTCACAGAGCAGGATGCTCTGCAGTATAGCACACACTTTACACTGTTTATTAGCCAGGAGAGATACCCCTAAAGGTACAAGAAGGACCCGAGTGGAGGGAGCATAGTCCAGAAGGCTGAAGAGCCTTTGCAGAGGGGAGCATGGAAAGAGTCTAAAGATGTTTGGAGCCTCTAAACACCAGGGTTAATTTTCAGCCTTGGCAAAAGCATTCTTTGCTTCTGTGACAGGTCCACAGCTAGCCATTGTAAGCCTCAAAATCACCCTGGGCTGGTCAGGGAACCACAGCCATAACCTCAGAGCTGCGAAGCGAAGCCAGTCTCTTCTCCTGCTTGGTCTGAACCGTGTCACACCAAATGATGGGGCTTTACTTCTTGCCCCTCCAGTTGTAAGTGATACTGGCAATCATGAATACATAAACTGTAGCTGTCACTTTCATTTATCTAATAACAGGCAAAGAGGCCAACAGCTGTGAGCAACAGGATTCACAGACATCCCGTATGGAGGACATCACATCCGGGCTCCCGAAGCAGAGGTGCCAGTCTCACAGCAAATGAACTTCTTCTGACCTACAAGTTTCATCCTCTTCTGCCCACAGCTCAAACCACCTAATCCCCTCTTTCCTAAAACTCCATTGTATTTCCCATTCTTGGACTTTCAGTCCTTCAATCCTTCTCTCTTCAAGCCCATTCCCCCCTGAAACACTTCTGTCCCAACAAATGCCACCTCAAAGCCCTTGCCCTGCCCACTCCCTTGTACCCAAACACTCCCGCTCCTCCCACCCCTCTGCCCTCAGCTGCCCTCTCTTCAGCAGCTGCACATGACTGAACCCATCCCTTTGTCTTGGTTCTTCACACAGAGAAAAAGCCTGTGTTTTGAAGAATCTTTTAAAAATCCTCCCAGACACATACAGTTCTTATTCAGAAGGGATTGAAAAAAAAGAAAAAAGAGGAGAAAAAAACCAAACCACAACAACAAATGTATCTGAGATACAAACAAGAAGCTTTTCCCATGCCTCTTTGGTATTCTGCAGATGGAGTAATATGATGTACTCTATATTTACATATCCCCCAAAGAAACTCAAGACAATGCCTCACAAATACGCTGTATAACCCTGTGAGAGGATGCAAGAAGTGCTGTTAGGGAACATGAATCAGCTTCTGGGATAAGGTACTCTACACTCTACAGTCAGCTCAGCAGAAAGCTAATCTTGGGGAACTGTGGAGGTGGTGTGAGTGGAATAGCTGTAGTGCAGGAAAAATGAACGCAGAAAATGTATTTAAAGTACACAGCCCCTGACCCATCCTACTCTCTGCTCAAAACACACTTCTCCATGTACCAGCACTCATTCACACAAGAGAACTGACAAATTATTAGGACAGGGTCAAAATAGCATGAAAAGCAGATTCAGTGATCCTTTGAAAAAAGTGAGGAGATGCCAGGCTGAATGTGAGGAGGAGAATTATCTCAGTTTGGTTTCCAGAGGCTGCGCTGACCCCACGAGCAGACCTCACTTCCTGCCTGCCCATCCTCACCATGACTACAGCCCTGCAGAGAAGCTCAAACAGGTCTTCTCTATCTCCTGCCTTAAAGTCCACGTGAGAGCCATCAGACAGAAGGGCTGAGACCCCCATGGTGGGGCTGCTGAGGAGCAGAACATAGAGTTCTGCAGCCCTTCTTGGGGACACACCCTGGCTCAGTCCCCTCCCAGGAGTGTGGGCTGAGACAAGTGGGAAGGGAAGGAAAGGAGAAAGCCCTGGTGTGATCTCATGCCTGTTCTGGGACAAGACTGAGGTGTGCACCCAACCACCTGCTGGAGCTCTGGAGCCCTCTGGATCCACCAGCTCAGACACAGCCTACAGGAACTGTGCTGGCTAACAGGAGCAATGCGTTCGATAGAAATATCACTCAAGTTTTCAGTGGGACCAAAGTAAAACAAGTACCATGACAACAGCCCCCACCCCACTGCGTCATTCTGAGACTGTCCCACATATAGACCCTTTGTACAATTCAGCAGTTTCATAATAAGCTTAGGTGTTAGGCTATTTGACAGAAACTTATTTTGGCCTGACCTATGCAATTTGCGCAAGTGATTCCCAAGGGACTGCACAGTTTGAGTTTTGCTTATATGTTCCAGAGCCAAAAAAATTTCCAAAATTGCTTTAATGAGTTTGGGAATATGGGACGTGGGCAACAGGGAATTATTGGTATTTATTAAAATGGCAAAGAAGCTTCCTTGCTGTCCCCAGTTTCACCTTTAATGCTGCTTTGCGGGTCTGCATATGCTTAACTAGAGCGAAAAAAATCCTCAATACTTCAGGTACTTTTTCTTGCTACACTCCTGCTAGTCTGTGCCCAAGTATGTTTTTGCAAAGAGGTGCAGAGCAGTGAGAGAAACCTTGTGCTTCAAGGTTGACCCTGTTTGTCGAAAAGTCTGCCCGGCTCCTGCCACCAATAAAAGTGCTACATAATACATACCAGATACCATTCCCCATCGGGGAAGCCTGACATTGGCCAGTACTCATGGATACTTCTATGGCTTCCACACTGAATACAGGTCATCGATTAGTATGTGCTTGTGCACATTTAACTCGCACAGAGCTCAGGGAATGTATATGGCACAGAACTGCACAGGCTGAGATATTCCATTTGTCTAAGATATTTCTTCTCCTTCCAAGGACAACATGATCTCTTTTGTTGTTACTTTCTATCCTGCAGCAAAGAAAGTCAGTGAGAGTTTATAATTGTTATTTTTAATGTTGGACACGTTGACTCTGCTCTCCTCTCTTTGCTGAGGAAGTGCTGGCTGTAGCCTGTCAGTCAATATTGCTGACTGAGGGATTTTAATTCCTTGGCACCTGTGTTGCTAAATAAACAGGGCTGTTGGGCAAAAAGCCCACAAATAGAGGACAGATAAGATAGTGAACTGTCAAGTGCTCAACCTCACCGAAAATCTGGCCATCCATGGGTTTTTTCCCAATTTTAAGCATTTTCATCATGTTCCAGAAGAAGCCTGCTGTTGGACGCAATGGGGTCCCAGTCAGCTTTTGTACTCTGTCTCATTGGGTGTACGTGGCCTGGATGGATAGCATTACAGTGGCTTAGTAAAATACCACATGTTAGCAAAGCTGCTGTAACTGACCACGTTGGCTCCCCTCCCTCTGCACCATCATGCTAACACCGTGAGTCATCCTTACTAACATTTAAACAGATGGGCGGTACCCTGCTAAGCCATGGTGACTCGATCATGTTCCATCACATGACTCTACCCAACGATTAAAGATAACTCCACCAATGTAATCAAATAACTATGATATATACTTCACTATGTGCCTTCTTGATTAATACCAAATATTCTGTCTGCTATGATGCAACACCTATTTGACCCAGTTTTCTAGATTGTCTGATGACTAAACACTACTTTTGTCTATTAAAAGACTAGGCTTCCCTTAACTTGTAGTCTTCAAGTACAGTTTCTGCAGATGACAGTTTTCTGCTGAGGTCTCATGAGATTAGGTTCATACTGACCTAGACCACTCAGGGCTACATGCAGGAGAACTAATGCTATTTAAAGTACCACTGCAGTATGCTTTCTATTATGGTAAAGCACTCTGGGTCAGTGGGTCTTCCCATGACCTCTCTCCTGCTCCTTACTCCCCTGCATGTAGTACTTATGCAAGGTCAGCGTGAATACCTCACACTACAACCCAGTTCATTCTACTTTAGTTAGATGTAGTATGGAAAAAAGTAAAACTGTAAGTACATGGAGTTGCACTGGAGCAAAGGAACTCATCTCTTGACTTTCTATGGCCTCCAGACCCAGACAGCTCACCCAGGAGCAGCCCACAGGTGGCTGGTTGTGCTGTGGCAATTTGCCATGTTGGGTCACCCCTGGCTCAGGGATTCCTGCATCATGCTCTATTTGCGCAACATCGACTTGCCCAGACTTTCATCTTCTTTATATATATGTATGTACATTCATATTTATTTATTACAACAGTGCCTAGAAGCTTTAATTTAAAACTGTGGGTGAGGTCCTGCCCCAAAAAGCAGATAGACCAAGGACAAAATGAGGGAGAGTGAGCAGAAGCAACAGGAAGACATGGGTAAATAAGGAAGCAATGGTACCATTATGAATAATGTAATCAGGACTGACCACTGCATACCAGCAGCCTAGACCTTTTCCAGGTACATCAGTACATACATGTGGTTTGGGTGGCTTTCAGGCTGAAGCATCTAAGTAGACTACCATGTTGAGAATGAGCAGTTGGCTACAGTCTACCCTCTGAATGTCTCATGGACAACCAGGTATCATCACAGTTAAACTTTTCATTGCCAAAAAATTCACTGGAGCATGTGGTTTTACAGAACAGCTGCAAACTGTTTCCACAGCAGCTTCTGAGGCCAGAATACCTGATCCAAGTGCTGCCTTTGGCCTTCAATATTTGAAAAATTCAGTCAAGAGGGCAAAGGTGTGGAGGGGATGTTTTAGCCAAGAAAAGTGTACTGACTGGAGGGGTTGCCTCACTTACTGCTGGTCTTCTGTTGTTTGATCCACAATGACATTATTTAAGCCTATCAATCCAAATACAGCTTTCCTCATTTGTGGCCCATTATTCAAGGTGCTCCCTCCCCTTCAAAAGTAGGGCAGTTCTGTCCAGTCTCAATGTATTCATTTGTCATTCAGAGGAGGAAAGAAAAAAACAAACACAAAGGAAAGCAACAATAAAGCATCAGAGAAGGACTTGGAATTCCTCGCATAGTTGCAGGGACCTCACCTGACCTGCCGTATCCCATGTTTAATGATGTTTTAATTACAGCAACACCAAAGAGCCAAGCTTTCCAAGAAGTGGGAGGTTTGTGTCACCAGGTTTTTCAGAGAGCCAAACCATATTCACGGGAAAAGAAAACTGGCATCTAAAATTAATGACTCTCTGCCAAACTAGTAAAGATCCTTGTTTGTATTTCTCAAACTATTCGGATATCTGCATGATGTGGGTAGATTATTATTATCAGTAGCAGACATTTATACTGTGGTGGTGCCCAAAGGTTCCCGTTGGGACCAGGACCCCATTGAGCCTGGCACTGTACAAACATAGATAAGAGACAATTCTTACACAGTGTGTTTACAATCTAGAGACACAAAACAGACGAAAAGTAGATGGAGATAGTACACAGAAGCAAATAAATATGTTAAAGAATCAGAGACAGTTTAGCGGCACCCCTCTGGTTGTTTTTTCATTTCTTTTTATGTTTTTTATTTAAATCATATGCTCAGAAATGAGAGGACCAAGAAAGTTTTAAGGAGGAAGGGAGTAACTAAGACTGAGACACAGGAAGGGCAATACTCTAGAGAGGGAAAACTGTGGCTCAACTTAGAGGATTTGGGAAGCATCCAGACAAAACTCTGCTTTCTGTAGAGATTCTTAAGCAGAACAAGCATATGTTTTCATATATGTGTTACTTTAAGGTTTCTTCCTAGTGTTGGACAAGAAGAGATTACAGGCTGGGAAAGAGAAACTAGCTGATGGTAAAGACACTGGCAAAGTGAAAGTGATGCTTGACACTGTAATGGGAAACTGGAGGACTGAGATAAGATAAGGCTAAGCTGTGAAAAGTCTTAAAGACAAGAAGCTTGATTCAGAAGTGAAGGAAAAGCCAATATAAGTGTTTGAAGAGAGCTGGCACAATTAAGATAACAAGCTATACATTGGCACAGAGGTGGGAGGAATTCAGCAACAAGCATCACAAAAGGAGCAAGATGCAGCAGGCAGATATGAAAGGATATGGGCAAAAGAGATGTTACTTTGCAATTCACTTGATGTCACGTCAGAAGCTGTTCACCAGGAACATAGCAAAGAAATGCATTCTTACTCGCTTTAATTTGCAGGGACAGAACATCTAACTGGAAGGAAGGTATAAATCAAAAAGAAAGGACGGGGAATGGATATGTGTACAGTAAAATACTAGAAACCTGTGGAAAAATGCCTCCAAAATTTGTTCAGAATTCTGTACTTTTCACCTAAGCTTGTAGGAAAAAACACCCCACAAACCAGCAGCCCTGCCACTGTAATGTATTTAGTGGGCCATTTAGTCAATGATAAATCTTGCTTTTAGAAACTCCAATTGTGCTAATGCCACCTATATTTCCTGAACACATGTTTAAGGAACCTCTGTAAATTCAGCATAAGTACAAAGACCAGCAGGTCCTTGGAAGCCTCACAGAACCCATTAACATTTGCCTTTTGGCTCTTACAGGTCTTAGAAACTGCTGGTTTCAATCTTCCCTTCCCTCTAAATATTTCACTGGGTCTTACTGCCTGACCCATTACAAGAAAAATAGGAAAAGCTCAAATGGTTTCTTAGACTACAACCTCCTCAGAGAAGTTTATGTTCTGCACAGTGTTATGCACACAGCTGGAACTCACAAATGATACGTGGAGGATAACGGCATAGTTAAAACAAAACAAGGAAACACTGAGAAAGGCAGGTTCAAGGGATTATAAAGAACCAGCTCATATAAAAACATATTCTTGTAATTAAAAAAATATGGGATAAAAACCTGAAACATAATCATTATTTGATTACAAAAGCAAGCAACGATATCAAACTGATTTGACTGTCATCATGGATCTCCCAGTTCAAGCAGGACCAAAAGCTTAATTCTTCAGTAAAATAAGTTATTTTGCATGACCACAAATAAAGGTTTAACAGTTTTAGTTGAAGAAAAAAGGTGGCAGTAAACATGCCAAATGGCAGCTGACTTAAAACCAGGAATAATAACCGCAATAAAGCTTACACAAACACTTTCTAACATGTCCATTCTATCTAAGGGCCAGGCTTAAGGCTCTAGCCTGGCAAGCGATTGCAAGAAAACTTGAAATTTTAAGGCTCATTGAGGAAAAATCTCAACAGGTTAAACAGTCAGAAAGAAACCTAACCCCAGCATCCAGACAAACAGGACAACTGAACACCAAGTAACTCTTCTGACAGGTTTGTGCTACCTAAAAGTGCTGGAGCCCTCATTTGCACATTGCAGCACTGCAAATGGCTTTTATTTTACTTTCACGACTTTGCATCTGAAAAGAACAGTAGGTGTAAATAGGATGGAGAAAAAGCCCCTTTTACTCTTAAAGGGCTGAGAGGGTATCTGGAGAGCCCTGGATGAGTGCTGACTACCAACAGTTCCCTATAATGGAAATATGGTAAAACTCAATTTAAATTCATTTTCTATTCACCTTTATTATTTGGATCAGTGAAATTTAATAGAAATATTAAGATAAAAGAGCTTTGTAAACCCTACTTTGTAATAAAAATGAAAAACTCTTTTTGAAGTGATTTATTTTTCCTTTTTTTTGTACATTTTTTTTAACTTCCCAAACAAAGCCAAAGTTTGTCTCTGAAAATAAGACGGTGAATTACAGCAAAGTCATGAAAACAAAGAACCAACAGTTTCTCCAGTGCAGGCTTGTTACCATGAGCTAATAATTCCAGACTTTAAGCAAGCTGAGCCTCTTTTTTAATAACTGCATGCCTCTAGGCAAAGTATTTCTACTAAAAATTATTGAGGCATGGAACAAGGCAAGGTGTGTGAGCTAATGTTGGATTGTTCAGTTACTAAACCAACTCCTATAGCAGTGAGCCTGCTCTGAACTGACAGATTATTTCTCTGTATACACTTGTATAAACACACTGCTTAAGGTTGAAATCTGTGTAAGCTTTCTTTTCAATTAAAATGTCAAAGATGACAGCACATGTTTTCACTGTCCTCCAAAGGATGATGGATGCCACGGCAGCAGTTTCATGCCCCTGTGTTTCAAAGATGTTTGCCTGCCTGCATGTCTAAGAAAGATGTATTTGCCACTCTTTTCATATGCCTACAGCCAGACAGGACTGCTATGGAGACCTTATGCTTTCAGAGGCTTAACATCTCTTGAATTTCCCTTCCTCAATGTCCCCTCATCTGCCCCCATCCCCAGTGTTGTAAAAGTTAGAGCAGGAAGGTTGTTGTGCCCAAGGAGGTTGAAAAAAGCATCCTGAATTAAAACACCGGGTGGCTATCCCAGTGGCAGACCTTAAATCCCAGGCTGGTTTCTGATCATGGTCAATTCACTTCAGGTACCTAACTGAAGTACCCACAGAAACAGGGTTGCTGTGGGTAGTCAACAGAAATACACCCCGAAAAGGCGCTTCCAGCAATTTTTCAATCAAAAAATGGGATGAATCAGAATCTTTGCATTTCAGCTCCATATCCATGAAACTGAATGAAACTTTGTCCATCAGTTTCTCATTCATATTAATCAGTCTACAGTTTGTACAAAGCCAAAGGCAGTGGCTCCAAATGTTGCTGGGTCCCAAGACCACGTGACAATACCACTCACAGAACACGTAACCATAATGCTATGGTTGGACCTATAGCATCAATTTGGTCACAATTTTGCCAGAAAAAGACTGACTAGTGAAAACAGTCCTGGTGAGAGAAAAACACTCCAGCATCTGCCACTGGAAGATTTAGACTGTCTAAAGCTGAGAAGACACAACAGTGCTGCATGAACTATGGAAAGTAGAGTTTGCCCACAGTCACTAGTGAGGAAAACAAGTAGGTATACACACGTGAGATGATTTATTTACTGACTTTTTATTACTGAGATCTAAATTCTGCCCTCAACATCAAAAATACTGTAAAAGTAACATATGCTGTAGAAATCTAAAAAAAAATATTTAAGGAAATGCAAACATGATTTCTTAAACAAAAGACCAAACGAGTAAAATAGAAAATTAGAAGCTTGGAAAAGTCTCAGATGAGATAGCAGATCAGTGGCAGACCAAAATCCAGCTCTTAATCCCATCCTTTAACAAGAACACAATAGACGTACTCTGTGTTTTTAATGTTCGTTGCTTCCCTAGCACTTCTGCCATCAGCACATGCTCTCTGCACAGCTCAGAGAGAAATCAGCACTTGTGCATGGCCCACCATGGTCACAGCCCTAAACATGCTCCGTTTCTCAAAGCTGCTCATTGTTGCAGTGGGTGGCAGTGGGGGAGGAGGGAAAGGAGCACATACATTAGGGTGTGCTCCCAATTATCTGTTTAGCAAGTCACCTCCAGGTGTAAAAATATCTTAGAGCTGCCAAATAGCTATATGTCTTCAGTGACCCTCTTCCCACCCCCAGCTCACTTCACTGATTTCCTTGAAACTTTCATAAATATCAAAATGAATATATGCCATTTCCCAGAAGGAACCTTTGCACTGCTTCATCTCTTAAACATGCTAAAAATCCCAACTGACAGCAGTATTAGTACAGATTATGAGAACCATGGGAAAGAGGTGAATTTTGAGGCAAAAAGAATGAAGTCGTGGAGAACTGCTGCAGCTGTACTTCAGCAGAGATCAGTTCTGAGCAGTGCTGACTGCTCTTGTTACTTAAAGAGCTCATGTTGCCTTCTCTGCCTATATGTCAAGAGGAGTCACCACCGACTGAGAGCATCAGTCGGGCAAACAGGAATCCCAAACTCATCTACAGCATTTTTACACAGCTACAGCAAATTTCACTGGAGAGTAGAAACCACAGTAGCTGCTATTTCCTAACAAAGTACCCCAGAACAGCATCTATTACTGAACAACGTGCTCCAGAAATGCCCTGTGCAACGACAGAAGTTGTACAGGTAGCATCTGCTGCAGATTTCACTGACACTTAGATGCTGACATAAGCCAGCAAAGGTTTACAGCAGCATGCAAGGGCAAGAAGTGACAGCTAGTAAAAGTCATGTCCACTCATGTGAAACCATAGATGCACAAGAAAATTTCATTCCCTATGCATGTATGCATGCTAAGAGAGACAGCAAAAAAGGGCAGGCATTGAAAAAATACTGTTTTAATCTTGCAACGAAGTGTATACTGTCATCGTAATTTCCAGTCGCTATCTGTGCCCACTCCCCCCCTTTTAAGTACTGATTCAAGCATGAACCTGCAGCTAATTTTGAGGTTGGAGTTCATTTGTTTTCACATCAATGCAATTAATTTCCACTGGAAAATGCATCTCAGGCATTCAATCAAAATAGGCCTAAAATAATTCTGAAAAGCTCATCTGTCTCCAATCTATATAATGTTTTAAAAATTGGATGCATGCCCTGCAATAACATTGCACTTCACAAAGCTTAAAGCTCTATACTTGAGGGTATCAGTTACATTGAAACTGTAGTAAATTAAAACATCCAGTTTCTGGTTTGCATTGATTTATAAATATCGACAAAACTACTATTGCAGTCATTACCACTTTGGGTGCTCCGAGTTGAATTTTCAACAGTTCAGGGTTATTTTCATTCTATTGTGGCTACAGTAGCCTTTCAAGTTATAGATCAAGTTACAGATAACATGTAAATCTTAAATCTCAGTTTTAAAAATATGCATACAATCCAGCCAGTACTTATAATAAAAAGCAGCAAGTGTAAGTGATCGGTAATGTCAAATACCAAGCACAACTTTAAGACTCTCCAGCTTAAAGCAGAAAGGATACTTACTTAAAATGTTTTAAGTAGGAGGGAGTAGAAACAGGATAGAATATGAATAGGCAAATATCTCTAGGAATTTTTTTTTTCTGGGAATTTGCTGTTCTCTTTTGCATTGTTTTTTGGAATGAAGGAATCAGAAGCATATTCAAAACTTTTCTCATAAAGAGCTTTGCACATTAGTCTACCTGGTGAGCTTCAAAATGTGCTTGTTTATGAGCAAAGCATCACTGAGGAAATACAAACCTGAAAAATAAAGACAGCTCACAAGGTGTAACTCAGTTAACACCGTAATTTGAGAAAACAATAAGAAAAGCATGAACATGTCAACAGCAATAGAGCTAGTTCACAATGGCAGACAGCATGCAGCTTTGACAAAGACAATGGATTTAAACCAATGGGAATCTCACTCATATGCACATATCATATGCACACACACTCCATAAACATACAGTATATAACATACATTACATGTAATTGTAAAACAAGCGTTGACGGTGATCAGTCTTATGCTTCAAAAGAAAACAAAAATCCCCACCCTACAGCTTGACATCTGTGGACTACTACCCAGTAATTTCTCCTGACCCCTGGTGGTGATTAGCTTATGAAGTGAAGCAGGAGGATCACCATAATACTCAGCATTTCTCCTGAAAGCACTGGCCAAATTCTACCCTTGCTTCTCTTCTTGATACCATCACTGAAGCCAATATGCTGATCTGCAGTCCAGCTTTCCACTATTCTTTGCATTTATCATTATTTGCCTTGTACAGCATGTACAGTACAGTTGAGAAAGACAAGGAGAGGTTGATCCTACTGTAGCAGGTGTCCTTTAGCACATGATGCTCTTGCCATTGAAGTCCACAGGGGTGCCGCTAATACAGTAATTTAGAACAAAATCAGGCCAATAAGAATGCATAACACCTATGAAGATATCTTCCTAAATTATACCCTGAAATACTGACTTGTGAGTGTTAATGATACACTACGTTACACTAATAAAATAGCTTTATTTTGCATCTTTACCTTACATTTCTATTTATGTTTCCCCTTTACTGTTTTACAGCTGTTTTTTCATTGTGTTTTTTTGGTTGGTTGGTTGGTTGGGTGGTGGTGGTGGTGGGTTTTGTTTGTTGTTGTTTTTTTGCCTTGAGAGACATGGTGTCTTAAAGAGGAAACATTCTCCCAAACCAGAACTTTTTGCTGAAGTTTAAGACAACATCCACTGCACCAATTTAGAGTAAAGGGCTTAAAGGTAATTAGGCAGTCATGCAAAAATTCAGGTCATCCTGTCAACTTCAAAGAGTCTGTAGTATGAATTAACACACTTATTTTTTTTCTGCTTATTTATTTAATATGTCTTTAAACACGAACTGTAAGTGTTCATGCATACTGTTTGCACTGTTTCTTTTTTGCTCCACTGTCCCTTTGAGAACCTCACTGAAACTGTGCTTTAGCTATAAAACTGCCATGTCAGGGGTAGTAATATAGCAGCAGTATGAGCAGCAGAGTCAAAGACTGAATCTGGTGAGTTTTGAAACTCTGAGGGTACTGGATAACCTTAAGTTTTGCACCTCACAGTTTTCAGCATTACAGTTCGGCAAGGAGGAACCATCTTTGCATAAAATAGTTTGAAAAGACCAGGCTAACCGGGCTAGAAGGACCTTTCTAGCTGCATTTGCATGGTTGAAGTAATGCCACCCGTCTAGACACGGCCCAAGTCTCCTGTAGACATGCAGCTCTGAAAACAGCCCTTCCAGGAACACAAGTGTCGTTTCAATTCGCACCGACTTCCCAATGCTGTGACACCAAACTCCAAAGCACAGCTTTTCACTGAGGTGCCACTATAGCCATTGGAATCAACTGCAGCATTTGAATTAAGCATTTCCAGATTTAAACTGTGGGAACTGGTACCCTGGAGTTGTCAGTGGAAGGCCTCTGACAATGTAATTTGTTTCTCCTGCTGGCCTGACAAAGTCAGAGCATGCTGACATGCAAGAAACATTAGCTGATGGGGTTTTTTTCTTTCTTCTTTTTTTTTTTTTTTTAAGCTGTTTGCTTGGAGCTATTAGGAGGGCGGAGGAAAAGGGCTGTCAGCTTAGGAAGGGGATGAGAAAGAAGACGGTGAATGGAAAGGAAAAGACATGGTCTTTTCTAGATGTCCCCTATAAAATAATCAGAGTGTTTGTCACACACATACCCTGCGACACGCTGATATAGGGCAAGTGAACGTATAAAAAAATGTTAACTCTGCCTAAACAATGAAGTGGCGGCTCCACTCAGTTTACAATAACATCAGATCTATTTGATTTGGCCCACAGGGAGCCAGACACTTGACTGATCTGGTTAAAATATCTCAACAGTCACATAAATAGGCCCAGTCAAAGCCTGTTGCATCACCTGCATTTATTTTTTACTGTTAATATTTAGCAATGGAAGAAAGATACAGATCTGTGCTCTACACACTTGCCATCTCCAACAGTATGATCTCAGCTCAGAGAGCAGCAGGAATTTGCACAGCAGTGAGTATGGCTGAGTTCCAGAGGTCGGCACTTACTCGCTCTGCTCCATGTTTTCTGTTGTTGTTCTGTTTCTTTTTTTTTTTTTTTTTTCAGATAGGAAAGTCAAATATGAAGACTGCAAAGAATAGTGGCAAAGTCAGATTGCAGGTCAGCATGCTTGGTTTTTTTCCAGTCTCTCTGTCTTTTGGAGCCTGGATTTAGCCCTGGTGTTAGCCGACCAGAAAACAAGTCATTAAAATGGCTTATGCACAGAATTTGATGAAAAACTGAGTGTTTAGGAACAATGGTTCAAATGTGTACCTTTTAGACCAACATGGAAACCTGCCTTTCTTTCTCTCTAGCAACAAAATGTCTGAATCAACTTTACACCTCTTATTAATCTGACCTGGTCTATGTAGGATATGTAACAAAGGTAATCTGTGGCTTAAGAGAAGAAATTGAAGCAGTGAATATGCAAGGCACATAGCATTTGGCAGACATATACAACCAGCTGTTTGTTCTTTAGCTTGTGGCTATACATCTATTGGGACATCCCCCACCCCTGTAAAACTTGCTTAGCTCCTGGTCTTATTTCCATTGTAGATTTAATCCTAAACCATGGATAAGCGTAGTATTTAGGGTTTGAAGTTAAGTGTCATTTAGTATCAATTCTGACATCTCCATACATTATAATGAGGTTCTTTTCACAGGGGACTTGGGATCTGATTTTAATTTGTGGTAGGGTTATGGTCACAATAAATGTCTATTTCAAATATATTCATGAGAAGGCCCTAACGCAAATGGAAACAGAAAGTGGCTGTTTTCTTGTAGTTTCAAAGCCATGTATGTAAAACACACAGTGCAGATCTGTTCCACATGGAAAACCATAATTGATCCACCATCACGCCCTGGCTCCTGCCCCGGCAGCCGGCACCCCTGTGCAGAACTGTCTCAGCAGGTTTTATAGCTTGCATAATACAAGAACTGGTTATGAAATCATTAGCACCTTAGCTGAGGCTGCCACAGGGATGCCCCTCCGTGTTCATTGTGAAACGCTTCTTTGGCAGCTGCATCCTAGAGGCATATTTGGATGTTGTTGCTTCAGTATCATAACAGAGTGGGAAGTAAATTAGTATTTTCATGTTCTGCACTTAAGTGTGTGGGGGTGGAGTCTCTCTGGTCCATCTCTAGGCTAAATCTCCCTATTTACACATGCCTGATTTTAGGCATGAAGACCTCTAGGAAGCCCAGACGTCTATAGTCATACTCACAGCCCTATGCAGCCAGTACTGCCAAGGACCTGGGCTGTGCCTAGGGAGGCTGGAACAGACTTCAGCTTCATCAAGCAGCATAGTTTCCAGCAACCCTTGTCCCACAGGCAGCCACAGCTAGAGGTGCTTCAGAGCAGCCCAAATACAGCTGAGGGCTGCCCTGCTGGAGTCCTGGCTTGGGGTACAATGCACAGCCTCTTGGCACTTTTTCCTCCATAAATACAAGATCAGGTGAGCTTAGTCCAAGCAGTTGCAGGTAAATTTGCTTGCGCTTCCACAGGAGAATCTCGATTGCCAACAGAGAGAAACAAAATCCACTACTGGTCACTGAGTAGAGCATCTAGGACCCTTTGGATGTTCCTTATTCCAACCCTGAGACCCTTCTTTCAAGGGTCAGAAATCTTTGTGAACCTTGCCCTTGCAAATGAGTAAGGCAGCACAACTATGATTTGGGTCAAGGACAATCAGTGGCCCTAATTATCTAGGAATACAAATGTAAGAGAAGGGAAAGTTGTGCAACTTGAAGGCAAGTACTTGCGCCGGATCGGGAGTGGAACTTGTTGGAAGGCAGTGAAATTTTACTGACTTGAGCCACCCAGGCTGGTGAAAATACCAGACTGGTATTTTCAAAACTGAGTTCAGTCAGTATTACCAACTGCATGAGATAGAGCACTGAAATAAAGGGCCCCTGTCAATCAGGTTCCTGAGCATTAAGTAAAGCCAGCTTGTGTTGCTGTCTTTCTGAATCAATGCACTGGGTCATGATTTAAGTAATCGAGGTGCTGGGGCTTTTTAAAGCAGCATAAGTAAATAGCTAAGCTTGATGTGTTATAAAAAGCACCACAACAGAAAGGAGAACTTAATGTAGTAATGAAAATCACTTACCCTTAATCATCCCTGAGACAGTGTTTTTACAACACTACTTGATTTATTCAGCTAGCAAACATGCCTCTTTTGACTTTTCTAATAACAGGCCACCTCAGCCATGCTTGTTGGGATTTGAGTTTGGGGTTTGTTTAATCATCATCCCAAGTACATTATTTAAATGTCTTTGATGCCTTTTCTTTAAAAGGATTTGCTTAGCAATAAATCATATTTATTTGCAAAAGTGACCCAAAAAAAATAAATCCTAAACAACCTAAAACATTTCTAGGAAAGTTCAGAAAAATAAGAGGTTCAGTCACAGGTGTGTAACCAGTGTTGCACATTTCTAGAGCGCATTATTGCTTAAAGACTCACTGAAGCCCACATTCATTGCTGCTGACAAGCATGCCACTTGGTGTACAAGATTGTATGAAAGGTTGTTTGCTGCGTGATTTACGATGGTGCCCTTACACCACGCAGGAAGGACTATAAACTACCTGTGCTCCGCTGAGCAACTCCACGCTTCCTCTCACACGGAAGGGCCTCAGCTTTTAGAAAAGCTGGACAATTTCTCAAGTGAGTACACTCTTGTGACACTGAGGCTAGCCAGACCACAAACTATTTTATTATGTTGTGCAAAAACCTATGTGCAAAAAGAACCCTCTTTAATTAAGATAGAGCAACCAGCACTGTGGTTGTAATTACCTTGGACTGCTTTACCCACGGGCATAATGAAATAAAATTGGGCTCACTATATTTTTGTTTTTAAACTAAGTAAACTCAAATTAATTTATTCAACTCAAACCAGACACGTTTCTCTTTAAAAGGAAGGCATATATGGTTGGAGGGGCTGGTGCAGGAGGCAGAGTGACATGCAATGATGACTGTGAACTGCAAACTGCTGGCAAAACATTTGGCTTGCCGTTGGTCCGTGGCCAGTATTTTCCTTTGTTAATGAATCCCACATCTTTTCTAAGTTAAGCATTTTTTTCTTCTCCCCCCTCATTTTATTTGAAACATATTTTAGATTTTTTGTTTTTATGACGTCGTGGAACATGATACAGCCCGCTCCTAACCCCGAATATGGGAAAATCAATTAAAATTTTGACATTAGGAGCTATGATATAAACATATGGTTCAACTGCTCAGACTTCTTTTTAAGCAATGTACCAAGGATCAACACAAAGTGAACTAACTAAATGAGAACCTCACATTGTTGAATAAAAATTACACCAGCTGAAAATGTATTACAGCCAGAACCTTGCTATTCATGAAACACAACCCCCCCCTGCAAATTTGGCAGGTTTTGGCAGATTTTCTCTTAGACTTAGGATTACATATTTTTTACTTGTTTTATTTTCTGAGGAAACTTAAAAAAACTTTAAAAAAAAAAAATCCTGAATGTTGCGTTTAATATTTAATACTTTTTGTCTCACCCAAAGTACCTTCATTTTATGACTTAAAGAATGCAACTTTAAAATGGAGTTTTATGGGCTTCCTCATTAACTTCTGACTCTTCCTTGAACAAAATAGAAGAAAAAACAACTGAGAATTTTCTCATCTGAACAGAAACATGATTTTCAAACACAAGGAACATTTTGGGCCTCCAGTCATACCTGCCATACTGACCACTAGTTCTCAGGACTATGTGCAAATGAAACCCCCTATAGCTCCCTTTGGTATTTCAAATTATTAAAAAACCCAGACAGACAAAATGATAAGTCACTGAAACTCCAGGGAATACAGGCACCGAACAGAAGATTTAACTCTTTAGGTCACCATGCACAAGATTCCCACTGAAGCAAAAATGCTCTTTCCCAGAGGTCTTGCATGATTGGGAACGGTATTACAGGCAGCTTAAAGAGGAGAGTTATTTTTAACCTGTCGCTGGCAGGAAAACCAGTTTTTTCAATCATCTTCTATGGACATCTAGTCTCCAATCCTGCAAGCATCTAGCTACATGAATTTACATGCCCTCCTTTAATATTCTTGAGTTTTACAAACCTTGCAAGATTTCTTCAGCCACTGTAACGCGTAGCTAGTTCTACTGATGGCAGAGATGATGAAATTATAGCACGGTGAATTGCTGGCCCTGCAAACCCACACCGAGTGAGGACAAAGATACACTGGAAAAAATTAAGTTGCAAAAGCTTTTTCTGCACCAATCCCTTTACCTTTTGCAGCGTGAATGATCCTGTGCTTGCGTTAGAAATGCCAAAAAGCTTTTTCTGGAGGCTCCCAGTATCAATTCAAACTCCAAAGTTATATGAGGATAGAGACTTCAATTATCTAGATTATGTGTGAGTTAAACATAGTCTATCACAGTGAATTCACTTGCATTATAACATGTGATTTACACAGAAAAGTGCAGCCAAACTCAAAAGTTAGAGCTGGACTTTTTTCCCCCCAGTCAAATAAGAAATTTACCAAAAGTAGCACTTTCAGGTTGACCAGAATTATTAAATTCACTAATAAATTACATTGAATAAACCTTACAAGTGAAGAAGAACGGATATTTGGAAAAGCATAGCTTTTTAACATTTCTAAACGTTTCAGTTTGAAATGACATATTAATTTGGAAATTTACCCAGCTCACTTTAAACAGTTAATTTTCTTGTAAATGTGAAAATTTTTTTCTCCTTTTTTTTTCAAAGCATAATTAAGAAATTAAGTCCTATTGAATTAACCTCAATTATTATTGTTAATGTCAGTCACTAAATCAACAAGTTTGTTTTTCACGTAGAACTAGTTACTGTTACAGCTCACCTGCCACAAGCACACCAATGACACAAAAGAAACCTTAAATCTGTCAGTTTTTCTTCATTTCCTCTTCTGTTAAAAACAACCTAACATTCCAACTCACTCCTCTCTTTTATGTCTTCTCTCCCAGATTTTTTCTAATCGATTTTAACAGCTAGTTAAAAAGCTGAATATCACTATCAACGTATTAATGAAAAACAGAACTAACACCGATATTTTCAAAGCTATCTTACTTAAAGATTGGTTAGGTTCATTCATAAATTAATCAGGTAGGAATGCTGTTTTCAGGGCAAAGGGAAAAATAATATATTCTGCAGGAAAGTATTGGACTTTTTGTTTTGTTTTCCGAGGGGATTAGCTCTTCCAGCCAGGAAGTTTTACTACGCGTCGAGATTTAGTGATTTGCTCTCTGTCCGACAGTGGTGCAAAATCATCTTTGACATTTACCAAAGCGTCAGGCGCAGCACTTTAAAAGGACAAAGCTTGTCTTGATTACAAGAAAAGAGGATGCAAACAAGGTGAATGCATTGCAATAAAGAACGTGCCAGCGGCATAGTGAGAGCCGGGCTGTGTGCTCTAGGACTGCACTTCTGGAAACTTCATAAATATGAACAGTATTTTTCTCTAAGCCTTTTAGCTCAAGCTGAATGTAAGATTGAGTCAGTGTCATTGCACAGGCTTTTGTCAGTGAAAAGTCATGTTCAGTGACTGTTCCTCAGGTTTTATGTTATATTCCATAATAAATTATTAATTTGGTAATAATAAAATAACTGAGCATGCAGAAGGGCAAGGCATGATTTTATATGTGATATTAGTGACAGCATATTGGATAGTCATTAGTTAATGGACAAATACAAGCAGAAGATAAGGTATATAGGGAGTTCATTGCAAAAAGGCATTAATGTGCCATTACTTTTACAGTGGGAACAGCTTTTGCTAGCTAAGTTCCTGTAAAACATACCTTTTAACTTACAGGGATACTAGCAAATGGATCCCTCACATGGTGATGGACAACGCTTGTCTCCCAGTTTTGCAAAATATGCTGAAATTTACCACAAAGATCCAGAAGTTTGGTTTGTTATGATTTAATTCCCCTATTTTTGTAAACAGGGAAAAAAAAAAAAAGAGTGGTACTTTAAACAGCTGACTGGTTTGGAAATACCTGAGAGATGCTTTTCTCATAGCATTTTATAGTTCTGTTGTAGTTCTTGACTATAAGCAGAAAATTCAGATGCTTATTCGAGCAGGGAACAAGAATTCATTTAGCTATCTATAACTGGAAAATATATTAGGCTTCATTTTGGCTAATATTTCAGCCAAAAATGGCTGGTTATCAGTGGTTCTTCATGTATTTATCAAACATCTCCTAAAACTTAGGTGATCATCACTTACAGCCTGGTGGGAAAGATAGAAAGTATCTTGAAGAACAATTAATTCTCTCCTCAGTAGCAGCAATTCAGAGTCCACAGTTACACCTCTTAACATGACATGTACGTTCTTTACTTCTCAAAACAAGGTGGGCATAAGCAGGCACAGGACATGCTTTAGATGACATTATATTCTTATCTCACCATTTGCTTTTTTTATTGCTTTTTCCTCATCAAAATTCTTCCTGCTTCCCCACCCTGTACAGAAAGCCAGTGCTGCCATCATTGCCCAGTGCAGGACCAGAGAACGATTTCAGTCGGAAGGCACCTCTGAAGGTCACCTTGTCCAACCTCCTGCACCAAGCAGAGCTAAGTGCTGTATCAGAGCAGGCTGCTGGAGGCCTTTTCTAGACAAAACGTGTGAAAATCTCCAGCAACTGTGACCACACCTCCTCTCTGCAGCCCGCTGCTGTGCCTTGCCATGCTCCTCCTGCAAGAAACTTTCTTTCGTTAGGTCCCACGGGAACTTCTCTTGCTGAAACTTGTGACTGTTGTCTTTTGTCTTCATGCTGCAAAATGGGGCAGACCCCGTCTCCTCTCTAACTACCCTGTAAGTAGCTGAAGGCTGCAGTTAGATTACCTATTAACTGTCTTTTCCCCAAGCTAAACAAATGGAGTTCCTCTGCTCTCCAATTCTCCTGATGCTCGCTCCCTTCAGTCTAGGGATGATGTCTGTCATAGTATCAGTGCTCTGTGCAACTTACCCACCTTCCTCTGCTACAGTGCCATAAGTCTTCACAGGCTCACCCAGGAACATATACACAGTTTTTTGGGTGCCCATTTGCTCAGAGC
The DNA here is from genome assembly GCF_036013475.1 of Columba livia. Lineage (NCBI taxonomy): Eukaryota > Metazoa > Chordata > Aves > Columbiformes > Columbidae > Columba > Columba livia. Next base: position 37,131,601 of record NC_088603.1, on the reverse strand, counting down.
TATTCAACAATCCAAACAGATTTTACCTTAAAACGCCCAAGGTTTTGGCTGGGTGCAGAGATTTTTTTATTCTCCCCACAACAGAGATCTTTTTAAGTCTTTTGGGGGTTGTTTGGGTGAGCCCAAATATCTGACCCTGAGCCAATCATTTAATTATTATACCTAATGTTTGTCCTGTTTGATAGTTACTATGCACAGGAGACACATACCAACGCAGATGTGCTGCCGAAATCCAGCGCCCCTGTGCTCAATGCTGCATGGGGAAGCTGCAGACTCATACTCTTCCTACATTCAGCCCAATCCAACCTACACTCCAAAAAGCCCTCTTCTTGGAGCACTGCTTCTTTAAAACAAGTCTCCCTGAGATAAAGAACTATCTTTTAAGGAAAAACAAAAAAGGAGACATTAGATAGCGTTGCTGCTGGCTGTGCTATCTATCAGCCAAGAACTTGTCTCGCACACCAGGTGAGACTGAAGTATAAAACTCTGGAATGTAACACATGTGATTGCCAGAGTATTGTTGTTTGGTTTATCATTTGCTACTCTTCACGCTTTCTGGGCATTTACCCACAGAAACAAATCAGAAGTAACAGAAAAATTTAGAAGAGACACTGGCCATCAAACAGAAAAGAAAATGTACAAAGCTTACTAATCTTTCAGCGTATGGCAAGTGAGAAACTTATTCTCTTTCAACACATTTTTAAATAAGAACAACAAAAAATTCTTAGCAAAAACAACTACCAATTTGGAATTGAAAGCATTTTCTCTTGAAACAATTCCCAATTTCCCCTGAAACAACTGGTATTTGTCAAAAGCCCAAATTTTAACAATTATTGAACCTTGTTGGAAACTTTTCAATTAAATGCATTTCACTTTTCTAAATAGATCTTCACAAATCTGTGATTTTCCAGCTAACTCTATACTTAGTTGGTTTTTTGTTGTTTTTTTGTTTGTTTGTTTGTTTTTTGTTTTTTGTTTTTTTCTGTAATATTCATCTATTTTCTCATTATATTTTTATAAATGTTGCTGGTAAGGTTCTGTACTTTTCCTGGTGTATGCTGCAGCTCTTTCACAAAATCTTGTCAAAATACTGTAAGGTAAAATAAAAGGCTAAATTAACTACTAGAAGGAAATTAGCTACATTTTGTTTTCTCATTCGACATCTTACAATATCCACTGAATTGCAAGAGCTGCATCACGTTTTGCTCTGAATGGAAAAAGTTCTATACTGCACAAGATTAGCAAGTGAAAAATTGAACAAAACACTTATTGATGCACAACAACGTCCCCATTTAGCTGTTGTTCAAACTTTTGCCCAAGATTTGGTTTTACATTCTGAAAAACCTTGAAACGGGAGGTAGAGCTGAGGGGTGCTAATATGGTTTCAGTTTCAAAACGAAAGAATCAATGTATATATCAAATGTATATACCTACAACAGCGCCTTAAGTCATACAAGTTGGAATCTTATGTGATAAATTCTTTCTGATAGCATTCCTTAGGAACAACAGAAGTCACATTTGCCTTGCAGCCTCAAATATATTTGAGAGTGTAGGCTGACTGTATACATATACAGATCCATGCATACAAGGAATTCTGTACTAAACTGCACTTTGTGCACCACATCCTTGCTTCGTGCAAATGGCCACAGGAGATATTTGTCAACACTGGATTCCAATGGTAAGGTATCTGTTGGTTCAGGAAATCTGTAAACTCAGCCTTTGTTTAGTGGTTTGGTTGGTTGGTTGGTTTTTTGGTTTTTGTGTTTTTTTTTTTTTTTTTTCCTAGGTGAATTTACAAAACAAAACTAAAAAGTGTTCAGAGCAATGAGAATTTCTGAAGTCCTGTGAGTGACGCTGCAAGAGAAGTACGGCTCACACCCTTGGCTGCGGTGAAAGAAAAGTTCACTTCAATCCAGAAAACAAATGACAACAAAGAACACAACATTGGAACTTTTATAATGTGATACCCCATGCCCTCAAACTGAGGTCAAGAGAGGACCTGGTCCAGTAAAGTAATATTTTTTTCTCTTCTGTTTTTTAAGACTCAGTTTGGAAAAAACTACCTCATGTTAAAACTGACATATAAAATTACTGGTGTTCATGGGCTTTTCCAGTGTGGCAAAACATTCTGCTGGTATTATTTTTGACAGGGCTCGTGATAACTAGCTGACATTTAGAGAGAATGTAATGAAATTTTATTATTGTTTTGCTGCTGCTAATGGACACAGATTTATTGATCTCTAGGAAACAGTGCCTATTTGAACCACATTGGCCCATATTCTTTATGGTCAAGGAGCAGCAGAGAAGCTGTAGATATCTGCAGTAAAACCCTTTACCTTATTATTTATACGAATACATCTTGTATTCATACTAATAAAGAGCTTTAATGTGTTTGACTTAATATGTTTGACTAATGGCTGCAATTTGGAAAACATCCTGTGATGCTCCTGAATGAAGGACATTTTGTTAAAATAAAGATCACCACACAAATACAGGTTGTGCTGATCTGAGAGATTGCAACTCTCACTCTCGACTAGTGAGTTTACTGAGACAATATCGGATTTTATTATAACGTGCAGAAATCCTTTAGTAAATTTTAAGTTAGATGTTCTCAGTACAGTTATTCATTTTAACATAAGAAGCTGATGCTACAAGGAAACATCAGGACATAAAATAAAGAATGGAAGTGGGGATGGAATAAACAGTGTTCTGCTCAGTAAATGATACTTTCCTGGCTCTGTCAGGATCCAAAAGCCCTAAAAAGCAAAATGTGTGTCACTGGGGCTGAAAAATAATTCATATTATTTGACAATCGAGGCCTTAAAAATGTGTTTGGAGGAAGCGGGGAGGGAAGATGGCAAGCACCACAACACAGAAATTCCATGCCACGTTTAAAAACAAACACAAGCACCCACGTAGAGAGGAAATGGCCCGTTAATAAGGATCCAAGGCTCATCAGCCTCTGCAATCACTGTGGCTGAACAAGTAGTTTTTCAGGAGGGCACATCCTGAATTCAGAGATGTTGAAAAATACGTGGGTGCTCAAAGGAATGGAAAGAGGATAGTTTTACAGACTTCAACCAGAGCCTGTCAAAGCAGCACTCCCATTCACTGCAATAAGCATTGGATCAGGTTCAACATCCAAACGTAGTCCTCCCTCACTAGAATTGGCTGGTCACGTCGGAAACTGTCTGGGCAAGGTACCCCACCCATAAACAGAGCGCTTGGGGAGAGTATGGTAGTAAGCAACAAATAGTTTGTCTCTTTGCCAAGATTAGGGGTTGTGTCTCCTACTCGTTCACCCTCTGAGACAATAAAACGAGGGCTATAGTATGGTAATCTCTATGAGGCAATCTAAGAAGGAATGCCACATGAATGAGGAGCAAGAGGATAAAGGTTCCTTCAATATTGATGTCAAAAGTGGAAGAAATGAGTAAATGTTGGGGTACAGAAAGTCACTAGCAGATAGATGCAGTGTGTCCTTCAGCTCTTTTCTGTGGGATCATATAAGTAGAAAGAGGAAGAGAAAGGAAATACAACCATGAGTGTGTAAAGAAGAGTTCCACTACAGGAATTGTCACATCAGCTAGGTGGAAGACAGAGACATGCAAGTCCATTTGCAGGAGAAAGAGAGCATAAACACAGTTAAGTGGATATTAATGAACACTAAACAAGGATGGCAAGCCTGCTCTGAACTTACAAATCACATCCGCATTAATACCAAATGAGCTCATTAAGATTAACATTATTATGATGAGTATCAAAGGGATTAAAAGAGATTATGGCAAATAAGAGAGTCAGATAGGAATGAGATGTAATTACCTTCATATCTGGTTTATCTATAGCTGCAGAGAAAGACCCAGCATTCATTTCACACTGGAGGAACCTAACTCATATTTTGATCTGAAGTGTAATTTTCGGCAAAGCTGATCTCAACATTTTGGGCTGAACATGGCCCGGGCATGTGCAGGATGAACAAAAGAATGGTGGGAAGGTGAAGAGAGAGAGATGGGCAAGTGCAGAGGAGGCCCAGTCCTGCCCCAGCACCTCAACCAAGTGCCAGAAACAACTTGGTCTTCATGATCTCCATGTCCAAAACACAACATGAGGCCAGCGTTGCAATCACCTCTGCCCAACATCTGGCCTACTCTGATTGAAGCACTCACCACGCCAACTCTGAAAACTTCATTGGGCTTCACAAATATCAGCCAAGTCTTCAAAAAATGTTTCAGGGAAATAGTCTTACAACAGAGACAGGAAAATTGAGGAATACAGGGACAGAGGGATCAAATTCAGTGAAATAAAAACAAGCTCCATGATATTTTACGTCTTGCTTTTGTACTGCAACCTGCAGAGCCAGTAATTCTTTTGTGCATGCAGAGACCAACTAAGGAGCACCAAATTATGGCTTAAAATCACGGAGCAGGTATCCTGCCAATGCAGACACTCAATGATGAAGGTGGAAATGTTACTTGGGATCTTGGTGGGGAAGATTTACCGGGACTCTTCCAGCCGGGCTCTGCTCTAAGCGGATTGCCTCTCTTCACAGGCCGGCTGCGGACAGTTGGCTCTCCAGCGCAAACATCGCTTCCTAGCTCTGCTGTGTTTGGCGTCTGGTTTGTTTGACAGGTTACATGTGCTTCTGAATATACCTTCTGATGCTCATTTTCAGAGTGCTGTTAGTTTCTCTTGGCTGCTGTTTAAAAATGAAGTCCCTGAAGATATCATCCTTCAATAAGAAAATCCTCTTGCCAGAAGGTCTGGCTTCAAACATGTTGGGGCTGACTGTCAGAGTTGTTGACCTCTGACCATGGAGCTGTAAGTCCACAGCCATAACCTGCACATTGAATCCAAGGTAGTGCATGATGGACAGCTAGCACTGGAATAATTTAAAATGGGAAGCTACTTTCATTTTTTTGTTGTCCAAGATGAATGTGCATTTGAAAAGCACCTGTCAGCTACAACTGGAAATGTCTGCCTTTCATCAGGACAGTTATATCTCATTAATTATATATTTTGTTGCTTCAACAGGAGATATGCATACACACACATACATATGTATGCATATGGAATTTACAACTACAACTTTTCGAAAGAAGCGTTTAAAACTGTTTTTTCTGTGGTGCTGTGCTGAAATCAGTTAAGTAGCAGAAATAAATTGTAGCTTAGAGTTGTAATGCACTTCGGGAAGTGAAGAAGTATTTACATCTTTACACCCTCTACCTAACTTTGTCAAGCACGAATCAGCAGGGTGGAGAAGATGAAGTTTCTTCATGAAAGTCATGAGAACAAGGCAGGGTCATCAGTCAGTCCAAACTGACTGAAGCACCAAGATGCGCTCCTTTGCTGCCCTCCCAGCCAGGGGACATGCTGAGAGCTTGTACCAGACAAGGGAGACTCCAGTCCCCAGGGGAAACCTGATGCCCAAAGACTTCCAGACCTTGCTGCATAGCATATTTTATATGTGATTTTATAAGAGAAAGTGCAAGAATGCATTTCTGTGTAGGCAAAGAGGGAATGTGACAAAGTCTGTCATCCTCTGTCCAGTATCTTGACAACATAGCTAACACTATCCTAGAACAACACTGATGGACTTTTCGCACACAAAGTCTCTAGCCAGAAAAGGCAGGAAGGGAAAGAGTGAAGACAAGTCCACCCCAGCACCCGAAGTGGGCAGGCAAAGGGAAGAATCTACTCTGCTTTACTCTGATGGTCTGTGAAGCGGCACTTCCCAACATTTCTAGGAGAAAATATGAGTCAGAAATCCTACGGGAACTCCTGCAGCAGCACAGCTCCCTCTGCAACCCACACATCCTCAACAGAGCACTGCACAATCTAACCCATATGGTATAGCTGCACTGCGACGTTGGCCGGAGCCGGGTGCGGCCTTACGATAGACTCTCAAATGATAAAAGTTTGGCACATGAGCAATTGTTTGTGCTTCAGCAGTTGACTGAGGAGCTTGTAAATCAGGGCATTTAGGAAAACCTGTGAGTAAAGTGCAGGGACATAACAGGTAGACACAAGATGCATTTGCAGAGGGCTACCAGAGGGAAAGGAAGGCAGGAGCTGGTCAGGGGCTCTTGCCTTGTTCAGATGGAGATGGGGAGGTTTTGCCACCACCACAGAACAACACAATTTTGTATTTTGCTCAATCAAGCCCCAATACAGATTGTAAAAAAAAATAAAATAATAATAATCACCAAACCCTCAGGAGTATGTTTAAGGCTATCATTAGAAAGCCAAGCAAATCTCTGATCCACTGCTGATCCAGTGGACGTGAATACAGTGCTTTCCTCCAAGAGAGAAATTCCCTGAAGGAGGCACTTCCAAGAGCAGCATCTTAGGACCAGACAGCTCTTGACACAGAAACCTGATGCAGAGCTCCTCCAAGCAGAACGGGTATCCTGAGGACACCAATGCACACCTGGTATTTCGCATTCATCCCACATTTAAACACAAGCAGTGCCCGAGCAGGAGTTTAGTCGGTGTTAAACTCTGCATGGCCTACCCTAAGGGTAATGTACTCTCGGTGAACTTGGGGAAGAGGTACCTTTACTCCCTCCCCCCTAGACCTAGAGGCTGTTAGTTACATGGAAAAAAAGGCTTAAAGGTCAGTAGAGGGACAGACAGGTTTAATAAGACAAGTACAGTGCTGTCCCGCAGAGGAAACCCACGTGGGCAGATGCCGCAACTCTCAGGTAGTTCTGGAGAGCAGAGCCATGACAGGGACAGGACCTGCCGTGCAGTATGGGGACCTCAGCGGTCCCAGCAACAGCAAAAGAGCAGCCCATCAAATAAGCGATGAGCCCGGGGTTAGCTAAGGATCAGAACGCTGCTGACAAGTGTTAGGAATGAAATGCTGAGGCTCCTCGGGATGAGCTCTGTAAACTGCCTCTCTTAAATGTTTTATTTTCTACAGCAGATTTCCAACAGTGGGAGCTTTTTCTCACTCTGCCAGGCAGAGGCTGAATCGCTCTCTTCCTACAGTTTCAAATTCTCCAGTTATACTCTAAGAACCACCCTTTTTTTCCTTTGCCTTTCTCTTTTCTTTTTGCTCTCTCCAGGCTTTTCATGAAAGAGACACCAAGTTTCAAGCCGTTTAAAAATATCAAAAAACCCTGGTGGAAAATAATTTACAGCTGTGATAATATCACATTTTTTTAAATACCGTAATATAATTTTTTCTTTTAATAATAAAAGATAAAAAAAGGGGAGTCTGTGAATAATTAGAGACTGCAGTCTGAAGCCAGTTACAGTCACTGCAATTGATAATAAACTTAAAGACCCTTGACAGCAGGTAAATGCTTTGCAACCCTGACCCCCTTCCTCTCACATTACTTAACAACCCTGCAGTTCCAGCATTACATCACCGTCCAAGCGATTGGTTCCTGCATTTTAACTCTCTCCGTGTCTCCTCCGATTAGTAGCAACACAATGATGGGGAAAAACAAAACAAACAAACAGCAAAAAAACAACAGCACAACAAAGTACCAAACTTCTCTCAAGTTTGCTGTGCTCCTTGTTTGGGTTTGGTTTGGTCAAAAAAACAGCTTCTGCTGCTGAGAGTTGAGTTTACACGCACCAGAAAACAAACTCTGTTGAAGTGGAAAAGAGAGTGGGAAAGGGGGACTAGGGAGGGGAGGAGGAGAGGAGGAGGAAGGCAACGGGGGTAAAAAAGTATATAGAAATCAGAAAAGGAAAAGAAAATTAAAAACAAACCTCATGGACATCACTGAGCCTGAATTCCCTGCTGAGGTGCAGAACATGAGAGCCCTGGAATGAGTGTATGTAGAACTTGAGCCAAAGCTTAACTAGCCCGAGTGAGTCATATCCTTCCCATTTGATTCCTGTCCAAGTGATGATGTAATGCCCTGGCCCTCTCCCTCCCTCGCTCCGCTCCTCGCTACACTACCTCCCTCCTCCCCTTTTCTCCTTTTTAGCTCAGTGCTGGTGAAGTCACCATTTAAATCTGGCAGAGCTGAAGCAAAAACTTCAATGTAACCAAAACAGCCCCAGGCCAAGTTCCAGACTTACTGAGACTCCGTGGTGCAATTGCCATTGGAAACGAGTAAACAGAGAAAGAAACAGTGCCGCCTCTGAATGGCCTGTGCAGCTGCCTGCCCCAGCACAGGAAAACCCGTGGACGGGGCTGACATGATTGACGGGGGGGCTGATCAGAAGATATTGCACACAAACACGCTCATTCCCGAATGCCCGCGTGGTCCCAGCGTCCAGAAGATCCAGCAGTTGGGAAAGGAGGAGATGGAGCTGGAGACCAGGAGGGCAGCGGAGAAGCCGTGAAGCGGATGCAGCCTGTTTGTGCGGGTCTGGGGAGAACAAATACGCTGCTTTTTACAGCGTATGTGTTTGACTAGGATTTCTCTGCCTTTGCTGCGCAGGGCTTGAACCGAGCCCTCTGTTTTTGTAGGATAACTACAGGGCTGTTTCTTGGTGTGCCTGCAAACATACAGGTGCAAGACACTTTTTTTCTCTGCTATTTAAAAAGCACCAGAAAAGTCCCGAGCCGTAGAGCACTGCAAGCTTATGAACTAACTCACTGTAGTGCTGCTGCTATTGCTAACCCTGCATTTAAAACAGTTCCCTCCTGGTGTTTATCTTCCAAGTCTGATATTCATTATTTTTTTGAGGCTAGATAAACTTTCTATGTGGAACTAATAATAATTTTTCAAAATAGAAGAAGCTTTTAATGTGTACAAGCATAAGCTATTGTGGTGTGAAGCGCTCTGCTTCACTGGATTGCATTTTCGAAGTCCTCCTGATCTATGCTACAGTTACTGTGGCTGAAATACCTCCCGTGTCCTCCCCCACAGAGGTTTTTTTCACTGTTCATCATTCACAATTAGTTGTAGTCAACACAGTACAAAACAGTTGCTCCACAAAAGAATACAAAGCCTAAGTAGTAGAAATAATAATAATAATAATAATAGAAAATGTTTAAGCAGACCTATCATTCCTCAGCAATCCAAAGACTAATAGTTTCAATGTCAAACTGCAGAGACGTAAGCATCTGAAACACTGCAAAGGTATTTAAAAGTGACTTCTTTCTTTATAAACCAGGAACTTCTGCACATTTTACAAAGTCACTCTGTGTTGCAGTGTGATATTCAGTTTTCTGACAGACAATGGATACATATAGCCTTCAAAATTCAGAAAACAATAGGAAAACATCAAAGCCAATGTGTTTTATTTACTTCCTTATAATGTTGTGAGTTTATGGAAAAGCAATTTGTATTGCCTAGCAGCATTTTAGAGAAAGAGGTGTTTTTTTTTGCGGCGGGGAGGATTCATTACTTGATCAAAGCACAGATGCAACAGAGATTATTGTAAAGTGCCAAAGTCTCCTCCTGAGGATGCTCTTATGGTTATAAATTATCTTTAGAATATATTTCTATGGCTCAACACCATTAGCTTCAGTCATGGATCAGTCTTGAATTCGAGTAGTTTCAGCCATAAATTCAAACAATTTTTGTTTGAGGTATACATGATTTTTTACAGACAGAATGAGGAGAAAAAACAAATGTTTACCCCATTCAATTAAAAAAAATACAGTTCTCTGCAGCAGGCTGACCTGCTGGATGACATCCTCAATTGATATTGATGCTGCAGCCACTCAGAGTGACACCTTTATCAAGCAAGGCAGCTCTGAATTAGAGGTGATCGGACATAATTATTGCTGGCGCCACTGAAGCCTGTGGCTTGACAGCATCAGATGTGGTTGTTATAAAGTTTGGTCCATTGTGTCAATGGCCTGTATAACTCATTTATGTCTGAATTACCAGCTATTGATTTTTTGTCTTCTGTAATGTAATAAAATAAAAGTTAGATCATTCCGAAAGCTTTCTTTTAATTCCAGCCTTGCTGATAGTTTCATTTTAAGCTCAGCCCACTCCTCCCTCCCTATTTTTAAAAAATGTGACTTCCAAACCTTTTTCTGTGCATGTCTAAGAGGTCATTTTCCTTCCCTCCTCCTTTTCATTTGGTCCTCTTACATTTACACTGCTGGATTACATAGTTTATGCTTATCCAGTTATGCCACTGCCATCACTATCAACTTTGTCATGGGCTCAGGACAGATCCCTGTGTCTGAACAGCTTTAAACTGAGGGGGAATGTGGCTACAACCGAGGCACAGAGGGAAGGAAGGAAGCTGTCACCAAAGAGAGAAACTATTACCCTGAGGAACCCAAGTTACCTGAGGCTGCTTGTGCATACACACCCATTCCTGCAGCCTTTGTCAGTGAACCAGCCTCTTCTCACCCTTCTGAAAGACCCATACTTCCACCACCCTGCTCTATTTGGAGCAAAATGCAACCAAAAAGATGATGCAGGAGCTGCAGTGCAGTTCACTGTCCTCCTGAGGCTTCAAGCACTTGCCTGGCAGCTGCGCTCTCTCCAAGAGAAAACTTTGTTCACTAGAAACAAGAGCAGACCCATTGTCCATCTGTGAGCATCTTCATCAAAATATTACAGGAGTGACTGCATTTGTATGGCAAATGGCCCTTTCAATTATTATTACCTGCATAGACACAAGTCAGAACAATTAAACTGCCTTGAAAATAGCCTTTGTCTAATACAAGATATTACCAGAAGTTAAAGCATTTTCTTAAATGAACAAGAAAGAACTAAGCAGCCTGAATTGCTGACCATTTTTTAATTATGTGCTTACACTGAAGTCCCAATTTAAGAAGCAAACTGCTTTAGAACTGAACTCCTGCTCGAAAGGAGTTAAAAACTTAGTTGTGCTTGCTGATGGGAACACAAAAGGTTCTTTCCAGTCAGGTATTTCCAAGGCCTATTGATTTTTTCTTCCCCCTAACAGGAAACACTGTTTTCCCATTTTCCTTCCTGTGACAGACCAGTTAATGATAAAGAGTGTCCTGTGCTCAGAGGAAATTCCACTTGCATGCAAGAGCTCCTTCTTTATCTGTTTACTTGTCTGTTTTTTCTTTCTCCCCCACTCCGCCCCCATCCTTAAATTTCCATGCTCGGCCGTGCTCAAGAATAGGGCTGTTGTGATGAGAGTTGTGAGATGTTTTAATTCTGATGGGAGCCTTCTTCAAAGCAGCGTCCTGGCCAGCACAGTTATGACTCCAGCTTAGCTGTCTAGTTCAGGAATGCTTGCAACACCCTCCCTGCAGCATGTTTCATCCTTGGGGAAAGGGTGGTGGGGCACACCACAGATGTTTGGTGTAACAGAAACTCAACAAAAATCACTGCTCCTGCTGAAAGTTTCCAGTCTGAACAAGCAGAAAGCTCTGAATTTCAAGAGCCCAAATGGATTATCACACTGGGATTATCTCAAAAGCGTATTGTAACAGGGAACTGGGTGTACTACAGTTGAGATTGTGGATGGACAAATCATCAGTTCTACATGCATTTTAGGTGAGTGTATCACATCCAGCCTTTGGGACTGACTTGTGCCTATTTTATCACTGGCCCAAAGCATCAGCTAAGACCCTATCTGTGGACGAAAGCAGTATAGCCTGATTATTTTTTTCTCCGTTGCTTGGCTCTCAAAGAGGCTTGATTAAGAAAATATTCTGTAATAATGGTCCTACACTCAGGAAAGTCTCATTTTATTCTGACATTATTTTTCATTTCTAACCCAAGAGCCTTACAGTCCCTGTGGAATTAAAGAGGCCAGACAATTTCAAGGTTAAATAAGCTCTAATGACTATCACATGTATGGAACCTTAAACCTAGTATTAAAAATTATTTTTTTAAAGTGGCATCTCTTCCTTTTTTAATTTAAAATAACCATCCAGGTGGTTTCCTAAGGATTTCTTTGCAAATTGCTTCCAGTGAACCTTTTCAGTTACAGACCACTGCAAACCCATGTGGTGTTACTCAGTGTTCAGTTCAACTTGGGTGTCCCATGTTTATGTAGTGGACAGAGGGACTGTCTGCAGAAGTGCCTACACATGGAGACTGTGAGGTCTGAGCAGGCTAGCTGTCACTAGCAAGGATACAAGAATGTATAGGTCCACCAGTTTCAGCAGAACTTAAGTAAGGCAGGGTTAAGACTGTTTTTTTTCAAATTGTTACTGATATAGTGGGACACATATTCCCAGGTCACTTGAGTGCTTCAGAAAAAGCCATTCTTCTTTAAGTAGACTCAGATCAGAGTGCTCAGCATTGAGCTGTACCAGAGGTAGAGCAGGCTTTTCTATCAGCTCTCCAAATTCTTATGAAATAGAATATCTGGAAATAACCTTTGTGAGAACTGCCCCAGATTTCTTGTGCATAAACACTGTAAGAAACTGGATTCGACTAAGTCTAAAAGAATCCTGGAACAAAGTTCTTCCTTTCTCACTCAGTTGCCCAAACATACTGCTAAGTTAGAAACACACTACTGAAAATATTTCAGCAAGAAGAACTAGCAAGGGTTTGAGTCCAACAGCTCTGGACACAGGTGCTCTGTGACAATCCATGGAGATGTGCAATGGGCATGATGGCTGAGAGACCTCCCCACGGCATTTTTGCAATACACCTTAACCCAAATCTTTTAGAACAATCTCGAGATAAGAAGCCTTTCCCCAGTGACAGTCCTAAGCAGGTTAATGCCCGTTGGCATAATGGTTTTGGTTTTGTTCTTTTGGTTTTTGTTTGTTTAGTTGGTTTGGTTTGGGATTTTTTTGCTGGGGACACACAACCACTGGGAAATGGAATTGCCTACTTATTATACACTTGCCAAATAGCTGCGGGCCAGTGATGAGCGGCTGACCTGGAAGTGAAGAGCTCTGTATCCAATTACATATCACTGAGTCATCCACTCCGAGCAGCCAGCTATTTTATTACAGCTGTAAACCACAAATACCTAAGACGAATAATGCAGTAATTTATGCAAAATAATAAATAATGCTTTACATTTTGCTAGAACCTTTCACCCTGAAAGATCCCAAAGCACCTTGAAGGCCAGCCATAAAAAGGCATGCAGTGCAATCACCCTTGATGTGGGATATGGCAGCCAGCCAGAAAACAGTGCAGGAGTGCAGAGGGGAGATGTTGACTAAGGACAGAAGTAAACTACTGCAATTATTTTTAAAATGCTGTGTAATCTTTAATATTCATACATAATGAACAGGGGGTTCCCTTCCCCCACTGTGATTCTCATTACTCTAATGGATAATTAGAATATGGTGGTTGATAAATGGAGGCACTGCTATTTTTAGAGTTGCTTGAAGGTGCCTTGCCATCCATGTACCCTAAATATTTTGATCCCAGATCTCAGATGTCTTAATTTTTAGTGTGAAACTCTACAGGCTTTGTCTTGGACCCAGTTTCAAACTCGCATTACATACAGTCACAGCTGAAATCTTATAAGAGGAAAAGGATATAGTTTTGATGTTATTTCCCCTCTGTACTTCTAATAGACAGAAAGGTAGGCTCAAATTGCAAAATCTGGATTAAAAGAACAAACTCATATGCTCTAATTAAATATGTGCTATGAAGCACAGTATGGTAAACACTGAATAATAGTACAGATTAGGTCTAAACCAAATTTTTGTCTTTCCATTAAGTGTCTTCTTCATGCATTTTTGTTAGCCCTCATCTTTGTTTTTCAGCATGAGAACAATAATTAATATTCTATGAAACTTTTAAAAAAATGAAACAGGCAAAGATCTGGAACTCAGTTCCAACTGGAAAAGGAGAGTGCTGGGACTCAGGTCACCATTGTTACAGATTATAGATTTGCAGTGTTATCTGATAAAAACATACACAAGATACCTTGTAAAGATACGTCCTCTTTTTCTAGTAATCCAGCTGGTAGTACAATATTTCCTCTATGAAGATAAACAGCTAGAACTGACCACTAGGAAATGTTTGCTGGACCCTTACTGGACAAACTGACTTAAGGTCTGAAGTTCCATGAATTATAGGTAGCCAAATTATTCTGATGGTCCTGTCTCATACTCAAGCACATTTACACCATTCAATCACTATACACACAATGAGAATTCATGATTGAAGTGGTACCATTTTGAACTTGGCTCTGTCCAAAGATCTGAATGTCATTTACATCCAGTGTCTCGACACCTAAACTCCAGCCTCTTTTAGTACATACTAGAAATTTTCAATGTTTCTTAAAAAACAAAGAAGTCTGCTGCACAGAGACTGAGATTGTGGCCACAAGGGCCAGCCTGCAATTCTCTGTTTGCAGTGACTTCCCTTGAAACATAACGTTATGTAAAGTTTCCAGCATAACAACTCAGCCATAAGAATTAAAACTCTCTAGTTGATAACATAAAGTTGTTAAATGATTAGACACCTTATTTTAAAAGGGAAAACCTATTGTCTTGGGGTTTTTGGTTTTGTTTTTTGTTTTTAATTGGTAATGGGAGTTAAACAGGAAATCCTAGTTCATTTTCCTTCATAGTAACTTCTCCAGTCACAGATTCATTATCTGAGAAAACCTTTCTGAAATCAGGTGAGGTCCATCTGTACCCACTTATGTTTTTAGGATGTACATACTATGTTTAGTCCTCCAATGCTTTTCTTCTGGAAACGTGTGGCTATCTATTACATCTAAACATATTAAAACCTAACAGATCTCTCACAGACACTTACACAAATCATTTCAGGACTCTGAAAGGAAAACATCTGCATTTTACTGACATCAGAGTTACACCACCAGTTTAATTGTAATGATAAATGAAAGAGAAATTATTTCTAACTTCACTTCCACATTCAGTGGGGCAGGATGCTGCTTTACTTTTAACATCAGTTTCTATGAAGGAAAACATACAGCTTTTCTACTCTTGCCTAAAAGCCAAAAAAAACCCCTTCAGAATAAAAAAAAAAAAAAATCTAGCTACAAAACATGCATGTGCACTGAAATACCCAGTAAGTACATATTCACACAAACCATGTCTACTAGATTTACACATGGAGCAGTTGTCTACTTGGATTTCTTCTAACACTAGTCTGTTCCTGCCACTGTACAAGACCAAATGGTGATGCTTGTCCTTAGTGATTGCAGCCCACATCAATGAGACGTTTCTGCAAATTCTGTGTTGGAAAAATTGCACTGGCATGTTGGCATCCCTGGTGACTTTTCACATAAGGACAGAAGATTATTTTTCTGTTGAAAAATGAACCACAGTCAGCTCAATTTTAAAAACCCCAACAAACTCGACTTTTAAGTTGTTTAGATGGAGAAAAAAATTATTATGGAAACAGGATAAACAGATTAAAACAACAGTGACTAACTCATCTGAGAACCTGCAGAGTTCACTTACAGCCCAAGATTCCCTCTAACATAAGAGGACACTTCTGTGAATATTGCTGAATAGTTTTGATGTAAAAGAAGCAGCACCAAAACCAGTTTCCCCACTTAACTGGGATATGTCCCTCCAGGTTTTAATCTGCAATACCCAAGCCTTTACTGTTTTTCTCCTGTCTCCCCAAAACTTTCCTTTTTTTTTCCTCCTTCCAAGTAGCTTGAATTTAATTTCTTAGGATTTAGAAATTTTCTACTGTCATTGTCTTTCATGTTCAAGCTTTTGTGTGTTAATTATTCTGCATGGAGATGCCAAGCTGAATTCAGCTTGAAACCACTTCAGGGCTTATATATTCTTGTAATTGCTTCATAACTGGAACATATGTCTCACCACCCTGGACGTCAATAGTTGCAACATCATTTTCTCTGGCTTTTACCAATGCAATTTTACCTCTTTCATATCTGGCCAGACTCCTGCTGCAAAGATCTTTTCCCAACCCTTTGTGTTGAACATGCCAATGTAATCCCTTAATCAGTTCAGTCTTTCCTCCTGAAGTTACTTTCTTTCAGTTTCAAGACCCTTGGTAACCCACTTTGCTCCACCTTCCCTAGCATGTTTTCATCAGTATTGAAAGTCAGCTCCAGATCAGGCCACCATGCCAGCCTAATACCTCCCAATGCCTCTGGAAAGCCATCTTCCAGATGCATCATTCTTTAAAAGTGCTGGTGCCTAGAAAATGAGCAGCCCACCACAGAAACTTGTTGCCATTCCACAACAGCTTAGCCCTATCCATGAGCCCTCCTCCTACATAGCCATTTCTGGATGATGAGCTCCCAGCTTCTTGTGCTTCTTCTAGAAATTTTTATTAGTCCCCCCAGGCACAGCCTTGCATTTTTTAATATTGAATTTCATTCCATTGCCATTACCTCAATACTCAAAGCTCATCCAGGATTTTTAGGCTGGTTTATTCTTTTTTTTTTGGTATGATATCCAGGTCCTTCTCTGTATTGCCAATGTCTCCAAATCCCGCGTCACCAGCAGTACTTGTTATACTTGCATTACCGTCATTAATGAAAATGCTAAACAAAATCAAGACTGCACTGAACATTGTGTAGCTCCATGAGCAGCCTCCTCCAACCTGACACTTACCAACACCACCCAGTTCTTTCCCCTCCAGCAAGCCCCATTTTTAAGCATGCTGAATGAAACCTACCTGCCCTATTTCCTAGAGCAGATTCCCCCACATTAGCTGTAGCTGCTGAGCAGCCTGCAGCTGTCAGCAGCTTTTACCAAGTGGGAATTTGTCAGTGCGAATAACAGTGCAGGACAAAGTTTACCCTTATTTACCAATTCACTCCCAGCCCTGCCTGAAATTTCTCTTAGCTGACAATGTGGGATAAGCAACCTTTTGGAAAGTTTTGAAGATAATAAATGTTTTAATTACGATGGAGATAAGTAGGATTAATACTACTGAAATATTTAAGTGACAATTCAGATGTCTGCTGCCTCTCAGCACTTTTGTCAGAGGATTTTTGTGTCTGTGCCCCACAGACTCGAGAAGCCCCCCATGTCGCTGCGTGCTATTCTGCTCCTCTTACACTCATTACTAGGCAGTATCATTATGTAGAATTTTCAGTGTTCCTAAAAGGGATTTCAGGAATGCCACAGCAAAAAATGGATGGTTTGTTTACTTGATTAATGCTGTGATCTATGATTACAAATCTGTCTACTGTTGCTTTCACAGGAAATTATTTCAAGAACTTCACTTCTGGGTGTTGCTTAACATCCAGCACCGACTCCACTATAAACTCATACACATGATTTATCTGGTGGCCAGCATGTGTGGGAGGAAAGATCTAGGAGTCTGACAAAACTCCTCGCTCCCTCTAACTTTCAGGCCATGAGATGTAGAAATCTAGACCATTACACTCCTAAGCCTGTTTGTAAATCCTCAGCCAATGCAAACTATTAATATTGAGCTAAGTGAGTGCGAAATGAAAGTGATTAGGCACATCATTTTTTAAAAAAAATTCATACGCACATGTTTTACCAGCTCTAAATGTTAAACCAGCTGATTACATCATACCAACACAGTTATAAAGATTCCAAGGTAACCTAGGGAACTGTTTTTACTAAATAACAACCGAGTCCCTTAATTTAATATCAATTCACACAAAACGCTTACATTTAGCTTAATCCCCCTCCACAGCAACCTCGTGCTGCAATGCCACGCTGTCTGTTCAGAGCGGCAGGGATGCTCTTGCCGTCGGTTCGTAGGGCAAAGCTCTCCGGGGACTGCAGCAAGGCTTTCTCAGATGAGGGGCCCTTGTCTGTTCTATTTGCTATTCTTGGTGGCCTGCCAGCAGCCTCAAATTTGGCAAGGTTCAGAGCACAAGCTACAGTCGGGTTGCTTGATTATCATGAATGTTATTATTTTTATTGGTCTGTTAATATGTTTTCAGTTTGCTGTGGTTTAATTTTGCTTTGGATGTCCATGTTGGCTATTCTGTGTATCCAGCCTAAGGAGACATAAGTATGGGCATTCATAACAGTCATCATCTAACTCTTACCCAGGATGGCTCATACAATTCTTGTTTCTTTATATTTTGGAGGCCAAATCATGAAATCTCTATGCAGTTTCATCTGATTCCTTAGGTGGTCACCATTTCCAGGGTGCTCAAAAAAAAGGTATTAAATAACTGCAAGTACTGTTAAAAGAAATGGAATCTGGAGGTGCCCAAAAGCAGCTTCAGGGATTTAGTAAAATGAGAGCTGACCAGGTAAACACAAAGCAAAATGAGAATTAATTTCAGGATGTGACTGGTGTGATTTCACCTGCCTTGCTGCTGTGCTTGTAATATGCATATGTAGGAACATATATCTCACAAACACACACCTAGATAACAGATATTATCATATAGAACGCATTATACATATATAATAAATGTGACTATGTAAAAAGATAAGGCTGACTTAAAAGAAAATTGCAGGATGAATGACATTAGAACTTATGTTTACAGTTGCATCTTCATTTTCATTCTATCTCCCTTTTTTAGATACTTTTAAAACCTTCCAAAACTTTCCCTTTTTAGGCTGAAATACTGCAGGCCTGGTCTTTGCCAGATAATGAATATTTTAAAAAACATTTCCTTAAATGATTTTGTCTGTCTTTTATGCGGACAGTGAAAAGTGTAAAGAGTTGTTCAGTCAGAAACCCTGGGAACTGAAATTTGAACTTTGCCATGAGAACAGTCCACTAAAAAAATGCTTTAGAGAGCATTGATAAAAATTAGGGGATTTTTGTTGAAGCGCTTCAAAGTTCTGTTATGTTTAGCCCAATTATGTTTTCTACGACTTTTCTCACTGAGTTTTAAATCATGCACCTAAGAAATACAACTCTATTTTTCATTTCAGCTAACCTGGTTTCCATAAAAAATTTATAGGGACTAAGAAAAAGGTCTGTAAAGTGCAGAGTGCTAGTGAGTTTAGAAAGAAGCACAGATGAGAGACAGACTGATATACCGTCTGGAACTCTGCTCAGCTCATTCACAAGAAATGTTTTCATATAAGAGCTTTCTGTTTTGTCTTCTTCACACATACATTTGATCTAATCTGTTGGCTCTCCTAGTCTACGATACCAATTTTATTCTTCCTGTTCTCACTTACTCAGCCTACTCCAGGCTACATCTGTGGCCTCCCTAGCCCTTCTGCTCCCTTCCACCCCATCTCTTCCCCTGCAATTAAAAATACCAGCATCTTGAAGCCTCATTCTTCTTTTTCCTGAGGAAGAACTCCCAACTTAGTTCACTAAACCACTGCTCTTTTTTTCAAATCCCACCCAACTCATGTCCTTCATACTGCCTATCTGCCTTGAGCTAATAAGTGGCAAAACCAGCACAAGGAACCATCAGAATTCTTTTTTCCACCTAAACGTATTTTCATTGAGCTAAGCTTTCTTTCCTGCAAAAGAATCTGCTCTTGCTCTGCAGTCTTGCCTCTCAGTAGCCTTGCAAGCAAAATTGTCTCATTGTTTGGAAACAGCCAGGCCCACTGTACCTTTACAAACTGCTTTAAAAAATGTGGGTTTAGCATGTGCCAGGTAACACTGTAGGCTGCAGGTAGAAAGTGAACTGAAGGGTCAAAGAAGGGATATAAACAGAATAAAATAATAAGGACCGTTTTTCTCATCAGAATAGTCTCAACGACTGAGAAAATTCAGAATTCGCATGTTTTACAGTGTAAACTGTTGCTAAAAATGTTTTTTCAAACATTTACCACAAGGTGACAGCAGTTCTTTAATGCTTTTTTTATTTTCAATTCCTGCTGTATACACTCAAAGCAGGGGTACAAAGAGGCAAAGACTTCAGACAGGGAAGTCATAAGGGGTATTAATGCCAGGATCAGAGACCGTTCATATAGAACAAGAACCACATAAACTAGAAAAAAAAGAAGAAGAAGAAAAAAAAAAATAAAAGGATTAAGGTCAGGTTTAGTAATTTGTACAGAGGTATAAAGTATGCCAGTTTGTGGTGTTCTAGGATTTATTCATACTTTTGAAACCAGACCAACTATAGTAGTCCAGCCTATAGTGAGGATACTCAGCTACAGTGTCTCTTTTGGCTAGATCTTATCACCTACAAAAATGAAAGAGTAAATACCTTATGCAGTATAACAATAATAACTTTCTTCAGTTTACAGCCCCTCCTAATATTGGGAGACTTACACCATACTGCTGTAAGCCACCTATTGGGGGTCTTCCGTAGAATGAGAAAATGAGGTGTTCTGTGCAAATCTATCTACCTTTTGTAGATGTATTAATAATAAAATAGCAGTCAGGACTTATTGCAGACAAGTGGAAATACACTGCAGTTAATGTTAGCTGAATAATGTTGATCCTAGTCCTCACTAACGTTAGATATAAACAACCATGTTGGTGAATATCTACTAACCTTTAAGTATCAAGAACAGATTTTCAACAGTGAAATCAGAATAATTCAGTACTGAAAGTGCAGAACTTAAAAAAGGCTGCCTTCCCAGTCTGTTCTACTACATCTTCAATCATATAGCTATAACATGGAAGTTTATTACAAAAATTACCTGAGAGTATCCATACATGTTATATACACTCACTTAAGTCTTTATATTTTATATATATGCAGTTCTTTCCACTCAGAAAGGGTCACAAAGCAATTTACAAACAATATATGCAGGACTAACTTGGGACATTTAATGCAATATGGTCTCCCTTCATAGAGATACATGACTAAACATCCCCAATGAGTAATATGGCCAGCAGCCATAACAGCCTCAGGCTGTGATCTGGTCTGCTCTCATGAGCTAAACAGGGCTGGTCTTGGCCAAATGCATTTGGGAGCCCTCCAAGGAAATCCCAGGGTGCTTCAGGAAGCAGAGCTGGTGATTCAGTAGGTGGCACGCTTCCCCTGGAGCCAGGACTGAACCAACCCCTCCAAGGGAAACTGGTAGGTGCAACACAATTAACCAAATGGGATTTCAGGCAGGAGACCTCAGCCGAGACTGGTCATTTGTCACACTGTCATGATTTATTAGCAATGCTATGGATTCTGCAATTAAAAACAAAGAAGTCATTGCTGCTGAGCAGTCCCCTCTCTGCAGAGATCCTTTAGTTCAGGGAAGTTCAAAGAATTTATTTCTAGCTTTTCCAGTTGCAAAGATTTTGTTTCAAATGGGAACCACCTGTAAGTGTTGCTGAGCTTTTTGGTCCTCACAAGTACAAAGTGAATTTGTTATCTCCTACCCACATTTTTAAACACAGGTGTGCAAATCCTTTCTTCCATCTCAGCATCAGAAGGTCTCTTTTGAAGTATCACATCCACTCCTAGGCACTGTTCCTAGCTAAAGGTGGGCCAGCCAGAGAGAGCTCTCTGGACAGCTTGAGAAACTTTTGAAGTCTAGAAAAGAGGACTAAGGACAGACTGAGCAGGTTGATTGAGCTACAAAAGACAAGACAGGGATCGGACATAATATATTTTCAAATACACAAGAGGCTGCTGAAGACAGAAAGAAGAAATAACCTTTATTCCTATCTATATTGAGTAGAAGGGTTCAGGTTAGACTGAAAGCAAACTTGTCTCAAAGCAAATACAGCTAAGCACAGCAATAGGATGTGTGCTCTGCATTTCTGGAGGTTGTCAAAAACACATTAGAGATATTTCTGTCAGAAATGATGTAGATGTTACTTAATCCTACTTTGGGCACAGGATTGGATGAACACTTGAAGTCCCCTCCAGCCACATAGCTCAATGATTCCATAATTTTTATGAAAGCAAAAGATTTATAGCTTCGGCATTACAGATTTCTTCCTATTTACATTAAGTTTAAAGTAATAATAATTCCACCCCACCAAAAAAAAATAAAAAGCTTAAATCTCATCACATTTGACAGCCTTAAAAAACTGTGCCATGACTTTAGGGGGATGACAGCGAAAATTACACATTCTTAAAAATTTTAAGCAAAATTAATCTTATGATCTTGCTCTTCTTTTATATAGACAAAATCAGAGCTATACACTGTTCTTTCCTTGAAAAGTCCTAGAGAAGAGCTGAGTTTCACATCTGAGTCAACAAGCAATGCCATGAATGATGAAGAATCTACTAATGCTTGGAGAACTGTCAGATCACTTTTTATTTAAAGAAGAGGCAAAATAGGGGCAAAGGGGAAAAGAAAGACACTCCCTGAAGCATAAGTATGACCTCCACAAAAACACCAACTTTTCCTGGAGGCTTCTTCATCAGTTGGGTACCTGGTGAGCTGCTGAGTTCAGGGTAGTTTGGGTCTCCCCTCTGGAGCAAAAGTTACAGTGCTGGTATTAACTGATTCCACTTTTAGCTGATAGGGCCTCTTGCACCCTGCATTATAAATCTAACGATGAACAGAGTCCCAGAGAATATATTGCTAAAGTCCAGCTAATACACCCCTGAAACTTCCTTCCCTTTCCCTATTATGGTTTTATTTTTTGAATATAGGCAAAAAAGTACAGAGCTACTCAGTGATTCAGAAGAGATCTTTGCCGAGTTATTTTTTGGGGAAGGCCATGTGGGTAGATCATTTCCACGTCAGAGAGAGATTAACAGGAAGCATATAAACATAATAAGAAGAAAGGTTTAACACAGCCTGAGCAGTACTGGCATGTGGCCCTGAGAAAAAGTGTGCTTTTGGGTCAGGATGCTGAGTACAGGGGTTAGTGGCTACAGAGGGGAAGCCATCCTTGGTCCTTTGCTCCCCATGCTCATGAGAAAAGGACTTCATTTCCTGCAGTAGATACAAATACACTGAAATACTCCTGATCCCTTCAACAATTCATTTACTAATTCAGAACTACAATAAAGCCCCTCAGGTTTTGCTTGGCAACCTGTGTCAAAGCAGAAAAAAAAATCATGAATGTCAGTAAATTAAATTTCTTATAAACCTTAAAATGCACTTTCCCTATGACTTAGGAAAACACTTTCAAAATGTAGATAGGACATGTATCTGCTAATTGCCTTTGTTAGTTTGCAGGCACATAATCAGATTTGTTAGAAAAATAGCCTCACAGGAGATGGCAGAGTTTATTCTTCAATGAATGGCTCTTAACTGAGATTTACAGTACAGACAGATTACAAGCTTTACTTTCTCTACAGAAACAAAGAATAGAGCCCTTCTAAACAAAATATTCAAACAATTCAAGAGCCTAAAGAAAGAAAGGTCTCTCTTCTTGGCTAGACAGTTTTGATACCTTAATGACTGTAACATTTTAACAGCTGTGGGAAAACTGACATTAAAAAAATACCCAGCCCAGAAACATGGTCTGTGTACAACATCTTTGAGCTCTTATATTTTATTAGCAATTTGGATTCATTACTGCTTTAAGGAGGAAGGAAGGGAGGTAGATGTTCTTGAGAGCTGTTTCTCTAAATGTATTAACCAGAGATTTCCAAGCACGATTTAATATAACACAACTCAACCCTGAAAAAGTGGCTAACGGGTGAGATGTCACCATTTATCCCTTCATTGAAATTCATGCTCTGACACAAGAGGTCAAAGCAGGTATTTGAGCTATCTTCCTTATGAAAATGAGATAACCTCCTTTCATCCCAAAGCCTGCTCTGATCTTGGCCCCCTCCCTCCCTTCCAGCCCGACGCGAGGCGGCAGCTCACGGTTACCACACTGTCACCTTCCTTTTGAATTATGATGCTCTGAAAGAGCGCTGGAGTATTTAATAGCCTGAGATCACAGGCTCTCCTGACACAATACTTAACCAGGTTCTGCCTTTCTTTCAGTGTGCTCATTATTTGCACATGGTCTATGACATCCAGGGAGAATATGTTATCACAGAAGTTCTCTTTTCTCCCACTGTTTGCTCTTCCATTGTATTTATCTCCCTTACCTGACACGTTCTTGACTGTACTGTCAATTTTCTCAAAAAAAGAGCATTAGCACAGATTTGGGAGGCCCTGTTCGTTAATCTTTTAGGAATCCTAAGGTGCCCTTTAGGATTTAAAGCAAACACTGAAGCCTGAAAATGACTTATGTTCTGAAGCTCAACACCCACCTCCTGATTATCCCATTAGAAATCCCTCGAAGTCTGTGTTCAGACTTCATCAGTCTCAGCTAGTCAGACCTCAGGGTGGAGAAATTGGACATGATGAGTGTTCAGAAATATTGCACAGGGAGACATTGAGAGAATGTCTTGTGGTAAGAGAGTTTTAAGGGAGTAGTTCTGCTTAATTACAACCATATTGAAGCTGTGCTTTTG
Organism: Columba livia; assembly: GCF_036013475.1. Taxonomy (NCBI): domain Eukaryota; kingdom Metazoa; phylum Chordata; class Aves; order Columbiformes; family Columbidae; genus Columba; species Columba livia. The sequence continues at coordinate 37,107,583 of NC_088603.1, read as the reverse complement.
GGAGGGATATAAATAAGGTGGCTAACAAGCTGAGACACAAAGTGCGCTTCTTTTGCCCTTATAGACACTGAGATCCCAATTTTGTTACACTTTAAAGGGCTTGTTGATTTATTTTTAATAGCTAGCTTCTTCTCCCAGCTCCCTCCCTTTTTAGGATAGGACTGAACTACGAAATGAGTTTTTATTATTTGAATATATTATAGATTTATTTTTTCTCTAGGAGCAAGGCCATTGTTCTTTTAAGTAAGCCATACATCTGTCTAACACAGAACAACCCTCTCCTTTTAATAACAATTTGTATCCAGACCATGGGTATTATATCCTCTTGTGCTGATCAGAGAGCTTTTCAGGGAAAACCACAGCTCTGGATCTAGCAGCATTGGTGATGTCCTGAGCAGGTCACTCCTATAGAGCCCAAATGGGCTTAGGAAACAGTCCACAGCCAGACAAACAACCTCTCAGTGCTGCAACCCATGTATCAGTCAACAAACTCAGGTACTTTTCCAGAATATAAATGGCAGCTCTTGTGTCAATGATAGTTTAGTTGTTACATTCAGCTTCTTTTAGAATTATTATGCAGTGTTAATTTTCTAACATATGCTAGATGCTTAAATACCTGAAATGATGACCTCTTCATACCAAGGGGAAGTTCTGCACCTAAAGTAGTTAATAAAACAGCTCTTCCTCCATTTATCTACATTATCTTCTTTTTGTGCCCATGCCTACACTCCCTCAACTGAACACCTTTTCATAAATGTTTGCTGCTCTGCTTTCAACAGCTATTCCCAAATCAGGCAAAGGATGTAAGATCTGACATATGGACTGTTATTTTAAATCTTCCACCTCAGCTTCAAAGCAGCATGAAAGAGTGCTTCACAGCAACCTTCCCCATGAACGTCCATCATACACCTGACCATCATCTGCTTCAGTGACATACAGAGCAAAGAAACAGATTACTTCGACAGAGCATCGGATTTGCGGCCCCTCGCAGAAGCCCATCTCGCTGCTGTCAGCCCAGCCATGTGGCATTACAAAGTGTTTTTCCCCTCCTTTGACACTAGAAAGTTTTATCCTTCACTAATAACCAGAGGAACCTTAAGTATCACGCTCAAATTGCCCTAATCTTACTCTGCTCTCACCTTTTAAAATCTCTGCTAGTGGTTGGCCCCTGGCAACACAACAGCATTTTAACTCAAACTTCCATGCCATAAATAGCTCAGGTTTCCTTTAAAAGGAACACATCCACGCAGCAGACTAGGGGTGCACAGAAGTTTTATGCATCTAGCAGTTTTTTACATATTCCACTGTTATTCATTTAAGGCTGACCAAGTGGTCCTCAGGGGATGGCATGCAGAAGCATAACATTACAAGTGTTAATAAGAAACGGATCTGAACAAAGAACCGCATTTCCCCATTTTCTGCTTTAGTACATCGTGGTAGTTTCCTTCACAGCTGGCTGCTTTGCCTGTTGTTTCAGGGGCAACTATCATTTGCTCATAACTTTCCTTTTCTCACTGTATTTTATATGCAAGTATAGGCATGTAGGATTCTTGCTTTGGTTTTAATATAAAAGGCTTATCTTACAATGTGTTTTGGAAAGCTTGTAACATAAAATGGGTAGCAATTCAAAAATGACAACAGAAAAATATGACCTGTGCTGCCATGCTAGAGAAAAATAGAGTCTAGTCAGCATAAAATGTCAGCAGAAATATAAATCGGTTAGTTGGCTATTAATATAGACAAAATCACTGGAAAAGTGCAAGGTGAATTCTTGCTTCTTGTTTTAAACTCAAACTCACTGCAGTAATATTCTGTTGCTTATGAGCCCTTGAACTAATTTCCTCCCTCCCAACATATATGCAATTTGTCCTGCAGAATAGCTTTTACCTGCTAGTGGCAGGGAGAAAAATCCTCAAAACAAGCAGGAAGAATACTAGAACATGTACTTTGGGAACTGGCTTGTAGAAAGTCAGACTAAATCTTCTGCAGACCTGTTTTTAAAGACACCAAGGCAGTCAGGGAAGCATGCATGCCCCTGGTGCTCCTGTGGCTTTGTGGACAGTGACTTGTGCAGGCAGTGATGGAGTCCACATATGGGAACACCACTGCCTGCTCCTTCTTCAAAAGCAAATGGGGCAGCATGCTGGAATTGTTTGCACATGTATGAAAAGGCTAACACAGATGTACAAAACCAACTGTATACTGACAAAACAATGACCATGCTTCCACACTTCAATATATGATGTTTCAGTTAAAACAAGTTTGTTTGTTTGTTTAAAACTCCAATGTTCTTGTACTTGCCGGGTTTTCAAGAAATATGTACCGCCCTTTCCCATTGCACTCTGCAGTGAAGTTACACCCAGAGCATAATATGACTGTAATTACTTTCTCCCAAACTTACACCACATCAATGTGCAATTTGGAAAAGAGAAAGGTCTTCCTTATTCTCAAAGATTTGCTAAGTAAATAACACCACATTTGCAGCACCCCACATTTTCATAGGAGAAGGATTTATTTCAGCCTCCAGAAAAGTTCCACCAATGACAATAACTCCCAAGCACTTCAAAGCAACGTTCAGTTTCCCAGCCCTGCTTCAACTTCTTTAATACTCTGTGAAGTCCAAGTTGTATAGTTGTATTCTTTCCCCCACGTTCCTTGCTTTTAAAGATCTATTTCCTAAATGAGGCATGACTCCTTTCAGAATGACAGCTTGTAAAAATCACTTTAGGATACATTTTCCCTTTTAAGGAAGCAAATTAGCCACTCCTTTATCCCCAGAATATGTATATCCCATCCCTACGGGCAACAATTCTCATCAGCAGTGTTTTCCATTCCTCACATCTGCTGCTGAGAGAAATCCCAGCCACATCAATCAGCCTCATACATGCATAGACTAGGCAAAAACATTTGTTGTGCTTTCTGAGCACAGTATCAGAAAAGATACTAAGTTATCAGGAAAGATACTAAGCTAGAAAAAAAGCTTGTCAGCCTCATTGCCTACTAGACACCACAGCATCTATCTCTGATCTCCAAAGAACCCATGTCAATATTAATAACAGAGTGAGGAAGGGATGGTTAAAAATATTTTACAAAATTTTGAGAGAGAGAGAGACCTTTGAAAAACTAGAACTTTCATAGTTTTTCGTTTTCACAGAAAAAGTTGGCTTTCCATGAAAACATCCTGATTTATGTCCCCAGCCCAGAAGAAAACTGCTGTTCTATTGGGTGTTGATTGAGAAGCTGGATATTCCCCACTGAAATTTTTGGCTTTATTTTACTCCTAAAAAAGATGGTTATTTTTTTCTTAGAAATGGCCCCCATGGTTACACCACTCCGCTGAGACAGCTTGTTTGATACCATAGTTCTGATCCAGCTCAGGAAACTACACCCTCTGGCATAAGTTCTTCTAAACTTTCTAATAGTTATTAGAGCAGTAAACTGTTACCTGTCATGTATGCTACTTTGGAGCATTCGTGATGCTAATAGTGATCTTATTACAGGGTTTGCAGCACAAAATTGCTCATATTTCAATTTCAAAGGGATCTTAAATTAAGCATAGAAAGCTCAGCTGCAGTTTGAAAAGTGTTTTGGAACCTGAAGTATGTAATAGAAGTACATGGAAAGTACAGTAGAAATTTGCAGTCAGATCAGACAAAATATTTTTTTTCTTTTAATATCAACAATTAATTGCATCAGGAGTATGTAGATTGCTACTACTAATTTTTAGATTCAATGGTTTGATTATGGATTTTTTATGTAAAATACATTTATTTTTAAAAAACCTGACATGAAACTTGCCCAAGTATTTAAATTCTAGGGTTTGCTATGATTTTAGTTAACTGTAGAATGGAGAAGGAAGTACTTTATGGACCTTTCTAAGTCCCTATAACCTGACAGAGCAACTACTCTTCTTGTACAAAAGACATTCAAGCTGTTGTGTTAATTTTCAGCAACTCAAGGCATTTCATTTTATAAAGAATAAGTAGCCAAAGAGCAAGAGGTTAGTGGAAAGAGGTGACAGCCAATATTCTTCCTCTTTTCCATTATGTAGTCAGCTAAAGGACCAGGTAAGATAATTAAGGAGATGATATGGTATGCAATGGATTTCTTAATTTTCTGGCAATTAAAACTGGACTATATGGGTGATGAGTTAAGCCCAGGAATACAGCCCAAGTGGCTTCATCCCGTCCTTAACTGCAAACTGTACAATGATCTCACTGAAGCCACATAATCTTGAATTTACCTATAAAAACAGTCTTCAGAGCAGAAAATTTAAAGGACACTGGCAAATCAGTTAGGAAAGTATACTTTCAGAAAACGAGTAAGTCTTTGGCAAGTTGTCTATTTATAACTACATTTAATTTATTGCACTTTTTGGAGGAGCTCTGTCATATAGTCCATCATGAGGGAATATGTTAAGCACAACTTTTTAAGAAACAAAAAAACAAGGGATCAAATTCAGAGATGCTTTACTTTCTGTGTAAGTCCTGTTGGCTAAAGTCACTCGTAGAGACTTTTATAAAGTATATAACTGTGAAGTTTGAGAAATAGGCTTTGGTAGGTTCTCATCCTAGGCATCATAGAATTAAAATGCTTTCTGAGAGTCTTCTGAACTTCATACATTCCTTAGATTCAGCATTACAAATTCTCACCTTACAGTCCTTAATGTGAGCTAAACTGAGCATAAATTTTCAACAGGCCTCAGTACTAGCTTTAAAATCCTGCCCAGAGCTTTGATAATTGCTATCAGGCACTTTGCAATGTAACAATGACATTTTAGGAGAAGAGTTGTAGGGAAGAAATGCACTTACAAAACCCCTGTGTCACACTCAATAAATTTTCAGATTTGAGTTTTCTATTACTTGCATGTTTTTAAGGCAAAAAGACCTCAACAAATCTCAAATATGAATTTTGCAAACTTAAGGGATGAATGAGAACTAGATTTTATTTTGATGTTACACCTGCATTCCTACAGTGACAGTTATCTCCAGTTTTATGATATGGGCAATAGCACCGATATCCAAACCTATCCTCTCAATGAGCATCTCCGTAATTCATCAAACCAGTACCTCCTTTCCACTCGCTAACACATTGCCTCTTTTTACCCATACCCCTCAGAAAGAAGAGGTACTTTTACATGATGCCCAAGAACAAACCATGCCAATTACTTTTTTACAAAAGGATCTCCTGTGACAATCCTAATCACAATGACAAAGTACATAAGCACTGTCACACATAAGTATATATGTGTTCTAGTTATTCCCAATAAGTTCTGTCTGGTTTGTGTCAGACTCTTGTTATGTCAAAGGGTCTTTAGGACAGGGGCTGTCTATATCTTATGTCTTCTACAACAGTAAGTGCTCCTGGTGTTCAGTACATTAGTATCATTTATACTTAAAATTTGCTTACTGCAACTGTCCTGTTTTAAGAGACAGTAAACACAGCACTCTACTGCCTAATTTTGACCTTCTAAGTCTACTCAGAAATATAATGACTATTTTGTGAATATATGCATACCCTGAAGAAAAACACGGGCATACTAGAATTTAATTTAACTATCTTTCCCTAAAGCTGATTTTCCCATACTTGTGTCTGCTATCTGTGCCCCTTTTACTTCCAGTTGCAAGACAGCTGTCAGCTTCTTCCCCTAACCTCAGAATTGAGACTTGATATGGCCTTAACATTACCTCTTGTTTTAATCAGCTTGGAGCCTGAGAAACCCAGCCTAAGTCCTCGTGGGAGCACTATAGGCTGCTTGTGGGCCAATGTGTTAGATCTCATCTAGCTGTCTATCTGATACCGTCTTCTACATTTCTGTGTGAATCAGTGCAGACGTGCTCTTTTTGGTGCATGCCAGAGCCCTCCAGCACAGCTGTGAGATCTGAACAATCTATTATAAAGAAGATATAGAGTGGGTAAAAAAGAAAAGATATACGAAAAGATACACATGCATGTACATGCAAAAGGTGCAGTGGAAAAAGCAATCAGGGGCCAGGCTTGACAAGGGGGCACATTTGAGAAGTATTTCCAAAAGCATTATGTACAGATATTGGCAGCCACTGTTATCTGTGGCTGCAAAATGTTCTGATGCAGTCTTTGAAATTTGGCTTACATCTGGACTCCTAGTACAAAGATAATCAATATATCTCAACACAAGGAAACATATGGTTGGACAACTGCCTACAGAGGTGGTGGTGAGCCAGAAAACTGGCATCATGGTGTATTAGCAGTAACTATGGGCAGTGCTCAAGCAGCACATGATACGGTCCTGTCCACGTACCTTATTTTGTACCTATTCATTAAAGAGGTGATAGGTGGCAGGGTGAACAATGTCAGCAGTAGCTGATTTAAAAGCACAAGAGAGTCATAAGCCAGGATATTATGCCTGCTCAGTAAATGGCCCAGAAATTATAACTAACAGTTGGCCGTTCTGCTCAGTGTTTAGGGTGCACAAAGAGATTTACAAACATAATAAAGCAATAAAAACATCTCCCAGAATATTTCAGTGAATGAGCGTATGACTGTGCTAATAGCTATGCCAGTGTATATTTAACCAGCCAGTTTAAGATGGCTGATTGGTTCCACTATATTACACAAGAGACTGGCCAGCTAGAATGTAGCAAAATTCATTATTCAAGCAAAAATTCAGAGCCTCAAATGGCAGGGAACTATCCCACCATCACCTTAACATGACACAGATGCACAGTCCAAACCAGACCTCTGGATGCTAAGGGTAAAATAGTAGGAGGTATGAATTGAGGCTCTATTTCAGATAATTTATGTATTAATCTGGCAAGCTGTATTTGAAGATCAGTGTTCCACTGGTCCTTCGTACTAGTCATTTATTCTGCAGGGTACGGAAAAAAGCCTAAGCTGCCAAACAGGTTGCACTGCAATGATGGGAAATCCTTATAAAGACAGATACATTGAATATAAGTCAGTACACAAAACAAAAACAAGAGCTTCATGCGTGTTGATAGCTGAAAAGCTACATCACAAAACAACAGTAAAGAAATAGTTTAGACATGGCAAAGAACTTGGTTTTAAAAGTAAACATTTGAAGGAAAAACTACACTGATGCCAGACTTGGATTCCTTTGGGATTGATCCAAGCAGTCCTCACCATACTCTTGGATTAAGCATCTAATGCACTGACTATAGCTCACAGAGTACGCCAAGTCAGTTTGATGCTGTGTAGGTCAGACCCTGTAAGCGACACAGTCATGTCAGTAACAAAGTTAGTATGGACTACTTGCTCGACCTTCATGCAGCACGGGAGCTCAGCCAGCCTGTTGAAAGCAACATGAACAACCAAATGGATGTTCCCAGCCCACAGATAACAGTCATAGTTGGACAACAGATGCAAACAGTGGAAAAGCAAATCTTGTAGTCATTACAACTCACAGCCTAGGACGTCTAGTTAATTAGCCCAGATCTGATGGCCAACTAAGTCCTAACAATTATCAGCCTCAAGGAAATCTCAGCATATGAAATTATTATTACATCATGTTTTATTAGGTACTGCATTGCTATGCAAGATCACATTTTTGGCTTAGTGGCCTCCTAGGAAAACCCAGCCACTCAGTGTTAACAATTCAGTCAGTAGCACTCTACCCTCTGAGTCAAAACTGGCTGAATGTCAATTGACTACAAGTCAAATCCTTGTATTGGTATTAGGAGCTCTTTGGCAGGGCTCTGCAAAATCACATTTGAAGTCCACGTCACCTAGAGTGGCAATTATGCTCTTCTACCATCATTTTTCATAAGATTAACGATTAGCACTTTATTCTCAATGTTAAGTACCACATCAGATAACAGATAACTTTTTTTTTCCTCACAGAATCATTCTGTAGATAAATTAGGTGCAATATTTCCCTTAATCCCAGATTTTAAACTGTTGATGTTGACTGGCCTATCATCTGCTGTGCCACAGAGTAGTCACACAAGGCTTGCGCTATATAATACTAAATAATTGGAAGGACTGAAGGTGAGGGGTGGGGAGCAATTTAAGTTCTGCACATCAGATGGTGTGGATACCCAAAATTTACACATGAAACCTCCCACTGCTCTGTGGTGTCTGAACACCAAAACAGCAGAGTGCTTTTCTGCAAGGCTCCTTTGCTATTAAGCTAAGCTTACTTTGACCCAAACCCAGGGCAGAGTGTTGCAAAGAAGGAGAAATTCCATTCCTTTCAGCCTCGTGCCACAGGCTAAATGCTCAGCCATCAAAAACCCATCAATTTTTACCTGCGAGGTTGAAAGAAAGAACAGGCAAAGTAGCAAGGCCAGCTACACGGCTGTCCTGGAGTGCAAAAGGAACAAGTCTGACACATAGTAAAGGCAAAGAATAAAACCTAGGCTGGAATCATGCCATAATTCACCCTAAAATATACCTTTGTCAGAAATACGAATCTCCTACTTCTGTAAGGAGTTCAATGCAGAGCCCAACTTGTATTGATATCACATGTGTAATTGATTGGGTCAAACCTCCACCTGTTGCACATGCACTAATCATGCAGGGTCCCTAAATCCCCATTTCAATGCCAGCACAGACAGGGCCCATAGGCAGGGTTAATTGCATGTGCAAATTACTTGTGCATTTTCCCATACATTTCTTCTGCATGCAGTTGCAAACTTTTTTTTAATTTTAATTCAACCCAACAATAAGAATTTTTCTTTAATTCAGTAAAATATCCTGTCAAATACATTCCATCTTAAATAAAAATGTTTTTGTTTCCATTGCTTATTTTTTGGATACTGAACAGCATTTGGTGTCTAACTCACATAACTTTCTGAATAAGCATGTTTTCTTCAGGTCATAAATAATGTGAAGGGAGGAACAGAATAAGGAAGTTGGTTTTTTTTTCTTATGATAAATAAAAAGGAATCACAGACTAAAGTATAGTCATAGAAAAGGGATGAGTAAACATGTCAGCTAAATGCAGAACTCAAATCCTTATTCTCTTCTGGTTTCAAACAGGATATCCCTTCACTCCGCTGTTCCATAGCTGTGATTATCTGATTAGCATCATCTGCAGTGACTGAATGAAGAAAACAGCTACAAGAAAAGTCTGCTCTGAAGAGGTAACCTGAACATTTGAATAAAATAATTGTGAAGTAAAAGAAAAGATTGCAGTCACCTTCCTATTAGGCTTTCTAAGTGAGAAGAAATGCTTTCAGATAAGCATCAAACAGAATTATAACAGAAGATCAAAAATGTGTCAGGTGGGAGTATAAAGACAACTGCTAAAAGGGGAATTAAGGCATATAAAGATGTTTTACCTAGATAAGCAGGCATGTAAATAAAGGCTAACTATGTAAACATTGAGACCGACTATATAAAAATAGGGTTAAACGCTTACATGCCTTTATTTTAGAATGCTTTGGTTTATAGGATCCCAGCCCTTCCAGCCTGGTTTTGTCTTATTTCATTTGACTAGTAAAAAGCTGGCCTTTTTCCTTACTTTTTTTTAATAGATTCCACATCTGGAGGAATAGCTCATCTTTTTTGAAAAATTGTGATTGATTTTCTAAGCACATAAATAATTTTGCTCTTATTTTCCTAGTTTAGAGTAGTAGCAGAAATCTATTACAAAATTAATAGCAAAACCAAAACAAAATCAAAGTTCAACAGGATATGAATGAATAATCTTGGAAACAGAAATGAGATATATAAATGAGATATATAAAATAGTCAGCAGGCTATTTTTTTTTTTTTCCACTTACAGAAAGACAATTTTTACAGGTTAAATTAGCCAGTGGGAGGTTTTCCTACTGTTCCCTGAATGCAGTAGAAGTACTCTCAAAAGTGAAATAAAAAATATCATAAAATGAAATAGAAGTGCTGTGGAATTAGTGTAAAATGTGTGTCTTTGTTCACAAACTTTTACTGCCTATATAATTTCATGCGAAACAAAATTTATAGTATATTTTGTTTCTCTAATAATAAAATAATAAACAACAAAAATTGTTAATAGCTTCTTCATACACAGAGTGCCAATTATTTCCTCTTCTCCTTTCTACTGGTAAAAGTGAAAAAATAGTTTCAAAACTTGGTGCTTTCAGAACACTGTGTGCTACTCACCGCTGAATGTGATTTGATGCAGATACCAACAAACATGTTTCATTCAGGTCCAAACTTGAACAATGCCATACAAGCTTAACATTACTCAAGGAAATATCATAACTGAAGTTAGTGCATAAAGCAAAACAATATCAACACAAGTGCACAACAAGAACCACAACCTTTGCCATCCCACTAAGTATCAGTGCAGGTGAGTAACGGAGAAATGGGAGTCTCTGTTTGGCACATGTGAAAAGATATTTATTGCAAAATAAACTTATTTAACTTGCACAGAACGTACTGCCCCTGTTTCTCAGGCTTTGCACATAATGCGTGGCAGATGAGTTTGCATTGTGGCAGACTTCCCCAGGTGGCTTTAACAGATATTGGGGATCCAGGCACAAGATGGAAAGTGGGCCCTAAAATATACAAATAGACAGGGAGATGAAGAAATATTTAGTTGCAAATCCTAACTTGAAAGAAAAAGTTAATTGAATGTGCTTTATCACAAAAGACACTTTAAAACCTAGAGGCATAGCAGTTGTCCCTCTTCAGCACAATAAGTGTGGTGTCTGGTAGTCGCTATACCTCCTACAAGACCAGCGTGGCTGACATCCTTTGATATCACTACTGATTAGATCTTCGTTATGTGTGTCCTCCAAACCAGCATCCTTCTCCCAAATGCTATTAGCCAAAGGCCTTGCTCTGCTAAAATAACACTGTTCCAGACCTAGATGGCCCGCTTAACACATAACAGGAAACAGATTCCAATGCCTGACTAAAAGAGACCAAGTAAATGGAAGGTAAATAAAAACTCCAAAAGACCACATAATTCTGAGCTACCTTTATTGTAAAAGCATACTGAAACCACGTCTTCTTCAAGCTTTAGCAGTTTCTGCTGGCTACTTAACAAAGAAGAGCCTTCACCAGGAAGCAATAGCACTTATTAGCCATCTTTTCTTTGGAAAGTGTAACATAATTCCCTATCTGTAGAGTCTTCAACATTCCCAGGAGCAACAAGAGAGCAGGCTTGACCCTGCCTTTCTTCAATGAGGCAGCTATTTCAAGACTATAAAAGCAGCCCTCCAGTCTCCATAATCTATTTGATGCAACAGCAGCTGGGCAGTCAGAGGAGTCTGTGGCAGGACTGTTGCTGAGCCGGTGGAGGAAATGGATTGCAAAACCACATAAGAGAAAAACAAGACTAGGGTCCTATCAAGAGAACAATTCTTTGTTTGTTTAAGTGCCCCCATCTTGGTGCCCTGACTCCTTCCCAAGAGTTTTCCAGCAGAAACAATATCCTTCTGACCAGGAGAAGACTCCTTACCCATTTCAGCAGCACACAGGCTGCTTGCTCAGCTTCCACCATAACGTCCACTCCATTATCTCTACTTTCCTGTTGTTTAGGGAAACGTAACGAATGCAAGACTAGGTCTGCACAGACTACGGCCCTAATTTCCTTGAACGAACTGACAACTGTTAATCTGAGGAAAAGCACACAATGTGAGGGCCTTCACAGTTTTAAAAAAAACCACTTATCTGGCCACCTCGAATTCCAGCTGTAAACTTCAGACAGTTCTCGTGGTACAAGGGAGTGCTAGATTCACATTGCTGTTTGAAGAGTGTCCTTCAGAGGGGGAACATTCTCCTTCTGGTGCACAGGGGACAGGGGGGGCACAGCTACTCCAGCCACTGCTGTGTCTGAGTTTAAGGGGGAGACGAGACAAGAACATCTTGCTTGGCCTCTTTTTAAGGCACCAATTGTGCCTGGCTCTCAGGAGAACCTCACAAGGTCTGGGAAGGCACCTTACACCTCCCTTGCCACCATGCACCCTTGTAAGGCCAGATGGAGGCCAGTCCTTAGCTGTGGATTAGTGGTGCTTAAAAATAGAAGCTGAGATGTGCAAACAGACTGAGTTATAACTACTAAATTCCAGTGTGAAAAGAAAGTGTCAGCTGGCAATGCTGGAGCTTCACTGTATGGGCAAGAAAGGTGTTAGAATGTCAATCCAAGCACCATCTCCCCTTATGGCACGTAGATGAACAGTCCTGGGAGCTTGGGATGTACAACTGCAAATGGTATTAGAGACTGCCTTGTATAATGCTGCTGCGTTACAAAATAAGAAGGTGCTCAGCAATATCAGAGATGCAGTAACAATCCTCCATGATGGCATATATTTAAATACCATTTTGACAAGGAAAAAGATGACAATTATTAGAAAAAGCTCATGCAGCTGCACCATAGGACCATAGCTGCACCATAGCTGTGACTACTACTCAGATACTAATTGTAAATAGTATTTACAGGTATATAAAAGTGTAGGATGCCTCTAGGGCAAATTATCAGCCTAATTTTTACCTTATACTAACATAACCCCATGGGCTTCAGAGGAGTTCCACCAGGCGCACATCAGTGTATTTATTATTACTCATGTTATGGTCGTGCCTATAGGTCACAAACCATGGAGACATGAAAGGAGTACTCCCAACCCCTGACCTAAAGCAAGAGAAAGAACATCTGGCTCTCTGACCCTAACCTCAGGATTCAATAATCAAGAAGCCAGAGATCAAACTGGGAGCAGCAGCAGAAGCTAAAATTACTTTAAAAGTAAATAATCTGTTTACTCAGTATGTGTACTTTCTGACTTCTTCTGAGGTTTATAAAAAAGTGCACCATGTCAGTACACCATTTGAGATATTTTGTTTGAATTTAAAATATTCTGTGATAGTAAAGTTCACTTTGTTTCCAGATGAAAATAAACATTCCCCAGGATAGCAAAAATTCATCTGGAAGTTCATATCCTGGTCTGCGTTTCACTCTTATTAAAAATGGATGAATGGATATTTGTAGAAAATGAGGACAAGAAAATAGTTTTCCAAGAAGCAACAGCACAGGTAAATCTCAAGTAATTCTATTCTCTTTTCCAATCTTAGTGGCTAAGCTAATAAAAAGCACTTATATTTATGCTTCTATCTTATAATTGAATGCAAAATTTCAGTTCTACCTTATTAAATATGGCAACAGATACACTTTGGTATGTTATCTAGAAAACTAGAGGGGAAGTACTCTTAGATTTCACAATTTGCAACATCTTGTTCTCTGTAAGCTGCTTGATCTAATAGTCTTTGGTTACTTGCAATTTATGGAGAAGGCTTAGCCCTCATATGCTATCCTTTGAAAGAAAACAAGGCAAGCTTTCTGCATAATTCACAGTTCTGGTGTTGTACTGGAGAGACAGCAACATTAAGAAATATGGTGAGGATGGCAGCTGAAGAAGTACTGTCCAAGGATTATAGCTGCAGTTCAAGAGATGTTGTTCTTTTCTGTCTACATGTCTGGGTGCTTGGGCAGGTGAGAAGTCTTGCAGTAAGTCCAAGAAAACCCTTACCTTGCAGTAAGCCATGTCCTACACAGCAGCATCAAACCAGGAAACATGGAATGACTGATCTAAACTTGCATACTGTGATCTCGATATGCAAGAAAAATTGAGATCCATTGTGAACAGTACACCCTCAGGAGAACTTAGGTCCAAGGTTTTCAAGTTTTCTGAGGCCAAATGCAGCTTACCCCATAGACAAGAAAGGTGAGGGGAAAAAGACAACACAAACGGCTGTTAAGCACTGGAATGTATCTGCAGCAGGAGGGAGACTTTTTTTCATCTACCAGTTCATATTATCTTGGGCTGAAATCACGTTAGACTGCAAGGTCAGAGGTGGCCAGTAGTATAACAGATGACCTTAAAAGGGGCTATGTATTTTAAGAAATGGCAATGGTGATCCAACAGGTGCCAATAATTCTTTCTCCTTCACTGAGAAATTTTCCAAGGATGTCTCCGTCCAGTTTAAATTGCCTCGCTGGTATTGGTACAGGGGACGTATAAGCTCATAGACTAGAGTTACAGGTCTGAGCAATACCCTTCCACCTCAATTTGTCTTAAAAAATAATCACCTTTTGATGAAGAATGTCTTTCCTGTGAGTAGTTACTTAAGACACAACTGGATATAAAGGCTGGTAAATGAACCTCCCCAACTCAAAGGAGCCCTGTGTTGACAAAGGGTCCTTCTTACAAATGAGTCACAAAACATTTTTAAGCATTAAGGACATGGCTGATGGCAGTATTACAAAATCCTAAACTTCTCCATTTTTATCCACCATATTCACTGAAACCTTTTCTGAGTAGGGGTCTTCTAGGTAATCTGGTATAGTGTTTCATTCCTGGGAAAGATGGTATATAAATGTGATTATTATGTAACTGCTCCTTCAAATCTGGAGAGCTCTTAATGAGATATGAAGGGTAATTAGCTCACGTCTGTGTCCAGCTATTCTCTTGTGAGAAATCCTAAGCAGTACAAAGCACAATAGGCCATCTTCTGCATTTTCAAGCTGAGAGCACTAAATTCACATCTGATTAAAGTGCCCAGTTGTTCCATTAGGAGATTATTATTGTCAGGCTGCTGAAGAAGGTGTTTGTTTCCATAATTGTTATACCTGGGAAACTCTCAAATCAAATTAGAAGTTTCAGATTCAGAAAAGCCCTTTGTAAACCAAATAGTAAAGTAAAATTTCAGCTTGACCTATAAAAAATGAAATTAAATAAAAAACACAAGTCAGTAAATGCATGATTCTGTTGTGCCAAACTGTATGTTAGCATTAGTAACAGCTTCTCACTTTCTGGAGTTTTAATTGTGACTCAAGGGACTGGGAAAAAGAGAGGGTGGGAGAGAATGTAACCTTTAACAGCCTCGCCAGTTGCTGTCCCTACCTTTACTGCTGTTGAACTAAAAATCTCCACAGGCTAAAATTCCTTACATTGCAAATAAAATAGTTTTTCCCTGGTTTTTATCAGCCCGGGTCCCACAAGGAACTGACAGCCGGTTTGTGTCAATGAACGAGAGTTATTGTTTTCAGATATTCTGTGTTTCCTCCCCCTCCCCCAGCAAAAAAAAATGGTGCAGAACTGAAAGCAAATGTTACTAATAACAAACAGAAGCCCCCAAGGTTGGGTGTTCTACTAAAACAGCATTTGGGGGTATAACATATGGTACAAATAGGTTTGTGGAAGATGCTATTCTACTGTACTTCTTTATTGAAGTCATTCATCCATGTCACTGATGCTAGACCTACCACCATGAATCTGATGTGATGTGACCAGACTGCCTAAACCTCCAGTCTTTCTTGGAGTCAACCATCTAGGAAGTGAAGGAGCTACAGATTTGGACACTGAGTCTCAAAGAGAAGATAATACCACACTTTCTCTCTCCCATAATACAGTAATTCACAAAAGGTCTGGAAGAAGATGGGGAAATTCACTATAACCGTGTCAGACACTTCCACTAAGGTGCTTTCAAATCCCAACTTCAGACTTTCTCCCAAGAGACAGAAAGTGAATGCAAACAGCCAAAAATCCTAGAAACTCTTGTACCAGGTTCTCACATGTGGGAGCAACCTCCCCTGCCTGGCTCACTGATTTGGCACAACTGAGCTTGTGAGATACCACTGTGCCAAACAAAGTAAGAGAGTTTGTGGACAAACAAAGTAAGAGTTCACTGGATGTCCTGTGTCCCTCAGTGTTCATCATAGTGAGATCGAGTGATGGTCTTTAAGTAAATACTCAGTCACGGTTATGTGATGCATGCAATATGGTATATAAGCAGCTGGGAAGACTTGAGGACATTTTCAAACCTTTGGGGACACAATTTAAAGGAGGTGTTTCAAATAGAAGAAATTGAAATTCTGAGTCTGCAAAGTATTGTGACTCTTGCAGGCACGGTAGAGTTGCTGTTTCATTGACTATGCCCTATTTCCAGCATCCACAAACACAACATAATGAAGCAGATAATAAGTGAAGAAGATGACTGATCTTAGAAAAGAAGGACTAGAATATACCATTGTAGTAAATGAATATTTTTTTTATGTTTACTGAAAACTCCAAATTATATCCCAATGAGATATTTCAAGTTCAGTAAGGAAGGAAAAATCTCTGGTCGTTTCCCTTTCAGAGCATTTAAAAAAAATAAGATATTTGATCTGGTTATGACACTTAATTGAGTCTCTCAGAAGCTTGGCCTTGGATTCTGACAAGAAAACACTCTTGTTCTTTCCTCCACCCAATTACTTGTTATGCAGAGCACAGCCATCTTATCTCGAGCATTACAAACCAAATCAGAAAGGGAGCTATATTCTCAGTATAGATATAGATAGTATCATTAAGGATTACAGAAATCTTAACAAAATTATTACTTGGTCAACACTACTACTTTGAAAGATGTCCCAATTTATTCCTAAACTCGTATCTCAGAGGAACAGAGATTCATCAGCTTATGAGGCCTTGAGGAGCCAGAACAGAATGAGAGGTGACATGATCACTGTGTAAGGAGAAGTCTAGGGGTAAAATTCCTATAGATATTCAAAGTATATAAACTTTTCTGTACCTTCAGCACCTTTACTTAAAATGCCCAAAATAAATTAACATTTTCACTATTTTTCTACAGCATACAGCCTAATAGGTTAACATAATAAAACATACAGTTTTCAAAGAAGGAAAATAAGTTACACCTTATAAAAGCTTCTTAAATGTTGTATAAAATGTCTTTATTCTCCCAGATCAGCATTCAAAAGATAACATGTTAAAAAAGAGAGAGAACTCTGTTCATCAGTATTAGGAGATAAAGTTATGAGTTAACTTTAGATCTGTTCGTATTATGTCACTGCAATTAAATACTTTCTTTGTTTCTGAAATGTTATATTTTCAGATGTATTGAACATTTGTGAAAACAAGTTTGCAATATCCTCTCCCCTCTGAAAAATGCGTATCTTTGTGTCCCTATTTTTTTAAAGAGACAGTACTGAATGGTATTATTTCAAAGGGAAGATTTTTTAACTAAGAACAGAAAGAGAATTGTTGAGATGACAAAGCTCAGTATGAACAGAAAGGTTTGCCTTGCTCTAATGAAGAAAATTTTATATTTTCACATTATAACAGCATAAATTTGAAGTGATAAACTTTGGTATAGGGAAAAATCCTGAAGCTCTGCCTAGGAACTCCAGTAAGCCCCACAGGAAAATAGTGCTAGCATATCAATAAAATCATGACTTTTCATGCTGTAGGTGAATAAAATATGAAAGATTAAACAGACTATATAAACAATGTAGTGTATTTCTGAGTTTTAGATTAAAAAAAAAAAAGTCTATGAAGAAAGGTTATTTTTTTTCCGCTGCTGTCTCAACAGCATCTCTGTTAGCCAGCTGAACAGTCCTGTTTATTACCATGTATCTGAGAGCAGCATGTTTCAATGTAAGTGGAAATGTCAGTCAGTGTGTGGCATCGCGGATCAAAGCCCTGCCTCGGTACATGTACCTTCTCATCTCTTCTCATCGGGGCTTCCAATTTGAGATGGAACAGAAGGAGCACAAAGTCAGCTTCAAACAGATGTTGTAAAACGTCTGGTGGGAACAAGCTCCCCTCAAGAGCAGTCAGATTATGTGCAATAGCATCTGTTAACTTTCATTTGAAAGTCTTCACACTGGAGAATCAGAACACAGTGCAGGAAAAAATAATAACAGAGATAAAGAAAAGGAAAAAAATAATTGTGTATTTAGTGGTGTGTGTTTTGTTTTTAATTGAACTTCCCATTTTTCCTCATTTTGCAATATTCAACATATAGAAATTTACATTATTTAAAAGCAAAGATATTATTCAATTTGAAAAAGAACGTATGGCCATAGCAAGCAAAAACATGCCTCAGAAGTAGTCATAAGAAATTCCATTCTAACCGTTCTTAATTTTGAGGTGCATAACCCAACTTTGTGTAAACCAAGCCCAAACTAATTTCCACCTGTGGAAGATCTTACTTCCTTTTCCTTTTGCTTTGAAAAGCTATCAATTTGAAATAATGGATTTCTCCAATCGTTAATGGTTGGGCAGAACATGTGAAAAATGACATATAATCACAGTACTGTATCTCAGTTTGGTCTATGATAATCTTATTTTTGTTACAGTAATAATAATGCTGCAATAAACTAGAAGTTATTTGAAGCATACTTGCCACAGGGTGCTTAAACTAGGCAGCTACAATATCCTAAAGGTATTAAAAAGACAGAAGCATACAGGGAGGGGGGTTGCTCCATAAACACAAGCTGTAGCACCTCCTTTCAGTCAAGAATTCAACCCAGCACTAGCCAGACTACTCAGCTGCAGACATCGATGTCCTGTCATTAGTCAACTTCAGGAAATATTCAGCATTTGTTACCCAATCTGCAAAGACAGGAAACAGAGGAAATGGAAACTCTGGGGGAGGGAGAAGGTTCTGCACTTTAGTAGGTGATGGAAAACAGTAAGAACATTACTGCTCTGTTTGTTCAATCTAGTCATCTAGGGACTTCTAGAGGAACAAAGACCTTTATCTCCTTTTGTGGGAATAAGCATTACAGAGACAGAATTTGAAGACAAGTTTTGACCTGAGGACAACATAAAGGAAACTCCAGAGCCAGGAAATGTAAGCTGCGCTCCTGTCTTCTTCCAAACACTCAGTGTTTTAGACTTAACTCAACTTATAGGGAAGGATACAGATCTAAAGTTTGTTGAAGTCAGAGGAAAGACTCCCATTCACTTCAACAGGCTTTAGGTCACAGTCAGAGCAACAAGACTCAACTACAACCACCACCTCAAAAGCTGCCCATAATTTGAAGATGTTAAAGGGTTTTCTTCCTCAGCAAGTCCCAAAGCTTATTAGCAATACTCTAGAAGTACATCACAGGCAGAGAAGGATCACAAATATTATTAAATGGATCACTGCAAAAGATAAGGATAAAGGCCATATGCTCGAAGCACTAGCACAGTGGTGGTAACTGAATTTTGACCATTGAAAAATGCCAGAGTCTAGCAAAGAACAAATCTTTAAAGAACTCATGAGCTTCTTTCCATCTCCTCCATACCCATCTCCCACTGCCTACAGCCCAGAATATAGGCAACCTTGTAAATACATTAATTTGTTTCAAACTTCAAAATGGTTTCCATTGTCCAGCTGTTTCTCACATCCTAGTGAATCTCCTTTCCATTACCCTTGCTTAGAGTTAAGCTGACTACAGTTGCTGACTTATAGCCTCCATCTCCCTAAACCTGTGTCATTTTCCTTACAACTCAAAAATTACTGCAGTATGTGACAGGAGGCTTCAATGAAGTGTGGGCAGGAAGGAAGGTGGCCACACTACTCTATGAGTGGCAACTGTTGCATCAATGAAGCTTTAGTCATCTGAAGGGGAAGATGAATTGCTTGTTGAGGGATCTCACTTCCCGTTTTTAATTGTGTGGAGGGAAGGAGATGGTTGTGGTAAGCTCACATGTGATACAATGGTGATCAAGAAGGATCCCTGGATGTAGTTGCCCAGGGAGCAAACATCTGAAATCCCCTTTCAAGAATTCTAGTGGGCCTGATCTGCAGAAGCATCCTCTGCAATTTCAACACAACTCAATGCAAGCTGCAGGTACTCACCTCCTTTGGAAATCAAGTACCTAAATATAGATTTGGGAACCCTATGTATCGTCACACACACTTTTAAAGTGATGCATCAGAAACTGGTAAAGGAATAAACAGCTCCTCTCAGACTTTCCTGTCAATTCAAATTTGGCTTCTATCAGTAACAGCTGGACAGCAGATTGATAGCCTCATTCAAATGACTTGTCAGAGAAGCAATGCTATAATAGGCATTAATTAGATTCTCTTGTGGGGATACATAAAAATACTAAAAGCCTGGAGAGAACATTATCTCTTACAATTAGCTGAAAAGAGCATAGGGAGTAAGCTATAGGGATAGCCTAAGGGCAACCCTAACTCAGCCAAAATTCCTCCTGGGTTATCTGTGGAGCACGTGTTGCGTGATGCCCAAGTGCCTTGTTCTGACCTCATCAACGGCTTGTCAGCATGTGGCAGCCCCCAACATGGTCCTCAGTCCAAATATTCAGGCACTTAATACCAGGACAACTAGAAGACTATAGTTTCTGTGAGAGACAGAGCGGCTGCAAAAATCTAGTATACAAGAATGCAAATCCGTATGTGCTCTCCTGTGCACACTTAAAGGAAATTCTGAAAGTGAACTTTCAGGTGGTTTGTTCCCTTTCTTTTCTAAGGAAAATAATTGCTTTCAAAAATTGTATTTATCAGTCAAATGCATCTCTGCACTTCTGTTCATGAAGAAAAGGCATAGCTGGTTTTGTTTCCTTCTTTTCCTTCCCTTTCTGTTTTGTTTTTCAAAAAAGAAAAGCCAAACTGTCATCCTTTTTTGTTCCTTTAAAAAAAAATTATTCATCAGTTACAGCAAGCTCAGGCTGCTGATTCTTTAGTGTCTCTCTGATTAAAAAAAGTGTTTACTGGTCAAGGCTGAAGCAAAAAGTCCCACAAGAAGGGGTAAAATTAGATTGTCTTGCTGTTATCCTCTTAGCATATCAATAATAACTTTTAAAATCTAATATTAACTTGTGAGAATAATAATTAGATATGCCACTAGGATACAAGAAGCTATCCTTACATTTTACTTTTGTAGTAACTTTCATTGTTATTACTACAGCCCAGGATAACATCACCACCTGCAGCAAGCACAACAGATGCCCTTCCTAAAGTACAGTAATGCTAAATACTGTTAGAGCAACCTCACACTCTGCAACAGCACAACACCCTCACCTAAAATAAAATGCCACATAGCTGTACTCAGCATTAGGATTTGGTTGGGTTTTTTTTAATAGATATGTACACATCTTTTCTCCCCTGTGGATCTATTGCACAACATGGTAGTTTCATTGGCTGTTTGGGATCCAGAGGACAGAAATCTCTGATCGTGTATCAGCATCTTAATGGGGTCTGGCTGAATGTTGGAGCTCTGCATTATGTAGGTCCAGCGCTTCACTCCATTTTGAACAGTTATACGATCCTGTTACTTTACCATACATGCTAGCATTTTCGCATTACTAGCTTATTTAAAAATGCAAAAGATAATAATATTAAGAGTACAGAGTTAAAATGCCAGTTAGTAGTGATGATACATTAATGCAAACTCTCTGCAGTATTTACTCTACCTCCAAAAAACAAGAAATGTCAGGTAATGTGCAAAGAAGTATTAATTTACCACTTTTGACAGGTAGGACTCTGTGAGCACTGAGTGCGCCACAGTGCTCCCAACTCCTCCACTTTTGAATGGAAAAATAAAACAAAAATATCTTCAAAACTGTTGAACACTGAGTGACAATTCAATGACAATGTGGGTTTTGATCCAAATTCTTTCCCCACACAACTATCTCTCCTCTTAGAAAAAAAAAATACAGAGAGCAGACAGGAGAAAAACCTTCTACCCTCAATGAAATTACCTCGTGTATAGGAAGAAAAGCAGGAAAACTCATTTGTCTCCCAGGACAAGTGATTGCCTACATTTGTCCATCTTTTGTTTGAACTGATCACAAAAAAATTGCAGAAGAGTGCAACAGACATTCAAAAGGCATGGAACAGCTGTCAGAGTGTCCCTATATTAAGGGTCAAGTTGAAAGAAGATTCCCTCCAGCAGCATATTTCAGTTTGGAGCCATCTTTTGATCAGAAACAAATGCTTCCCATATAATCTGTTTCTTTGAGCTTCTAAAAATAAATTGATCTATAAGTGACTGTACTGTAATGCAGTGAGTCAGATCAAGGAGTAAGAGCCATTTTTAGGCTATGAAGTAAACCTTATCCTGAATTAAAGGCTATCTCTTTAGACAGAAGAGACAAATTTACTCAGCGTAATAATTTGGGGACACAGAGGAGAGGGAGAAAGGACAGAGAAATCTGTAAGTGAGGAGAGGAAAACCAACACCTTCAGAGCAATATCTTGCTCTTCTGTAGTGAAAATGCAGCCATAGTAGAAAAAAAAATAGAAATATGAATATTGACTAATAAATTTAAAGTTCTTCAAATTCAGTTAGAGCTGAAGATGCAGGGATAAATGAAAGTGATGCTGCGGCAGGAGCTGGGATATAACAAGCACAGAGGTGCATGTATGAGGCAGAAACCATGTGAGATGCAGGAGTGTCAGTCTCCAATTTTGACACCAGACTATGGCTCCTCGTTATCCTTTACTTCATTTCTTAGCTGTTAGACTTTGAAAGATTTGCCTCTCCTGTCTTAAATAGTACCTGTTCAAAATAAGCAGTAATGTGTGTAAGCAGGATTTCAAACACACAAAGAGGTTGGCAGAAGGTGTATAACCTGGTTCATGCTTGCAGAACCTCACACCCTTTTACACCTTCTCTGTAGCAATTGTTCCAGTACAAGCAGCAAATATCAGGCATTTCCATTTTTACCGCTTACCCAGGCACTGTCAGTATTAAGAGGCAATAGTTGTTCAGTTCTGCTAGTTTAATAAGTGGAACGCAAATCTCACGACACTTGAGTAGTAATTTCTGTTATCAAGGCATATTTTGTTTCTACAACACAACAAAACTGTATCTTTGTTTACCATCGTATGGTATTCATTACTGTTATAGGACACAACATAGTACACCTGATAATTACTAGGAAAGAGTGATTATTGCATGTGACTGCTCTGCAACTCTTGATTAAAAGGTGCTAGACCATTCTGTTTCAGTTTGCAGAATCATGTGTACTTTCAAAATCCAAAACACCGCGTTAACTCCACAAAGATCTTTTTCAAATCACGTAACACAAATATTTGTGGTTTGTTCACAGCAGGCTGTGGCACAGTAATTGACATATTACTATCTTTAATATAACTTAATGTGTTCACTTACAATAAAAATGTAAATTCTCAATAAATAAGGGTATTGGAAGCTTTATGCAACATAGTCAGTTGTTCATATATATGACCTGTAAGTTTAAATCCAGAGTGTTTTTCAAAGACCAAAACTGAAATATTAGTGTCTGTAGTTGAGGAGCTATATACAAGTATTTAGAAAACCACAAAGAAGGATCAAAAGAGAGAGATAAAGCAAAAGCTAGCTTAAAACACCAACTTGGTGCAAGGTCAGATACCTTCCTCTCAAGTGCGGTTCTCAATCAGGCAGTGATTTTACTGCATGTTAAGTATGTACAACCCAAAATAAGTTTGCCAGAAGAATCACCTCTGTTAGACAGGCCAGTAGGATTTTGGTTTAATATGCTGCCAGGTGTTTGAAGGATAATTTAACATCTTTCTGTACTGTTGTAAGCATAAATTAAGCATAAATTTAAGTGTAATTATACAACAGGAAGTGTTGAACGTTTCATTGTGAATTAAAGCAACAGGTGCCTACCATATTTACACTAACAATTATTAAAACTCCTAAGTTCTACAGAAAGGGAACCGAAAACTGTGCCAACATATAACATTTAACAAAGAATTCTTCTCAGAACACGGGAAGTTCTATAGCCCAGATTTTCATATATATTTAAGTATCTTTTATGAAGCCAAAATGGTGCAAATGGGACACTAATATAGCTGAAATTCCATCCCATATATGAATTCTAAAATTCTGTAGAGAAGTCACCAATCATGATTAAATGGTATGATCTTTGAACAGAGGTTTTGTGAGAAATACATTTATTATATCAGGTGCAGATTGTCCTTCCTTTGTACATTTATTGATGCATAGTCTACTTATTACAGACTTATTTTTGCAAGAGAATTTTTAATTTAACTTTTGAAGTATGATCTTAAAAAGAAAAATCTTACTTTTTGTTGTTACAGCTGTGATGTCCAACAGCCATCCAGAAAGCAATTAATATTAGTTAACTTGCACGGAGCAGAATCATTCAAAACAAAACAAAACAAAACAAAACCAGCTTTCCTGATCTAAGTTGTTGAGAGCAGATACAAGATGTGAATTGGGTAGCTGGCATTAAGATTTTGTTCATATATGACACCCAATACAGGCCAGATAAGTCAAGTAGTTTGGCTAATTTCCTTGTATGACACCAAAGCAGAAGAAAGGTTTAGATAATAGTTTGTTGGCTTTGCTTACAGGAACAACGTGGCCATCCAGAATTCTCTCCGTGACCTCAAGTCAAAGCACGAGTGAAGTTTTAATGCTTCTTTTCCTTACAAAAAGACTCTTTGCTGGGTTGTGCCAACAAAAGAATACTGGAGCAAAAAAGCATTTGCTAAGGAATAATTTCTTAGCACCTCTGATCTACATGCAAGATGAATATAATGATGTTCTGACAACAACAAACAAGGGCCTCCCTCAGTGTTTTCTGTCCTGATATAATCACTGCAACTGATTCCCAAATTGCTTCCTAAAAACTATCCCACATGTTCCTGCCACCCACCTGCTGACCCAGACTCTGTAGCTCCCCCAGACTCCTGTGTTCAGAAAGGCAACATGCACCTCTCTGGTGCACAGAAGATAAACGGATTAAACCCATCAGGGTGACAGAACAGGATGACACCTCTGAGAGGGAATGACCAGCAGCACCGACGTGTGTAAGGACAGTATACTGTGTAAGCGCTACAAGCGTTAAGTGTGACACAGTCCGGTTGAGCAGTGGCCATTTTCTGGCCTAGCATGGCAAAAGTCACAGAGATAATAGATACATGCCATGTAAGAAAATGCGATGTTGACAGGCTTCTGAGAGTAAAATCACAGCAAAGTCTGTGTGAATGTTTTGTATGTCTTCTATTCAAGACAGACTGCAAGTATTCTCCCTCTTTTTCTTCAAAAGTGTATTGTATTTTGTACATTGTTTCACATAAGTAGTAATTTCCATTTACTTCAAAGGATTCTCTACAGTTTGCAATTAAATGATTCAGGTATATATACAGAAAACAGAGGAAAATATAAACTCCTTATTCTCATTTTTAGCTGGAATAATTTCACTGTGTCAAGGGTAGCATGTAACTCTCCTTGACCATTTGTAGGAGTTGGAGCAACCAGTAAAACGTGTGAACGCTTATTGTGACACTTAAGATGTCATGGGCCAGCTAGAATCATACCAAGTCAAATACTAGGTTTTATTGACCAGTACATTAAAAGCTATAATCTCCCAAACACACAGTTTGGCACAGAAACAGAATTAACAACAAAGTAAAGGCTGCTTTCTTCTGGAACCCAGTGTCAATTTACCCAAAAATACACTCCGTGGATCTCTGTACAACTAGGCAGGTGGTGGGAATTAATGTGATCAAGGATTTTCTCATGGCTATATCCATGGGACGTCTTTGTTGTATGAGCATACAGATTATATACATCTCTTCCAATTGTTTCTTCTCTTCAGAGGATAAAGCAAAGCCTTGGAAACTTATCTCCACACTATGGCCAGCTGCTTCAAGAATTCACATCCATTAATTCTTTGTAAAATGTCTGTCTGATTTTCAAAGATATTTTCATGGATATGAAGAAAATGGATATGCAACTACAACTGGAAAGATATTATAGGTAGACTGTAATCCAAGATTTGAATGTAGCATTCACTGCTCCCACATCTTCTCCTCTTCACACACAGTCCCCCAGGAAAACATGCATAACTTCAGATCACAGAACCACAGAATGGTTAGGATTGGGCTTGACCTCTAGGATGCTGAACACTCTTGATCTTTAACTCAGACAGAAGCCAGTTGTGGGCCATCATAAAGTTACAACCCACCCAAGAAGAAATGTTACTGCATGGGCTGTGCGTCAAGCAATAAAATTAAAAAATACAATCGCTCCACTCAAAAAAATCCATCTTTTTAATATGTCTACCCAGATGTCATACAACAAAACTTTTTAAAAGATTAGTTTTTTCCTGAGACTGTCTACATTATCCAAGCTCTTAAACAGATTCTAATTTGATATGCAGATAACTTTTTCCTATTAGTGGTTACATGCACTTCTTCAAACCCGTATAGGAAGGTCAGCATTACAAAAGGTTGACACTTTACATACACCATGATAAAAGCAAGGATCCCTCCCAGGGCAAAAAGCCAGAGTTCAAAACCAGATTATATTTTTACCCTTTAGTAACCCTGTGAGTGAGGGCAGTGGTAGTAATTAAAAAAGCACATTAACTGTATCTAACACTGAGCAGCAGAAGAAAACAGCACCAAAGCGGGACCAGATAGCCACAGGGTGATAACCCACAAGTCAAGAGTGGCCTGAAGGGGTGCAGGGCCAGGATAACGTCTTTAAAGCTCCTCAGGCAGAGCTGAAAGGTCTTCACTTAGGGAATAGTACATTCTGAGCAGATCATGGCCGCCACAGCAGAGCACTGGCAACCAGCAGTGCTGAAATCCTGCAGAGTCCTCCCAGCCTCAGATGGGAAGAAGACAGTCGAAAAACATACCTTTTACATGTCCATCTTGAACTGCACTACAGGGTCTTTAGGTGCTGTCTATCTGGATTTTGGCTAAGCCTACCCTCCTTTCCCTCTGTGTTTTTGTGAAATAAGGGTTACAACTCAGCACGGGCAATGAGCAGAACACTGTGGAAAACAAAACTCTGAAGAGAGAAACAATCAGTTAACACCAAATACTTCTCAAAAAGTCATCACAGAAGCTGAGCATGCAGTGAGCTTTATGACTGCAGCATGTCTTTGCTCAGTATTCACAAATATGGGGAAGTAACCATTATTTATAAAAATCCCATAAAAGGTATCCATTTTTTTTATTCCATAAATGAGTAATGGCTCGATCATGTAGCACCAATGAGTCATAAGTTTTCTCTTGTAAATAGGATAAGATCAAATCCCATGGCAACATGTTCAGTCATATTTAAGTCTTAATTGTATGTTTTCCCCCTTTCTTCCTCTGCCTTCCACCTTTAGAGCATTCTCTGCCCGGTACTGTTCTCCTTTACAAAGACTCAGTCCCATCTACAATTCATCAAAACACAGACCTTGAATTTTTATGCAAGGACATTAGAAAAAAAAAAAAAACACAACACACTGACACCCTTTTACTTGAGTCCACTCATTCAAAATGCTCACTGTCCTGCTCAATTTTTATGTAATAATTTTCCCCGTTGTCACAGATAATGGGAACACTAACGTGTCAAATGTGTTTGGTGGGATTTTTTGTTGTTGCTGTGATTTCCCACCCCACCCCTGACCAAGGGAAAAGGAGAATTGCCTGTAGGCTTTAATCATGATGCAGTGCACACAGGCAGCTAGTGAGACACTCGGTGTTGGGAAGGTAATAAAAAAAAATCTTGAGAGAAAATATTTTGGATTTCATTGCTCCCTTGCTATGTCTGTGCTTTGGGGAAGAACAACCAACAGCTGCATTTTTCAATGCCATTTGAGCAGGGTTGAACACACAAATCCCATTATTGTTAATGGGATTTGTGCATATAATTCTGAATACTTTGAACACTCTCCCGTGAAGTTTCTCCCAACCCCTCAAGAAGCAGGAACAATTCTATGTTATTTAAACATAATCTCACTGACAGGTAATTTTGTGACACAAAATTTATTGCTGGCTTGTCCTTCGAGGGCATGTTTCACCATTAATGTTTCCTTTTAAAAACTGCAGCATACATTAAATGCTCATACCAAGCTTCCTGGTGTTTTCCTTGGAAAATCTTGCTTTCTGTGGTATTTCACATTACCTAAATCCCTCTTTACTTCTCCCTCCTCCTCTTTGAATACTCAGGGCACCCTTGAAAATGAAATATTTGATCTCCAAAGACCCTACTGGTCAATTTTTTTTTTTTAAATAAACCCTTTACAGTATTCACCTATTACCTCAGACATTCATGTGGTATAAATTTTAAATAAATGTCTACCAGCTTGCAATTGATCAAGTGAGCTAGAGACCATGAATTTAACACGACTATTCCTGCAGGCCGCCTCTCACAACCTACCACTTGCCACGAGACTTCAATGCAGTCATTACCAAAGTGGGCCATGGGCTCACGGTCCTACGGGCTAAAAGGCTATTTGGGATATCAAGATACTCTGCCTTGGCTTTCAGCCCTTCTGTAACACAAGTGGCTTTAGCTCGTCTGCATTTATGTCAGTGAGTCATTTGTAGATCTCAGACATACCTTTGAGATGGTGAATTGCTGAAACAGGTCGTGCAATCAATTAACATGAAAAACAAAGTAATTTCCTACATGCAAACAGGCGATGGGACTCGAAGGAGGAAATTAAAAACACCATTATGTCACATGGCCCAGCGAGGCTGGAGCACAGCTATTGCACAGATCACAGTCATAACACACGAGAAACGCACAAGCTAGGACTTGATCACGGAGGTTTAATGTACCTCATCATTACCTTAGAGGGAAGGCTCTCAAGTTCTAATAAGAAAAGTATCTGATGAGATGAAAAGTTAAGAATAGGACCTACGTAGCTAACTTAAAATACTTGGGGTGTTCTTGTGGCCGCAGAGCTGGGAAGGGTTTCAACAAACAAGGCTTGTGCTGTCACTCTGCCAAGGATGTCCAGCGTAACTCTGAGACGAAATAACTGAAATCAGCAAATGGTGCCGGCATGATACTGTATGTACAGTCTCTCCAAGAGTCCTTCTGTTGGTCCCAAGCCTTTATGCCACTGCAGTTCCCAGTGAGAGGTTTGCTTAATTGCTGTCAGCACTTTCGATTTTAAAAATATGGACTTTACACAAAGGATTATTATTAGCGGTATTAAGAAGCGGCCCTGGGGCACAAGCCATTCATTGGTTCTACCCTGTGGAACCCATTGACAAAAAGATGGTGAGGGGATTTAAGTGTATAGCAGCACAATTAAGAACTTGGCTTCACCTGAAGAGAGGACAGCTCAACAAATAACATGGAAAATAGGGATTTCTCCTGGATCTTCTCCCAGAGAAGAAAAGAAAACAATACTCCCTTCAGCAGAGCATAGTTAGAAGAAAAGAGTCGTATTTTCTACACCACAAGTAAGACTCTCATCACTTTGAACACTTCATTACCCCATTGCCAGCCACTCCTAAAAAAACGAACTGGCAGCTGAACTGTAAAGTCCTGCCCATGTGGTTCTCCCAGCTCTTGCCCTGAGCAGTGTGCATCGCTCCTCTACAAGACTTGCAAGAAAACTCTGGTGTAATCATAATTCAGTGTCTCTGCTCCTGCTGCCCTGAGACCCCTGGAGAGTGGATATAGTCCTCAGGCAAAGTATGATACAGACTGAAAAAGCAGCAACTAGTATTAGAGAAAGAGTTTTTACAGGTTTGCTGCTGGGACTTGCAAGGCTGCTGATCACCTGAGGATCAGCTGAAGCTTCTGGCTCTCAGAAATGTCAGTATGAGCTTTGTAAGACAAATCTCACACTGGGCATCAGAGCTAGATACAGTCGATTTTACTAGGTTGAACTCAAGCAAAAATGTTCCACTAACATAAATGCAAACAAAGCTAAGTCCACAATTTATTAGAAAGACATAACACTGAATAAACAAGTAAAATGCAGCATATTTTATGACAAGGTGTTTTCTCCCTTGTGGGAAAAATTATTTCCAGATTCAAACACATCACAGTAATGTATGTTTCGCGAGGATCTCAATAGCAGCCTGCTGGCAAACCTGCTTTCCAGAATTCGTTGCCTTTCCCATTTAAAGAGAGTCTTTAAAGGCTGACTCCAGAAAATCACACAATATTTCCATTCTGTATCATCTTGATCATCTCCATCATCACCGCAAAGCTATTAGTGCCTGCACACACACATGCAAAAGCACACCAGCACATACACACATGCACAGGAATAACTAAGGCAATGGAAAATACGATCCATCTTTGCTCACTTATTCCATATACAGGCTAATTTCTAAACCACAGGGGAGCAAATGTTCTATAAAGCCCTCTTATCCTACAACTAAATACCCTTGCTAACGAAGAGTTAGCAGCACAGCCATCACTATCAAAAGCACTAACTTTTAGATTAGTAGCAGTTGGCGACTCAGTCATCCATTTTTCATTTTAAGGAAACCTTTTTAAGACTGCACTCTTATTTTCAGGAGGACTATAAATGCACTTCTCATGTTTTTATTTTATTTATTCTGCCCTGGGGATTTGGGTCCCTCTTTGCAAGCAATAAATTTTTCTTTAAATCTTGCTGGTAATAATATATTTTAAAACTAATCAGACAAGGGGAACAGAAACACAGGTCTCCTCTCCAAGCGTTTTGGCAAAGCGGTGTTTGTAATCAACTTGCGGTCACTAAGCAGAGTGTTAACGACCTCTGCAAAAATGGAAAGCCACATGTGTCAAAACACGGCTTTCACCCCTCTGCTCTGTGCCACCCCCACCTTCCACGCATGGCCACCTTCCCCTCACCACCATATAAATTAGTAAGGAGGAAGGCAAGACGGAAAGACAGACAGGCAGAAAGAGACACTACGGCAGCTTTTAAAATTGTTGCTGTAAAGGATTTATCTGAAGGTCTGAAGGGACAGCACTCAGTACTTGACAGAATGAGTTACAGCAGTTAGTGGGGGAAGGAGGAGGAGGAGGGAAAGCAGCCTGGGAGGAGAAAACCTCCAAAGTCTCGTGTCTAAAATACTCTTGGAAAATTTCCAATTACCAGTTCAGAACAATGTTGACATTTAGCCTTTTTCTAATCAGCACTGTCCGTCACCCAGGGTAGAGATTCCTGCTGTATGACGGAGCTCTTCTGCAACTGGTAGTGGCGTCCCCTCGCCAGTCTGCTCTTCCCTGCCCAGCACCCACCCCAGCACCCACCCCACGAGTTTTAACTCCCCAACACCAGCCTGGGGCACACAGTGGCTGTAGGCTGGGGCCAGTATGTATGGGAGGGTACACTGCAGCAGGAACAGCTGCCTGCAGAAGACTAAACCACTACTGGTGCTTCACAGTCTGGCTCCTGACAGATGGTAGAGCAAGTGGAGAAAAGTCTCATTTTAGCACAGGTTCTGTTTCAATAAATTCAACAGATACCATTAAGTGGAATATCACATACAACAAATAAGCCATTAAAGATAGTTAAATTAAGTTACTGGATTTTTCTTTTACCAAAAAGATGTTGCAGAAACCTGCAGTTTTACTTGCTTAAGAGTCTCTGATTTTAAGCAGAGGAAAAAAAAAAAAAGGTGACAGAACTTCAGGGAAGAAAGTATTTAATTGCTATTAATAACTGTTCCCATTCTTTACAAATCAATTCAACACTCTTAGACCTCTGACAAGTTCAGTGTCATTCACTGTGCAGATCAGAGAAGCAGAGAGCTAGGCTGAGCTACATCATGTTTTGTCCGTCATCACAGAACAAAAAAAAAAACAGCTTGGCACAAGCTAGACCTAAGCTGCTGTCAGCTCAGAAACATCAGGACTGGAAAAGGTCAAAGAGCACTATGGAGCTGGCACTGATAGGGTGCGATAAGGCATGTTGCATGGTGATAGCCTGCCTTTGCTATCACAAAAGCAAGGACAGCAGAGAGGGAGGAAAGCATCACTGGCACAAGGCAATGTGTTCTGCAGCAGCTGGCTGTCATCATGGACGCTGAAGTACCAATCCCACTGACACATCAGAGGGAGTTTCCTTGCAAAGGGAGGCAGAAGATTTTGTTTCCACCTTTACTGTGGATACCCTGCTTAAGGATGGTAGTTACGCAGCTGACATTTAAATTCAGTTCTCTAACCACGGTGATTTCCACTGCATTAAGTTTGTTCATGTGGAAGAAGGTGTGACTACATAAACATCAAATTAGGTAAATGCAGAATTAGGGTTATGGCTCAGTAGGCATAAGTAAATTCATTTTCAGAAGTTATTTAGAAATATAATCAATTAATTTTAATAAAAAACTTCTTTAAAGTATTGTCAAATGTTTCAAGAATATCCTTCAGATCAGTGTTTTGAAAGACCTCAGGCAGTGAGACTACTCACAAGTAAGTTTGTACATCTCAGGTTCTTGCAAAACAGTAGGATATAGCTCTGAGGCAGTAAGTTATTTCAATTTGGGCTTCACTGCAAGCAGGTAAGCAATGCTGCAAAGTCAGCAGAACGTGTGAAGTTTGCACATCCCAAAGTATTTACAGTATCCTGGCAGGATGTCCTGAAACTGAAAACAGCCAATTTCAGCTACATTGGACCTGGACGTGGACCTACCTCTGGGAAAGTCTAGAGAGAAAAAGCCCCTGTGAAACATAAATGTGCTACAGCCTCAAAAACAGTTTTGACTTAAATCTTACATCATTTTACACTTGCTTCCCTTTTTCTGACAAGTTTCAGCCCATGACAAAATTCTTTCAAAACCTTCACTAAGTTTTTGAGAAGCAACACACACACAGAGAAAAAAAAAAATAAAGTGTCCAGTTAGAGATTTCAAGGCAAAAAAAATGGGCACAGTTAAGGTTAGAGAAATGGTGTTAAATGAGCATTGGTGGTGAACAGGGGAGAATAAAGTGCTGTACTGGCTTCATCTCAATCTTCAGACATAGGTCCCAAAGCCACAATAGGCACCACTCATCAAGCAGTCCTTGATTTGAGTTTGAGGAAGCGAAAGGGTAGGTCTGAAGCACAATTTGAGAGGAAGAAGTCAGCTATGGCAAACTCAGTCACAGTTCAGAAGTAATTCTTTAGATGAACTTTGATTCTTTAAAATATATTTCTATTTTTGTTCCCAAACCTGTCAGCATTTATCAAAGTCACCATTTAATAAATTTTCTTGAACGCATCTTCCATTTCTCAAAAATTAACCCCATAATTTATCTTCATTATGCTCAGGATAACGTGGTTTAATTCTCCCATTTTTGCCACTTCTATCCTTCAAACTTATCAACCTTTTGAGAAGCAACAAGAACAAAACAAAGGAAAGAAAGCATGTTAAAGGCACTGGGAAGAAATCCACATCCCGATTCCAGCTAAAGAGGAAGGGCAGTCATGAATGGAGAAGAAAAGCAGAGGGGGTTCAGGGAAATCTGCCTAGGACAAGATGAAGAAATACAAGAAAATATCTATGCCCCTGTGTCAGAACTGATAAACAGTTCTCTTGACCAGTGATATAGCCCAGAAAATCCTGTGTCCTGTGCTGTTTTGTGTTTCACAGAGCACATTCTGAAAAAAAGACCGGAATGAGACTGGTTTGAAAAAAATTATTGTGGTAACTCTTCTAAACCAAGCTGCCAAATTAAAATTCATTTATTCAGCACAAAATGCTCTTTCTAGGTGCACTGCCTTTTGAAATGCTCGTGCCTGCGCTCAGGTCTCACAAAAACAGATAGTCTTGGTGAATTCGGTTGTGGCAACTTGCTCAACAAAAAAGGCTGTAGTATGTAACAGAGAAGTCTTAGCTACACTGGAACTAATAAAAGTTTTGCCAAGAGCTTTGCTGGGACTAAGAACCAGCTGAAGAAGTTAACTTCCAAATAATTTCTACATTAGTTACCCTTTAAAGTCTCCACGCAAGTTTGACTAACACATAGGTTCATTTAAAAATATATATATATTAATTCATTTGGCAGCCAAACTTTTACTTTCTTATTGCATTACTATATGAACACCACACACATGGGACTTTGCTTTTCAAGGCTTTTCCAAAGCTGGGAGGTGGAAGCCTTTTACCACGCATCCTCTAGCAGGCTGTTCCTCCCTCCTCCCCTCCTTCCCACCCATCCCCAAAGACCTGATGACTCTCCCAGTCAATTCCCCTCCAGCCAAGGGAGGTTGGACATGGGTCCCTCAGCAGGTTACCAGTGCCAGCGTGTCAGCCAGACCGTGTCCCTCCCTGCCCAAAGGGCCGGGCTGCACTCGACTGCAGCACACCAGCCATCCCTGCATCAGGGCAAGGATTATTTACCAGCTTTTTGTGTGTGTTTTTTTCTTTTTCTTTGAAAAAAAAGCAGGGTTACCATCTTTTCCATTCTGTCATCTCCTGTGGGTGGAAAGCTCCTTAACTGGGGTAGGCAACAGCAACAACAAAAAGCAAGCACCCAGTTTCAATGTGAGCTACCTTTCACGCTGATGAGGGCAGCAGAAAGGCTTCCAGGAGCGTGCCAAAGACCCTGACAGTAGCTAATATCATTTACACTTCTCCCTCTCCACAACTGTAATTTACCACTGTTAAATGCGAAGAAAATATGTACACATCCTGCACTACATACAAATATCAGGAGTTAAGAGGCATCAGTATTTGTAACACAAGCAAAAACCTCTGTTATTTTCTTCATGTGTAAATAATTGCAGGTGAAAGCAGACACATCCAGGAAGCAGCCTTCTCCCAGACACAGGCTCCACTTAGTGGAGATGGCTGCCACCACCAAGAAAATGAACCCAGAAAATTCACCTGAAGGTCCATGCCGGAACTATAGAGTGGCATTGTGAAATCCCAGAGTTAGGTCAAGCCATCCAATATATTTTCCTCTGTCATTCACCTGTAATAGTTCATTTGGTTCTGCCACTTGCTTAAAAGATGTGAAAAGTTACACACAAGTAGAGCTAGAAAGTAACCACAGTATTGAGACAGATGTGGAGAAAACAGGTAACTGAGTACCACCAAGAGATGAGAGAACTCTTCTGACCTTCCTTTAATGTCTCTTCAGTTTGAATATTAGTATTATTACCATGAACCTCACCATGTCTTTCTTTTTTTTTTTTTTCTTAAAATACCAGTTCTAGAAGAATTTAATGCTCCATTTAAAAGAAAACGTACATTACTAGCCCTCATGGACCCAGAGAAAACCTTCGAAGTATGACTTGAAAGCATGTCTCAACATACCCTCACAGGGTGAAAAAACAGATGTCAAACAAAAGGAACACCTTGTTTATTATCAACTTTATTAATGTTTGTGCCTTACCCTTGATTAGAGACAAAAAGATTAAAAACAAGCAAACATATTTTGCTCTTCTTAGAAAATTGTTGGGTCATGTTTTCAAGATTTCTCTCCAGTTGCAAGGATTTGAAATATCTTGAAAATGGGAAAAAAACAAAAAAATGCGAAAGCTGGGACTTAACTAAATGAACCCCAAATTGCAAGATGTGCAAGGAAATGAGTAGTGGAGAATGTTGTGAGTAAGAGTGCCAATGGTTTGGGCACTCAGCTGTAGTGTCTTTCAGAGCCCCTACATTCTCTTTTTTTTTTTTTTTTTTTGAGATCTTGCAAATTAAAATTTAATAGTTATTCTAATATTGATCTCTGTATTGGTAATATTAGGAACAGCAATAGGCTTACTTTGAAATAAGAAAATACATGCTTCATAGAGCAGTTTGTGGCACTTATTTTCCTTCTCAAAATAACAATGAGAGAAATTTTCTAAAGTCTGTTTTATGCTTGCATTGATCTATAAAGAACCAAGTCTTTGCAGATTCTATATAAAGCAGACAGAACAGCAGCAGAGAGGCCGGATTGAGGCCCAGAGCATTGACACGACCAGGCCACACAACCAGCCATCAGCAAAGTGCTACTGCAGTATTGCAGGCTGTATTTCTAAGCTCCGCATCCCTTGTGCCATGGCTCCTTCTAAGCACGAGCTCTTCTCATCCACTCATGCTGGTTTACTATTTCTGTACCGTACAGAAATAGACAATGGAGCACATTCAATCCTATTGTTATTTTGGTTTTTTGTTTTGTTTTGTTTTGTTTTTCTGTGGGCCGATTTTTGGCTGATTTTGTTGCACTATTGGCAATTTTACTTCTCCAAATATAATAAGAGTGAGAACCTAAATGATTGATAGCAGTGCTCATTGAAACTCTAGCAGTGTTAGGAATTAATGTGTTCTCTCCCTTTTTATAATGATCCAAAATTCAAGACTGTGACAAAGAATAAGCACGAGGGAGGATCTGGCTCGTGCCTTCCTTTTCAGCAGATGCATCCTTGGGAATAATTTAAGTATCGTATTTCAGCCTTGTTTTGCACACAAAGTGGAGTGGAAAGTAACTGCTGTTTTTGTAGCGAAGGCAGGGGGTACGGTGGGAGAATAGTTTTGCTAATCCTTCATTTCAGCCTAGCTGAAGGTCCCTGTGTCCATGATGCCAGAAAGGACTATTGCCTGCTTCCCACGCTGAATGACCTGGCTCTCCAGGAAATCTTTGAACTGCATTTCTTTCAGCACCTCTCTGACATTGCTTTCTGGCAAGTTGTCCTAGCTGAGTCCTAGTGCATTGGAAACATTGCAACGGGACACACAGGTTTCTACAAAAGGAACAGGAGGCTTCCTTCTTGCCTGGATGCCTGAGCTCAGTGTCTGATTTTATGTGGAGGGAGTGGTGAGAGGGTGGAGGGTGAGAACCGATAAATGCATGTGGCTGTGAAACATTTGGAAACACTTGAGCACGAGCACTTTTCCATTCTTACCCTCTCTGCTGCTCTCTCCCAGCACAGAGGAGTGGTGGCTGAAAGGCTGAGATGAACTCCTGAAGTTTCCACTTAGTGTAGACAAAGGGACAGTTCCAGGGAAAGCCCAAAGAAAACATCCTGCTCAGCTTTTTTCCTTTCCTTTCCTTTCCTTTCCTTTCCTTTCCTTTCCTTTCCTTTCCTTTCCTTTCCTTTCCTTTCCTTTCCTTTCCTTTCCTTTCCTTTCCTTTCCTTTCCTTTCCTTTCTTTCCTTTCTTTTCTCTCCACAGCACCCCCCCCCCTTTTTTTTTTTTAGCTTAATTATCACTCCATCCTGGGAAAAGCAGTTTGGACTTATCATTCTTTCTTGCTCCTGACATAAAGCTGTTCACTTACCGCTAGTCTGAAGTGAGTGTGTCAGTCCCCTGTACTTTAAGTGCATGGGCTCACCTCCCTGACACTTAAAACTTCACCTTTCCACCATCCCTCCTCAGGGACATAAGGGAAGAGGAGACTTCACTGCTGGGTGACAGCATGGTGAGTTATCCTCGCTGCCCTCTCTTCTCCAGAGCTGGTGCTTGGTGTGGGCTATACAAACTCACATCCTTCCACTGTGTAGGAGTGAAGTGCAGCTGCCAACATTTGGCTTTTATACTCAATACATTTGTCTTACTACAGAGGTGATGAGCTCACACAGCCCAAACAAAGCAGTCAGGTCACCTGAACCTTTCTCTTTTTGTCCTTCAGTTTCTTTTTTTTTTTTTTGCATTGCTTTCTCTCCCAATTTTAGAGAAAAAAAGTGTGCTTAACAAAGCAAGGTGCTGGACAGCAACATCACATCACTCTGTAATCTGTGGTGTCATACAATGTGCACCACTCACAGACAGGCAGATATGGGTGTTTAGCATCCCTGGGGGATGGAGAAAAGGCTCCACAGGGAACCATGTCTATATCCTGTGGTACAAAAAAAGCCCCCAAATACCCTAATGTGCAAGTGGTTCAGTAGTTTCTACCTGGAGTGTTTTTGAAAAAGATAGGAGATATGTCACTTTAATGTGTTACTGGAAATTCAAGGTCTGTACCAGTGCAGCATATTCCCCTTCTCCCAGGCCAACGTGCACAGTCAGCACCGAAATTCACTCCAAGCCTCAGTGGGGAACATGAACCATTGACCTGCTGGCCTAGAGAGGAGAGTGCAACCAAGTCCCTCTGACAATAAACACAGAAAGTATTAATAAGATTAACTCTCTGGCACCAGCAATCTCAGCATCTGTTTTAGGCAGAAAGAGGATGCCTGGTGAACAGAATATAGTGGTGACAAAGGGTTAAATAAATGTGAACTGGGCAGGATCCTGCTACGTGATTCTTTTCCATTGTTTGCTGATGAGGTGCAGGCGCTTGGCTGTGCAGAGAGAAAAGCCTTTAAGGGGACCCAGAATCTGGGAATACACTCCTTTTAAATGGGGAAAGCTGATCTTTATAGATAGTGTCCCTCACCACTTCATTTTTTAATACATCAAGGCATCTGTATTTTATGTAATCTTAGTTTTAATGTCACCAAAACTTGATTATAGAGCCTCTAAAAGTGAATCTGCAGAAGAGGACAGTGCAGTCTCCTTGTTTTAGTAGTCCTGAAGAAAGCAGAGAAGGGAGGTACTGGCAGCCAGCAGGCTAGAGAAAGTTCCCAAACTGATGTAAATGTCATAGAGGCTGTTATCTGTCTCACTAAGGGCATCTTTGAAAGGGTGTCTGCTAGAAGGGGATTAGGACAGTGAAGTGCTTGGTCCTGTTCCCAGAAGCAGCAGCATGGTATTCCACATTTAATACTAGAAGTTGTGAAGGGCACAGAAATAAAGCTGGTAACCCAAAGGGAATGTACTCTCCTTCCTAGACTGCTACACTTTCCTAGAGGGACATGAGTAAAATAGACAGGGTGACCTGCAAAGACATTTTGACAGCCAGCATGTCTGAAAGGTCAGATTAGATTGAGCACTTAGTCTTTATCCATTAGCAGAAACTAATAAATCAGGAAGACTAGCAATGGCCAAGAAATAGCTGTGTCTTTTTAACATAACCATGTATTAAACCAGATTGAAAGGGCTCCAGGAAATCTGAGGGCTCTAGATAATACTCTAGATAATTTGAGAGCTGCTTCTCAATGACCTGTTTGATAACCTCTCCCACATAAGGATGTTTATGGGCTGGGTGGCAACTAAGATGTTTAGCTATGCTGAGATGACAACTTTATGAGGTAAGAAAAATAGCACAATGTTTTATTGTTGTTGTCGTCGGATGTGGGTGCAGCTTTGAAAGGTTGCTGCAGCAGTTCTGTCAATAGGACTTTTTGGAAATAATGATTTTCTGGTTAAGCCCCGGGCTGCATTAATTGTTTGTTTGGAGGGTGTTATTCTTCATCTGTTGTTAATAGCTTGTTGAAAAAAAAAAAATAAATAAAGAAGACATGAAGTGTTCTTGGAGCAATCTGTTTTAAGAGCCTTGAAAGTGCACCAGGTGGAAGTTATTTTAGAAAGGTTTTTACTTTGAAAAGCTGCTGGACAGTCTAGTGTTTGTGTTTGGTGTGTCCGTGCTCATAGAAGCTGGATATTTTCAGGGTATGGCATAATGGATTTCCTCCCTACACCTTTAGCTTTGTATTCTCATACCCTAATGAGAAGCTCATTTGCTGTTATGAGAGCACATGCAGCACTTTCCTATCTATAGTCTCTAATCACCTTTCCAGCTGCCTTTTGAGGCCATTGAAGGCCATGAACTCTCATGGAGTTCAGCAGGCTCTTTCCACTGAGTGGGAGCAAAAAGAGTTCTTGTGGATGTATGGGGAAACTTGATTCTCTTCCTTTCTAAAACCCTTTGTCTGATTTAAATAGTCTGCATGGATATGCCTGTAATATTTGCTGTCATAGCATCACTTTTATCTCTTGCATGTCTGACTCTCCCCAGGGAAGGAGGAGGGTTATGGAAGTGTATTGCTTTCATTTTACTTCTGCTATGCAGGCAGTATACACGCTGGCAGTACTTCATGACTTTCGTTAATTAAGATGGAAAAGGAAAGCTTCCTCAGAGTCTGTCTGCACTGAGTTTGTGTAGTCCAGTCTAGGGAAAACAAGGAAAACACACACACACAAAATATGATGAATTATGGATACCTTCTGAAAAGGTAGAGAAGAGAGCAGGCAATAGAGAGATTGAAGACAAGGGAGAGGACTGTAGCCTTCTCTTGATATAAAACTCATTTTTTTAGTATTTTGCAAAAAAAATAGTCTGTTTTAGAGTCTTGGGGGGCTACTATAATAAATTAACCAGAATAAGAAAAGAAAAAATAACTAAAGCATAATACATTTTTTTCAAAAGAAAAATCTGTGTTTGCAGAATTTGTGAATGTCTGATTCAACTGGACATTAACAAATTTATTTTAGACATGATTACGTAATATTATAATTCCTTATTTCTGTGGCAAAGAAGTACATATACAGAAAATTTTCTGATGTTTAGTTACATCAAATGTTGATGTTGTATCAGAGGAACTTACTTTCTGCTCCTATAATACCTCAATTCCTTTTAACATTCCTGTAAAGTGAAGAACTATTTCTTTCCTTATTTTACAGTTGGTGAACTGAGGCTTAGAGGCTGAGAAATTTGCCAAAGATCGTAAAGAAATCAGTGGTGAACAAGAAACCAAAGTGAGCTCTCCTAGGTCCAAGCTAGCACTTTAACAATTTCTGATGTTGCTTTCTGTCCATCATCAAACATTTATTTGATTTGATTTGCTGGATTTGTTGTTGTTCTTATAATCGGAATCTGAGTGTTTTCCACACTTACCATGTCTGTTCTACAAAGAACCTGGCAAAGTCCTTTGCTTTTCTTTATCTCTGAGTGATAGAGGGAAGTATCAGAAGAACCAGCCATTTATCCCATTTTATCCTTCCCACCCTGAACCACCCTGCCAAGCCTAGTATACAACAAAAGTGAGAGAGAACAGAGAATGTATCCCCTTCCACTCCACCAGTTCTGGTTCCCACACAGTAGAACAGTCTATATGTATTGGTGTAGATGCAGATTTTCTTCCAGTCACACCACTTCTTGGAATTCATAAAATCATAGATTGTCCTGAGTTAGAAGGGACCCACAAGTATCATCGAGTCCAACTCCTATCCCTGCATAGGACAACCTCAAGATTCACACCGTATGTCTGAGGGCATTGTCTAGCTTCTTGAATATTGACAGGCTTGGGGCTGTGACTGCCTCCCTGGGAAGCCTGTTCCAGTGCTCCACCACCCTCTGGGTGAAGAGCCTTTTCCTAATGTCCAACCTAAACCTACCCTGGCACATCTTCCTGCCATTCCCTCAGGTTCTGTTGTTGGTCACCAGTAAGCAATGGCAGCCCCAGCTCCTTGCATTAACACTTAGGAACAGCTCGCATTTCATGAGTAGTACATCAGCCAATGCTTGCAAATGGTGATATAAGGGACAACCTTTTACAGAAAACAAGTGTTTTGCTACATTTTCAACTGAGTTAAAAGAAAAGAAAATAATAAATCAACACATATCTTTCCTCTCTAATTGTCTGCTTCTGGAAAACAAGCATGAAAGCAGATCTTCAAGCTGTTCACCCCAGGGAGAGGAGGAGAGCTTCTAAATTGCTGTCTGTGGCCCGTGGAAAGAAGAGCAGTCACAAAGTAGTCTCTGTGATACACCACCCTAGGTTTCAGTCACGCCAAATTGACAGCCCTGTGCCTGAACACGCTCTTTGCCACATCAGCCCAAAAAGCTTATGGGAAAAGGGGGGGCAGGGACAAAGACAGCAGAGTGGTCAGTTCTACAGGAGGAGCCGTGAGGAAAGCTGCCATACATATGGACACATCAGGACAGCTGTTGGGGGAAACAAGATCTATCCAACTCAGACCAGCAT
This sequence comes from Columba livia, assembly GCF_036013475.1. Classification (NCBI taxonomy): domain Eukaryota; kingdom Metazoa; phylum Chordata; class Aves; order Columbiformes; family Columbidae; genus Columba; species Columba livia. The sequence goes on along the minus strand of NC_088603.1, from coordinate 37,066,420 downwards.
TGTTCTCTGGAGCCATGAAGCTGGGCTCGGTTGCTCATGGCCAGGTGGCTCTGTGCCATAAAGCAAAATGGCACAAGGTTTACATTTACGTGTCTTGCAGATACAAGAAATGGGTTGGGGGCCTATGAAGTTCTTCCTTCAATGTTGTACAGACAAGAGCTGTGGGCCTGATCTCTTTTCCCAAGGCTTGAAAGACCTCCCAAAGTCCTGGAAAATGGTTGTCACAGCGCAAAAATGAGGATACTGATCCACTGAATCATCCTGGTGCTAGCTAAGCCGGTCATTTTGTTCCCTCTGAATGTAAACTGCATCACTTCCCTGAAGTTAGATGCAGGACATAGACACATTCAGCACTGCCCACCTCCAGACATCTTCTGGGGGCTTCAGAACTTTCATTCAATCTCTTTGTTTAGCAAATAGAGAGACTGAACACATACCAGTCTGCACCAATTGAACTTCTATTTGCTCCACACATAAGGCCTACCTAACAAGAGCAAACAAGGAGTGTTTGTGAAGAAAAAGCTGCACACGCATTTATTTGTTTTAAAAAAGAGGATTGCAAATAAAACACCTATTTTTTTATCCTCACGTACTGGTGCTCTTATTGTGACAAGTATTTTAAATGTCAGCTCCTCAGGATTATCTCAGAGCTGTATGACCAATCCCCAAACTATGTGCATCAATGGGAATATCAGTGGTTCCACAGCACATCCAAACTCACCCTGAAACACAGCAAGCAGAAGCCTGGGGATTTAGGATTGCTTTTTAAACTAAACATTTATTTTAAAAGATAAGAGAATGGCTATTGTAGTGCTAAAAGCTGAAGACAAAATTACTATATATGTGGTAGTTTTAAAATATATCCCTCATTTATGTTTCTTTAAGAGGAAAAAAATTGGCTGTAGTTGCAATCAGTCTTAATTCACTCTTTATTGCTGCTCTGGTTCTGTGTTATTTGAGCTGGTTTAACTGTTAAAAACGTTTCAAATGTTCACATGGTCTGCATTAGGTTACAGAATAAAAGTAAGTACAGCCCACCAAATGTAACTTTCTGAAATGTAAACCACATGAATTTGATTTCTTTGTGGTACAACTTTAATTGGGTTCAGAGGTCTTTCAGTCTTACCTGTCTATCTGCTCTCTGATGGCCCGACCTGATAAAGCTAATATAAAGAATCTGCAAATGTGATCCAAACTGATTATGCTCAGTTACAGTACATGACTTTATTCTTGACGTTAATGGCCCCTTAGCCTAGTTCATTTTTAGGCAGAAAGTTTGAACCCTGGAGCCACCACTGAACTGGGAATGGAAACGTCACAACTTGTAGTAAAAGACCATGTCTCCTTGCTGCTCTGCAAAACTAGAGAACTAGGGAGAAAGAGAGCATCTAGGTGCAACTATAAGTGATCGCGTAGCCTAAAAAAACCTACAGGAGAATGTGTACGTATGTATCCCTTACACTGTCACAGCAAATGTCAAAACAGGGAATGCAGCCAACACACACTGCATAATACAGAAGTAACTGCAAACAGAAATTACAACAAAGCCTGAAATCTTCAAAGGTTATCTTCAACTGATTTTGAATTGTATTTTTTTTTCCTTTGAACAATACACTCTGTTGCCTTAATGACAATGACTCATCATTGACTCATGAGCTCCCCTTTCTGTTGCACCATGTTGGGCCATACGCCTTACTGGGGTGAAACAACAGTACTGCTGCTTCACATCCAGAAAAGCACATCCCATCTCAGCAGCAACAAATGCAGCACTATATAACAGGTATACCCACCTCATATCCTGTTACCTGACTTGAAAGCAGAGACCTGTATCAGCTTGCGGGGCCAGATAGGGAATTCAGAAATGTAGGGAGAGAGGGAGCAGCGTGCTGCAATACTAAAAGTCCCTTTGCCCGGGTGGCTTGTTTTCTTGGTTTTGGAATGCACATCATCGATGTTGAAAAAAATACCATGAAAGAGCCAGCACTGTGCCCCTGTGGCCAAGAGGGCCAATGGCATCCTGGGGTGTATTAGAAGGGGGTAGGTTAGTAGGTCAAGAGAAGTTCTCCTTCCCCTCTACTCCGCCCTGGTGAGACCACACCTGGAATATTGTGTCCAGTTCTTGGCCCCTCAGTTCAAGAAGGACAGGGAACTGCTGGAGAGAGTCCAGTGCAGGGCAACAAAGATGATTAAGGGAGTGGAGCATCTCCCTTATGAGGAAAGGCTGAGGGAGCTGAGTCTCTTTAGCTTGGAGAAGAGAAGACTGAGGGGTGACCTCATTAATGTTTATAACTATGTAAAGGGTGAGTGTCATGAGGATGGAGCCAGGCTCTTCTCTGTGACAACAAATGGTAAGACAAGGGGTAATGGGTGCAAACTGGAACACAAGAGGTTCCACTTAAATATGAGAAGAAACTTCTTCTCAGTGAGGGTAACAGAACATTGGAACAGGCTGCCCAGGGGGGTTGTGGAGTCTCCCTCTCTGGAGACATTCAAAACCTGCCTGGACACATTCCTGTGTAGCCTCATCTAGGTGTTCCTGCTCCAACAGGGGGACTGGACTAGATGATCTTTCGAGGTCCCTTCCAGTTCCTAACATTCTGTGATTCTGTGAAAAAGATTAATGGTGCTCAGTAGCTCTTGGAAGAAGATATTGTAGAAAGGAATGCTCAGCAGACCGAACAACAAAATACCATAACCCAATCTTAAAAATTACTCAACTAAAACTTCTATTGCAATTCGTAATTTTCATTCAAGTAAGTAAATTATTAACAAGTAGAAACATTACAAATCATCACCTAGTTCAGGCAAATTACATTCTCTTTTCTCCACTGGAAGACAAAAAAAAAAGACTTTCAAAGCCAATGTAGTAAATATCTTTTAGGTTAATATTTTTCATCCTGTACCCCTAAAGCTGTTGTTGCCTTTGTCATTTATATACAGTTCTGTTACAGAGCACTGTTCTTTACTGGTAGAACCGTTCTTCCAAGTAATTTCCACCGGTGAACATATGAGCACTAACAAATGAGGTCCCTTAATTAGTTCCAGGTTTTTCCAATAAGTAGTGCTGGCAATACAGTTTTTAGTTCTCTGTCCATCATACAAATAACAAGGCATGGCCTGTAAACATGGCAGGGCTGTCTCTATTTTCCTGATCATACAATAGGCAAGCAGGAGGAGTAAGAATGAAATGTATCCCTCAGTGGTGGCTTTTTATTGTCACCATGGAATAGGTTTTTTTGGCTTTAAGTTACTTACACCATCTTCAAGGACACATCCTACAGCTTCCCAACTTGGTCATAAGGAATACTGAACATTTCCAAAGACATTCCCTCCAAAACAAAAACTGTTGTGTTTTTTTTTTTTCCTTTGAGGTTTGAAATGTGCTTTTTGCTTTTGTTCTCAAACCCTGTTTTTATGTATATATGGGGTTTTGCTTCCCTCTGCATTTATGGGTTCTGCTTGTGTCCAATATTCTTTCTAGCATTTGCTTTATAGGAGTTAGGGCCCCACAACCCTTGATGTTGCACTAACATGCAACAAAAAGCTCCATGCTACTAGGCTGTGTACAGAAAAAGACCAGACTGGAAGGGACCCCAACTTTCCCCACAGAGAAATATAGTTTCACTTGATGACTTCTGGAATGAACATTGCCTATTATGTTTTATATAGATTTTGAATAAATCCTTTGAGTCACAATTTTTTTATTGGAACAATAGAACTATATAGAGGCCAGGGGAAAATTTGGAAGCAAGTATGGATTTTCTCCCCTGTTGTGGAGCCCAGAATCCATATATTTCTCCACATCCATTTAGTATGGCATAAAGGGAACTCACTAGTTGCTTTCTTCCAGCTTTCTTTGCTACTTCACAGTAGAAATATTATTCTGCTTCCTATTTTATTTCCCCACAGATAAGAAACAATTTAAGGACACTCTAAATCTGTTTCCAATGCAGGCCTGAAAGGGACTGCAGAGAAAGAAGAAATTAAAATAGGCTAAAAAAGAAATTAATTGTAAGGAGAGAAAGTTTTCCACACAGCTCTTCCATTTGGTGTACATATTAACCAGCTTTGATTTTATAATACATTGACCATGTATCTTCAGTATGGGCTTAGTGTAACTTCAAAACAAATGAAAACACTCAAAACAGGCACAAATTGAAAGAAAAATAGGAAATTAGTGCAAATTTGGCCTCTTTTGTTTACCAGTTCCAGTTCATTTCTTCAAATGTAGCAGTATTTCAGCCAGGATAACCCATCTATTAACAGTTGCCTGTTGAGTTTGACAGACCTTCTTGTTTGATGGAATATCTAAAATCTATTGCTGCCTTTTGCATACTTTCATGTCTTGCCCCAAAAAGTTACATCAACAACTCACAGCAATAATGCATTCATGAAGTCCAGCACGTCCAAAGAGAGATTCCTTCGGCACATTAAGTCAGCAGTTCACCTCTCCAGAGGCAGTTTCCAGTAACAGTACAAAAATACTTGCCAAGCAAATACTTGCCAAAGCAATACTTGCTTTACCCATGAGTATGTCAGGGAAGCTTCCTGCACGCAACTCTGCCCAGATGCTCCAGGAGAGCATTACCTTTCAGCTCTGTGCATCTCTTGAGAAGCTTCCTATGCCATAGATGGGACAAGCCTACTGCATGTTATAGGCCAGGGACATGCAGTGTGATAAGCCAGTTGTCAGGAGAAGGAAGGCTATATGTACAGCTATAGCCTTCCTTTTCTTATAAGCTAGCATTTGCTTCCTAGTTGCACCCCTTTAAGATCAGAGGCTGCCCAGACAGCACCTTTCACCTGAAGTTCATGGCCATGGTCACTCTCTCGACACCAGAAGCAGCAGCCTATCCAAGATATGACAAGCAACATCCACTATTAAAGGACTAATACAAAGGGGAAAGTTTGATGATATGTTGTATAAATGCCCAGCTACAGGTGTGAAAATGGATGCTCAAAGCAGTTTGATGTTCATGCCCCAGTCAGCTGAGATTTAAACAACCTGGAAACCCAATACATTACTCTTTAAGACACTTTTCATTATGTTCTCTTTTTGTGTCCTTTTTAAGTCATCTTACTTTCAAAGATGGGATCATCCTGGCTTTGATTGGGAAATCACAGACAATTCTCTGAAGGGAGAAAAGAAGATGAAGAAGTTGAGAAGAAACTTCTTCATGGTGAGGGTGACAGAACACTTGAACGAGCTGCCCAGGGAGGTTGTGGAGTCTCCTCATCTGGAGACATTCAAAACCCACCTGGACACAATGCTGTGCAACCTCATCTAGGTGTTCCTGCTCTGGCAGGGGAATTGGACTAGATGATCTTTCGAGGTCCCTTCCAATCCCTAACATTCTGTGATTCTGTGTGAAAAAGATATATTTAAAGACATCAAGGCACTAAACAAAAATGCTTAATGCCAGGAACACAGACAAGAAGAATAGAATGCTAAACAAACACTGAACAGTCTTCACAGAAAATTGTGATTTCCTCAACATATACAGTATCAAAAATGTCAGGTTGTACTTGAACCCATGCTAGGGATCTTTGGGGACTATTAGATGTACATAACACTCTCAAAAACACCATGAACTGAACAAATGATTCAGAACAACTGCTCTGCTAGGAAGACAGGATTAACATATCTGACTTCTAACCATGTCTAGAAAGTTTTAAGTTGTTTGAAGATAACATACAAAGGCCAAAAGCTACTATTTTCGTTGAAGAAATCCTGGGATTGGAAGCACCGGAGGAATTTCTGTCTAGGACTACTTGATGCTAACCATGCCATTTTTTTAAATCTCACAAAACAAAAGAGCAAGAGATGAAGGGGACAGGAAAGTATTAAGACACAAGCAAGAAATGGTAGAAAATGAACAACAGGCACCGCTTTTTTCTTATGTCAAATGTTTGATACGTACACACACTGTATTTGTAGAGTTAAAAAGAAGTAAGAATGTTACTTTGAGCCCTTGCATTTACAGCACTGGTCAGCCTGGATGCGCTGGTTAAAGAACTAGATAAAAGTAATATAATGTAAATCAGAATTCCCCAGGACATACAAACAGTTCTCTAAAGACTGTCAAATAAGCTAGGGGTTTGGATTTCACTCATTTGGAGAATTGTCCACTGAAAACATTTTATTACCTCACCAAGTTTTTATGGCCCCTGTCAGAACAGCTGTGATTCACTTCACTTGCAGCAGAGGAAGCTGGTAATAGCTCAAAGATTGCCCCCTTCATTTCATAAACCAATTAGGACCTGGATCCTACAACTGAAGTAACACAACCCCTTCTTTTACTGGCAAAATTCCACTTCATTTATGTGAGCTCAGAATGAAGGTCTCTGTTGGCAGAATACAGATGCTCATAGCAGCAAATGTTTCTAAAACACACTCTCTAATTTGTTCCTTCTTCCAAGAAACATTCTTCCTCCACTCCTCAAAATAAACTCAATATACCTTCAGGTTCTGTCTAGTCACCAGATCCTTGCAATTTGTTACTAAACATTGTTAAGAGAATTTAAAATTATTATTTACCGTGTGGAATTTTGGTAGAAGATCTCCAAAATGACAGATTTGTTTATTTTTTCACTCTAAATCAAGCATAATTTCATTTGTTTAAAAGAAATCATTTTAGGGATGCTGTCAGATTTATCTGTGCTTTTGATTGAAATTACATTGGGATTTTGTTTGGTTTGGGGTTTTTTGTTTGTGTGGTTTGGGTTTTTTTAAATGAGTATTTGGCCTGTCCATAAGCATAAACAAAACCATATAGATGCCTTACATGGAACCATAATGTACCACTGATTTCTAAAACTCAACACATCAATTAATAGGGAGGCCTACTTTTACAGGTGGCAAAATACAATCCACACAATTTATGCATAGTCTGTGTCTTCTCCTAGGCTTTTTTCTCTGAGCTACTGTCATTGGTTTTCAGCCAGGTACCAGCTTAAAGAAAAAAAAAATAATAATAACTTGTAGTAGTTTACTAACTTATAGTACATTTTTACATCCCTTCGAAAGGGTTCAAAAAATACACTGGCAAGACAAACCATGTAAAATCAAGTGGTTTCTTTTCACCACGTCAATGCCAATTGCCTTATCGAAATAGATACAAACATGATTTCTTAGTAAGCAACTTAATTTTTATTGAAGTTCTTTGCACATGAAGTTCTTCACTTTTTACTTGTTACAGCCATTGTGCCACCCTCAGCAAATATTTAAGCCCTTCTCTGATAGTGTAAGGCAGCATCCCTAAGCTTGCTTTTTCCCTGGAACCTGCAAATTACTCTCTTAAATAAAAAGAAAAAAAACAAAATTTTAAAAAGCCTTACACCAAACAAAGTCTATATTGTTTGAGTTAGTGTTTTACTGCGGCTTAGTTACCTGTCAAACAGGCTGACACTTGGATAAAACACATACTGGAATCATGCATCAGGGCGTGTTAAGTGCAAACCTGTGATGAAGAGCAGAGCTACGTGATTCAGCTGTGCAGAGCTCTAATGATCATTTCTGGTCTAGGAAAACCTGATCTGTTGAATCAAACCCACTGCAACTCTGAGTTTCTCTTCCATCCAAAAATGATTTTACATCTGTTTTAGTTCAGAGAGTCATATAAATCAGAAGCTCTGATGATAAATTTTGATGACACCTTTAAAGAAGATTTATACATTGTGTATCATATATAAACGAGAGGCATACAAGAGATACCAACCAATAAAATTAAGCAATCAATGCTGTATTCTTCAGGTTCTGTATATCATACTTAAATTCTATTTATGACTTACTCTGATGTGAGAGCCAACCTACGGCTATGAAAGCTCACTGTTTCTGTTCGGATATGGTTATGGGTGCAGTACGCTACTCTGACCTTGCTTTCCTACAGTTCTTGGGTGGGATGAGCTTCCCAGAATGGAAACATCATGATCCTTTTCTTAGAAACCACTTATCTAAGAATTGGCTTGAGTATGGTTTTGCTACCTATCTGAAACAACCATCAGGAGAGGGAAAGGGCTGATTTCTCTTCATAACAAAAGACAACAATCTTAAGCAAAGTCAGAGTCCAGCAAGTTACACAATATCCCTGATGCTTTTTTTTTTTGTGTGTTGTTGCAGTGAACAAACAACATTTTCAATAAGCTTGGGACTTTTGTCAAGAAAAAAGTATGAGGCATAAGATACTGCATCCATTAATAAATTAAACCAACATGTATAACAAGCACATAACTTTCAGGATTAACCGTTGACTTTAAGTCAGATAAGAAACAGAGTAAACCATCTCCATTCCTGGTTGACAGGCTATTCATTACCTGGCTAATGATCTTCCTTTCAGTCCCCTGAAAGTCATCTTGATATATGTCAGTACTTTCCAACCCTTTCCTAGACCTTATAGCAAGACAGAGTTTTTGAGAAGGCACAGGAGTCTGTGGCTGGGGATAGAAACGAGATGTTGTGAACAATTACCCCTTTGTGCTGTGTCTGACACACAGACTGGTGCAATTTGTTCTTTTTCTTGCTGACTCAGCTGTGTCAGGAGAGATTGAGTCAGCAGCTACTGAACATGTCATTGCAAACAACAACAGGGGAGGCTGGGGAGCAGACACAGCTTCCAAACATCACTTGCAGTTTGGTCTGCAGGACAACGTGTGGACCTGGGCAGTGGGTAGCTAAAAGGGATGAAATGGCTTGAAAGGATGCATCTGTCAGATTCTGTTTTCTCCCACATCACCCTGTCTACTAGCCATGAGCTATGAGACAGCTCATTTCTGTGAATGGCTCACTTGTAATAATTTCCTAAGTAATTCACCTGTGTTTCCCAGAGATTTGTGGCTTCTGTGCACATGTGGCTTGATGGGATTCCATGTTAAGGTTGGCTGAGGTCAGTGTAGTAGAAGGGACTACAGAAAACGTCTTGGGATAAATAGAAGAAGCAGGAGAATTAAACAGGGAATAAAGGTCAATTTTGAGTACAAAGACAGAAAAAAAAAGTGGACAGAACAACACTGTCAGATGCTCTTTCTTCCCACCTCTCCCTTTTCCTCCTCTTCCAGTGATCTAACTGATGTTCTTACATCCTGCACAACCAAGGCTACGGAATGGACCTCATCAAATAACCAAGAGATCATTTGATCCTTCATCTCTCACTGCACATTTCTTCTTATCTCACAATATGTCGTGGTGCTTCAGTTCAAATGTGTGAGCTGGAACAGAGGCTTTTATCCCAGATTTTCTGGAAAGGGAACTGGTCTTTGAATTTCATAAAAGCACATCATTCCATGGCCTCTTTGATGCCACACGCTCCTCCATCTTACTAGGGGATTAAAGAGATACTTTCTCTGGTACGTACAAAGACCCTTCTAAGTTACTAGCCTATTTTGAGTGCCTTCCAGAGCTACCTGCATTATAGAAGAATTTCTACCCAAGAACATCTTTTACAGGAGTCTTTTCTGTTTCCTCAAGCTATAAAGGATGATAGCAGGATACTCTGAGAACTCAACCCACAATTGCAGTCTCAGGTAGCTTGCTGCTATGGTAAAATTCCTGTGCTTGGCAGGGAGGAGCCCTGTCCTTCTGCCACCTCAGGTCCTTCAGCTTAAGACTACAACTGAGAAGTTTCTTTCATTTTCCAAATCCCCAAGGCCAGTCACAATGAGTCTGTTCTTCACTGTGTCACCGAATCTCTATTAATCCCATTACATGTCATTTTCATGACCCCTCCATTTTCCATTACCCTCTCTTTGGAAGCCATTCAACCCCAGGAAAAGTTGATAAACTAGAAACAGAGAGTGAGTTGTGTGGAATCACAAGAGGAAAGAGAAAGGAACAAGAAGAAAATGCATAAGGTGTTAAAATGAATGCTGCATGTGTGGACTGAAAGGCTGTCCTCCCACTGGTACCATGATTCTTCGGTACATAAAGTCATCAGAGGCGTCTTCCAAATCCCTCTTGTTGCTTTCTCTTACCTGCTTGCATTTCATCAAATGTGGTTGCAATTTTGCCCTTTTGATGCTGTGCCAGAAGTCCATCTTATCTTGATTAAAATGCTCTACAACACTTTGAAAACAGATTATCTATATCACATGGTTAATGCTCTATGTCCAGTTTGGTGAGTTCACTGAATCTGAATTCACGTCTCTCTCTCCATCTCATACAGTGTTAACAGCTTGCTGGATCTGTGACAACCCTGGGTCCTCCTGTGTTCCCTTTCAGCTACAGAGCTGAACTAGTGATCTTCAAGCTGGAGTAATTACTAGTTGTGTCTGCTATTAGCTTGAAAAACAGCAGCATGTTACTTTCTCCAGTAACGCTGACCCATTAGGCTGCAAACACCTTTCCTGGCCTGAAGACAACACTATAAGACATGCCCAGATAAAACAACCAGTGTTCTGTGTTGTCACCAATTTGTCTGATAGTTTTCACATACATTGCTGAATACTCAGTCTCTGAAATAATGGACTTATTTAAAAAAAAAAAGGGACAAACACTGCTATTGTACAGCCTAGTTCAGAGTCCCGTATCTTGAGCTGATTCAGCTTATCTGCCTTTCTATGCCTTTGACAAATGTATGTCTTCTATCATTTTTTTCTCCCCTTCCTCCATACGCCTTACGGCTTTTCCTCCATGTATCTTATCTCCAAACGGTGTGCTATTAATCAGTCAAAGACACCCTTCACTGCTAAGTGTTCCTCAACTGATTTTTCATCAGCACAAGTAGTTACTAGTTACAGCATTCCTCTCACATGCTACAGGCTCGCAGGGGAAAGGAGGAAGGATGGCAAGGAGGTTAGAGACTGCCTCGCCACATAAATACCATCTGGGACCTTTACACCAACCTGCCCATTTGCTGTAATGATTTTGTTGCTGTTTGTTCGCAAGCAGGTACATGGTGAGAGGAAAGTGGGACTGCACCCCGTCTCATTTTTTAAGCTATTAACCTTCATGCTCTTCCCTTTTCTTGATTAATCTGGCTGGATGCCTGTTCAGTAGTTGCTGAAGCTTAATACCTGAAACAATGTGCGTATATACACTGTGCCAGTAAGGCTTGCCCAACAACGCTCATTCTGTCATGTTTTCCCATGCCTTGTGTTAATAACGTGTTTTATATTTAAGCCCCCAGAGCCAGAGGAGGGGATAGGAAAAAAGAGAGCATCAGAGAGGGAGGGAAGGGATGGAGGGAAAGGGAAGTAAAAGAGAAGAAAGTAGGGAAAAATTACATCCCTCGGGTACGATAGCTGCTGTGAATTCACCCCCCACTCCCCACCATGAAACAAGCTGTGTGAGGGCACAGGTGGGTCCCATTCTCTGTTACTGGAGCACAGCCTGTGAGCAGGGTCTAAATGAAGACTTTCATTGCTGTTCCCTGTTTTCATTGGAGTAAGGCCATCACAAACATTTGCAGGTGGCTTGGCCATAGCCTGACACTAAAATATTTGTGGTTGTGATAAAAATCAGAATATTGCTACAAGATGGTTCTATATAACCTTTAGGACTTGATTCTGCTCTTAGAGAACTAGCTCAATAGGGTTTTAGCCAGTTGCTCTCTGCTGGTTTTATTGCTCATTAAAAGGCATATTCCCTGGCACAGCTCTCCATAGTAAGGACTCATCTACCCTTTGGGGCAGCTTCAGATGTTTTTAAAAAAAGGGGGAACCCAACTCAAAACCACTTATTTGAGCTCCTCAGAACGTGGACTTGTTAAAAAGCTGAATCATCTCAACTTTATAAGGCCAAACCAAAATGACCAAACTTCGCAGAACTCAAACATTTTCTGAATCCATCTGGATTTTTCTTCAGTTGCCTAATACCAAAACTATTGTCCAGTCTGTATTCCTTGTGAATGAGTCTTGGATATAATTCTTAGCACTTTTAGAAGGATAAGATGAAGATAAATGGAAATGACAAGATATGTTCTTTGAATAAATAAAACAGACACCATAGGGAAAAGACTGAAGGAAGAGAAGACAAACAAGAAGGCTCAACACTTTGGCAAGTAGACGAAGTCCAAAATGCAGCAATTATCTCCTAGGACACACCATGAACAAAAAACAAAACCTCCTAGGAAGAGGAAAGAATGGGGAACAGAATATGCTGGAGGTGACACCATAAGTCTCATTCACACACCAGCTCACACAGAGACTAAAAGCTGACAATTGCCTCCCAATAGAACAGTTTTAGACTCGGACTCAGGAAACATTTTTGCGATTCAGTCAGGGGAGAATTAGGATATGTCATGACAAAGTTTCCCAAACGAGATGCTCACCACTGACTAGGAAATAGGCCTTTTTATCCTCAGCCCCTTCAACTCTGGAGATTCTAATCACTGTGGCCCTGAACCAACACAAACCTAAAACCTGACTGACAGGGTCTTGCAAAACGACATGCAGGTTTTTTTCTCATTATATAGACCCAATTTTTTGGGAGCCAAGTACAGTGCCATATAAAACACTTCACCAGTGAGTATTAAAATTGTTTGTTAGGATTTTTTGTTTGTTTTTAATTAGGATCACAATAACCACTCTACCTATTAAGTCACAATTTGAACAGGACCTCAATCATTCTTAACCCAAATAATGGCATTAACTATTTTCCTTCCTAAAACTGAAAAATAAACTGTTTCTTCCTCCCTCCTGCTCTCCCAGCCCCATCTTTGAATAGAATGGGACATATAAAAGACAACTTTCTTGGATTCACAAGCAAATGGTATTGCACATGAAATCTCAGTGACCACCGTGTTTGTCAATACGTAACATATACAAAGGCACCTCTATAAAATATGTTTTACCTTACCCATACTATCAGATTTCTATATTAAGAACCAAATCCTGCAATAGTAGTAAAAAGGAAAGTAGAGAAGCTTTGTCAGGAGCACAGAACAGGGGCAGTGGATGGAATCTATGTCCTGTGTGTGGCTGGGTAACTCTTACAGGCGGGTCAGTGCCATGGGCCATCCCTGCCACCATGGCACCTGGGACGCCCCAGCCAGCAGGAGTATGGAAAGAAAACTCAAAAACAACTGGATTTTCAGTTTTCAATACCAGGATTTCACTTTTAGGTTTTACTCTGACAAGACTGCAAGTTGCTTATTAATTATTTAGACAATGACTGGGGACAGAGACTGCTTTTGCATTTATCATATAATGGATATGACCAAATTACAAATGACAGATAACAAATGTAGACTGCTGCTTCATTCTCAGTCCACTGATTTATCTTTTTATCAGTATGTTTTCATGCATAGAACCCCCCAAATTGTCAGAGTTGTGTGACTAAAAAAAATGTATCCTCAAACCATCTGGGCACTTTCTGTATAATTAAAAACAGGATATTGTGACTTACAAGGACCTCACATTTGCTGAAAGTAACTGAGTGTACAAGACACGTGTGTTTTTGTACATGCAGTTCTCCAAACATGAGCACAGAATTGGCATTCAAGCCAATACAATAAGCGTCCGTATTCTCAATCTATGGGAATAAATATCGATCCATCATCACAAATTGAGCAACTACTCAGAGATGTGGCTGTGCCAAGCTCCATTTATCTTGATGGTCTTTCTATTTTGTCTTTTAGCATTCCTCAATTAAACAGAGTACGAAGGAAACAGCCTAATTCCACTGAGCACCCAAAATTCCTGTTGAAGGAAGTGAAAGGATCAGCTTCAGAAATACTCTTTCTTCCCAGTGCAGTTATAGAAACAATGTGAACTTTGAGTGTAAGCAGATAAAACAAAAAAACTGGAAGAAGCAAGCAGGACTTCCCTGAAAGTACAGCACTTTGCCTCTTTTGAACTGAAGTGCCAGATCTGGATAAATGTATTATCCTGGCCATCTTCCCACAGACTGCAACACATGTTGCGGTGGTCATTGCTGCATGATGGCAGGATCAAGTGTGAGCTCCATAACCTCAAGAACCACAAGGACAACATCTGGTCCCGCATACAGCCGAACCTTAAGAACCATGAGGACAACATCTGGTCCTACACGCAGCTGCTGGAGCCAGAAAACTGGAGAAATGAGAAAACGGAAATGGATTTACCCAATCTGTCGATTTGTGGAAGGTGCTTGCGTGATGACCGAACTGGACTGTGGAGACGGCATGGCTTGTTGAATCACAACGCTGGTGTCATGGTTTGGCATCCTTGTATTTGTCAGCTGGTGAGATCCAGGTCCTGCCATTGCTCCTCCAACTGTGTTATGCATGGATATATTCTGTGAAAATAAGGGAAATGTGGGATGGTGGAGAAAAATGAAGAAGACATAAATGTCTTATATTGGTTTTCTGTTCTACAGGAATACAATTAGAAATCTGAAACTATCAACAATAAGAAAATTTACCGGCTTGGTAAATCCCAAGTCCATAGATCTTGTTGTAACCAACAACAATAAATAAATGAAAAATAACTATTTACTTTTACAGGGCAATGTAAATGGAAAAATAGCCACAACTTGACTAATCACTCTTCTGTAATTCTGACTCAGGATTTACAATGGTTATACTTAAACACATATTCTCCTAACTGAACATGATGTGTATTTTGTTTGGAAATGACCTATGTGGTGAATGCATGGCACCTTGACTTACTGCATGGCTTGTTTATTGTGTACTAGGTCTGCTTAGACTGACAAGCAAATCAAGTTTTATAGTCCCAAAGTAACAAACAGCACATGGTCTGTCACAAAACAGCCTTTTCTATTAGCCTCCATATATTTTGTAGAGCAATAATATCCCAGAGGCTTAGAATAATAGCAATGTATTTGCACATATACAACCTCAGCTTCAGGTAAGGTGGAGCACTTAAAAAGTTCTTAAAAAAAAAACAAACCAGTAGTTCACAGATAACTCGTATCCACAGAGTAAGAAAGCCACAAGTGAACAGGGTACTGAGGAAGGAAGCTTGGAATAAAACTTCTCTCCTATTATCCCTACACACACAATAGACATTGCTGCTAAACCGCAGGGTTTGATTTGGCTCACATTCAAAAACAAACAAAACTCTCAAGCCAGAGATAACCCACAGTGTATACATATGAAAAATATGGTAACCTTGAGAGCATTATTTTTCCTATCAGGCAGCAACATGTGGATTGTTAGCAGTAAGAGGAAAACACTTTCCCTCGTTACTTCATGGTAGGCTGAGGAAAAGGGAGAAAAAAACTACCTTTACACATACACTGTGACACCAAGACTCATGCAAAGCATCTTCTTGACCACTGCAATACTTGGGATTTAAAGCTGAATTTCATTCAGAATTCCAATTTCTCAGCCAATTTGTCTAGGAAACACATAAAACAATGCAAGACAATGATAGATATAGCTGGTGAGAAAGGGAACTCAGAGCTCTGCTGAAATGCGGAAGATGAGAGAGGCTGACAACATCTTGAATCCCAGAATTATTAATAAAAGAAAGATTGTGTTCTGAATCAAAATGAGAATTAACTATTTAGATGTCATTCCTCATGGAAAAGGAACCAACAATTAGGAACCAACATTAAAGGCCTCAGCTGTCATTCCCCCTATCTCCCTATTCTTATATATTTCAGGTGATTTCCCAGGCTGCTGTGGGCATAAGGATCTCTCTGATTTTTGCTTTTTGGTTTGTTGCTTTGTTTGTTTGTTTGTTTTTATTATAGGAGTTGTTCCAGTCTTCATAAACATATAAAGAGGCAGAGATTCTTCCTGCAGACACATGGTTGGACAACTCACCGACTCTGAAGAAGATCCAGCTCTGAGTTCCTGTTGCACTAAATAATTTACACAGTATGAATCAGATCAAGCAGCAGAACAGCCAATATTCACTTAGTATCATGGACTGCAAGAGGAAGCCAGATCAAGGAATTGAATGGTAATTTTTCATAGTCCAGTAGTATGTCATGATCATCAAGCAAAAAGAGATAATAATCATAGATATATGGAATATTTTCCAAAAGAAGTTCTCCCTCACCTACCACATTCCTATAAAAAGTTCACTTATTGTATGGATTAGCATTCTCTGATGAAAACCTGCTCTGCTAAAAACAAAACAAACCAAAAATATATATATACATATATATAGCCAAATCTAGTTCAGGATTCTAAACCACAATGAATTTTTTAAATATTATCAGATTTTGCAGAAGAAGGTCACATATTCTGTTGATCTGCAAGAAAGTCTTTCAGAACTATCACTTCCTAAAACTTCCTCTTTACATTGAATGCACGTGTTTCAATTACAACCTCTCAATACGTGATGCTGACTTCTTTCAAAATCCACCCTCATTTAATTTCTCCTTTACACTGCCTCCACAGTTTCTGAATCCTTCCAAATATTTCTGGTTTGCCTCTTTGCTTTCAGTTCTATGTTTATGAGAGAAAACATTAAATTACAAGAGAGGTATACAGATTTCCAAGAGCTACAGAACACTGATCTGCTACATGGGATGATCTTCAAAGGAAACGTGGATAATGTCATGAGTCCATGAGGCCTGAGAAGGGACAGAATGTAAATTCGTCGTGAGATTTAGACAAGTGGTACCCCAGAGCACTTGCCCACATTTTGACTGGATTTTGTTGTAACACAGCAGGGCAGAATTTAAGATTCAATATCAGATTCCTCTGCTTCTAGATTTAGTATTGCCATTTCCTTCTCTTTCATTTCTGCTCTGGTGGGGGGATTGGACTAAATGATCTTTCAAGGTCCCTTCCAATCCCTAACATTCTGTGATTGATTCTCCTATAATTCAAGACCTCCCTATGGTACAAATGGTATGAGTTACGATGGGTATGAAAAATTTTGTTTGTACATAAGACATAATAATTGCTAGCTTACATTCATAAAATTGTAATGCTGTTACGAAATTTTAACCCTTTCCAGTAAACTGTATCTTTCCAGAAAGCAGGCTGAATATGTGATGCGTGGAAAGCAAAACCAGAATTAAAACCTGTCAATGCATCCAGATGTCCATTCTCCTCAGTAATGCAAGAGCTGTTGTTGAGCAGGAACTATAGCTTTATACTACACTGCCAAGAGAAAGCCTAAGATTTCCCAAGAAAATGTCAAACTCAGCATGACTCTCACATTCATAAGAAAAGGATTTGGCAATCTCAGGATAATTTACATCAGTGAGATGCTTGTGAATTTACAGAGAAGTTCAAGCAAGTTCATACTTAAATGACAATGCCTATGCTTTGAAAGATGGCAGGAAAATATATCTGACACTAAGCCTATCTGATCTAGTCATATGCATCATGACATACAGAATTACTCTATAACACCAGCAAATCAAGACTAGACTCATTGCATGTGTGATGCAGACAGTCTTCATAATTCCCAAAATGGCCTTGCTGTGTTGAGCTCTGCCCCTGATTCTGAATGGAACTGGGCAGGATATTAATGAGCTCCTTCAGAATCAACTTTGGGCCTTTATGGAAACAGGACAAATTCAGCAACATTGGCAGAAAGCAGGACCTCCGCTTCATAGTTGAATGGTTACTTGGCCAGGCTGCTTCCAGCTCTGCTTCTAAGGAATTCTGCTTGCTCTCTCACCAGGGATCCATGAAGAACATCTCATTTTGACTCTTCTTTCCATTCCTCTTCAGCTCTTAAGCCAATGGTTAAGATTAATTGCTATGTGTGCTGGGACCTCCTAGCACAGCATCTCAGGAAAGGAGTTGACAGGAGACATGACAGGGACAGAGCTCTCCCTCTGCTTCTAACACTCCCCAAACCTGTCCATACTCGGAGAGAGTATGACACACACACAGAGTTTTCTGAGAGATCTTCATAACTGTCCTTCAGCATTAGAAGAGGGCATATAATCTTATTATTCATTTTAGTAAACTGAGCCAAAATGCTTACACGGGGAACAGGACACGCACATGCCAGGAGTTTTAGAGACATGAAATACATCCCCTGTCCTTAAGATTAATTTAATCGATCTTAATTAAGATCCAATAAATTAAGAGAAATTTATTTCCTCTGGGACTAAGTTTCATCTTCACCAAAGTTCCCAGTCGTTCCCACTGAAGCAAAAAACACTGAAGAACTTTTATAGAAATGCTCCCCTCACCCCTGTGTTCATACTGCACTCTGCAGCAGTATTTAACATTCAAATAAATAAAAGAAAAAACAAGCCATATCCACAAACTGCTTTTAAATCAACGTGCTCGTTCTCAACCTTTCCAGCTGCAAGAGGAAAGGGAATAGATCATCATCAGCTTGACTTCTCCCCAGTTACACTGTATTCCCCTTTTTAGCTTCAGACTTTCAAGAAAACATTTGAGCATTTTTCTCCCACATGCAACCATTTAATTTCAGATAGGCAACACGCTTCTTTTTTTTCTAAAAGCTAAAAACTTCTTGAAGTCATGCTTCCATATTCTGGTGGAGAGGATTACACATCACTCCACAAGAACACACACCCTGTTGGCAAGCACAGCAGAGCAGTGACGGCTCTGCAGACACGGGCGAAATACACCCCATGGCTCCAGGCAGTCACCATTTCCACTAAACCATGGTTCTTCCAAAGAAACACCCATCCATGTCACACGGCACCACCTGTATCACACATCCCCACCTACTGAAGGCAAAGCATGAAGAAGGTGGACCCGTCCTTTACAATCCATTATTATATTCTGAGTTTCAGACCAAATTTGTTTGTGGTTTTAAGCTATCAGAGCTAGTTTCTGAACCAAAGCCAGCTTATATTTTCCTACTACCCTTTTTGAGCTGTGAGGTTAAATGAAAACTGCAAATCTAAGTTTTATATAAACTGAAGATTCATTCAGGACTGTTCTGAGTGAGTTTTTAGATCAACAGAGCTGTCACCTATAACCAATTGTAGGTAAATATATTTTGCAGAGTATTATATAAATTCTAAAGTCAGAAGGTAGTTGACATGAAAAGAGGAGATAAAAATCCAATCCATCCAAACATCCCATTTTCTGAAAAAAATCATTTACCTGTGTTTTCACAAGCAGCAGCTTTAAATATTTTCCAAATACCTCAAGAGAAAAAGCATCAACTTAAAAAATAAATAGAAATCAAATACACAGCAATATTTTAGAATTTCTACAGCCTGGCCTCTTGATTAATTTCAGCTAGGAGAAATTGAATTAGTTTTAACAAGGATAAATATTCTAATTTGTCCCACTTTAAGGCATTTTACAGTTTATGGGGAAAGAAAACAGGTATTTTTAACCTAGTCTTCTAGAAGGCTCTACAAACACACAGTGCTCAGGGCAACCAAAGTACACATTTAAATGGCAGCTACCTTTGCACTTTTTAAGATGTGTACCATAGCATCTTGCCTCATTATGGAGATCATAACTCAACAATATGAATTAATATAACACACGCATGATTGGAAGCCACCAGTGACACACTCCTTCATTGCACGTGCTGCCCACACAAGCCAAAAAACCTCAAAACCACAACTTAAAAACTTGGAAGACACTGTTGTAATTAAAAATATAGACTAAATGTGGCAAATAATAAAGGCTTCAAAATTATTTTAATCATATACAATCTCCATCAAAATTACTAAGCCTCTCCCGACAAAAGAGTAAGATCATCTCAAATCCGAAGTTAGTAAACCCCCTGAGAAACAGCACCATCACATTTATTTTCTCATTATTCAGATCAATGTGTAACAAAAACACCCTCACACCTGCCCATCCCAACTCTTTCATCTCTTACTACTGTGCAGCATCTAAACTGCCGTAAGCACAGAACTAAGCTGCTGCCCACACAATGCCAGCAATATAGCAGAGGAACTAGGGAAGAAAACTGATAAAAAATGAATCAGAATACTAATGCAATTGAAGGATCACAGGCAAAAGTGTCTCTTACAAAGATTTAAATCAGAAAAAATAAAGGAAAAAGGAAAATTGGAAAGGAAAAGGGAATTAGGAATGGGAAAAGGAAAAGGAGATATAAGAAAGGAAAAGGAAAAGATAAAAGAGAACAGGAAAGAGGAAAGAGAAAGAGAAAACAGAAAAAAGAAAAAAGAAAGAAAAATTAAAAAATAAAAAAAGAAAAAAGAAAAAAGGAAAAAAGAAAAAAAGGAAAAAGGAAAAAGGAAAAAGGAAAAGGAAAAAAGAAAAAAAAAAAGAAAAAAAGAAAGGTAAATAAAAGGAGAAAAAGGAAAAAAGAAAAAAAAAGTCCATTATATAAGAGATGCGAGAGCATAAACTTGGTGGAGACTGAAATTAAATACTTTTCTTTTAAACTGTAACATCTGTATAGCTTGAACAAGAAGATGCACTAAGGCAAGAAAAAGAGCCCAAAAAAACTGCTGGAAAATGCTGTGTAGTAACATGAAGCACAGGCACAAAGCACTTAGAAGATCTTGTTGCAGACTGCTAAAATCCATTTAACTCCCTTACTTAGCGAGAGGTATGAAGTCACTGAACGAGGCTGACACATGAAAACATAGAACTGATGCCAAAAGATCTATGCCTCAAAACATTTCAGAAAGGCAAATGCTCACTTAACAGCTACCTGATAAAAATGGCACATAAAAACCTCAGCAGGCCTGATATATCCCAGAATGCAGAAGGACCCTTCCCAGCCTCCAGGTCCTGTCCAGCATCTCCCCCTGAAATGGACACATCCAGCTGTCCACACGATGCTGGAGACTCCAGGGCCAGGAGCAGTATGACTCTATCTGACTTCTTGAACCCCAGGCACCACCACCACTCAGTCAAATGTTATCAACCTGATCTCCTTAGGGGTAAAAATGTAAAGAAAAATGAAACTCCTTACTCAAAAAATGACAAGTAATGATAGGCAGATGGGAGAAGAAGGGAAACGTTGCTCTAAACAAAATCATAGAGCTTTGAATCTGTACTTATCAGTCTCGGCCACTGGTTTCCAATTTTTTGGATCACAGACCTCTGTCAACCCTCTGAATTTCTCACAGAGCACTCTATGCTCTTATCATAAATCATGTAATTAAGGCAAGATGGTTCCACAGACCAGCTGCAGATGACTTACCACAGCTTTGCGACCACCAGCAGTTCACAGACCAGAGTTTAACCACCACTCAAATACTGCTTCAGAGCACCGTGACTAGAATTTCTTCACAATAAAGATAATATTTCTAAAGGCATCTATGGATTTAAGTAGCCCAAGTCCTTTTTCAAAAATGTCTTCAGTCTTTTGGAGCCTTAGTGGACTATTACTGTTAATTAATAGATCAGATTTGTGTATTTGGGCTGGCAGGAGCTTTGCAAAATTTTATCCTAAATATCTATGCTGGAAAATGCAGGTTAACTTCCTTTTTGTTC
Organism: Columba livia; assembly: GCF_036013475.1. Lineage (NCBI taxonomy): Eukaryota > Metazoa > Chordata > Aves > Columbiformes > Columbidae > Columba > Columba livia. The sequence continues at coordinate 37,045,154 of NC_088603.1, read as the reverse complement.
TAAGTTATTATTCTTAAATGTAGACGTGTTGGCTGCTACTAAAGAGGTGCACACACAAAAAAACAAACCAAACATAAACAAACCCCTAAAACCAACCAACCAACCAACCAACAACAACAAAAAAACACCTCACCACTTTGCAAACTCTTTTTTTTCCTTTTTATCCTGCTTTTTATCTTGTTTTCTTTCAATAACTGTTATTATGTTATCAGAAAGACTTTCAGATACACTGCAAACAAAACCTCAAGTCTCTTAATCTCCAGCAAACTAGATGGTGCTGCTATGAAGCACAGCCCAAGACAGAGGACAGGCCTGTGAAGTGCTAAGCCAGGTATAAGCCATCTCAAGGTTGCAGCAGTCACCACCATGACTCAAAGTCCAAAGGGCCCATGTAAGCACTACTAATCCTCTTAAGGACATTGCCTGAAGGGTGACAGCCCTGCACAAAATCTCCACAACAGATCTTATGCTGGGGGCCACCCTCAGATGTGCCTTTCCACTTGGTCTCTGCCCCTTGGGTACCAGCAGCACATTCAGCTCCTCTGGTCTCTTCCTTGTACCTTCTGGAGTAAAGGCACATGAACTTCTTCCAGGAGCACATTAAGCCTCTCTGCCTGTCCTCCACTTTGGCTGCTGGTTTAACAAAATGCTCTGACTCCTCTGATATTCAGAACAAAATGCAGGAGGTTCAGAATTTTTGGTCTTTTATCTTAATTTTTGTGACATGATCTAATTACAGACATTCAGTGGTGCCCTCTAATTACCAGTAGAAATGAATACTGAAAGATGACCCTTGTCTTCCACAATTCCCTCCCCTCTTCCCCCACTACCCTCCTCGTGCCCTTTTCAGCACGTCTGTTCAGACTATACTTTTGACATAAGAAGCCTTCTTTACATACACAGTAAGTAACACATGGTGCATACCAGATGTACCCACGATAAACCATTTACTAGAGGAAAGGAAAAAAAGTGATATAAAGGAAATGCAATGAATATATTTTAAAGGAGAAGGAAATTTTGGAAGACTGGTCTCACCAGAGTTTGAAAGGAAATAGCTTCTCTATGGGAAAAGATGACATCAGAATGCATGCTTATGTCTTGAAGTTTCCTACAGATATCTCCCATTTTCCTCAGGCATGCTTGTTTCATACACAATTACTTGCCCAAGATAGCCATTTAAGCAACATAGCACAAAGAGCTGCTTCTGTTCAAATAAAAGTCAGTAACACTATGTGTGCACAGCCCAGCTCGGGTCACCCAGGGTGTTTTGCACTGCAAACACCACACTACATCCCACTAATTGGGAGGCTGCAAAACAGGGGAAACACAACTGGCTGCCCGGCTCTACCCAGTTCTGTCATACTTCATGCAAAAGCCATAAACTGACTATTTCATTTCTTCCAAGTTGCCTATTGTGACATTTATAAACAGGAACCTGGCAGCATGTCAATGGTGCAAACTGATTTCCTTTTCTAAATACAATTTTAAAAAGCAAATAAACAAGGTTATGCCTGCTAATGAAACATTATATGCCATGCTGGAGCTAGTTTTTCTCAAATGTATTCTCTAGAGCAGATGGAACACCAATAAACACAAAACAACAAACCCTTTTATAAAATGTATGTTTATAAGAAAGTACATTCTCCATAGAACTTTGTCTAAGGAAAAACTGGCTTACATCTATAATGTTATCTTGGGGACCCAATTATGGTCCCATTAGATTGCTGTAAACAAGGGAGCTTGCCATGAATTTCAAATGGAGAAGCGCTAGTAAGAAACTTGAAAAGGAAGAAAAGAGATTTGCCAGTATACTTACTAGGTGTAATTCCCAGAGGTCTCAGTGGAAATCAAGGCCTTATTGTGCTCAAATCTGTATAGACACATTGATGGACTACACTTGCCCAAAAGCCTTAGAGTCCAGAGACAAAGCAAGGAAAGAGGATGGAAGAAAGAAAGAAAGAAAGTGATTTGTGTAGCCAAAAATCAGGACTCAATGGAAGTGGTCTTTTTTCTAAGTCCAGTGTCTTATCTACTATTTTTTGCACTGTTTCTCTGCACCTGATACTTACATATGAATTCAGAAAATCAGGAATCTTTAAAAAAATTAAATGAAAAACCATTTCATAAGCTCTACTCTGAGTTTTTTCCAGCACTATCGTTTCATTTCTGTAAATCAGACAGAATACACATACAAAGTGGGTACTCAGATAACCTTCTCAAAGTAGGTGCATGTCAACTTTTGCAGGACAAGCAATTAGACATCCAAAAGCAGCTGCCAGATCTGGAGGCCAGTCAGAGAGTAGTTGAAAACCTGGCTTTCCTTTCTATATTGTAAGAAGTTTTGTTTTTATCCATCATGAAAAAGAAAGCTGGGGGGGGGTGGGGAGGGCAGCAATCCTCCAGGAATTGCTTTAAACAAGCCTTTGATACTGCTAACTGAAGGCACTAGGCTTTTCAACATTATGCAAACCATTTATAATCTGTTAATAGCAAATTCACAGAGACAGCACTTTGGCATTTAAATGTGTTATATTTTATTTAAAGCTTCTTTGAAATTCTCATCATTGATTTCACTGGCATAAGTTATTGGCATCATGCATGAGTTACAGCAATGGCTGCTTGACTGCATTCAATGACCAGAACATTTTTTAGACAGAGCAGTTGGTAAAGGGGAGCAAGGATGGTAACAACAAAACATCCAGTCATTTTCCATTCAGGCAGTTTCAAGCAGAAAACCAGCAGGCTTAACTTTTCTGCTGAGAAGTCAAGTGGAAATGCTGCTACCCTGGAAATAAAATGCATCTCCTAAATATTCTTTTAACCCCAACCCACTGTGGCAAAGATGTAGGGCCAAGGTTGGCTAGTACTACATGAGGATTGAAACAAACTGCTGGGAAAGGTCCAAGAGCCAAGGGCAAGGGTGGTCTCAAAAAGGACCCAGACAGACCATTTGCTACATGCAAGGGATCAGAGGTCTAACTGATGGAGTGGGTTGACAAGAAAACTGGTAGGAAAATAGTTTTGATCACTGAAAATCATACAAGGATCACTAAATGGTCAAGCTGGGATCAAGTAAATTCACCAGACCTCCTGGGAAGTAATGACAAAGGCAAGCATGCAGTTTTGCAACATCCATGATTTTTTCTGTCAATTTTACATTGATGTTTTGCGAGAGGAGATCTAGTTTAGTCTAGATCTTGGACTAAAATAACTTAGAGAATCATGTTCATCATTTGGAAGCACTCAGACAAAATAAATAATCTCTGTAGCCATAAAAGTTTAAAATATTAGGGTTTAGAAAGGCAATCAGCCTGTCCACATAGAATGCAAAAAAGTTAAATATATCTCTAGATAAGAAAAGTTCACTTCCAGGGAGTACAGCAAGGGCTACAGACAAACAGCTATTACAGTAAAGTGTTCTCTGAATCCTCCAAGATGTTTCTGACATTCTGCAGTCTGGTTAAGGAGAAATAATCTGCCTTTGTCCATCTCTGCCTTGGTTTCAGCAGTTACCTTCTGCAGTGGCAGAGAGGCAGGGTAAAATACTAACAAGACTAGAACAAATGTGCATGGAAGAGAAACCAATAGTGGCCCTCCTGCAAAAAAGAGTTGACCATCCATTGATGAAGGCATGTGACTTTGGTCTTAAAGCCCAGCTTGCTGGTGATTGCTGAAAGAAGAGCTACTGTTAAGAGGAAATAAACCAAGTAAGTAAGCTGGTGCGGAGTTGGGACATAGAGCTTCCCAGGACTAGGAAAGCAGAGAAGATCAGAAATATAACTCCTTGGACTCCGAAGGTGTTCTGCAGGTCAGGTACACTGGGAACTGCATAGCTGTCCTTCTCCTCACTCTGTAACAGATTTACTGCACTACTTTGTGCACATGACTTCATATTCTTCTGCTTTACACCTAAAACAGGACAAGTGCTTTCAACAAATGCAAAGTGCTTGGAAGTGACAAGTGACCTTTTAGAAACAACACAGTATACCTAGGAAGGCGATATAATGTAACAGTGACAGAGCAGAAGGGTTTTTTTTAGTAAGAGGACAACTCCACAGGACTTAAGAGTAGTATGCATTTGACTTTCAGCTTCACAGAAATTACAAGAGATCACAACCAAGATGCTTTAACTAATACAGAAAAGAGTCACATGATGAACACCACTAGAAGAACAGCAGGACAAAAGAACAGTTCTTTGGTGACTAGAAACAGGAGAACATAGAAGGACATGTAAATTAGTAAAAGCAAAGAATGAGCATGTGTTCAAGTCCAGAGAGAATTGCAGGGTCTGTTCTTCAGAGAAGGGGAGATCATAATCTCTAGAAAATTGGACACAATTAAAGCATTCCTGACTGTACATCCAAATCTGGGCACTAAAAATCACAAGCCATTTTAGAAGTCGGGCTAAAAATCTTACTGCAGTTATATTGCAGTGGTAGTAGAAGGGGTGAATTCACAACTGTAAAAGCAGAACAGGTTTGGCTCAGCTTCTTTCCTGAGTAGAGTAAATGGAGAGAACAACAAACAAGCTGCACTATATTTGATAATGTTACCAGACAATCATCCAGATGCACACGCTTCCAGTTACACTAATTAAATGTGGTGTGGAGCCATCCTGGGGAAATTACATACTGTTCCTTCAGAGTACCACACACTTCTGAAATGCCATGGCAAGACCTTACTCCACCTGAGGAGCCACAATGTGCATTTCCATAAGTAATAAACAATTGGTCTTCCTGTAGTGGGGTGATCCAGCCAGATAGACAACTTCATACAGGGAGGCCAAACATAATTCAGGCAGTGAAAAGCAGAAGTTTCAGCTGAGCCATGAAAGAAACAGGGCAGGAATGCATCCTTGAGGAGCAACCTAGTTGTTACTCTCACTGAGGGCCTTTCTCCGCACAGCAGCTTTTGTCTACAAAGTGGATGTCAGTGGGATGTTTACAACCAAAGCCGCTTGATACTTGAAAGTTGGGGGACAGAGGAGAGGGCCAGGAATGCTGGCCTGGCACGAGTAGCACCACAACCCTGTTCTGCAAAGCGGCAGGCTAATAGGGTATCTGCAATAAGAAGAGCACATTACCTTTGAACACAGTAACAACACTGCTCATTTTAAACCCATTTAACTTACAGTTAGGTTGGAAGTTATTGCTACATGAGACTCAAAAAACACCTGCTGTGGAGTCCAGCAATTTCTGTCTGGTTTTAATTCATCATCAGAATACCACGGAAAGGACTGTGCTTTGGAAATCCATTTGATCACACTGTCTAAATACAAGGAAATATGTTTTCCAGTAAGACAGCACTCTGGAGGTGATTCTGTGCATGGTTTAGCCTGTTTGACAATTCTCTGGGAAACTTACAGTGGCAACTTCTGGTCACAGACAGTATTTTGAAGACTTCAGCTGAAGATGATAGATGCTAAATAGAATAACCTTCAGCATTCCTGGTGATTAGTATGTGGGAAAAGGCATTGTGACTACCATGTGATATTGTGAAAGCCATTTCCCAAATATCTCATAACTGAATGCTTGAACTCATTTAAAATACTTGGCATAAATTGTCAGATTTGAGATCAAAGCCTAAAAAGCCAGTGTCATTTGTAAATCAGCGCAAGGTCTCCTTCAAAAGATGGGGCACCATCTCACGTTTCTGGCAGACAGCTGTGAAGGGGTTTGCAAAGCTGAATCCAGCGACTCTGGATTGCAAGAGCTGGCCCAGAATTTTGCCCAGAGTTTCACACTTTCAAAAGATCCAAACAAGAAAGTTGATAAGTTTGTCTGGATTCACTCATTGTGTCCCATGTAGTAAGACCCGGAATTTTAATCCACTCAACAAGTTTTATCAGGTATTGGCAGGGAAGCATATGTAAGTTTATCATTCAGAGAAAAGCTATTCAACAGAGAAAGAAAAAAAAGAGATGTAAACTCCAGGAGGTTCAAAGCAAAATAAAAAAAAAAATTAATAAAGATTCATGTGATAGTAGAGAATATTCTTTGTTGTTCTTTTAGATTATTTGCTTTAAGGCAGAAATATGATAGTCTGAATTTTAGTAAGATAAAGAGTCTGTGATGTAGGGAGTCCAAAATGATTATTCTTCCTTCAAAAAGAACAGACAACGTACTACCCTACAATACTTAGTCTGTCTCTTCTTACAGTAAACATTGCTAATGCTCCTGGAGAGGGGCTGACCTTGCCAGCCAATTACATTATGCTAATTTGTCTGTTACTATAACTCCTACAGAGGCATTCACAGCTCAAAGCAGGACAGAGATTTATATTGTCTCTTCCAAGCTCCAGACTACGGACGTTAATCTCCCACTCTCCTTCCAGTTACAACTCTACATGGCAATATCTACACACAGCACCACTGCACATTCAAAGTGAAAGTTACTGCCAGCTTTATTCAACTTAGAAGGCAAGCCTTGGTCCTACCTTACCCTTTTAATAACCATCACTCTATCTAAGCAAGCATATGCTTGGCAACAGCTGTTTTCCTATGAAAACATATGGTTTCTCATATGCTTTTGAAAACACCACAGGAATGTATTCCCTTGCTAGACACTAGTGCCATGACACTGTATCAAGCAACAAAAATTGTCTAAATGAACGGCGTTACGTTTTCTATGTTATACTCAGGTATTACAAAAATATGTATTGTTTTAAAGCAACAAAAAATCATCCAGCTGAAAAGATTCATTGCAAAATAAGTCTCATGATTTAGGAGTTATGTGCACTACATGGGAACAAAACTTTGGTCTTCCACAGACATGTAGCACATAGCAGGCTTCGTGCAAGCAGTTGACAGTTCATGTTGTATGATGAAAAAAAAAAAACCTGTGGCTCTAAGAACTGTTTGAAAGATCAGAAGATTCCCTAACATCTTTCAGTTGAGATATGATAAGCAGAAATCAAAAACAATTGAGTCACTGCAGTTTATAATAAATTACTGTCCATCAAGTAAACCACAGTAATGACCTTTGCATGCTTGTCTCCCTCTATAATATTTAGGGCAAGCTAAGAGTATTTGCATAGCTAGTCACATGTCAGAGGAGATAAAAAGAAGCTACCTTGTTAGGCTACTTTAATTCAGGTGTGTTTGGTCTAGGGCCAGGCTAAACTGAAAGCTAATACTTTAGTAAATATAAGTTCCATTTGTGGTTTTGAAACTGATTTCAACACTAACTGACATAGAAACTGACCTAAAAATGCAGAAAGTTTTCAAAGTGTTAACAAGACAGTTAGCAAAGTTACAGGTCAGCAGGAAAACAGGAAAAATCCAAAAATGTGGCTTACAAGAAGGTCTTACAGACATTTCCCATTGGCTCTAAAAATAATTCCACTGGGCTGTTTGTAGAAAAGAAAGACAGAAAAAAAAATACTCAATCCAGTTTATGATCTAGGATCAACATAATCAATAAAACCACACAAACTTTATTGCAAGAGCTTCTGAACATACCGGTGTCTCTGGGTGGTATTACAATACTTCTCATATAACTTCAAAATTTTTACACCTATGTCTTTATGGCAGTTAAATACAGGGTCACACTAAAAAAAAACCAAAACCTGTCACATTGAAATGTTATTGTTTTATTACCTATTAACAGCGAGAGGGCACACACAGAAGTGCGCACAAATCCATTTCACTGACTTTAGAGTTTCCAGCAGCCCACATTGCACTACAGCCTGCAGTTAATGCCCCAAGCAACAGTCTGACTTTTAAGAAGGTTCTCAAGCACATGGTACATAGAGGTCAGGAAAGCTAATGAACAGCAAGAACTGGTGAAACTTCTGTGACAGATCGAGGTATGGCCCTCAGGTGTCTGATCAGCCCTTTTCCATAGTTTATGATTCCCTGTGTACGGTCTGTGACAGGTAACGCTTGCCTGGTGGGCACATATGTTGCCATGAGGATCTGGCATTTTTTGCAGCATGCTGGCAGGTGTGCAGTAAACCCATCCTGACCTTCTTTCTAAAAGCAAGCAGCAACCATAGACTTAATAACATGCCATGGCTTAGGAGACATAAAAAATCAAGTTCATCCTTGTGCAACTGTTCCTACCAGTGAGGATCTAATGCACCAAGGACAAACCTAAACAGACCCCGGAGGAGATTAATACTGGGTGTTTCACTTGGAACATAGAGACTGTGTCTGAAAGTGATAAAAGCCAAGGGAGGGAATGGAAAGATAGCCTCACCTGACAAAAAGACTCTTTGCAATTAGCAAATAGATGTATAACCTTATCAGCCTGGTTAGACACCACGAGGAAGCTATGAAACCAACCTTCAATACTAAATTCTTAACAGAACCCAGTACTCTCAATTCCAGAAGGTAACTGAGTACACCTTTTACCTGAGGTGGCTCTTTCAAGCTCAGATGAATAGCAAGGTCAAAAAGCAAAGAGTATGTGTCATGGAGGCAAAAAGTTCATATGTGACACTGGTCAGATCTGCAAAGATTCAGCATAAGAGCACAATGAAATCAGATTTGCTTCTTTTTCTGTATAGGGAAAGGAAAGTAGAAAGGACAAAAAAAAAAAAAAAAAAGAAAATAATAAAATATGGTACAGCCTGCCATTCCCTGGTTTCATGTCCTGCCAAAAACAACAGTATTCTTATTTGACTTCAATTTGTTATCCATAACTCCAGTTCTTCCCTAGAAAATAAAAGGAGGAATAAAAGCTTGATTTACAAATATGTGTTTGGTCTTCCCGAATGTATCAAACAGCTTTGTGTGATAAAAGGTATTTTCATATGGCACAGCAGTGTAAGAAAACTTAAATGTCCATACAACAAAATGAAATCATCTGCTTAAGATATCATTCAGCACATAGCATATTAAAAATTAATTAAAAACATTTATAGAGTTATATTGTTCACCTACATTTATCTTTAGAATCAGAACATTGGCTCTTCCATGAAGCCAGTTAATTTGCTGGTAATGATCAACACTTGATATATTTCTGAAGTCTCCAAAATTTAATTTTCTACTCATTTTCTAGCTGATGAACAAAAGGAAACTATGTAATTAACTTAGCTTATACTCCTATCATGAACAGCCTATACAAGACTATTTCTGTACTATATATGTGATAAAGTCGCAAATATTACCTTGCTCTGCATACAGAAAAAAAAAAAATTACACTGCAGACTCCACAAAACTTCAGTAAGAATGGCCTCATTCTAGAAGTGACCTAAGATTATCTAATTTTACATACATATATCCTCTGTATTAAACATTTTCAAAATGTGTAGTAAAAGGAGAGCACAGCATGAAAGTATTTTGAGGATGAAGCTTTCCAATCAGTTCAGTGGATTTGCATGAGCAAATCATCTTCTCCCTTTGTGAAGATTTTAAATTTCCTCATTGCAAGTATAGCTTCTGGTTATCTCTTTATTAACTATTACTGGCAGAAGCTTATCTGCTTGACAGGAGAGAGAAGGAGCATTTAAAATTACCAGAGCACCACATTGCTTTACATCCCAAAAGGGGTGAGGGTGTTTAGCTGGCACAGCTCATGGAAGTCAAAGTGACACAGATCTGATCCAGCCAGTATTTGTACAGACAGCACGTGAGGTTCCTTAGTTGCTCAGCTCTTTCACACTGTATTAATACCCTTTGAAAACATCAACTCCAGAAAAAGCAGAGATTTTTTTATTTTCTTGGAAAACATGCTGTGGTATTAGGTTAGTAATTTAATCTTGTTGGCAATGTAACAGTTATGGTATAATCCCTCACGTTATAAAAGTAATTGCCATAATCATAACCTACATTCAATTATTTCTTCTGCTACAGTGCAGCTGTAGTGGTTTCCCACTCCCAACCTGCTGTCCGATGGCTGAGGAGACGAGAAGGGACAGAAAGCAAAGCTCACAAAACACGACCACAGCCCATCCCTCTCCCCTGCCTAATAGCAAGTGACTCCTCATGCCAGTTAATAAAGAGCTCCTTGTCCCTCCATTATGCAGTGTAATCTTTAAAAGATTACATTCTCATTTGGGAACAAGCCAAGAGCCAGTGGGAAATTCTCTAGTAAATTGGATAGGGAGACAACAATATGAAGGGCAGCTGGATGGGAGCACATTTTTTTCAGGGCATTCCTATTCCTGGGGCCCTCTGGTATTGTTAGAAGTCCCGCAGTCTCAGCTCTTTTCACTGCTCTGTTGTCAAGATAATGCTATTGAAGAAGAAGGGAACACACATTAGCTGTTTTGAGGATGGAATGTGAGGAAACAAATATTGAAAAGTAGTAAGAAAAGAAGGGGAAAGCCCAATTATACTTTCAAATCTTACTACCTGGCATAAAAAGAAAGGAAGAGCACTTTGCTTTAAAACACTGTATCAAGTGTATCAACTACAACAATAAAATATGTTTTTTTCCTTCCCCAACTGCCAGCAAGATGGCAATTTGAGCATTCTGTCACTAGCAGCATATGAAGAAGTATTTTGAAAGGAACATTTCCCTCACTGACTCTTTCCCCATGCCTGCACCTTCCAACAGATGCATTTGCTTTATGGAACCTGCTTTCCATCCCACCCTACCTGGGATCCAGGATGGAGAAAATCAAAACAACACAGGGCAGACAGTCCTGTCCCATTTATCCCTGCACAAGGAAGGATGCAAGTGAATGAGAAAGGCAACTGGCTTTTTGCTGTGGCTTTTTTCTTTTTCATTTTTTTTTTTATTTTTTGGTGGGGGGAGGCTTAGCGTTTGTTTGTCTGTTTTGAGGTGAGGGGGGTTTTAGGTTTTGTACATATAGATAAATAAACACTTTTATTGTTCTTTAAAAGTATTTTCTCAAGAAGCAACACATTTATGTATCCAGAAAACTGGATAGGTGCCACATGTTTATTTGGTCAATAATGGCATACATATACTATCATCTTAGTACCACATTTTGTTAGTAAATACTGAAATCTCATTTTAAAAAATAAAAGAAAAACAAGTAATTTTTTGAAGTTTTTCTCTAAGTAGCAGATCTTTTTTATTCCTACAGAAAAAAAAAAAAGGTTTTAATCATAACATGAAATTCCAATCATTATTCTTGCTCATATAACATAATTAAGTTATTTATTGGGAGGAAGTAGAAAAATAGTTGTCACAGCAGGGCATCAGAAAGATTTTTTTTTTTACCCTTCAATTACTGTTCAACCAGCTACCACTTTCTTCACCTGCAGGATTCAAGTAACAATAGTTACCTATGGTCCACAGGAGGCAGTATTTAAAATACATTAAAATAGAGGATTGTTTGCAATTTATAATCCTAGTGTTGAGAAGTCCTGATTCAGCAAACTATCTCTATTCAGCAAACCCCTACACACATGCTTGAAGTTAACCACATGTTTAAGAGCGATTGAAGTACATGGACTTTGGCCCCATTTCAGAAAATCAGTTATATACGCATTTAACTGGCTGAGATGGATGAAGCAAAGAAATTGGGATAAGAGAATTGTACCTGAAAAATATTCCAGCCAAACAATAATCCACAAAATAAGAACTTATGTCCAGAGGTGTAATACACTTAATAGCTTTCCTGAAACATATACATCGACATTTATACTTGCATGAGTTTACTGCATAGGAACAGAAAAATAGCATAAATTGGAGGGAACTATGGTAACAACTTCTCATTAGAGAAACAGGCCTTACATAGATGTATAAACCCCAAGGGATATACACATAGATCTCAGACATAAGACAGGAGCATGATGAAAGAAAGAATATTTTATAAAGATCAGTGAAATCAAAAACAATAGCATCTAGGCTGGATCTCCCTTCTTTTCTTTCAGGGGAAAAGTATTGGGAAAACCCAACATCAACTGAGTACCTCCATCTCAGTGCCAGGGAAGGTCACCAAACAGACCATCCTGAGTGCCATCACGCAGCCCGTACAAGACAACCAAGTGATCAGGCCCAGTCAGCACGAGCTTATGAAAGGCAGGTCCAGCTTGACCAGCGGGATCTCCTTCTATGACAAGGTGACCAACTTAGTGGATGTGAGAAAGGCTGTGGATGGTGTGTACCTAGACTACAGTAAAGCCTTTGACACTGTTTCTCACAGCATTCTCCTGAAGAAGCTGGCAGCTCATGGCCTGGATACATGTACTCTGTGATGGATAAAGAACTGGCTGGAGGGCAGGGCCCAAATAGTTGTGGTGAACAGGGGCAAATCCAGTTGGCAGCTGATCATGAGTGCTCCTTCCCAAGGGCTCAGTGTTGGGGCCAGTTCTGTTTAATATCTTTATCAATGACCTGGATGAGGGGATCGAGTGTACCCTTAATAAGTTTGCAGATGACACCAAGTTGGGTGGGAGTGTTGATCTGCTGGAGGATAGGAAGGCCATTCAGAGGGATCTGGACTGGCTGGGTTGATGGGATGAGGCCAATTGTATGAGGTTCAACAAGGCCAAGTGTTGGGTCCTGCACTTGGCTCACGACAACCCCCGGCAGCTCTACAGGCTCCGGGAAGAGTGGCTGGAAAGCTGCCTGGTGGAGAAGGACCTAGAGATTTTGGTCAACAGCCACCTGGATATGAGCCAGCAGTGTGCCCAGGTGGCCAAAAAGGCCAACAGTATCCTGGCTTGTATCAGCAATAGTGTAGTCAGCAGGACTAGGGAAGTGATTGTCCTGTATTTAGCATTGATGAGGCTTCACCTTGAATCAGTTTTGGGCCCCTCACTACAAGAAAGACACTGATGTGCTACAGTGAGTTCAGAGATGGGCAATTAAGTTGGTGAAGGGTCTGGAGCCCAAGTCAGATGAGGAGCAGCTGAGGGAAATGGAGCTGTTCAGCCAGGAGAAAAAGAGCCTCAGAGGAGACCTTATTGCTGTCTACAACTACCTGAAAGGAGGCTGTAGCATGGAGGGTGTTGGTCTCTTCTCCCAAGTAGCAACGGATATGATGAGAGGAAATGGCCTCAAGTTGTGCCAGGGAAGGTTTAGATTGGATATTAGGAAAAATTTCTTCATGGGAAGAGTTGTGAAGCACTGAAGCAGGCTGCCCAGGAAAGTGGTTGAGTCACCAAAACTGGTCGTGTTTAAAAGACGGATAGATCAGGTTGTTAGGGACATGGTTTAATTCCAGAGTTAGGTTTTGGTTGGATTCGATGGTCTTGAGGGTCTCTTCCAACCAAAATGATTCCATGATTCCATCTCTTCTCTTGTACAGCTGCTTCCTTCAACATCTCAACTCAAGATTAAGTACAGAAAGTGACTCAGTTTCCTGGGGTTGGGGAATAGGGGTGTTGGGGAGAAAAGGAAGTTATACTTTTCACACTCCTCTATCTCAACTTATCTAATTCTGCTAACAGGTATATCACAGGAATGTTTTAATATCCCACTTCTCAGAAAGCAAAGAACTGTCTTTTTCGTGTTGGCCTCATGTGAGTGCTCTTCACTTTTTCTTTCTTCCTTTCTTCCTTTCTTTCACTTCTACAGCCTCATGGTAGCCCCCCTCAGCTTTCTTTCTGTCTGAGTAATACTGCTTTTCCTCTTCTTCTATATGAATTTTCCTTTCCATTTTTCCTCACCAAGTCTGACCTGGGATAGGAATAAGTCCTTTATATAAGTAAAAATAAAGGGTACTTTTCTTCCTTTCATTCCCTTCTCCCCTTAATCAACCCTTATTTTCCCATCTTCCTCCTTTCTCTACCCCCTGTCCCACATAGCTTTAGGACATCAGGGAGGACTCTTCCAACACAAAGGAGGAAAGACTGGCAATACACCTCATTTTTTTTTCTCCTTTGATAGGAAAAGAAAAGGTAGGACTGGAGTAAAAATAAGCTGCCAGACAGAAGACCAGACAACCTGCAGATGGAGCAGCTTCTACCTTTTCTGCCAGGTGCCATTTCTCAGTGATAGTGATGAAGCCAAAAGCCATCTCACTTTTCTGTGCCTCCTTTGCATTTCCCTGTGTCTTGATAAGTCCACAAAGAGGGAGAAAACACCATCCTGCACCTCAGGTGAGGAAGGAAGAAGAGCAAGTATCTTTTCATGTAGGAGGGGAAACCACACTGTCCACACAGACACACGCATACGCTTAATAGCTGTTGAGAAGAAGCTGAAACCTACTCAAAAAATTGTAGGGTACTTTCAGCTTATTGAAAGGTTCCATGGCATGGAAGTCAAACACCTCCATCATCGCACAAATTACACGCACAGGCTACGCAGTTTGGTGTTTAGTGTTGTACCTTGATGTTTTTTTACTACAGTTCCTTTTGCACATGTCTTTTATTTAGGAAGGGTATTTCTAACCTGTAATAAATACTAGAATGAGCTACAATTAATGAAAAGGAGGAAAAAATTATCAGTGATACAAAAACAAATTTCCAAATAAAATCTAGAAAATCTAGCACAAAATCAGAAGGAACAGTAGTCATTTTAGCCATTTTCTGAAATTCCAAAGAAGAAAAAAACAAAACCAAAAACCACAACTTCTCCAGGCTCACAACAACTTTCCTATCCCCATTAAACACGTTTTTCCATCAAGAAGATTTCTCTTAATAATAGTATGCCACAAATGATCATTAGGCAGGAAAAACGGGTCAGGGCAGGGATAACAAAGATGAAAAGAAAACTGCTGAGAGTTCACCTCTGCTGTTTATTTTGAAGCACACTTAAGATTCAAGTTAGACTATTCTAATTGTATTCAAAGATTTAGTTCTCTAAAGAACATAAACAAAACTAGTAAGGGCTGTCAGCCAGAATAAAGCTTTCCTCATAATCGTAGAGAAAGGTCAGTTTTTGTTTGTTCTTTTATATGATAATCTCAACTCCTCTGTGCTGAGTTTATTTTCTCCTTTTTTAAAAATCAAAAAGTTTCTTAAGACTAATGGCCTCTTTCTGCAGGGGCAGCTTTTTTAGAGTGCTCACATATTTTTCAGGGTTTTTTAGGCTGTGCTTTCCTTATCAAGTATTTTGAAGCTTTTACACCTAATCTATGCTAGCATACTCTGGTTAGCAGCTTGTATCCGCTGAAAGGCAAGGCAATAATCCATCTAGGTTTAGGGCATTTTCATAGAACTGATGCAGAGCTGTGTCAATTTTAATGTCATGCTATGGAGAGTGCATGCGGCTCTCTCCACTTTAGAGGATTAAAAGTGACCTCTCTTACCAAAATCAATAAGGGCAGCTTGCTGTGACTAATAGGTTGTAGAAATTCAAAAGAGACAGTTTGTAACACTGAGTTCATTCTCCCCACCCAGCCCCAGACTGGCTCTCAGAGCTGCACTTTGACATGTACGTTCAGATGGTGAACCCATGTCCGGTCCTTCACAGGATCCAGTCTGAGCCACACACAGTTTATCCGCATTTCAAGGGAAAAAGAAAGCTGGTATTTATTTGATAAAAGTGGGCTTGACAGCTTCTGTAGAAAAGCATGTGAGAAAGACACTAGAATAAGAAAAAAAATCAAATGTACTTTTTTTTTTTTTTTTACTCCCCAGTATGGTTTTTAAAAGGCCCTATTTTTACATGTTATCAGGACATCAACAAATATCCAGATATTTCACATCATTTCAAGGCTAGAGTTGTTTTGCTTTCTAGTCTCTGTGCAAAGGCTTTTCTCCCTTCAGATCTTTGCCTAGTTGCAATAGGCTAAAATTTTAAATTCCATTAAAGTCAGTTGAACCACCCCAGAGATGTATAAGGCTACACATGCAACTTCAGCATCCATTAACTGCTATGGCACGTGCTCAGTTGTTCTGATTTCTTTCTTTTCTCCACTATTCCTTTTGTTACACCGAAGTACTTCAGATTTAACAGTCAAGTTTGGGGGCTTTTAGAAACACAGTAATTTCATACAGTACTGGAAACAGGTCATACTACAAAGTGCACCCAACTGGCACAAAGTGAGATTTAAGTTTTTCAGTTTCATGTTTTGTAAGACTAAAGAAATCCAGTAATTCAGATCACATCTCCTACCTTATGGTGAAAATACCTCTACTCTCTTGGATGTCTCCAGTTTCCAATTTATTTTGTTAGAGGTACAAATTAAAAATCCTTACCCACAGTTCATAGCTTGTGGACATTTTCTCCACATAACAATCACCATCATTGTCTTTATGCCAAAAACACAAGACTTGCAGTGGGGGAGCAAGGGAGAAAAAAGGCTGAAGTGGTGGGAGGAACCCAACTGTAAAGGTTTAGGAGTCCCTACAGAGGTTTATAAATAGATGACTGCATGTGCAAAACGTGAAAGAAACCCAGTCAGCATAAGAGCTGTTGCTGTTTTGAAATCTTCTAACTACATCCATTTAAGCAGTAGACGGAATTATAAACAAACAATAAATCAAGAAATTATTAGCATTTGAATTTTGGCAAGATAAAAAAAATCTGTAGGGGTATAATCAGCAAATAATAGGAAAGATCTGCAAGTAGACCCACCAATTAATGATAAATAGGACTTGGCACGGAATGGCTTCACCAATGTGGATCTCATTAGATGGCCATGGAACCTGTTCCCACAGCAGCCCTCTCTGAATGAGGGAAAGGTGAGGTAACCGAAATGTCAGCGTACCCACCCCTTGCAGCTCTCGGGCTCTGGGATTATAACCACCTGGGCCAAAATGACAACCTTATGCTGTGGGAAGGCCATGTCGTGGTTCTCCAGTCTTTAACCCACAGGTTTCCTCGGCCCTGCTTCTGGACCTTTGCTCTGCAATTCCATCTTGATGAAGGTGACCGAAAACATGCGGCTTCACTTGCCTCCTCTGTTCACCTTGCTTTATTAATGATACCTCTTAAAGAGGGAAGTGCCTCCAAGCAAGAGATATCACTTAAATAGATAAATAGTTCACACACCAGGCAGGGGAAAGGAAGAGGGGGAAGAGACCCTGCCTTATTAGACTAGAAACAGACACACCACATTATTATAATACAAAGAATCAGCATATGGTTCTAATAGGCTTTCTTAAAATGATTTATCAGCTGTGATTAAGCCCTCAACCAGCATGTCTATCTTCATAAATAAAGTAAAAGTGCACCTTGCTCTGAAATGTATCAGCAGTATCTTATTACCTACCCAACCATATAGGTTGCAGTCCACTCTGGGGAGCAAAGAGCTTGTGTTTAATAGCAGAGCGTATGCTCTAAAGAGACTGCCAAGATTTAGGGGCTTTACCTAAGAGATAGACTTATAAAAATGCCACTACAGGAAAGGTTTATCCCTTCATCATGTGCAATACGGCCCATGCTGCTGAAATCTGAACTGGTAACAAGAAAGCTGGGCCATTAAAAACATTCATAGGAAGAGCAACGCAAAACGCACAACTATGCGATGTTGTTGTGGAAGAAATGTCAGAATGAAATCAGGCAGGCCTCCTTTTTTTGGGGATAGCCAAAATATACAAAACACAACAAAAACCCAAACATTACAAGAGGGTGACTCAACTTCTTTGGGAACAGAGACAATAAGAAGCAGAAGGAAAGTGAACTGTCCTGACTGAGCTCTGCAGGGTGATTCATCAGCTGGAATTCAGAAGAACATGGAAGGATTATGGTTAGGGAGGTTTAGCTCAATCAAAAACGTATGCCCTCAAGAATTGCCTTTCCACATGATATAGGCACTTACTGCTGGAAAAACATTCAGGTCTTCTCTCAGACTGTGAGAATCTAAATCCCTAAAACCATTCAAACACAGTCCATTGCTACAGAAGAAGATAAGACAGACCTGCTTGCCAGCAGATGTTGTAAAGGCACCAATGAGCCTAAGTTGAAGCCCATTCCTCAGAATATTTTTGCAGGGTCATGTTATGAACTCTGTTGTTATGTTCTTTTCCACACCATTTTCTACAAAGTGTCCCTTTGGTAACACAGTTCAGTGTAGTAGTTAAGTGCCCAGACACAGCTATACACTCAAAACAGGACTCACCAAAGTAAGGGGACTAAAGTGTCAGCTGCAGAATTGCCATCTAAAATATGACATACTGCCCCTTATCTGCCACGAAAGCACTACAAGTCAAGAAAAGCAGTTAAAATTCAGCAAGCCTACCCATCTGGAGAGAGGAGGAGAGCATTCTTCCTGTCTTTAGCAACACTGAACAACAGCTGATAAATCTTTAACACACATGGTTTGTGGGATGCCCTGTGCTGAGCCTGAGGAGATATGGAATCAATCCGAGGGCCTGCCACAGACTTCCTGTGCAATTTTTAGCACATCACTTGGGCCCAGATCCTTTATGGTAGCTCACTGATTCACTCCTGCTTTATTTCAGTGAGAGCAAGGCAACAAAATGCCTTTGAAGATGTCTACCAATCTTCTGGGGCCACAATGCTAAATAAAGATACTTAGGAACCAAAAGAGACAGAAAGCCACTTGCTTGGCAGAACAGTGGAGAGGACCCAGCTCCCCTGCAACTCTCACTCCACATCTGTGATTCCTTCAATATCTTGGTGTCTCACTATAACAGAGCTTTGGAAAATGACATCTTCTGGAATCTGTTTTTCCTTGGAAAACAAGAGACAAAGCGCCTCCCTTCTCCATAAGAATGCTGCAAAAGTTAATAATTAAGAAACAGAGAGTTTTATAAACCAACAGTGATTGCATAAAGCAAATTAATAACCTGATACAATTACTGCGTATGAAAAAGCAAAATAATGCATTGGAAAAAGTCTGATAGAGAGTTAAATGTATCTTTACAGTACGCAGAAGAAATGCTATGCTGTGCAGATGCTCACATCTTCACGCATACAAATGTCATATTTAGAGTGTAGGAACTATTATACCAAAATCTTTGAATATGGGGTGATTTTTTGGACTTTGAACTTAAGAGTTTTGAGCTATCGCCTTGACACCAGCTTAACTGATTGAAAAAGTAACAGCTTGAAGTTATTATTATACAATACCTACAACAACAGTACCCTGGCCTTTAAGCACTACATTAACATAAATCATTCCTTGTCCTATTTTCCATCTGCTATAACATACACACCATATAGGATACTCCACCTCAGACAGTAAGAATTCAGAGGGACCTTTGGCTTGAAAACAAGAATTACCATTCCGACACCATGTTTAGACAAATGCAGGTATGTGTATTTATGACTGCATAATTTAAGAAAAATAATTAAAATAGTAAGCATTTAAACATAGGTCTTCACTTTCTTCACTGTACAGACTGTCAGTCAATGACAATCAAAAGCTCTCCATGAACAGGCTTATGAGTTTGTTTGTATTAATTGAAGGGGAAATTCAGCTGTTTCAGAGCACTTGCCTCTGAAATGTCTACCAGCACACTATTCTGTTTCTTCTCTACAACCCCACTGCGGTTTCAGAATATTCACAAGGGAAGATCAATGATGCTGTAGAGGTAGGGCACACACATTCAGGAGTCATACTGAAGTCATACTGTTCTCCACCAGCACACTGCAGCATTGATACCACCTCCCACAAGACTACACTAAAAAGGAAATGAATCTGCAGATCTCCTGTCTTGCCTTACCAGAAAACTAGACAAAAAAAAAGTGCCTATTATTGAACCACAGTTCTGTGCTGCACATAAAAATCATGTGAAGGGGAAAGAGTCAGGTGAGTGAGAGCATTTGTTTTTCCATAAATGGCCAGTGTTGATTTTGTAGTCCATCAGCCAAGCCAACCACTGTAATGAACCCTTCATCTCTTTTCACTTCTTTCACCAACACAGTGTATTTCCAACATTACTATATGCATCAATATAGGCCTCCAAAACCCAAATACCTATAGTATATGCTATATTAACATACGGGTATTTTTTTCTTGTCATACATGGGTGCCATATTATTTTAATATCACCCTTTCCTGTCTAAGGTGTGCCATTTACTCTGCTGTTAATTTCAGCTACTGTTCTGTCAATGATTAAATGTAGGAGTAAACTTTCTGCTTGGATGGAATGATGGACCAGACTGAAATAAGATATGAAATACTTTCTTATATCAAATTAACATGGCTCCTGCAGCTTCTCCTACTGAGAAAGTAAGAGGACTTCAAAACGGCATTTGCTGCAGATGAGCAGCATGTTTCCCGGGGCCTGCTTCTCCCACCATCCACATCAGCAAACAGGATTGGACCCTTTTTCAGTTGGTTTTGTCCTTCACTTAAAATAAGTCTCTGAAAAAAAAAAGCAGCAGCAAACCCCACCAAGTCTCTACAATACAAGCAATGCTTATTGGACATTCTTATTTAGCCAAATTTAAGGCTATTAATTTGGTATTTATTTTTTATCTCCTTGTTGCAATGTAAGAGGTTTCCTTAAGAAAGAAAAATACTTAAGTCAAGCAAAACCCATCATGCTTTCTTCTGTCTGCAAGCTTTCCACAAGAGAGGAAAATCTGCAGGTCAGATACACATTGCATTAAATTTCTACACCTTGTTTAAGTGAAGTGAATATTTCCACCAAATTACACCTGCTCAACAGAAAAATTCTATAATTTCCAGCTTCCCTTGAATTAGATTATCCTCCTCACACTCACAGGCTACAGAGCAGAGCTATGACATTCAGCAAATATTTGCAATAATTTTCTTCTGGAGGTCTGAGAGTCACTGAGTGACAGGAGATGGTGAGGTGGTATAAATTTGACACATGCCATTTTATCTACCTTCTTATGCTGGTAGACATCAATCTACCCTGATACATACAAGGTAGAAGGAGAGCATAGAAGGTACAAAGCAAATTTATATATTTCAAATACGCATCAGACTGTCCCTTGCTTAACACAAATGAACTGGATAGTCATACTTCTTAGTCATTCTGTAGACTGAGCCTATTCAACCACCAAATGCCCTGCACTTGGTTTACATTTTTGTTTTTTGGTTGTTGTTCCTTGTTTCCCTTCACTTCAGCCTACTTCAAGTTGCTGATGCTTTTCTAGCAGTGATGCGCCTGCAGTGGGATCGCATACTTAGAACAGGAATATTAAGTCATGTAGAGAACTTGCTGGCTATGAGCTTCCTGAACTGACACTAAACAACACACATTAAAACCAAGCCATTTCCCTGCCTCATTTGCATAGTTCACATATTATCTTGCACTTGAGCACTGGTTAGAAGATTTCAAAATGGCAGGATAAGCCTTAGGAACTGACACATCTAAACTCTAGTATAGGGAGAACGTGATTTTAAAAATTCCCTCATGTTGAAAATAGTCAACTCACTATTTCTAAATACTACTCAATGTAGTACTCTACATGCTAGACTAAGCATATTTTCACTCTTTCTCATTTCATGCAGAGAGGTCAGGCAAGATGCCTTTTAATGAAGCAAGTCCAATTAGTTGTTCAGAAACAGATTCCAACTTATCCCACCTTTGACATTTTTCACTGACACCCAACCTTAATACTCAACAAGATGCAACAACAGGGCCTATCCAGCAGCAGCAAAGGTCACATGTTTGCACGTATAACCCATTACAAATATTTTGGATAGCTGATGCTCTGACCAGTGCAAACCTAAAACCTGCAGATAGTAGACTAGCATGGTCATCTGATCTGCCAGCACTACCTGCCCTGTTGACTTGGGCTACAAATTCTGTTGGGGCAGAACTGTAAATCACTGCCTACCTCAAGCTCCTAAGGCCTTTAATATTTACACTTCTGTGAGCAGAAATACAGTATAGATATGCATTTACTTGTACTAATTTTGATGGCAAATTTGTCAGGTAGCATGCTTGTGTCAGGAAGAGTGCCATCAAGAAGACGCAAAAAGCCTTTTTCTGATTTGCTTATCACTTGCTGATCTATAGCATCCTTTGCATTTACATTTAGGGACTAGGCCTTTCTCAAGCAAAGACTTCCAACTAATATTTCATGGTATAAGCAACAGAGGAGCCAAAACAAACTGACGTCACTTCCATTTAAAACTTTACTTTTCTAATTTCATTTCACATCCTAGAGGTCATCATCATTTTTATTACTTGAGTCCACTCAGTCCCCAAGCAAAGATTAATCCATTATTAAGAGATGGTCCTTGACAGATGAGGTTACAGTCATAAGACGTATCAAGTATAGGAGGCAGAGACACCACTTCCACTTTACGCATGAGCAACTATGGCAGAAAGATGCTAAGTGATTTGTTCATGAATAACCAGCTGGGATATTAATGCAAGTGTTTTCCCCTCAATACTGCCTTTACAAAAAAGGTACACATGGTATCCCTAGAACTGTACACTCAGCATTTCATAGCTAATACGGAATGTCACCAGCCCACGTAACCAGCTTAATCACAAACAATTCTCATGGATTATCCATGGGCTCCCACTCGGAAGAGAAAGAGGGGAAAAAAAATGAAAGAATGCAGCTAATTGGACTTTATTCTTTGAGATTTCAAATGATGACTTTCAAGGACAAAAAAGAAAAAAAAGTGTTTTTCTCTTACAAGATTTCAGTGTCAAGCTGTGTGCTAAGCCACAGTGATATACCAAAATAAACACAACTATTTCTTCCAGAGTACAGAGAAACTAACACAACCAAAAAATATTTTGGAAGGCTTTTCTGAGCCATGAGTAAGATTTCCATGCTGCTAGTATTAGTCTCCAAGTGTTGGTAGGTCCATTAGGACAACACTACATTGCACTCATATTCCAGGGAGAGGCTGTTAGAAGCATTTATTTGGTGATAGCTCCAGCCAGAGGAGTCCCTTTCTGTCATGGCCTTTGTCTCCTGCATTTGTGTAAAGCCCTGCTGGGGCCCACTTCAGATTCCTATCTGACAGTCAGTCGGTAATGTAAGAACGATCATACAGCAGACTAATTGGAAACACAGAGCAAATGTTACAGGTTAGCTAGCCAGTGGGACTTTTGCTTTTCATTTTTCTCCCCCCTTTATTTCTTTACTGATTTCCTCCTCCCCCTCACCCCCCCACCACTGCTCCCTGGAGATCACCAATGGCAGCTGCAGGGGTTGGTAGAAAAAGGGCAGAATAAGACTTCCAGAGGCTGTTTAACAACTGGTATTATCAGGTAACCTGATGCCCTTGTCTATGTTTTAATCAGATTGTGCAGCTATCCTTTGTGAGCTGAAACGGACTCTGCAACATTAAGCGTGTCAATCTGTGGCTAACTGCACAGCACTCCGCATCAGCAGATATCTCCTCATCTCCTTCTCCTGCAAAAGAAACACCGTGCAGAAAGAACTGCTTCAGAATCCTCTAATTCACAGAGAAGTAGGAATGTGCAGAAATGTTCTCCTTGATTTTGGCCTAGTCTCCCCTCTGCAGCAGACAAGAAACATAGTATTAACAAATGAAGTCTAAAATTAGACACATTCATCTCGTTACATAGCTGTTTCCTAGCCTTTGTCCTGCACACAGAGCTTTGAGGGTCAGTCTGGGCTATTTTCCCAATCCTTGACCAAAACTTGGACTCTCTCACATTTGGACACTCTTTTTCCTTGCTCAGCATACCACACTGCAGCCTCTCTCCTCCTCTAGCTGTCTCAGGCTCTTTCTGTATGAGCCACAAATAAGCCATCCCTTGACTCCCTTCCCTATAAGCCAAAACCAATCCACTTGTAGACTCCCTTCTCATCTTCTTTCTAGAAGCCTTGTCTCCCATTGTCTCCCTCAGCAATCAGCTTTATCTCTCCTTTTGGAAAAACCTCCTTGGCCCTTTACTTTGCAGAACTCAAGATCTCCAAGTGCTGCTATATCCAGATTTCACCAGACCCAGCAGCACACTTATGCCTCACATGTATGAATTCTGAGTTGGAGAGTGATTACAGACAGGCAAAGCAAATGACACTACACAGCAGCTATAAGAAATGGTACCTATTGGGGAAGCACTTGCAATTGGAGACACAGACACTCTGAAAGGCAAAATAATGTTGAGGCTAGCTAAGGAGAGGTATCCTCTGGCTTTAGCACTGTGGCTGCTGCATGATCGCCTTTTCCTACTTTTACTCTATGGTCCTGGTTAATGTTCAAATAAGACAAATAGAGACTACCGTGAGAACTAAGCTAAATAACACAGTGTTCAATAATTGGGGAATTCCTACGGCAAGGGATGCATTACCTAAGAATTTCCAAGAGCTGGAGAAATGGGAGAGGGGAAAACAGAGGCACAAAAGGGAACATTGTGATGGATAGGCACTGGGCAGGTTGTTGGAGCACAGTAGGGAGCAATACGCTCCTGTAGGAAGCCCCACATTACTCAGGTGTTTTAGTTCTCAAAAGAAATCAGAACTTTGGATGCTTATTTGAAAAGTTAAAATTTCACACATTACCTCTTGCTGGCCTCCGTAGTGCATTAAGCTCTTTTACAATTCCTTGAAAATATTAATAGCACTTTAGGATCCCTCAAAACACTAACAATCTTTGGGTACAGGAGTACGCTTAGCACCATACAAAGTGGCCTGTATAATTCAACATTAACTTACAAATACTGAGACTAAAAGAACACTAATTGGAAATGGGATGTATTATCTACTAGGTATTACAAGTTAAAGTTTCCCCTTTCATTATGAATACTTTATGAGAAATGCAGAAACATGATAAAGCTGGTAATGATGGCAAATATACACCATTGTGTTGCAGAGAAAAGAACAAAACCTCTGTGTGTGTGTGTATGTAAAGTAAATGTCTCCTTATAATCCATATTCCCCTGTAATGTATTTGAGCAACTTTGCAATCCTTACTTCAAAGATGATATACTTTTCCCAAGCCTCTCCCTAAAGAGGTGTGTGGTTTGTGTTATAGTTTACTTAAAAGCAGAGGCTTGGAATCAAACCCTGGCAAACAAAGTTACACACTTTTGGAAAATTAATGCTGTTTTTTTGTTGTTTTGTGGTGGAGTCTTTTTGTTGTTGGTTTTGTTTGACTTTTTCTGGGTTGTTGTGGGTGAGGTTTCTTGGTCAACTGTTTCAATACTTCAAAGAGCATGTCACAACTTACAGTGCCACCTAGTTTCTAACCAAAAGGTTACTACCAGGTACTGTCTGCTTTCACAGACTATCTTTTAATATTTTAAGGAACAAAATGGGATGGAAGTGTTTGGTGTGCTCACACTCACCCTTTTGTTGTTCTCTTCTTCTTGTGCCTTCCTAAACTCGTGCTCGAGGGAGCAGTCAATGTCGTTGAAGAGGCCCACTTCCTCACAGTTCTTCAGAAAGCGTGTTGGAGTAGGAGTCTGATCTGAGAATATGACAAGAAATAACCACCGGTATTTAATATTAAAAGGAGAGGGAGACAGCTAATTAGTCTTCCAGGAAAACAGAGGTTCTAGCTACCCTTTCCATGCCTTCCCACCCCTACCACACCGTCACTAAAAACAAACCTCACAGCGCTGAATTTCAACACTATGTGCTACAGGCAGGCAGTTCTTGCTAACAGTGTCCAAAAACAGGCAGCAGTCATCATTCAATCAGAAAGACAACCAGCCAGATTTTCACAGGGCACGTAACACAAGTGCACATCCTTAACCTGTGCATATTCTCATTATAACTGCCTATAAACATCCAATAAGAGGTGCATGGCAAAACAATGCAAATGGTAATGCACATTTACACCGCAGCATGCAGATAAGTGCTGCAGATATGCACTAGTTAGTGCCTTCGGGTGCTTGAAAACCACCTCAAACATACACATAATTTGCAAAACACATGAAGTTAGCCACAGTGAGAAGTTATTCTTCTAACAAAATATTTGAAAAACGAGTGAAACAACATTTAGAAAAGCTATCACATGTTAAATTTTGACCACAAAGAAGTGTTCTTATGTGTTCTATACCTAAAATACACCTAAATACAGATAAGCCAGGAGATTTTGAGCCAAAACTTTTTTTTTTTTTTTTTTTTTTTTTTTTTTTTAATGCATGCCTTCCTCTCTATGAAGTGTTTGCCTTCTCAGAAATAAATCAGAGGAGGATAGAATGCTATTTAATGTCACAGGCAAGTGGGACTCAAGAAGGTACAAGGTTTTCAGCTGCCTTTCAAAAAACCTGCAAGACATGTGAGCTAAATTGCCCTGAGGACTGCAGCTTCAGTGATGACCTTGGCTGGTCTTTCTTCAGGAAGTGAAAAATCAAGCCCAAACTTGGGAACCGAGAACTCCGCAAAGGTCGGCTCTGGGGCACCTCCATTCATTCCAAAGTGAGTTCTTGACTATATCACCTCAGCTTCCCCATCTCACCCTCAAAATTAAAATACAGAACCATATTAGTAAAAGCAGGGGAGAGTCCAAATGGTCCCATCAGATTTACACACATTAAAAAACAAAAAACTCTATTGCACATCAGTTTCTTCTTCCCAAGCCCCTATTACAGCTCAAGATGTTTTGTACTTAATTATATGGAGAGACTGGACTCACTCTCTTCAAAAATAATCTTCTGCATAGTCATTGACAATCACCCTATTGTTTGAAATTCATTGTTTAAGGGATGAAAACTCTGTCAAACTAATCCCAGTTACCCATATTGGGCTAATTCTGATCTCAGAAAAAAAGCTTCCCACTTCACAGAATCACAGAATGTTAGGGATTGGAAGGGACCTCAAAAGATCATCCAGTCCAACCCCCCTGCCGGAGCAGGAACACCTAGATGAGGTTACACAGGACTGTGTCCATGTGGGTTTTGAATGTCTCCAGAGAAGGAGACTCCACAACCCCCCTGGGCAGCCTATTCCAGTGTTCTATCACCCTCACTGAGAAGAAGTTTCTTCTCAAGTTAAAGTGGAACCTCTCATGTTCCAATTTGAGCCCATTACCCCTTATCTTACCATTGGTTGTCACCGAGGAGAGCCTGGCTCCATCCTCATGACACTCACCCTTTATATATTTGTAAACATTCATAAGGTCACCCCTCAGTCTCCTCTTCTCCAAGCTAAAGAGCCCCAGCTCCCTCAGCCTTTCCTCATACGGGAGATGCTCCACTCCCTTAATCATCTTTGTTGCCCTGCGCTGGAATCTCTCCAGCAGTTCCCTGTCCTTCTTGAACTGAGGGGACGAGAACTGGACACAATATTTCAGATGTGGTCTCACCAGAGCAGAATAGAGGGGAAGGAGAACCTCTCTCAACCTACTAACCACCCCCCTTCTAATACACCCCAGGATGCCATTGGCTTTCCTGGCCACAAGGGCACAGTGCTGGCTCATGGCCATCCTGCTGTCCACCAGGACCCCCAGGTCCCTTTCCCCTACGCTGCTCTCTAATAGGTCATTCCCCAACTTATACTGGAACCTGGCATTGTTCCTACCCAGATGCAATACTCTACACTTTCCCTTGTTATATTTCATTAAATTTTTCCCCGCCCAACTCTCCAGCCTGTCCAGGTCTCGCTGGATGGCAGCACAGCCTTCTGGCGTGTCAGCCACTCCTCCCAGCTTGGTGTCATCAGTAAACTTGCTGATAGTACACTCTAATCCCTCGTCCAAATCGTTGATGAATACATTGAATAATACAGGCCCCAGTGCTGATCCCTGAGGCACTCCACTGGATACAGGCCTCCAACTAGACTCCGTCCCATTGACCACGACTCTCTGGCTTCTTCGCTTCAGCCAGTTTGCAGTCTACCTCACTACTTGGTCATCCAGACCACACTCCCTCAGTTTAGCTGTAGACTCGCTCAGTGAGCTCTGGAAGAAAAATTTGGTTTCTCACATGTAACTAAGCTGGGTCAAGTTCTGATATTTTGCCCCTTACAGGGAGCAGTTACCAGACTCAATGAATTTTACACGATCAGCATAAAAACACACTGTGACCCCTAAATAAAAGGCAGCACAAAAGCAAAGCATGCCAAAGGAAATGCAGTTTTCCCTGAGAAACTAAGGGGGAGGATCAGCCTTCTCCATTAGAAAGCCAGCTGAAGCCAGTTTCCACCTGTAGCAAGTGTGGTCCTACAGGTTTTCCCTTCTCAGGTAATCCAAGGGCAGACACACTCATTTGCATTTATATTTCTGATGGAACATATTGATGAAACATAAAAAGCAAATCTTTAATGTTAAAATTCTGTTTTATTTCTTTTGGCTTGAGCATCTTACTTGTGAGCTTAGAGGAAACAAAACTCAAGTGTTTGGGAACGCACACAGATTTACCCATTAGCTTTCACAGCTAACTACTGTATTATCAGAGTCAGAAACATAAGACTTTCCAATGATCTTTCAAGAACTCAGCACAAGCAACCAAGTCAACAAGGTGCTGACATTGATGGGAACTGAGGACACTCAGCACTTAACAGATCTGTATCTTACATAAGTAATACCAAACTAATCTGTAGGGTAACCTCACTGAACTCAGTAGATTTACACCCAGGTTGTCTTTGACCCTTGGACTGGAATTTTTACTGGAAACGAAGTGCACTAAAAAGCAGGAGAAAGAGATTTTATCTCCAAAAAGGATTAAAAATTACTTTAGTGAGCAACATGATTGCTTTGCAGAAAAACAAAGCCAAGCCTTCCTGAACATGAAGAGCATGTTAGTATTTGAATGCAAGGCAAATACAGGAAATATTTTATTTTCAGAAGTGGTATATCCATATCAAATAAACAAGGTATCAATTTCGTCATCAAGATTAAAAACTAGGGTTTCATAAAGAAGTTGATGGCACTACTTTCATTAAAAATCAAAAATCCTGTTGTTTTTTTTTTCAGAG
This sequence comes from Columba livia, assembly GCF_036013475.1. Classification (NCBI taxonomy): domain Eukaryota; kingdom Metazoa; phylum Chordata; class Aves; order Columbiformes; family Columbidae; genus Columba; species Columba livia. The sequence goes on along the minus strand of NC_088603.1, from coordinate 37,016,604 downwards.
TTGCTTGAGCCTTTAATTTGGGCCGGTAAGGCAGAAGAGAGTACACTAACATAGATAAGACCTTGTTATTTTTCACCAAGACACACAGCTGATCCAGAAATCAGGCATTACTACAACAGGCTTACATTATGTCAGCAGCAACTTCATGGGTAACAAGGTGGTTAAAACAGACAGACCCCCTCTTCTCCCAGTCAGGGCGGGAATACCACCAACCACCCCGCCTAAACTTCATCCACAGACCTGCTGTAAGCCAGTTAAGCCAGATATAAAATAAGAGCTGTCTTTCTACCTTATAATACTGTATCCTTCAACATTCACAGAAACCACAAGTCCATGAAACCTTCATGTTTGTATGAAAGCAGAACTGATAGAGATTCAGACTTTAAAATGTTGAGACTTTACATAGTATAGTAGTCACACTGTACATTGACTGCACCCACTGCGTTCAGGGCTCAATATATTGCTTTCAAAACAGCAGCCCAGGAAATGCAACATTGGCATGCTATATAAAGACTTTATTTGAATGTGTTTTGTAAAACTACCTTGGATCCTAGAGTTTCATCCCTCAAAGCGTGAATGAAAACTTTAAAGATTGATATCAGTTAAGAAAAAAATGGAGAACCAAAGGACAGTTATGTGAAGTAAGCTTTCATTTTGGGAAAAAGATATATATATATATATATATATATATTCAGTAAAAGATATCTAACAGCACAACTCCAAAGTGTGTAACTTGATTCTTTGTCCTTCTTAAAAAAAAAAAAAAAAAAAAAAAGTTTAGTCTGATGTGCAGTAATAATAGGCATTTGGCTTGTTCAGCTGTGGGCTCTGTTGAAGTTGTATACTTACCCTTGTTATACTTTCACACAATGATAACAAAGTCAGAGGAATTGGGCTAGAACTGAAATTTGAAGGGCTGCCCATCAAGCAGCCAGAAGGAAAGAGGAATGTCCTGAGAAATTTGAGAAGTTTCCTTCATCAATTTGGCAGGTTGATTCCCAAGCGCACCAAGAAGCTCAGGATCACAATACCCCATGCAGGTGATGGAAGAGTAGAGGAAGCAGAGGTGCACATTGTCATACCTGGTAGAACTGCGCTCACCCTGGGGCTCACAGCTGAAGGCTCCCAAGAACTTTACTGCTTAAAGAAGCACTGTTTAAAGCACTCGTTTGACTTTCTGTGGGGGTACACATATTGGGTACAACACATCTTTAACATCTTTTGGTCACTCAGATCCTGACCAGTTGAATTTTAGAAGGCTTTTCATTTCATTTTTTGATAAAGCAAGGGACACAAAGGTGCACAGAAATCAAACAATTTTTTTTTGTTGTTGTATTAAATCATTTTGCACTCCACAAAATTCAAGCCTAGATAAACCTTCTTGTGTAAACAACAAGGCAAAGAAATGTAACCCAACCAAGGATGACAGAAGTTACCTCGTTGACACAGGCATTACCTGAGAAAAAATAATAGATTTGCACTACCTTTAGCACATACACTTTTTTGTGTAGAGAAAACCTTTTCTATCTCCACAGTGAGCTTTAGCCCCAAAAATCTAGACTATTGGATATCAATAAAGAGAATCAAAAAGAAACAAGATTTCTATATAGATAATCCTGGCCTCTCCTGCATCTGCCAGCAGCACTTTTAGAAGGACTTCCACCCCCTCCAACGATTGCAAGGCATCGCTCCTCTTCCCAAATTTTATTCCACAGGAATTTCAATGTCCCCAGCTCCCAAACTTCAGTTCCACTTGGCTTTTAGTACTTAGATGGAGGGAACAATCTGTCCCATAGACATTAACATTTCAGTGTTAAAAAAGCTTTGACACACAACAAAGTAGAGTCTCAAAACAGTGCAATGTTCAGTTAGCACAACAGCAGAGAGATTACCTCTATTTCAGTCAGCCTAACTACAAAGTTTCCTGCAATGATGACTAGCATGCAAAACTTCCACAAGATATTGTGTTTTATCTCAAGTAGCTCTTTCTCATCTAAGAAAGATGGAAATGGAAACCTTTGATGACTTTCTACCCATGCTCATAACAAGACTTCTTAAAAAACAAAAATGAAATACATACACACACAAAAAAAGGAACGAATAATATTAATTTTAAAAGACAGAAAAAAATATTGCAATGTCAAATTATCCAACCAAAGAATCACTTATATTTTAATTAAATGCCTCTAGCAGACTTTCATTCATACAGTCAGAGAACAGAAAGCTATTTAGTGTATGTATGTATCTGGAGTTGCTGAATTAGTTCAAGAACCACCAGATTTAATAAAACTTGTTCTTCTTCATCCAGTATGAAAAAAATGGAAGAAAATATAGTGGAACTAGTTGATAAGAAGGAAGCTTCTGGCTGACATACCTGATAAACTAGCATAGCACCAACAGTTTCAGTCAGGTCACAGAACCTTGTTTATTAAAGACTGAACTCACCTACATAAGAACATATAACGTAACTTTACCTTTCACTTACAAATTGATATTTCAGACCTCAGCCTACTTCACAAAAGAAACAAGTTCCTACTTCCCAAGTCATTTTTTTTCCTTAGTTTCTAAGATGTTATATTGGTACGAGACCAACAGCGCTTCAGTTCTAGCACCTACCTCCAATAACAGTTAATATAAGACATGCTTAGTGTGTGTTAAATATTACTGATACTATACTGACCCTGGACTGGGAATTAGCTGTCTCTGGAAACAGAGTAGATAATTCTAACAGGTACCTGAAAGCATACAGCCCATTATTTTGCATGAGTAATCACTAATAATGAACGGATCAAATACAATACATTAAAAGATGATAGTTTACAACATACAGGAAAAAAAGGATAAAGTCTGACTTCTAGGCAGATTAACAAAAAGAGGCAAAAAAACCCACCACACACTAACACTGCACCTGGCTTATTGCAAGGCAATTGCTACTGCAATTCTTTGAACCAACTGACAACAGAAACAATAAAAATTTAAAAACAAAAAAGGCCAAAAATAGCAAAAATGCAAAAATCCAAGAAGGAAGACATGAAGACAAATGTCTAAAAGAAAAGTCTGTCTCTTTTCCCCATATATCATTAATTTTTCATTATGAAATCTAAGAATAAAACATCTTAAACTTAAAGGTATTTAGATTACCCCAGGGTTTAAGTGGGTAATGAAACAACTATTTTTCAATGTCTCCCTGCAGAGAGTAGATGATCTATGATGCTTCCAAACTAAGGATTGCAAAATGCCAAACAAATCCACCAAAATGAACACAAAAAGAAAAATCAATACACAGCAGCACCAGGTTGCTGGGCCAGTACAGTCAGACACATTTGCCACAGTACTTCAGAACACATGCAGCTTTTTACTCTTTCATTACTACAGAGGATCGTTATACACAAACCACAAGGAATAAATCCCTCAGAAGCAATCTGGGAGCCTTTCTGGCCATGAAATTCTGCATTTCTACACACTTAACTGGCTAACTGCAGGTCTAGGGGCCCCACTACTGGTGGCAGTGGTGGAAGCCAGTCAAAGCTTTCTGCCTGGGGAAGCAAACCATTGAAAGGAGCAGGACAGCTAAATCGTAGAAGTTACCAAACATAAAAAGAGCTACTCAGGGGACTCCTGATGACAGAATATACTCCTTAGAAACTGCCCTCGAGGAAAAGTCTTGCCAAAGAGAAAGTCCTAACAAAAGCCAGCACTTTCAGAGGATGACTGTGCCCACAGCACAGATGTCTTCCAGCAGTTTCCCTATCAGAGGACATGGCCAAGTGCAAGAGCAGCATTTTCTCATTTGTGCTTGCAAACACAGGATTCTGTGGCCATAGCTGGCATGTGGGCACTTTACAAGACCTACTCTTCAATGTGCTGTGTACTGTTCCTTTCTAAGCTTAGTCCGCTATGGCACTTTCAAGTGTAAAAGGAAAATAAATTCTATTTACAACGAGGTCTGTATGATTTCTCACTGGTGCCTAAAGTCCCCCCCAAAAAAGCCTAAATCAAATATTTGCAAGCAATTGCTGCCCAATTATGATTTTCATAAAAAATGGAAATGGTTTATCCATTAAAGAGTTAGTCTGCTGGAGGTCATATTTGCACCTAAAATTGCATAATTTAACTTGAAAACACCCATTTCAAAATATAAATATCAGACACTGGCTAACATACACACACACATTTGCATCATAGTTTTTTCCCCACAATTACTTTGAAGCCTGAAAAACCCTAGTGATATTTGTCTTAATAATCCATTTCTATAGCCCAAGAAATACACAACAGGAAAGAGAATAGGAGAGAAGGGGTAAGATTATAGCTAGCTTGACCTTACCCAGCACTTTCTGAATGCCAGCAAGCCACCAATGCACGGTTACTTAGACAAGAGCATGTAAAAATTACGTAAGAAACTAAAGGATGTAACTGTACATAATACTAAATAACCTATGTGTACGACAGGGGAAGTACAGAGAGATATGGTTATCTTTAGGGGAAAAAGTAGTGAATATATTACCCACTGGCTTATCTTTCTGGTTATGGTTATTTATAGTGGGCAGATCTTGAGCCACCTTAAAGGTGGCTCATACAATGTGGCCTCATACAGCTGCTGAAGTGAGTCTGTCAAACTTAAAATAGCGAGTCTTAGAGGAACGGGCAAATGCACTTCATTAACACGCTCACCGCTGGGCTCCCAGGTGACACATGCTTAAGTGCCTATATTTCACTGGCATGTTGACACGAGAGCCAGCAACAGAGCTGCCGGCATGGACAAGGTTCAACAATTTTCTTCCCCCTCTCATGCCAAACCCATGGGAAGGCATAAGTATGGCAGCTTTTTGTCCAAAGATATGCATTCTAGTTTATTCCATAGCTACTTGTAATTTGATTGCAGCTGGGGCTTTTAAAAACCAATCTTGGAGGTATTTTGCCAGTAGCTTTCCAGTAGGAGTCATGCTTTCATCATCATCTGAATAGTTATCTTGACTCTTGAATTCATGTCTTCTTACCTGATAACATATTATCTGTTTTTATTGAAGGAAACTTCAAAGTCATTTCATGTTTGTGCCTGTGAATCATCAGATGATCCTCTGTTGGAAAACGCTGTCAGGCAAACACAAAAAGAGAGAGAGGAAGAGGGAACAAAAAAAAAAAAAAAAAAAAAAAAAGAGAGAAAAAAATTTAAATCTCTAATAAACTTTTGGCATTAGACAGAATTTCAAAAATGAGAGAGAGACAGAAATGTATCCAGCTAGAAATGTGTCCAAATGGCACAGGAAACAAAATATTTGAAAATTCAAGTAAATATGAGTAACAAACAGCTGTGCTCTACTTAGAAATGTATTCGCTGCAGTTCTCTCTGGCTTTGCAAACCACAAGGTGTAACATATTTGCTTGAAAAAGTTTCACAACAAGTTTTGAATTCTAAGGGTCTCAGACACCAGCTCCAGCTACCACAGCCTCACAAGTCACCACGTGCCTGAGGATCCGTGATAACTGCTGTCATGTATGCTCTTAGCCCACGGCAAACACAAAATAATGCAGTGTATCTTAAATCACTTTCCTGGATTTTTCTGCTTTGTGTCTTTCTGCAACCCATATCTGCTGAACAGCAATTAAAAAGAAAAATCAAATAAGCCAGCTTTTCCCTACCCAAAAGCATTCAGGCAAAATGCATCTTTAGTTTTGGAAACCTCTGACATTTTTACTTGATTCAAAGTGACAATGCAATGGTGCTCAGTAAATAACAACTATTTATGACTCTTTATTTTACCAAATTAAATTATTGTCTTTTGTCAAGCAGAGAAGGTGGAGAGATGCGCTTTGTAAGAAACTAATCAGTGTGCTAAGTTTGTTTTACAGTCTGATAGTAGACTTCTACAACAAATAGCTTCTTTAGAACAAGACAAAGAGGAGACAAGCTTGAATAAATGTTGGAGCACTTGCACACTTGAGCTCTAAGACCACACTGGTTCTGTTAGGTTTACTTCACCAGAAGGTATATACACAGACCCTTGACACAACCTACTGTAACAGTTTCAACAGGGTTATTTCAGGACTAGCAAAGGCAAAAAGTTGTATCACTAGGGCTTGAGGGAAAAGAAAAAAAAAAAAAAAGCAAAGCTTTTTAAAGTAATAGATACATAGGAGACTGTAAAAAACTGGCAACAACAGAGTTAAAGTGACTTAAAGCTTTGAACACTGTATATTCTTGGCTAAGTGACTTTGCTTGTGGTTATAGTGTAAATAGTTGCAGTATGTTACACTTTCGGAGAATCTCTCTAAACCCATAGACAAAGCAGCATAAATAATGGAAAAGAATTATCTGGGGAAAAAAACAATCCCAAAGACCTTTTCCTCACTGAAATCCTGGTTCGTTGCTTACTCATCTGGAAGAAATGCAGCACTAGAAATTTATGTTAAGAACAAAGGGAATATGTGAAAGACCTTGCCCAATGAAATTGTGAGGGGGAGGAAAAACAAAACAAAAAGAACACAAAACAACACCACACCACGTTTTGTTCTCAAGGAAATTGATTTTCCTTCAGAGATGCCACACTCTGTCTTCAGGGTGAAATCTGCCAGCTTAAAGAGGGCATGGGCTGAGGAGAAACTATTCCTCCAGTCCAGACTTCTTTGTCTTTTCTGTAAGTCTACTTTCTTCCTAAAGCAGGTCAACTCCCTCAGCCCTCAATACACATCCACACCAGCTGATGGAGAAGCAAGTCCCCAGACAGCTTAGCTGGGTAGCAGCACTACACTATATTCTTCTGTCAAGTCCTCATTTACAATAAACAAAGGTCACATCTTGAAATGAGAAATTAAATGTTTTTTTTTTAAGAAGAAGTCACATGTACATTCTTCTCAAATGGTGACAGCATACAACCAAACCTGCTCTCTGAACACCTAAACGAGCTTGTTTGACTCAGCTTCTCCTCCACTGAGGAAACTAATTAATAGCTGACATGAAAAGACTCAAGTCCACCAATCTGAGTGGAAGTCAGTTTTAAGATTAAACAAAAAGGTAAATAAAACTTGACTGTAAAACTCAGATACTTTTATCCTACTTCTGTGACACACTGATGAAAGCTTAATTCTGCACATGGACATCTGAAGTGACAAATCCTCAATCAGAGGCACAATCCAAAAGGTAGTAAGGTTCTCACTTAGCGGAACAGCAAAGCTGCTCAGCCAGTTGTTAACTGGACCTCAGGCTGCTCTCTTTCCCTATTTCAGATCTCGGCAAAATCAACATCTACACTCCGGTAATAGTCACCCATCGTTCCACCAGAGAAACCTAAAGGGTTGTAAAAATATTAGCCAGCTGCAAACTCACAACATACAGTTAAAGCAGGAAAATATTACCCTCATTAAGAGAGGAGAACCCTGGGAAATGGGTAATATAAATCACTTTAAAGAGATTCCTACAGGAAGCCTGTGGCAAAAGCACAAAAGATGCCCTTGCCTGAAGATTTTACTTGCAGATTCTTGTCATTAAGCCAAACTAGGGTCAGAAGTGCCACATGTGGGACTTCGCTCACCACTGCAAAATCAGTGACTTTGCAGAAGAAACCTGTAAATGCCAATTCAAAATCTCAGCGGGTAAAATCCTTGTCACTTCAGTTGTTTTAAGATCATTAAACATCTAATGCTGCAGGTCAGATTATACCTTCAGAGGCACAAGGCAGACCACCAGTTAACAGGAATCTCAAATGTACATCCTGGGGCAGAATTTATCTATAGATGCATTTTCAGAAGAGAATATTTAGTAGGAAGATGTCTCAAATATTTTTGTGTGTCTTGTTTTTTTCAAAAGCTAGTAAGATAGCACTGTATTTAAGTATTAACAAAAAAATCTGGAGGGTCACCACATCCACTAGGACACTTAATGTATTTCGTCATACTTACAAGCAGAAGAAAGACAGGTGTGTCCTGCCTAGTGTGTATTCTTGCTAGCCATTAAAGGAATTTGCCATATCTGGCTTGAAACATTAGGTTTAGGGTCAAAGGTAGGAACAGAAGCAGCCTGAGAAGCACTTCCACCAACTCACTTTTAACTAGCTGTTATAGTTGCTTTAAATATTTTGTAATAGTACATTGTAGGGTAAGGAGAGAAATGAGGGGGAGGTGAAGGACTTAAAAAAAATAAAAAGACAACACACAATATTATTAGACGTGTTAATATATCAGGAGGCATTATACAAGCCAGAGCTAGTGCTGAGGACTCAATTAATATCACCGCTGACTCCACTCACCTGTGAGCAGCCTGGGGCACTGCAGACAAAAGGCCTCTCCTGCTCCAAGTTCATCTTTGATTCCTCATAAATCTACATGTTAAAAGGGAGAGGGGGAAAGAAAGGGAACCTATGAATATATACGTTCTAAACTTCATACATACATGCAATATACAATCGTCATGGTTTCTGCTTTTATTTCAAACTCCCAGAACAAAGTTTACATCCTCAGAGTACTAAATTTGCTAATATTCGGCAGGCTCCCTACAGTCTAAGTTCTTATTGCTCCTTCCTGAGCACATATTTACTTTGAAGAAAGAAAAAAAAAATAACCATTAAGCTTTCACAGCAGAAATCTGCCTCAGAAAAAAAGCATATGTTCAGTGTTGTTATTAGATAAGACCGTGTCTGCTCAGAAATATCTCTAATTAAGAGTTTTTACCTCTCCTTCTTCAGTTCCTGCTGAACAACATTAAAACCAGACGTCTAGGTTACTTCTGAGAAAGAACCCACTTTTTGAAGTTCTTCATCCATACCATTCAATATTAATAACTTAAATACATTACATACATGCTCTCTTTACACACAAGACAATCATGCATCCCCATCCCTTAAAAGGTCAACTAGACTCTCAGAATCTTGAGAAGTGAAGTTTTGCCTAAAGCTGCAGCTCCCCAACAGTAGTTCCAGTCCTGTAACTTTGAGCTAAAGCCTGAGAGAGAGCTCCCAAGCCTCAAATAAATCCAAAGGAGGAAACATTCACCCTCAGAACGCAGCAATGCAGCTGAATTTAGGTCAATATTACAGCAGCACCCCTGACCAGCAAAAAAAAAAAAAAAAAAAAAAGAGAAAAAATATAATATTTAAGTAACATTTTAGGATGTAAAATAAATAAGATACTTCTATTGGAAATGTTTTGAGGCTGTTTGTACAATTGGCATTACAAGCTGGCATATAGGAGCTGACCTGCTTTAAAGAGCAATATATGACTTCTGCTTACATTATTACTCAAATCCCTTAAAAATCAGCCTTAGACACATACCCGAGTTGTGTTTGTGTAATTTTTTCATAAAACAAAGAGAAATATCTTGGTGGAGAAGCAGGACTTGATTTCAAGTCTACAAAAACCTACAGAAGGACAAGTACTGAAATTAACCCTGTTGTCATTTTTTAAATTACTTGCTTCCTATTATCAGAAATATCTTTACCACACTCACATTTGTTAGAAAAGCTTTATTTTCAGAAGAATTGCTACCATCCCCTGCAAACAATAAATGCACAACCTGAACATCAACAGGACCTGTACTTAGGGCAATTATTTTCAGTGCCATAAGCTCTCTCACTCAAAAAAAAAGCCTTTAGATTATATTTTTTTCTTTGTAATCAAAATTCATTCTTGCAGACATCATTAGCCTGACAGGGTATTTTCATATTTGTGACCTAAAAAGAATAAAAGAAGCAGCAGAGCACCCTTTACCTGACTCCTCTGACTCCCAGAAACAGCACCCAGAAGTTAAGAATTTCTCTTTTTATTGGCCTTTTAACCTTCACAAGGACACTATCCCCTAAAGGTGATAATTAGCACCAAATGTTTTTCTTGATGCGGACATCTCTACCAACATCTGGCCTGAGATAAGTGATTTATTGCACCAAATACAAAATACAATCAGATGTCAAGAAAGACCCTAACTCAGGACTAACCTATCTCTCTACACTAGGGTAGAACTGAAATAACTAAAATTGTACCTAATTTACTCCTTTAAGATTATTCATATCCTGTTTTGACTTAACTTACACCTATGTTAAGCTGAAATAAGATACTCATAATCAGAAATGAAAGAGTACGTTCGCATAAAGGCTTATACTAAAATACCTAAAGGTGTTAAATTACTTCTAATTTCAGTTATTTCATTTCCAGACGGTGCATAGACAGGCTCTTCAGGGTTGAAGCAATAAAAATGCTCTGAATTACGCTATCCTGTCTGAAAGAAACACACAGCAGAGGGATAACGGACAAAACAAACAAACCCTTGCAAAAACAAAAACAGAACCTCCAGCTAAGTTTGATTTTTAAATCCACCTCTATTTATGGGATGTGGTCCCAGGATGTTGTCTTTCCTAAAGACCTTTTCATAGACAGAGAAAAAAAAAAAAAAGCTACCTGTGGCTAATGAAAGGCTTTATCTGATATCTTAATTACTCCTGCAACTCAAGCACTGCCAAAAGTTTCTGTTACCCGTTACCCGTTTCCCCCCTCCTCAGGGGAGAGTGACAACTGCATTTTCAATAGCAGAACAATGGATGAGACTCAGTTAAAGAAAACAAGAGAGTAACAATTCTGGTCCCAAGTGTGCAAATGAATTTTGAAACATTACCAGGAATTATTTGGAGTTTGTTTTCTTATTGAATATTGCAAGTCTAAGAATTCCCTCCCCACCCTGAGCTTGAGCTATAGTCCCTAAATCCATCAGTGCATGCTCCGACAACAATTAAATGATTCTCAAGGTTATCTAGATAGATAAGCACGGACTAAGCACCAAAATAACATACTCAATCAGGACCAGAATCCTGAGCGTAGGGATCAACTCCAGGAAAACACGGACTCGGGTTTTGTTCTCAGTACTTTGAAAAGGTGTCAGATTCAACATCTAGTCATTTACCACAAAGGTACAAGCAACTGCTAGTTCCCATGAGAATCACTCTTTGCAGACTATTCACAGACACTAAACTTAAAAAAAAAAAGAAAGTAATAATCCATGTGTGCCCTCCAGGATATTGTCTAGCATAGCTTGACCCATACAATGTTACCAGATGGTACAATGCCCTCAAGCCAAATTGCACCATGCAGAATTCGTATTTACAAGCGATGCTATCACCACAGCTGAGACTGAAGTACTATTGACTTTCTTGCAATATTAAATGAGTGAAAAAGGTTGCCTACTGCCTACAGTTTCTGAGAGGGTATCCTGTGCTTGGCTACCTCACATCAGTAATTCAAGCTTTACACCTGAACGTTGACCAGAAACAAGTAGCTGAAAACCTGTGAGCGTGAACCTCCCGTGCCCCCCATTCCTGCTGAACTCCGCGAGAGCTGCAGATACACAAGCAGTGCAGGATCTCACCCCAGGTTTACAACAGCCTGGGAGCCCTCAGCAACAGGGGTGTTTCAGTTGTGCACAGCAGTTTGCACGGCATCCTTGTCAAGATGCAGGGACTCATCTCCCATCCTTTGGTTGTATGCAGCCTCTGGCACACAGTTCACTTTGCACAGCTCACATTCGTCACTGGCCACACAACCCAAGTCTCCTTTTTCCACTGTGTGTGCAGGTGGTTGAGCAGACATGAAGGAAATAACATGACCAACAGCAACTTCACCTAATAAAAATAAATCACAGCAACCTTTCCATCTAAATTAAGGTGCTTATTAACCTTTGGGATCTTAAAAATTCAAGTTACACTCGTGCACCTTTCATAGTACTACATATGAGTAGCAAGCATGAAGAATATCAGGCAAATCTATAGTGACTGAAAAGTTTAAAAATTGCTCAGGCCTGAATTTTTTACTTCTGTTATCAATACCTTAATTTATGGCAACACAAACAAGGATTACAAATATGAGCAAGCACTAATATTTATATGTCAGCATTGGTTCTGATATTATTAACAATAGGCATGAGTGCATTATGGAACAGAAAAGGGGGCTGAATTTTAATAGATGTGTTAACAACATCTGTCAGCATTTATTGCCCTATTGTGACCATGTAAAGAGCCTTATTGGCAGAATATAAAAGTGAGGAAATCTGCAACACTGTTGTAGCCTGCCATTCTCCTGAAATATCACTCTGCTTAGGAGAAGTGAAGGTACTGTAATTAGGAAAATAAATAAACAAAAATACAGAAGAAACATAGAAAGACTCCTCCAAGCCATGTCTCATGAAAGAAAACCAACTAAGTTCTGCAGCAAGCCAAGATATTCTTGTATTCCTTGATTTCTGCATAAGATATCTCTAAACATTTTTTTTATAATTAATAAATCTGAAGACCACAGCGAGCAATGCAAGAACGTTACTAAGAAATAAAAAGCAAACAAAAGAAATAAACCCAGCCTCAGAACAGAGCAACAAACTACATTCCCTCTCAGCAGCATGCAGAGCAAAATACCCTGCACTCCCGGGCTCCTCAAGGAGATTTTGCAGAGCCCCATAATCACCCTTTTTGAATCAGAAAAATAGTTCTAACATCTAACACCCAGAAAACATGCTCCTTTTTGTCTCACTCTCCCCATTTTTAAAGTCAGCAGTAATCTTATTGCCTTACTGGTAAAAACATCAAGCAGGCTTGTTTCCTGTTTCAATGTTATTCTTGAAGTGGGCTGCAGTAAGAATCTGATTTTCATTGGGCTATTATTATTTGCAGCTGTGTGACCTTTTTAACCCTCTTTTAAAAGTGACATTTCAGCCTTCAACCTCAAGCTGTCTAAATGTTGCAAGGTTTTCAGTCCCCTGATTAACAGTGAAAAAGAATCGATGGGGAGGTGTATACTACAATGTGTCTAATACAGGTCAGTGCACCCATCCTGCCATTTGCACAAGTGAGTAATTACACTCTTATATGCAACCTGTTTGTTGAAATTAATCACCTGGGCACATGCTTGCAAGACAGGTTTCTTCAGGCTGGTGTGACCAAGGTCACTGAGATTTCCAAATACAAGTACAAAATACACAGTCGCTAGTGTTAGCAGCAGTATGCAGAGACATGAGCAATAAATGAAGCATCACCTATTTTTTAGGGTCATGGCCACAATGTATAAAAAGTGAGAGGAGACATGGTTATGGTGCACTTGTGAATATTAAAGAAACCCCATCCATATATGCAGCGCTTTAAACTGCTAGTCATGGCTATGCAGTACAGCACTATTTACAGATAATTAGTGTTATTACAAATACTATTAAGACTTGTTGGTTTTGGAAGTGTAGTACATGCAGGGTTAATGCCTACGGTTGTTCCTGATATGTCCTTGCATGAGCAAAGCCAATTTTAAGTACCGTTGTGCTGAAATGGTGCATGGTTTTTTTTGTTGGCCTGGGCTGCTGAGTGGAAGCGCTTATTTTCTGAAACTAGCGTTGTGCTTTCCACATGCACCCATACAGGGCTCATTATCACAGCCCTGCCTGCTTCAGCTGCTACAACGAAGGGTCTGTCAGCATTTCTATTAGAAAGCCCCTCGTTTCAGGATTAAAGCATTTCCAAATGGTCCTGGATGCTGGAAAGCAATTTGTGTCTGGAGTCCCCAAGAAGGACTTTAATGTGATGCACATTTGAGCTGGGGCTCGAGCCCTCGCTCGTACTCCAGTGAAGTTTTTGTGATTGCATTTATGACATTTATATGTGGAAAAACACTCAGCTTGGGCCTTTATTCATTTGTTTTAAAAGAAGAGAGCCCCATAAATCTTGAGCCAGAGCCGAGTGCTCTCAAACAGTGGTTGATGTGTGAATTGCCTCTACAGCAAGCAGCCTTTGGTCCTTTTGCTGGGGTTGGCAGCACAGCCGCTCCATAGCACGCACCCCCTGTGTGGCACAGGGGGTAGGGGGCACTCTGCCTCACTAGTAGCTAGCCCCTGGCTACCTGTGAAGCTGCTGGCCACTGGCTTGCTTCAGGATTATTTGCAAATGGAGTACCAAATGTTGCATGTTTCATGCTGCCAAACACTCCAATTTGTTCTAAATGGCCACTCGGTTCGCTTAGTGCCTGTCTGAACAAAATCCAGGAGTTCTAAGGTTTTGTCTCATCTCTCTCTTCCAGGTACACCCATTTGCCTCCAAATCAGCTGAGGGAGAAGAGTTTTTTGCTCCCCCACTCAGCACTTGGCCACTAAAAACCAGTTTCTATTATCAAGGAAAACCAAATAGCTGTCTCCTGCCTTTCTTCTGCTTACACAGAGCTGCTTTCTTCTAAAGAAAGAAAGAGTAAAACCAGGGATAACTAAAAAAAAGAAGGGCCAAAGATCGGAAATCTCAAAAGGGAACAAGAATGAAGTTTGAAATACTCAGGAATTAAAGAGGGGGAAAATAAGGGGCAGAAGAACCCTAAATGGGCTAGGGCAACGAGACACGGGTGGAAATGGAAAAGAGAAAGAAAATGGAGGTGAGGACTGAAAACCACTGAGGACCAGGAAAGAAGTAAAAGGATACCTCTGGAAAAGAAACTCAAAATAGAAAGCAGATGACCTACTGCCTTCCCACATAACTGCAGTGTGAAAGCCCAACACTCTGTGCCATCCATGCAAGATAAGAGTATTTGGTAGAAGGCACAATTTGTCCTCTACGCTGGATAAGCTGTATCTGAATACCAGTAAAAATGCACAAGTTTAAGTTATTACTCTACATTCCTTGGGCTCCCCATTTCAGTATAGGAAAGCCACCACGGATTTACTTGGTATAGAGCAAAAGGATTTGCTGGTTTACAGGAGCAACCATGGGGTTATTAAGCACAGACAAAAGCAGACAAAAAAAAGAGGAAATACAAGAACAGAGGTAGAAAGTGAATTAAAAAAAAACAAACAAACAAAAAACCCACAACATACCACTTCTGAAAACAGTTCATGAAAGTTATCTCAGCACATTCTATAGGAGAAATCAGATCTTTGTAGGGAAAGATGGCTATTACTTCAACTCTGGAAAAACACTTCAAGGAATAATGTGGTTATTTTGCACTCTGCTATTGGCCAAGCGGGGCCAGCATGACCTGGAAGCATCCCAAGCTTGTAGCTCTGCAACTGTCCCCCATTGATGGCATTTACAGAACAACTCTAATACCTGCTCTCCCAAGTTACAAATCTGAAATGACACAAGAGACCAGGCTGTAACCTCGCTGACAGCACAGAAGTTTCCTTAACAGAACATGCAGCAGCACAGGTTGTACCAATATAGCCACAAAGCCAAGCAACGCAAGGAAAAGGCACTATTTGACAATTAACATTTCAGACAGCAGCAGACAGAAACAACACCTGTATCACATATCCATTTTCCCTACTTGCAGTTTTGCTGCTAGCTTTTCAGTGTTGGAAATTCACCTGCTAACCCAGACCTATTGAAGTAAAATCAGTATCTGGGTCTATGGACCTAACCTGTTATATGTTAGGGGGAATGTCAAACGTCCATGGGGAGACAAACAGCATCAGAACTTCATGTTTATCTCAACATGGAGAAATATTCTTGCTCTGTACCATCAGGTATTCAACTTCAGTGCTCACGTTAGAATGCTAAGTTATACTTGAGGGTGTAGGGATATTCAATGGAAGTGGAAGACAATGTTAAAGCAGGATTCAAACAGATGCTTTACATCATCTGCTACAAAAGGACTCTCCACTATCTCAAAAGCTTCAACAGTCAGACTTTGATCGGATGCACGTACTTGGTGGTAATATCTGCCCTTGCTTACGTCACTGTCAATTTCCCAAATTGTTCTGCTCAACCAGAGACGAGGGAGCTGCAAAGCAACTGCAGTAACACAAGTGACAGTAATCTTGCTTCAAGAGACAACAACTAGCAGCTAGTATCTTCAAGAAAAAACATATTTGCTCTGTTCTTTACGAGCAAGTCTTGGCTTCTCCCTGTTTGGGACACAGTCCCTTGGGGCATAGAATGCACAAACAGAAGTTAAAACCACCATCAGCTGAAATCAATATTCACCACCAAACTCTTGAAATATTTAAAGGAGAAGATACATGCAGAGAACGCCATTCCAGGCCCTTGTAGTCATTATTAACATGAATTCGACAGCAACCACCCTCTCTCACTACTAATTTTTAGTGGGTTACATGCTTAGCAGCACTACAGTGCAATATTTGATGCCCCACCAACTTGCTAATAACATAAAAACAGTCTGCTTGAAATTGTACCTACAGCTATTTTCCAAGCAAAGGGATGAAAAAGAACAGAAGTTGCTCAGTCTGCCAGACAGTCTGCCCTAATTTTCACTCTCCCCAAGATTAATAGCATTAAGTGAGGTGGGTCTTCTGTCTTCTACAAACCCCTTCACAAACACAGCCATGTTCGCAGAGCTGGAGTAGTCGCTGTGCTTCATATCCGTGGTTCCTGTGCCAAGAGCATTATCATGGGTGTATGAAAGCAAAACAAAGAGTGTTCAGATCATTTCCACAAGTTAAGATGGTTCATCATGCCTACTGCTGCGAAACAAAACAAAACCAACCCAAATAAAAAACAAACAAACAAACAAACAAAAAAGCAACCAACCAACCAAACAAACAAACAAACCAACTACCACGCCCTACTTCAAGGAAAAATTCGAGTGTTATGCACTGGAGGAGATCTCCAGGAAGCCTGCGAAGGGCAGAAAAGGCAACTGCAACTGTGGTAAAAGATGAAGCCCGTGAGGCAGAGGATGTCAATGATGAACTCTCAGTAACATCTGGCAAAGAAGCTAAGCTTTTGGGACTTTCCAATGTTGGCAGATAAGCGTGTTGTCCATCCCTTTAAAGGCTGACCTCATTTCTATACTTGGGTTAATGGCATGCAAAGCTCTCTGCTACACTTACTTTTTTCACTATTCACCCCACCCCCAACAGTTATTACTAAATGACAAACAACTTTGCCTGTTGTTGTAGTTTGCATACAATTTAATTAAAAGTTTTCCCTCCAGGAATAATATTGACTGAAGATTTCGAAGGGTTGATCTGGTTTTTTAAGTGTACTGTAACTGCAGTATGCTAATTGTGTTGGTTTATGATACACAAATAGATAAAAGAATTCACCTACCTTGCATGCAAATAAACACTTGGATTTCCAAAGGGACAGAAGAAAAAAAAGAAAGCATAAAAGATATCCTAGGGGAAACAACAACACAAGGCTGCTTAGTTGACTTTCATAGCAGAAGCAATTAGGGGCTTCAACACAAGCTTTGAAAATTCTGCCAGACCAAATTCTCCTTCTGGTTTTTTATATAAAATAACTCCTAAACCAGAAGTCTGCAAACCAACTTTATACACTTTACGGATAAAACTCTGCAATTCTGTATATTTAAAATAATTTTAAAATAAGGCTAAGCTCACTTTTTACTTTTCTTTGGCTCTATAGTTAACACACGAGACAGTTAAAGAATTTCATTACATAGAAAAATTAGGTTATTAATAAATCAGCTACAAACCATTAATTATTAAATTTCACCAATTTTTAATTACAGTTTTTTAGAGATTTTTTTTTTCATTGGGAACTTCTCTCTCTTCAAAATGACCAAAAAAATCCTGAATCAAACCTCCAACATTCGCTGTTCTTGGTGTAAGATAAAATCCGCTGGGGTAACAAATCTCTGCTGAGAACACTGGCAGCCCATACAGCCCCTCGGGCAATACTCAGCACTAGGCAGTCTTAGACATTAACAACTAAAAATGGTTTTTTTCAGCCCTGACAAATCAAGGGCAGGCTGATTTGTAGCACTTTAAACTTTGTGTATATATATCTACCAGCAGTCTCCAATACAGACACCTTCTCTTCAGACACTTAGTTTCTCACTGTCATATAATGAGTTTTAGTAACAGCAGCATAACAAACTATTTTGAGTAAGTTTCATTTGGATTTAGGCTTATCCGTGTGTTTTTAGGAATATAAAGATATATTCATCATACTGTTAAAACATATTCACTGAAATAGGAAGTTTTGCATTTTGGAACCAGGTTAAAAAGATGTTTCCAAATCATCCTTCCCAGTTGCATTGGAACTAGTACAACACAACTGGACTTCAAAAGGGCAGTAGGCAAGTAAAGCAGTAAGCAAGAATTTCCTTGAACTAGTAACTCCAAAGAAAAAAAAAAAAAAATATATATATATATATATATATACACTCAGAGATGCTACAGACATTAAAACATGAGTTTCTGTATTTTGGTGGCCCATTTCCACATTACAACCAGTTCCTTCTGGAGTTTTTTTGTCAGACTAGAGTCTTTCATCTTATCAAAATGGTTAAAACTATGGACCAGAAGAACAATTCACAAAAGTTAATGAAAGCCTTTGGCAGCTGGAAGGTATTTGACCCTCAGTCTCCTGGAGTACGTGAAGCAACATCAGTTATCACAGGACATGTCCAGTGCAAGTATCATCAACCCCACTGCAGGCAGTGCCCTCCTCAGGGCTCAGAAATCAGGAGCCACTACCACGGCCTGGAGCCAGGAGAGGCAAGAAATGCTCAGGGCAGTCAGGCTCAGGCCATGGACCCCTCCTCTCCCCCCAGGACACAGGCCAGCAGCACAGAGTCCCCCACACCACTGAAGACCTCCTTCCAGCTAGCGCCAGAGCGAAGGCTGAGGGCCATCTGCCCTGACAGTTCAGGTATCTGACTTGGAAAGAGCACGGGACATCCCACAGACTGCTTGGCAGGCATCCAAAACAAACAAACAAAAAAATTGTGCTGCCTCCCGCTGACCCCCCAGCTTGGGTCCAATACCCCCTCTGCTCTGGATGTATCTGCAACCCTTGGATCAAGTTCCTTGACCATTAAAGGGCTGGACCCAAGAGAGGGACTAACTTTGATGAGAATCCAACATGGGTCTTCAAAGACTTTCGTGCAAATATATGCCTGCTTTGAGCACAAAAGTGGTGATCCCCATCTTACCCGCAACCCAAGTGCAAGCGGGAGTGCTCCAGAGATATTCCTGAGGGCCTGAGCCACCTCTCCAGCCCCCAGTGCTAATAAGACCCTGCAAATAGGTCTGATGCACACGACAGACAAACAAAAGTCTGCCTCTCACTCCATACCCCAGAACAGCAACTCATCTCAAATCTCAGCATCAGAGAGGAGCCACAGGACAGGCAGGGAGTTGCCAATGCCCAGGGTTGGGGCTGTGGCTGCCCTGCTCCCTGGCTGGGTCCTGCCCTGAAGCCCCCAGGAGCCCTTTGCGGTCCCAGCCCCTCCAGTGCCTGACATCTAGCTTTCCTGGTGGGCTCTGCTGGAGGGTTAAACAGCCCGAGGCACTTGTTGGGAGGCTGCTCAGCTGCTGGTCCCTTGGGAGCACTCCCAGGCCAAAGCAGTGTAGGGCTGGACCCGGGGCTCTGCAGCCAACATAGACAGGTACAGCTTGTGTACTTCCATCTAAACTGATCTCAAGCACTACCTCAATGAATTAGAGACTTGGGATGCAGAAGCAGGGTACATCTGAGGCAGGTTGTCACTCTGCTCTCAACTAGTACAGCTGCCACTAAGCAAACTGCTACCAGTGGATGAGCAGGGAGATGAGTCTGCTTTCCAGAATCAAATAAAACAGCACCCATCATTAGGCAAAGGCACATGCAAACTATGTGAAAGCCTCCCAGGAGCAGATAGACACAGGGAGATCTGCTGGGCAGGCGCTGAGGAGAGCTCTGTAGGGCAGGAGGGAGCGTGCGTGCACATGTGTGCACATCTGTGGGGCAGGTGGGAGTGTGCAAAGGGACATTTCTTTGTCTCCAAAAGGGCTGCAAGTACCTCTCAGCAACACAAAAGTCTCCAGAACTCTTCCCAGAAGACCACTGTATCACATTTAAAAAAATCAGCCTTTCTGGCTGATGAATTGTTGCCTCTGTTAAGGAAGCAGTACATCAAAATGAAACAATTCCCAGCCAGTGACTGGCCACAAATTTCTGGCAGTGACCAATTCATAACGACAAACAAGAATATTAAAAACCAACACATATGAAAAAAATATTACTTTTCCTAAAAAAAAGGAGGCAAAGTATGGAGTAATTCTCCGTAGACTGTACATTCACAATCTGCGAACAACTTACAGCAACTTTTAACATGCTGCGAGTGTAAAGCGGTGAAATTCAAACATCTCTAAAAACCACAGATTTGTAACTTGTGCTTATGTAAATACACAGCTTTCAAGCCTCAGCCTTTCTGGCCATAGCTCTTCTGGGAAAAATGAAAAACTCTTGGCTGAGATTTTCAAGAGCAAGTGGTGATATCAAGCACCTCCAGTTTTTAGGTGTCCAATCAGAAATACTTTAAAAGGCTTCATTTTCAACTCATGCTGCACACACCCTCTTCAAATCATATTCCTTTAGGGAATATTTATCTTAGAAAGTAAGCAAATAAGGAAAGGTCAGACACATACACATTATTTTGTTCATTCTTCTCTCAGTAATCTCTCTGACATGAAGATGTAATACTGTGCCAAAATTATAGACAATAGGCTAAAGAACACTACATTCAAAGACTGTTTTGTTTTGTTTTGTTTTTTCAACAGAGCTTAAAGATGCCCAAAATCATAATAAACAGCAAGGATCTTTAAGTATATTATATCTATACATTCATTTGAAAAAGCTTACACAATTTATCCCAAGTCATGCAAAGTTGGTGGCAAAGCCAGGAAATAAATATATATATAAGTATTTATAGTTACAGTGTACTGATTAACTACAAGATCATTATTTTGGGATTTGACTGGATAGACTGATCTGGCTTTTTGCATTTTTAATTAACATAATTTATCTGATTTTTAACTAGGGTGCGGAGAGTTATGAATAACGAATTCTTGGTATGAGAAGTTAAAATAGAATCTTAAAAAAACTAAAAAGCTATCTCAACATATAATTGCCTCAGTTTCTAAAAAGAAGATTTCATATATAGGCTGTTTTGGTGGTCTAGCAAGCATATGAATACATAATTCCATTGTACTTCCCCTTGCAGGAACAGAAGATCACGGAGATTTTTACCAGAACAGTGAAAAAATGCCCTTATTTTGAAAGTAATCAGAATGTAAGCATTAACATTCCCTAATAGTATAGATAATAAAGGCATAATTGAGGTGGCAGAATTCATGCAGAGTTTACAGGTTAGTAACATGAGTGACTGCATCTGATAAGGAGATTTCAAATGCGGGCTTCATTGTCTGGAGCTGCAGAGCACTTTTTGAAAGACACTTTCATCCTAAGTGCTTGACAGATGCTCTCGACGCACCGTCTGCCTCCAATCAGGGACCTGAGGAGGGTAGGGAGTTCTTCCCAGAAAGCCGTATTACTGCAGGATACTTCTTTCCAAGTATATGTTAGCAATATGAAGGCCATTAGGTCTATATACCCTAGCTGTCATAATTCTGCATGACAGATCATCCAATATTTTTATAGGTAAGGCTAGGTTTTCTTCACAGAGAAAGCTATTTATATGAACGCTTTGGGATACTGACTAGTGCTTTTGCATTTATCAATGCCACAAATAGTTTTTTGAATATTAATACCACCTGATTTTCTTCCAAGACAGTTATCAACAATTATAAATTGGTTCTAAATGAAAATGTTTGGAGAGCACAAAGAACAAATGGGACTATTGTGACACTTTATTTTATGCATTTTTGTATTATTTCATAGTATGCATGTGGCTGTAGTACACTTCTTATGAACTCTTCATTGTTAGGGTGTTTAAAAAAAATGAGGTTCTTCTTTGAGACACTTTATTACTACACTGACACCTCTGGTATCATCTTGGCTGGGCTGTAGACCTAAGAAGTTGGGTCCTTCATGTGGGCAGTGGTAACAAAAGAAGCAGCGAAATATCCCTACTCATGAGAGAACATCTGGGCTAACTAACTGATCTATGTAAAATACAAGGATTTCTCCTGGTGACACTTCACGAATAACAAAAAACATATGGTGAGATACAGGCTACATCTCTATTTGAAGGTAACCCAGAAAAAAATTACTGAGCATTACCTAGGCTGTAACAAACATAGTAGAGCAGAGATAAATACATTGAGAATGTATCTCATTTCAATTAATTGTTTGTGAGAAGCATTTGCAGTTTGTCTTGTTTCTAGCACCAGTGCTTAGCTCTTTAAGTAGACTCTGCATTTTTCTTTACAGATTCCAACCTTAGGTGTCCAAGGAATCAACTGAAGCATTTTGGTAGGTAAGTATCAGAGCAAAGGAAAAGAAAAAGAATTTCAGCCATTGTGGTCCTTCACACTAACAAGAAACTTTAGGAATGTACATCATTTTTTCAAGCAAGTTCTCTCTATCTTCTTTTCTCAATGGCCTTCGCTGACAACCTCATTCCTCTTCTCCTATTTTCCTACTGCAAAAGAAAAGGGAAAAGAAACTGAAACCACAGTGAAAAAAACATTTTGAGGAGGGTGTTCCTGTGACAGAGTTTGGGGCAGAATTGTGGAAATATTTGGGTTTCAGCCTCAATGGAGTCTCTAGGGAGTTTTTTCATTCCAGATCAGATCTGTTTATGCACGACACAACTGACTACGAAATCCATTTTACAGGAGTTGACGGGGCAACGTTGGTAAACCCATCACAACTTCCAGAGAACACAGCCCTGCAACTCAAACAGTGAAACCTCATAGTGGTGAAGATCCCAGTTTCAAGATCTGTTAGAGAGGTCAAGCCCATTTCACTACTGGATATGTCTCTATATTTGGGGGACGGGGAGGAGGAAGAAAGCAAATCAGACTACACATATGCTGGCAAAGATCCCGTCTTGTCTCCATCGCTTTTCATAAATCCTGTAGAGCTGTGCTTTTTGATGGAAGGTTTTAATTGTGTGATAAATCATAGCTGGTAAAACAATTCTCTCCTATTTAAATCAAGTCCCTTTTGGAGAGCTTTACCAGAACAGTTCTGCCTGCAGATCTCCAATAACACAACTAGTTCAGGCACTTGCTGATAGAGCATGAACGTGAAAATGCATATCCACCATGGACTGTGATTTTACGACTATTTTAAAGAAGCATGGCTAGAATGTTGCAAGACTACTCTTTTTGGTGTGTGAAAATCCCTTTGGTGTTTTCCAGTTTAGAAGGATGAAAGAAAATTAAAAAAAAAAAAAAAAAAAAAGGAGAACAGAACATGGGAAAAAAGTTATAGGACTGCATAAGCAGCCTCGAAGGAACATGGACTGAACAACCTTTGAAGTACCCAATTCTAAAATGAGATCATATGAGAATTTTCTAAAGCAATAAAAGTGAAGCCTCAGAAACAAGTGTAAGTTACAGCCTGAAGTGCTTTATCACAGCTTCATGAACCCCCTTCCATAAACCCTAGTTGTTTTAAAAGTTTACTTACTTCAAGGCAAAAATGGAACTGATTGTGGGGGGATGAAAGGGAGGGTTTCCCCAGCAGTGTGTTGATAAATAAGACCTGCATCTCATGACATCAAAATAATTACAGAAGGAGAATTGTCTCCTGCAAGCCTGCAAGGAGGCATTCTCCACTCGAGGATAAGAACAACAAATGCCAGTGCCTTACGTGCTTCTTCAACAGAACTCCTGCCCTCTGGATAGCAAAGCCTTCAGTTTAACAACATGGTTATAGGTATGTAAAATCACAAACTAACTTCTAACTGCCTGGGCTAATGGTACAATCCTGCTGTGCCACACAAAATACCCAAGCTGATTATGAGACAATGTGCTGGTTTCCATGCAGGATGCAGAGCTGGGCAAAGATAACCAGCTCACATCACTGAAGTAATATCAGCACAATGTTGCTCTTGAGCTAATCAGCTGTGTCTTTCAGTGGGGCTGACTAATCCACACACAAAACTCTGCTGCTGATCCCTTACAGACAGAAATCTGCCCACCCATGCTAATCTGAGAGGCTTCTGTTTTTATGACACACATATAATCAACTTGACTTTAAGCATCCTCAGCATCTCCATCTCAGTCTATCATCCTGGACTTCCTCTATAATCAGTGGAAAGACAATAGGCACACGAAGACTATCCACTTGACACAGACATCCATATCAGGAATCATGAGCTAAAATTGACAGTTTCTGTCTACTGACTCTGAAAGAAGCCTGGAGGATTATCTCAAACACTACGTAGGTGCCTGTATGTGGTCAGAAACACCCATTCCTCCACACCTGAAGTTACCACAGCTGTCTGAACCAGAATAATGCTGGCTGCCTGTCTGTACAGTGCCTTTAAACCTATGGATGGCAACACCCTGAAAAAAAAGTATGACACTGTTGCTATTCATATTCTTAAGGCAGAAAGTAGAGAGAAAGCAACAGGTTAAGAAAGTTTCCAAGATACATCACTGTTTGGGCTTTTTTTGCAACCAGATCGTGTTTTGCTGCCACCAGAGCTGAAATCTGGCTCCAATCTCAGCACTTCCATTCACGTGGCATCTCCCGCTCTCTGGACCAGCTGGAATTAGCAAAAGGAAATATCTTGCACCGTCCCAGGGAAAAGGAGTTCTTCTCCCTGTGCACGGTGACCTGCCTGATCACATAAGAATCTCCAGTTGAGTACGTGCAGACCTTCCTTAGGGCGAAATCAGCCGCGATGCGGGACCCTGAGCTGTGTGGGGTATCTCATGCTAAGGGGACAGTCGAGCACAGAAACTGCCTAATTTACTGAGAAAGGGTGTGTTTTCCCATCCTTCTTTTCCCAAACTCCATCTGTGTTCAGATAATAACTGTAAAAGACATCACTTTAGATATTGAGTTTATATGCTACTGCATACAGAAGTTACTTTTAAATGTATTTAAATCATAATGTTATCGATATAACTTGTGTTGGGAAGCTGAAAAATAATTGCAACGGTTTCTGTTTCCAGTCTGCCACCAGGTTTTGTAGGACCCAAATTTTGAACTCTATACATGCATCTATCTGTTACGTAGTTTTAAAGTAACCCACAGGAGCCCTGAGAAGAAATATAGCTAGGCAGCTGGAGCAGAGAAATTGTTCAGCTCCGAGGCTTGCTCAGAGCCATTTAGAGATCTGTCCCAATTTTACAAATGAGATAAGAAGCACAGATTTTAAAATTATACAAATGCTGAACCATTTGTTTTGGAAGATTTAGCAAAATGAAGCCTTTAAATTTGATTCTTCAAGTTATAAAAGACTCCGTCCGGGGCAGCTGTTTCAGTAGGTTGACTTCATCCTCTGAGGCAACTTCCCTTCTTTATTCCTAAGCTCTGTAACACCCTGCAAGCCTCAAGGGCACCCCTGCAGCAATCTTCAGAGAAAGAAAGACAGAGAGAGAAAGTTGTCCTTGGATTTATTTAGCGTGAAGGAGGCCAAATCTGGGACAGGGAAAAAGGTTTGCATAGAGTCAGAGCTCTCGTGGATTTATAAAATCATCTATGCACATGGAATATATTGAACCTTGAACCTAAACTAAGGTCATGCAAGTTTAAGGCTTGATACAGATGTTTCACAGAACTGTGGTAAATGAAGGTGAATGTTACTGTTAAAGTAAGAGAAAAAACAAGCTATAAAAATGGTTGGTTGATTGTTTATTTTTCTTTTCAGACCATTGTCGAGTTCAGTTTGTCCCCCTTAAGCCCAGCACTGGTATTTCCTGCATCTGGGTGATGACAGCAATCTCTTATACACCACATAAAACAGATTTAGAAGTTTGAAAACGACTCCTGGCCTGGTTTCTCCCCGGAAATACAATTCATTATAAGTGAAGTACCAACTCCAAGTGCTTTGGAACCAAGATTACTGTTTATTTATTTTTTTAATTAAGTTACAGAACAATCCAAAGAGAAGTCCCTCGAGGAAAATTAACATAATGACTTTTAAAAAAAGATACTATGATCACTTGTTTTTAGACAATTACTTTTCCTCCTTTGGCATGAATGAATCTGAAATGGTGCTCGGAAAAGGGGAAAAGGGGCCAAGACCTTCCAAGTGTTCGATGCCATGATGGAGTGTGGGCCAATATGGAAGAAACCCCCTTTCCAAGCAAGTTCTGACTAACAGCGATAATGTTATTGGCTCTGAATTTGGAATGAATCTGAAGATTTGGCAAATTCAGGAGAAATGCAAATGTGGAAAGAATTTGTAAAAGTTAAAAACTTTTAGGAGATCCACAGTAGAATAATGCTGTAATAATAGTAGGCACTTGTCAGTTGCAAAGAGCTTAGCATACATCAACTTTCAACATCAGAAGGTATGGAGGTGTTATTATCTCTGTTCTACTGACAGGGCTCATGAGCAAAGGGACTTCAGCTGAGAGATGGCATCAGAATGAGAACAAATGAAAACAAGAGATGATTGGCCATGAAGTCTTGCATTCAGAACACATGAAAATGATACAGGGTTCAATGTTAAAAATTTAAGGAGAGAGAGGTTTGCGAAACAGACAGGAGTATTCTTTTTGGTCTTCCCAAGCTAACTCCATGAGTAAGTGGGTTGCAGGATTAGCACACCTGCTTCTGTAAATCAGCTTTAAAGACTGTCACTTGCTTTGTTTTCTTCACATTCCCACTGAAGTTCCAGGAATCCTGGTTCCAATTCCTCACTGGTTTGCACCTTGAGTAATCATCAGTACCCAATTCATCAAAGCACTCAATTGCATGCTTGAATTTCAGGACACACAAGCACTCTCAACTCTCAATTACCCATGGGTGGCTTAACCAGATTCAGTGGATTAACTGTGCTACAGATGGAGAAACACTGGACCTGGTGCTACACAAAGCCCATGAGGCTCTGGCAGGGCTGTGAGTTCAGGCTGATGGTTTAAACACCACCCTTCTGCTTGAGCTATTATCACAAAACCAATGCAGACTGGTTTGCACCATATCACATTTACCTTGGTAGGACTTAGAGCACTAGCAAACATAGTCCAAAGACACCTGAGTGGCTCTGAAGCAGCCAGGTCTGCATCAGTGTTGTTCCCCGTGGGTCGTGTAGACCTGGATTGCCCTGCCTTAAATCACAACAGGGACCATGCACCAGCCCGTTCAGGGTGTGCTGGGTATGCAGGGCTTCCCTGCACATCAGTAGGCCAGGAGATGACAAGCAGTTGATTGCCTTTGTCTTTACTAAAACTGCCCACAGCTTTAGAAAATTAAAAAGGTATTATGCAGCATTTTTCCTTGACAAGAGTAGCAGGCTATTTTCTATTTTTAAAAAGTTTTACTCATGAAACCGAATCGTCTAGCGCTAATAACCAGCACGCAGCACATTAAAAGCAAGGCAGCAACCAGGCAAGTAGGAGAGACTGCAAGGGAAAGAGTTAAAAACAAAGACACACATAGCTTTTAGAAACAAAGTACTGGCAGCATGGAGGGATCCAAACTAACAGAAAAGTTAGATTTTCAGACAAAAGGCAGTCATAGGAGCAAGACCTGAACTTGTATAAATTTCTAAGAGCCTTACTACTTTACTCTTCCATCATTCCCCCAGCATACTAGTGAAGAGTATAGGGAAGAAACGGACAAATAGTAAATGAGAAAATTATCTTTAAAATGCTAGAAATATTGGGAAAAGTGATAAATTGCATACAGTGAGTTCAGTGACCTCAAATAAAATTATACTGCAAAAAAAAATTCAACTGATACCATGAGACATTAAGAACGAACGGATGCTTGCATTAGATAATTAAGAATGCGGCCATCCGCTTCAAGTTTAGAGAGACAAAAATCATTATTTAGGGCAAGAGCATTTGTAGAACGATCAATGGAAGGAAACAAATTTAACCCAAGGTAAATATCTGCAAACAACACAGGCAGCTGAATTACACAGGGAAAGGATCAAAACAATGATAAGTTCTAGTGAAGATTAAGTACATAGAGGTACATTTAAAGAATTTAGAGGGCAAAACAAAGACAGACTAACTGAGATTGCTGGCATCCTGAGGCTGTCCACAGGATCTGGAAAGCATCAGGAAAGACTGAAAGAAAAAAAAATGTGTAGACTATGGCCAACTGTGGGAAAAAGAACTACTTTATATACTAGTGCTGCAGTAATCCCAGGGAGGGAGGTAAGTGAGTAGGTCATGTAGTTGTGCAAGCAGTGATTGAGGACAGAAACATTTCCTATAGGAGGAGAATATCTGGAATGTAACTTCAGCAAAGACTGCCTACGTACAAATACTGTGCAAGAAAACTGTCAGCTATATCTGCAACTGTGCCACCGGATCAAACAACTAGCTAGGTTCCAGCTGGGTTGTGGAGCTGGCTGCAACACGATCACTGCAGTTGTGATGAGCAGCAATATTAGACGGGAGAAATGTGACCAAGTGCTGGTGATGCACGACGCTGCCAATAGGAACATCGTGAAGTGAAAGATGCTATCATTTGGCATTTATAGTAGATGACTCACAGGAGCACCACCCACCGCTGGGCAACGGGGCAGAGCGAGACACTGATTTGAATGCAATACAACACCACAACTCCTTCATCTTATACCCTGAGGATGAACAGTCACTGTGGGTCACGCAGTGTCCTGACTGAACACGCAGCTTGAGTTTCAAAGACAAGAACACCTAGAAAATAAGTTAGAGCCAAGCAAAAACAAGCCAAAATGAAGAGTTTTTCATGCTTTAGGAGAATTGTTGAATCCAGCAACCCTGCAAAAAGGCATTCTACCTGTAGAAACTAGTAAAGACTAGATAAGCGGCCTTAGCAAAACAGAGGGGGGAAAAATCAGAGGAGGTAAACTAGCTCAAAAAAAGCAAAGAAAAAAAGGCACAGCAAGGAGGCCAAAAAAAAAACCAGCTGAGGCAATACTATCAAGATATATCCAGGGCATCTTTGTTTATGGTGATAAAAGTAGGTCTGGCACATTGCCACATCTACTGGCTACCAAATATAAACACCAAGGACACCATCCTTGCCTACTGTAAATTGGACCAGATGTGAGAAGAAACTCATGTCTTAATGTTGCTCTCACTGTAGAAGAAGATGTCAAGGAAGAGGCATTTCGGGACTGTAAGAACTGATTTCCCTTATTCCTAAACACAAATGAAGTAGGAGGCTGAAAACCAGTAAGCTGAAATGGAAAAGCAATATGACTTCCTGCTTCAGACACGGGGACTCAAAGCTAAATCCTAAGAAATCCAAAACCTTCAAGAAACACCCAGACACAAGTGGGTAGAGTGTTTGACCATCGTTCCAGATTTGACATGCATCAGCGATGTGATGCTTCTATTCAGTTAATACCCAGCAATGCACAGGGGGATGGGAGCAGTGGGGAGCCTGGAAGTCAAAGCCCAGATAGTGACAACAGGCAAAGGCGGCTGGGAGATGCCAGCTCTAAGGCACTACAAGCATGAGGCGCAGCCAAAGCAAAAACATGAAGAGGGAAGCCCAGGAACAAAGCTAACCACCCACAGACTTGTGTTAGTAATGCCCAGCAGACACATTTAAAACTAAAAAAAGAGTATGTCAAATTGAGAAGGATCTGCTGGCTAAGACAACTACAACAATCCCAGCAGTTCACTCCTAAGCCACGAATAGGCACTTGGTCATCAATCAGAACTGAGCAACAACCCAGCATCACCCAGTTAAACAAAAAAAAATAAACAACCCAAACCCACTGGTGCCCACTTGTGAGATCACCCAGGTGACTACAACTCATGAACACAGTTTACGTGCACCTGGATTTAACGACAGTCAAAGCTGCAGTACTCATGTCGATAGTTATCTCATGGAGAGTAGCTTCTCTTAGTAACATGGTGTCCACTCATGGTAATGCCCAGAATACCGTACATGAAATACCCACATGCTCTGTAGTGCCCACTGCCCCTTCACAGCAGGAATCTCTTTTCTGTTTCCCAGTAGTGTGTTTTGTATAGAATGGGGGAGCTATAAAACAGAAGTTTTTTTCTCACAGATACCATCACAGACCTACTAGCACCTGGAAAAATGAGAAATACTGCAGTCGTTACTTTCCTGCATGTACTGTACTCTACATGCTTATTTACATACTGTACTTGTTGGCAAACATTTGTTTAAATACTTTGTATGGGAACAAATCTATTTCCTATAGTAAAGTGACTAATCATATCTTTTCTTGTCCACTGCTAGAACATAAAGTTTCTTATATTGGTTAATTTAGGGGTCCTGCACTAAACTGGGAGATATCACTCTGCAATGCTTATGTTACTGGTGTATACGGTAGTACATGCTGTGAAAAGAAAACTATGCAGAGCAACTAAATATTCACCAATAAAACCACTCACTATAATTGCATAAAGCTTTTCATCAACAGAAATCTGGCCTGCAGCAGTACATAGGTCCAAAGCAAATACCTTTCACCGACAGTGCACTGGTGGCTCCAGCTGACCATAGGGAGAGCAGTGTACACCCAAAAAAGTACTTTCAATTTTCAATCATGTGCCTGGCTGCACTTTGAATTCTCACATTCAGAGTTAACAAATTTCCATGTACACTAGGTAAACAACATTAGCAAAAGTACATACACATATATACATAGTCTGCTGGTGTGTCAGATATGTATTTCATGTTCAGACTGGGCATAGCATTAAGACATGCGGAACTACTTCACCAAAAAAATTAAACTCCCCTTGTCTCACCAGAAAAAATTTCTAATCATTTTCAACATGGGCCAGCTGTTAGGATTGTAATTAGACTAAACTGTAGATGTTACACACTTCAGAACAGCAATTATGCAAACAGCAGAACTGCAGTTGTGGGCTGACTCCAGCAAGCCTTCTTTATGGACTGTCCCCCACCGCAGCTCCTTCGGAGAAAGGCTTCCAGCACCTAGCAAGTGGGTGGTGAATTTACAAACTACAATGTGTTGACATGAATTAATAACATGACTTCACACCGCTGAAGAATATGACCTCCTCTCTATCCCATGTATTTCTCCATTCCTCTCCTCCAAAGCTGAACCCTGCAAGCAGACTGAAGTAACTTGCAGCGAGTAATTACCAGTTATTATTGTTGCATTAGAGTGAGTAGCTATTCAGTAAATTAGTAACGTGATATTAACTAAAACTATTCATTCAAAGAATGCAAGAATCAGTTTCAAAGTAATAACATTTATTATTAATAATAATATAATTCACCAGTGAAACACTGACTTCTTCCATTCAGTAAACAATTTAAGCAGATGGTATGGTCTCAAAAAGCACAAGACCTATACTTAAATAAATCAATGTTGTTGGATGTGAAGCTCTTACACTGATAGTCAGCAGAATTTGTGGAGCATCTCCTTAAGATTTAGCAATGATTTACTACTATGCTGAGAGAACAATCCCCAGATCTACAGATCCGAGTCTTGCTGATTAAAGCCCATGCACCCCGGGCGGGGGGAGGAAAAAAATACCACACACACACACCAAAACAAACAAAAAAACCACAACAGAGCTGTCATTTGTCTATACAAAATAATCACTGACACCTATGATGCTGTGCTTTTTCTTTAAGAGTAGTGTACAATCACAAAAATGTTAACGTACACAGTGGTTTTAATGCTGAAGAGCTGCACTTCCAGCCGGGCCGTGTCGCCAGCAGCCTCTGGTGGTGAGTGGATGCAGAGAGACGGCCCAGCCCGACAGCCCGAACACGGGAGAAAGGCTGAGCTCACCATGGACCGGCAATTGTAGCAAACGTTCAATGCTGAGTCGGGCTAAGCGAACCGTGGCTGAGCATCTTTGCGTCCGTGGGCAGATGGGCACGGCCTGCATCCATTGCTTTAAAAAGTCTGAGACAGCAAAGACGACAAACCTGGACTTTTACTGGGCAGATTGCAACACATTACAGCATATACATACTAACTTTTTTTACACAAACCACAGAACTGAGAAGGAAGGCTCTCACACAGAGGAAGATAAGATTCTGGAGGCAGAATACAGAGCAAGAACCCACTACAAGTTGCTGGAAAGTAAAACCAATCCCTAACACCAGCATAACTCACTTGCTGTCTTAATTTGCTGGTAAAAGAGTTGCTGAGTGAAGATCATTTTCCAATTGATGTGATTAGTACAAACAATTTTAGCCTTCATTACCCACTATGTTTAGTTTTTCATGAGACTACTTTTCCAAGCCTTTGGAAATGCAGAAATTACAAGCATCTTAGAGCAGAGTCCCAGCACAACAGCAGAAACAGCAGCAATCTGATTTAATACCATACCAATTTACCACAAGATTTTTTATCCAGCTGGCACAGGAAAAACACCTAACCTGGATCATTTGGCTCATAAGAAATCATAATCACTACACAACCGGGTAAAAAAGAACATTAAAAAATTAAGAGCATTTAATAATCTTGAAAGTAAATTTGTTCTAATACACAAAAAGTCAAAGTATAAACAACAGTATTATATTGCAAATAGTGTAACAGTGTTTATAGACAGAAAAGAACTTGTCTTTTGACACAAAGTACCTCCACTGACTTACAGATTCTTCTGAACTAGCATTTCCCCTTTGCTTTGAAATGAAAGCCAACATTGTTTTGGAGTCTTCTGTTAATGATAAGAAAACATACCTTATCTTATGGAAAATGAACTTTATCCTGGAGTTGTGGGAGGGGCTGAGAACATTAACGATTGGGAAATATCACATTTCCACACTTGCATTCCTCTTCCAATTCACCTGGGGCGGTTTCCTCAATTGTTTTTTTTTTTTCAGCAGCCTTAAGAGGCTCATCACAGGAGGCCACCAGAAGACACTGCTCTGGGAGCACAGTTTCCCTTCTTGTCAGCATGGCTTGCCAGAAATCAAAATCCCTTCTTCCAAACTGAGTCCAGCTCATGGGCGAGGAGCATTCACCTACCTACCACAACTCTTACCACCACTGACTATGTCCAGAAACCTG
Organism: Columba livia; assembly: GCF_036013475.1. Lineage (NCBI taxonomy): Eukaryota > Metazoa > Chordata > Aves > Columbiformes > Columbidae > Columba > Columba livia. The sequence goes on along the minus strand of NC_088603.1, from coordinate 36,983,865 downwards.
CTTACACCCGTTCTGCTCTGCTACACTGGTGCTTCCCATTCGAAACACTGTTGCACACCACATTAACACATAGCTAGGTTTTGGGGAATTCCCTGATATATGCTACAACTTGTGTTCAGGCAGGGAGCCCCGGCAGACCACTTTCCGAAAATATTGAAGGAAAATGCAGGTCAGGGGACTTGTCTTCCTCCTGTCCAGCAGATACCCATGAAGGGAGGACAGATGCATGGCAAGAGCTCACACAGACCAAACTCAAAACCAAGAGCCCCAGCTCCCAGCAGGTCCTAGTTTTCTGCTCCCAGGGATGCAAAGGGAGCACGTGGTCAACCACCACTTGAAAAAAAACATACCCAGGGTGACAAGCAAGCTCCTGGTTAGGCCAAGCAGGCCTCTCATTTCCAAGTTTGAAGCAAAACTTACACTGGACACAAAGCCCTGTAGCTGCTTTTTTTGTTTGTTTTGGTCTCATCATAGGTAGGTGAGGAGGGGAGGTGGTGAGCTGTGAGTTTCTCAACTGCTAACAGGTTTGTAGCTGTAGTTTCATCCGCATGAAGTTGACCATCACACAGGTACTTTATAGAAAATCTAAAATGCATTTAAATTGAACTGAGTTCTCCCAACCAGGCTATGCACAAACAAAAGTTAACAATCAAGGGAATTCATCATCACCATACCCACAAGGTTTCATTGGTTCCTTTTTTTCTTTTTTTTCTGTTTTGTTGTTTTGGTTTGTTTTTTTAAGTCCTCTAAACTTGTTTGACCTTTACCTAACACTCCAAGCACCCATTCTTTCTGTATTTACAGCTTCACAGTCTTCTACACTTCATAAGGGATTTGGTAGCTCAGTGGAGAGACTTTCCAGCCATCAGACTGGAGGCTGGACACAAAGCTGAGTGCCACCTAGAACTTCACTACGACAACTGCCAAGCAGGGGTTTGGTTTAAAGTTTGTGCACCGTGGAGAGTCTTCTGTCTTGTCCGAGGCAGACTGTAAAGCATTTGTGCCGCAAGAATGGGACATACACTGTTTCTAACACTTCTAATATATGAAAATCTTGAGTGAAAGGAAGCATGAAAGCAGATGCAAGAAGGGACAGCATCACCTTTTTTTCTCCCCTACTACAGGCTCTGCGTCTTTTTTTTTTGGTGATTGTCGGCGGAATTCCCCTGTAAGTCAATGCAAGGTTTTACACCAATGAGCAGCAGGGCTTTTGTGGCTGGTTTGGGGGAAAAGTAAAACAAACAAAGAAGCACACATGCAAGCTTCTCTGACAGAATGTGGATCAGATGTTATTCATCAACTGTGAGTTATCATATCATAGTCAAAACAGAGTAGAGAGAGGAAAGTAATTCCTTTCTATTCTGGTAGTACCTTACTTTGCTGGAATTTTAAATGCACAAATCCTAATACTAGAATTGTTGTACTGAACTTGTATCAAGACTTAGTTTTACTGTAAAAGATCAACAGTATCTAGCAGGGACGGATTCCACCTACGGAGGCTGACTCTGTGGCTTTTTTCAGAGCTTCCACAGAACCCCAAGGCTTTGAGAAAGAAGCAGATTTCACCCTGCTTTTGGCTAGCCTGACCCTGGCTCTACCCCACCTCCCACTTCTGAAGCTACCACTAGATAGTCTTCATCTTTCTCACTTCAAAAACAGACCAGAAAACTGACTCCCAGCTCTTCCACCTCTCTATTTGTAAGGTTTTGTTTATCCCTCTCCTGCTCTGCCATGTTGGTGCATCTGGTTGCCTTACACCCTTCTGGTCTTGTTCTCTAGGGTTCAGTCTCAAAGAAACATTTTGCGAACACTTGGTCATCTGAGAAAGGACAGAGCCTTTACTTTGCCCACAGCATACAGCTTTTAATTTTAACTTAAGCTGAAGGCCAATTCACTTGGTAAACTACTAAATATCCAGCTACAAAGAGTTTGAAACAAAGGTGGAGATGTGGTTAAAAAATAAAACTGAAAATAAAATTTAAAACACCCAATAAAAATCAGAAAATGAGTTATCTGCGTGCTGAAAAATAAAGAGTGAGTTGGACATAAAGGAATATGTCAAGACTTGTAAATTCTTAGTGAATTAATTTTTGGGAGGTTGCAGACACAGGAAACAGACAGAACATTGGGAATCATCACACACCAAAGAAATCTCTTTTTCATCTTGCAGAAAGTTGTTTTGCCTTAGCAATATATATTTTAATGTCTATGTGATCATACTGAAAGAAAAGCATTACTTCTATTCATTTTCTTGTTTGGAGCAAAAGAGGTATAATAATATATATTTCACATTCACACCCTGGTCTCCCTATATACCTTTAGATATTCTCCACACGCAGTTATCATGCTTAATCTCTGTGAAGGGATTAGCCCCATCTGCCCATGCCATACATTCACGGTAGTCATGTGGCAATCTGTTCCCATTAGGTAAATCAAATTAAAAATATATCCCAAGAGAGAGCATTTCAGTCACTCGTTGCATGTGGCTAATAGATAGACTCTGGACAGAAAGTGAAAGCTATGTTAGCAACAAGTTAGCCTGTTTTTCAACGCTTAGGGATGAGAGGAAAAGTCCTTATGATATACTGTTAAGCCTCACATAGTGGGTTTTTTCCCCTGTATTTATTTGCATCTGAAAGGTATACCAGCAGTTTTTGTAGGTTCTACCTGTACAGAAATCACAAAGGAGCAGTATTAGTAAGTAACTGATAGAAACAGACTAAAAAATAATTTCTCTTCATTGACAAAATTCCAGACTGAGAAATCTCAAAGCTCCATAGAAAGATTTTTCATTCATTTTTAGAGGATGCATACAGATAAAGTTACTAGACATCTTTTTTTTTTAATTGCATTTTAGATACCTCTGGGATCTGTCTCCTGCACAATTTCTCAGCTTTTTAATTAATTTGGGAGAAAATATGTTTTGTCTCATTTCTAAGATTTTGGATGTTAGCCAAAAGGACCTTGTAGTTACTCTTTTGACAAAGTAAGATTTTGCAATCTGTTTTTTCCAATCAGAAAGAGGTAGCTTTTGCATCTTGATTTGGTTAAAGAAACAGGCAACACCGACTCTAATCTAGAAGATCCTGAAGTCTGACAGGAGGGGTAACCAAATTACCAATTCAATTTCTGAAGCAGAAAAAGTCATTAGCATTGGTCATGAAGCTCGATTAAATGGATCACACAAAACCTGACAGCCTGAAATTCTGTTACACTTGAATCTGACAGCAAAAATCTCACAGATTCCAGCTGGTGCATCAGTTGGCTATGACCTTGACTGAGAAACAACCTGGAGCTCCATAACACACGTGGCAACCACTTCCCAAGGACCTATGATCATATCCAGTCATAAATGTAATTTTCTTTGCGGTGTAGAGGAGGCATCTGAACCGATTCACAGACGGTGCTGCCAGAAGAGATGGACAAGCCACCAAGAGACTCCACAGCAGTCTTCTAATAAAGCCTGCCTTTTACAGAGCCTGACCTCCTTTCACCTTGTTAAAAGCAGTAAGTAGTAAGTAATAGATCTTGTCAAAGGTTACTCTGTAGAATAACCTCTGGAGATATTAGATAGAGGTGTCCAGAGAAATACCACAAAAAGGTGCTGACAGGGAAACCAAGGGGATTATGATTAGGAAGTGTGAATAAGCTAAGGTTTCAAACATACTCAGATTTTGGTTAGAAATGCTGAAGTACAGGAAGGAAATGTTCTACATACCATCAAGCCACCAAAAAACACACTTGAAAAGACAAGTTAAAGAGCCATCACATGGAGATTAAATACTCCACATGATTTAAGAAAAGCTGCAAGAAATGCAATTCCACACTTAACTAGAATAAGCAAGAATTTCTTCCTCCCCAAAACCCAGTAAGTCTCACGTTAAAAACTGAGAAACTCATTTGCTCAAAGGCAAACAAAAAATCTGAAATCTATACCTATAAGACATTAATTGTTCCTTCAACTCCCTTTTAATCCATCCTTGAATATTCTAATTAATCTAACCTTTTATCAGAACTTTCACCAGACAATTTCTAATAATAGGTTTCCATTTAAGACATCCACATTTCCCCTAAAGAAGAAATAAATTTTAAAAGACCCTAAAAGCATAAGCCAGTAGCATAACCAAGGACTATTTCTCCATTTGCTCTAATTTCTGAATTCAACAATTATGCAATTCTTTAACTGAAAAAAAAAAAAAAAATCCAAGGTATTTCTGACCACATTCTTATGACATCTTCCATCAAATTTATTCTAAGCAAAGTTGCCATACAAAGACTTGGTTTCTTTGAGCCATTTTTTTTCAGATCACATCAGTTGATGAAGCCGATTTTGCACTGCCCTCCAGGGAAGGCAGTCATCTTCTCTCTCCTAGTCACATCAAACCAGATTCGAATAAGTCTTAGAAAATATTCAGGAGATCTGGCCAACAAAAGGCCTCTATCCAGTCATTCGAAGTTCTCAACCAACACAGCTTTCCAGGAGCTTGCCCCTCTCTTACATGCACAACGTTATATTGTGCAGCCAAGAAAGGTAAAGAGACCCAAGCCCCCTGAACTACTGAGAATAGACAGATAAAGATAGATAAACATTAAAGCGTTTGCATCAACCTGAAAGGCTTTATTCAGCACTAAAAAACAAACAAAAAATCCAACTCTGAAAGAGTTAGTGCCTTGTGTCTGCCTTAATATAAGTCAATTTTCAAAGGAGATGTATCTCAGTTTGAAAAAATGTTGAAAATGAGTATTTTGACTTTTTCACATATTTTCCTCCCCTTTCATTTTGGCTGAAGCTAGTCACAAAATTTGATCTGTAACTGTGAACACTTTCAGGCCGCTGTATTTTCCAGTGAATTTCTTTGTGCGAAAGCCTTCGGTGAATATTTTTTTTCCTCCAAAAATGTCACCAGCCTATCTGCACAGGACAGATGAACTCCCCTCCAAAGCTGCTGCTCGCAGGATGCCCACCTTACCCCTGGCAACTGCTACATGATTTAACTCAGGATCAGATGGGGCTGCAGAGAAACCCCGTGGCCCAACTGTCTTCTCTGCACAACGGCAAGGAAATCCCCTCTGTGCTAAATATGGGGCTTGGCAAGAGAGAAGAGGCTTTATCAGGACCTTGTCGCTGTAGAGGCCACCCCACATCCACCATACTTGAGGCCACAAACAGCTCTAAGCCAAGCTGGCCATTGCACGGAGAAATAACCAGCATTTTAATGTGGGCACCAAAAGGATGACACTTTTTTAGCATATATTTTGAAGATGGCTATTAGGGAGGCACTGGGTATATGAGCAAAATGTTATCCACAGAATTACAAAAGGCTAAAAAAGTACTGGTTTTTGTGTTTGCATTTCACTCTCTCACAACCAGCCTTTAACAAAGATATGTTATTTCCATAGCACTCAGCACTTTTTTTTGCTTTTTTTCTCCCCCAGCGGTAAGCTACACTGTTTATTGTCGTGTATCGTTTACTATGTACATAAGAGTATCTACATACAAACCAATTTTCCTGAATACAGTTTTGGTTTTTTCCCTTAAAACTCTGCAGTGTCAGAACTACAAACACTCAGTATTTTACAAAATGCATTATCCACATAATACCTGCACATTTCAGGTACTACACAGCACTAAAACCTCTGTAAATGCACACATGGGCATTTTCCTGTCATAGATCAGTTATTTTCCAAGCACTGGAGCCAAGGAAGAGATTTGCTTGAAATCTTTCTCAGGCTTTCTGAAGGCACTTGAAGCCTGGTGGCTGTCAATTTTATTAGTGGAGAAAAGCATAAGGTGGCTTCCACAGACACATCAGCACCCACCGTGCAGTGTGTGCTCACACACCACGCAACGTGGCCATGGGGCCCAGCAGCCCTCCCAGCACCATGTCTTCCTCTGTTTAAAGGATGTTTCCTCAAAATAATGGTACAGCAAGGACCTCATCTTACGCAGCATGCCAAACCAACACCTTGCTGCAAGGCATCCTCAGGACATTTGATCTACCTGAAACCAACATAGCAAATTCAAATTTAAAAAAAAAAAAAAATCTATTTCCATGTCTAGCTTGATAAGACAGTCAGCATCACAGCTCTTATTGTCCTCATTATAAATTAATTTAGCATTAATTACAATGCTGAAAATATTTTTCCTATGCTTATTCTGTCCCTGAAAACTTTCAGTCTGCTGAAAAGCATTTGGCTGACAGTGCACTGACTGAAAACTCCGAAATTAAAACTGGAAGACTGACAGCCTAGAAATAGGCTGTCCTAATATTTTGGAATGCCAGCTTTTTGGCAAGAAAAATTGTATAGAATCAGACATCACGCAAGAGAGAAAATACAAGATGTAGCATCTGAACTGCTATAGAGGGAACAATGTTTTCAAAAAGTTTCCTTGTTTAGCCCGCAAGCTCCACTCAATTTAGTTAATCCAGTAAAAGGTACAAGTGTCAGGTCACAGTACAGCAGTAAAATAAACTAGCTGGAACCCCTACATTTTAAGGTATTTTTAGGTTGATTAGCTCACCTGGGATTCATTGACTTTAACTGTGTTAAAAAGAACCCATGGTAATTTTTCAGCGAGCAACAAAAAAAGGGAGGGCAGGCGGCAGGCACATCATTTCATAGCTTATTTTTCACAGTGCCTATTTGACTCTATGTACCTACATCCATTAGTCCCAAAGCTTTTTAATTTAACACTGGGCAATATAAAAACATTCTTGATAGCATTAAAGATCACTTTCAATAGAATAAAATAGGAAGCTGTATATTTTATGTAATGTAACACAGGCCAGAAACATTTTTCTCTGAAGAAGAATTTTTGTACCGTTGAGGTATGTGCAGAATATCAGCTCTTGTTTTTGCTCATTATGTTGAAGGGCTCCTTGAAGGCTACAGAATTAGAGCACATACTTTTTTAGCTCTCTATTGAAGCGATGGAGGCTATCTCGATCTTGGCTTTTCACCCAAGAACTTACTAGGAGTTTAAATTTATGAGGAATTAAGTTTCATCTCAGCAGTTTAACTAAACTTCAGAGAAAAAGGACACAATACCACTAGCTCCTGAGTGTCCTCAACACCCCTTGACTCCAATGGGGACTGAAACAGGTCCTCCTTTTAGTTGACACAGCACCTTGCAGAATTAGATCCAATCCCCTTTCCCTCCTCCCAGAAACGTGTTTTTCCCCACCAGCTGCCTGATTTTTAATTTGCTTTTAGCAGAGATTAAATTAATGTGGATGTTTTGATGCTGACAACCCCCCTGTCAAATTATATAGTGACTTCTCATGCTAAAACTTGTTTGTTTTCACACCATCATCACTGATGATCTCAGCACAGCAGCACTCTGAGAATAATGGTTTAGTCAAATAGAAGGCCAGCAGAAGGAACATAAGACAATGTGTGCTTATATAGGGCCTACATAAATAGTGCTTTTTTAAAATGTTTGGCAATGAAATAATAGTTGTGGGTTTGTTTCTTTTTTCTTTTTTTTTTAATAAATTAACCTCTGGATTGTTAAGGGTGTGGAGAACCTTTCCACACCAGAGTGGTTACCAGGCCTAAAACTTTTTGTTACATCCTTCCACAAAAGATTATATGAAGAAGTTGCCCATTGTGTGCCATTAATAAAAAACTGTGAGCCATACCCTCACTCCACACAGTTTTAGAGAAGTCAATGGATTCATACCAATTTCAAAAGCTACAGAGCTGACCCCACATATCCTGGGTCAAGTGAAGAAAATTGGAAGCAAGTGCAGATGATTAGGGCTGGGGGAGGCGGGGGTTGTACACCGGACACTGTCTATTTATCACTCTTTATGATGTTTTTGCTATTCAAAATTCCATTATAATTGCTGCTTAAAAAAATCAGAGTAGTTCAGGCAGTGACGAGATTTTTCACAATTTCTGAAAGACTTTGTCTGCTCTCACTTGCAGGTCAGCCTGGAAACTGTGCAAGATGCTCGAGTGGCCTGGGCCTTGCTTTCCACTGCAAATACTTCAGTTTATTAAAACTGCAGGGTTACACTGCCTTCTTGCTTCTTTCTCCTTCCATCTCTTTTTAAAACAAACAAACAAACAAACAAACAAACAAAAAACCCCCACAAATAAAACATGACTGAAATCTAAGGCATTATTCCCAATTCACAACAGCATTGTTAAGCGTAAAAATGCACATCATATTTAGGAGCAGAATTATATCCTGCCTTGTTTAACTGAAAATCTTGGTGGGCTTTTCGTCTCCGTCACGCAAGCCCGAGGCCAGAGCGGTGACTGTCACAGCCAAAGAGACACAGACAGATAGATGATGGAGAGTGCAGACTGCGCACCCACACATAAAGCGCGTGAGAGGAAGGAGAGTGCACGGAAGGAATATTAATTGAGCACAAAATAAGTATTCTCAATATCCCCCTGCCCCCTGAAAAAGTAGTCACAAGATGAGGAGAGCTACAAACGTGTTCATCTTGGGGAAACAGCCGTCCTTAACGTGACATGTCAGGCTATTACTTTAATAATGGGATTTGCACAGCGCACAACTGGTAGGCTACATTCAGAATAGACCCCGTGAATCTAATTTTCTTCTCAATGAGTGTTACTGCAGTCGGTAACTCTACAGATTTCAATAGAGTTGCTCCAGATTTGTATCAGGGTGAGTGGAGAATTAGGCTCTACTATGATATTTTTTAAATCCACAAGAATGTAATTCTCCTTACCCAGTCGTAAAACCCATGGCTCTTTTGATCCTTTCTGCTTTCATAGAAAGTTATATAGAAAAACTTGTCTTTTAAAGATTCACATCAAAATAGTTAAATTACTGCTTTCTCTCACTTTTTGTGATAAACCAGCAATTACTTGAATTTAACCTATTGTCATGCTTGAATCCATGTGCTGCCTTATTAGCGATAAAGAACGAAAGAGCAATACAGTAATTGCAGAAAGCAGTTTAGTTTTGACATAATTAATTTTTCCCCCACTGTCTTTTAAAAATACTTTTCCATTGCACAACCAGTAAAAGAAACTTACACTGACCTTATTTAATAACAGGTGTAAGACAATCTTTCAGTGCAACACAGATACACTCCAGAGTAAGAAGAGAAAGAAGGAACTTGGTTTTAACTACAGAATGTCTTCCCTCATATTGTGCACACTCTGGGAAATTATGGAAACCTCTGCAGATGTTGATCCCAATCTTTTCAATCTCAAAAAAAAACCACCTGCAAATGTCCACCCTCTACTTGCCCACCACTAGCAAAAGGAGTTGTGCTTTGGTTTTGTTTTGGTTTCATTTTGGTTTCGTTTTTTTTTTTAAGTCACCAAAAAGGAAGTCGATGTGGTAATTGAAATCCTCACAAACCCTTAACTAAGAAATCTTATTCCTAAAATGTTCACTCAGTAATGAAGTTAAGCAGTAGGTAGTAAAAGATAATCCTGAACAAAGCAATTTATTATATTTTTCCTACTCTATTGCTCAGCTTTTAGTTTCTTCAGGTTGCATTTTACTACTATTCTGAGAAATTAAGTTTCCTATAAGTGAGGTATTGGCTTCCTCAGATTTCGAATACAGACAGTCCTCGTTTCTGGACAAGCACAATTCTACTCTTTGCCATCACACACTGCAGTCACCTTTGGAGTTCCTGCTGGTCTCCTAAAAATATTTAGTGACAAACTCATTCACTGACCTGACCCGAACCAAAAGCAGGCATAGATTTAACCAACCAGCTAAAACTAATTCCGAGTAGTATCCGTGGAATTATAATTTACTATGCACAGTTTGAAGCTCCTCACCTAGCAAGCGACTATTCCTGTTGAATATAAGTTTTTTTAAAAAGTTAAGTGAGAGGTATATTTGGATTGGGAATAACGGTAAACTAGTTCACACAGAACCAAATTACTGGCAGGTGGTTTGCAGCATCAATGCGCAACCGAGTGACCTAGTATTAATAGTATCATCATCCATATCTTGGAGCTCCTCATTGCTTACTTAGACAGAATACAGGTAATTCTACAGATAATTACCATGCTAACTCAGGACTCCAGCATGGAAAGATTTAAAGCACAATAAAGGAGTGGGGGGGTGAAATTAAAAATAGAGAGAGAGTACAATATGGTAACATCTCTACTTAGTGCTTACTGTTGTAGCCGCTCCACACAACACATCCTACACCCAACCTCATATCCCAGTTATTGTGCTACAGAGCCCCCTGTGTTGAGCATTACATATTAACCAGCATTACTTACATTTGGCCAGAAGAAAAGAACTCAGATGTTAAATCCAGGAATCACTGGTCCGGGTTAATTTCCCACATGAGGCAAATTAATTTCTGAGTAGTTGCAAACAGCTCAGAAAAAAGCTGGCTATGAACAACACTGTCTTGCATGCAATGAAAGAGCAACTGAAGGCATGAGCCCAGAAAGGAAATAGGTAAAAATACAACTTCTTCCTCTAAATGAAAAGAAGATCAGCCTAATTAAATTTAAATTTCTCTGATAACCCTTGTATTAATTTTAGGCACTGTGCTTGAGGATGACCAGTTTAAGCTCAGTACATGCCTGGACCAAAAATTTCAAAATACACAAGTACAGTGAGACTGGGACCAAGCACTTGAACCGTATTGAAATGTTCACTGTGTGGTGGCCCTTAGGAAGGAAAGAAACTGAGATGAGAGCAAAGAAAGCCATTTGAGAAAATACTGCAAAGGACAAAAAGGCGATAGAAACTATGTAGAGTTTATGTGGGGCAGAGAGCCGAGGGTGAGATTGAACCATGCCGAGATCCTGAGCTAACGGCGGTCTCGGTACCCCGGTACGAGTAATGAAAACAGTCCAAGTCAAAGAAAAGCAGAATCACCTCCTGATACTGGCAAAGGTAATAGAGGATTTGTAGTATTTTCCCCCAATTAAAGGCAAATCTCATTCCTCCTAGCTTCTTCTAAAGACGTTGCTGTTTTCATCACCTGCTGAGTGGAGCTCTCTGGCCAAGTGGGGCTGCACCCCCTGCACCTTCAAATCCCCGCACGTGGAATAGTGTCACAGCAGCAACATGAGCTGTCTCAAAGAACGAGATTATTAAAACTGCACACCTAGACAAACACCGCTGATGACAATGTTTTGAGACATTTATTTTGAAGTTGTGTGCAGGACTGACGTCTTGAACAAATTCTCGAAAAAAGCATGAGACGGAAACAAGAACCAAAAGCAAAACATCTCTTAAGCTAAGGAAATTGTCATAAGCTTTCGATGTTTTACTTTGAAAATCCTACAGCCTTCAGCAAAATCCTTGGAAAATCTCTTTGTGTTTGTAAAATAGCATTTGATATCGCCATCTAGAAACTACAAACCAATGCAACCAACCCTTTCTAAACTCTCTAAGGGCAAATAACAGCTGCATTTCCCATGTGATGGGAAAAAAATGCTGTTTCTCAGTATTTTTAATTACAGAGTAAAATAACACCTTACTGAAAAATAGTAGACCTGCTATTATTTTAAAGTGTGGGGGTTGCCCCTTCAACCTGAGCTTTAATAGGAGCAAATGATCAGTGCACAAACCAACAGAACAGCTCCTTGGATGTAACAAGACATAACAGCTTATCTGCTTCAACAAGTATTTTCACCGCATCACCAAAATAATTATTTTATGTATGTGGTATTTGTTATGTACACCTGAGCTAATTTAGATCATTTCTTTGATTATATGTAAACAAAAAACAACCAAATATTTCCATAACACCATTTTTTTTTCACTGTCAAGTCTACGAAGACTAATTTCTGTACTTACTGCCGTAATATGGCTTATGTTCAAATACAGCATGATAAGATACTGTCTGAGATCATTGTTTTGCCTGTGTCAGAGAAAACTACACCTGAAAAATTGTAAATTAGCTTAGTAATATAAGTTTTGGTAAGAGGGAAATGTGTTTTCATAGTTCCTATTTGAAACTGTTGCTTTAAATTGCAATCAACATCAATAATCTCTCAAGGCAGAAAAATGCAGAAGTCCTAAAAGTACTATTTTAGGGCTAGAGCCCTAAAAGCCCTAGAGCATTGTAATTTACAGAGCAGAATATATAATTTACCTAGAAATCAGGCTTTTTTTCAGGGGATAAATAGGATGCAGCATGGAGAGAGGGAGAGGACAAATCAACAGAAATTGTTTTGAGATATTGCAAAATGGCAATGACCTACCGAGCTGTTTGATCGGCCCAGCTACTAGTAATTGTGACTGGCAGAGTCTCAAAGCATTTTAAATATTTCCACTAGGACTCATACATATTAGGTGCAAGGAAAGTTTATAGAGGAAAGATTAAGCCAAATATGTCACCTTAATTATGTGTGTCTTCCTATTAATTTGTTTAGTATGCGATAACCAAAACCAAATCAAAGCAAAAGAATCGCCTGGACCTATGAAGCAGAACTGAAGGACCTGTTGCTTTATACATGTATCCGTGTTTTCAGCAACTGCATCTACTGAGTAGAGTTTTCCTGTAACGAGTTATATGAAAATCAGTATTTGCAGGCCTTGAGAAAAATGACCATTTTGTTCCAATAATAAATCATACGGTCCTTAATAATTAAAAAAAAAAAAAAAAAAAAAAAAAAGAAAGCTTTAAGTAGAAACAGTTTTGCTCTGCCTTTATTGCAAAATCTTGTCCAGAAATAATTTTCTCATAACAAAGGGTTTATGGTAAAGATGGTCCCTGGAATTAAAATTAAGCCTGAAAGACAGTTAATAATACATAAACATGGGTATAAGTCCGCAAAGCAACAGGTTTATAGAAAATCCAGAAAGTTAACTAACAGCAGGAATCAGAGACACCAGATGACAAAGATTAGAGGAAAAGTCTTTGATTAAATAAATTGTTTCAAAAGCAACAACCTTGCAAGAACTCTTCTAATATTTAAGATCCTCATGCCTTGATCAGGGGCACAGAGACAGATTTTTAAATAGGACCACAAGCAGACAAGTTAATAACCAAGTTTCAAACCATTCTGCAAGACTCACTGAGCTCACAGAGATTCTGCCCACACAAAGCTAGAAGGTTTAGTACATAAAAGCTGCCTTTGGAAGGCACTGTCAGATTGCCTCTGTCTTATCAACTACAGAGTGAACTCTGGCTCTCACTGAAACAACCTTTTACAGAAGACTCCTCTGCAGCGCACAGGATAAATGTAAGCCATTGCGGTGTATTTTAGATTCTCAAAGTGAGGAAGTGAATATCAAATTAAAAAGCAAATATTACACTTTATCTGTGAAAGTCTTTTTGATACATGGTGCTGTAAATAAAATGACATGTACAGTCTCACTTCTATCTTTTCTTTTAATCTATATACATGGTTTGCTTCCCTTCACATTCCTGGGTTTAAATTAGCAGAGGTAGAGTTTGATAAATTGAAGCTGAACTATTAATGGATATTTTGGTGAGGGGGAAAGGGTTCTGATTGTTCTAGAAGTGTAAAGTTTTTTAAATACTTCAATTTTAACTTCTGGAAGAATGCCATCCAATATTCAAGAGTGCCAGAAAAACCTTATTGCCTTTTTCATATGCTATTACAAAACTTTTTGATTTTAAGCATTAATCTGACGACTCCTAACAGTCTCCAATTAAAGATGTAACAATAGGAGACTGCAGCAGTTGCTTTCTCATGCCATAAACTCATTATTTCTATTTCCTGCTTCACTCAAGTTTTTCCTTTAAAGTTTTGAAACTTTTATTATCTTCACAGATGCAAACAAACATAAATCCCATATAAGCTAACGGCACAGCAGAAAAATCCTTAAGTGTGTGGGCAGCAGTAGGTACCAGTTCTTCGCAATCTGCGCGTGATAGGGAGTAATCAGAAATCCCTGGCTAGTTGTCACAAAACCAGACTCCTTACCATTTTCTGTAGAGTACATTCAGGATCAAGTTGTTTTGTTCAACCACCACACCAATGATTCTTTATTTTTAGTGACTTAAAAAAACCCAAAAAAAAACCCAAAAAGGACACACACAAAACACCACCAAAAAACACCTGACTTTGCCAGCGATAGCTGAGGGGAAAACTCCCAAGAGCTTTTAAGCTTCGGTAATTAAGGCCGTCAGAACTGTACTTTATTAAAGCAGTACAGAACAGTTCAATGAAGAGTTACGTCTCAGGTTGAAGATATTTGTCTTTCTCTCGTTCTCTCCGTCTTTCTCTCACTCACCGTTTCTTTCAGTAAATGAGGCTAATTTTTCCAGTAGCCTTTAACTCGCGAGATTAACTGACGTGGAAAATGTGACTACGAACTCGTAGCACCGTCTAGCCTCCAACCCAGCACAGAATCAACTTTGTTGTAAGTGTTGAAGGACACCTAGCAAGCTGCTACTTGCTAAGTTCATCATCACCCAAGGACCGAACGCTCACAAGGAGCAAGACTGCGCCATCTAGTCCAGCTGCCAGCAGGCAGCTCTGCCTGCTGGGAGCCGATGCCTCGGGATGCAGGGCTTGAGCACTTGGGAATGTGCCGTGTCTTAAAGATTCAATTGTGAGGCTGGTTTAAAATAAATAAATAAATAAATAAATAATAAAATAAAATAAAATATCACTACTGAGATAATCCACATCTCGTGGATATGGGAAAATTTAGGCTATAATAGCTCAGCGAACTTCTACATCTACCTTTGATTTACAAGATAAAAGCAACTTTTAAATTAAAGAGCCTTTCTGCTAATAGAGCTTATTATGCCAGAGACAGGAATGATTTTCCTAGAAAGTTGTCCCTGTGTGCATGCCTATTATCTTTGCTTTCCCCCTTCCACTAATGAGCATTTATCTAAAGAGCCTGTTAATCCTCTGATGTGTGCTTCTGGTCAGAGGTAACAGTTTGAATAAAACCACTAATCACTTATCACTAATCACTGATCATTAATCACACTTTTCCCTAGTGCTTTGCGACCTGTACAGCTCCCTTTAGGATTAAGGAGTCACAAATAAGGATTTTAGCAATTTTTTATAAAGAATTTCCAGCTTTTGAGACCAACAACCTCATTCACCACATGAAAGTTACAAAATACCGAGCGGGGACTTTCAACACTGTACACTTTTCTATTGAATATAAACCATACCCTTATGAAAGTGCACCGCCTTCAGCAAAATCCCCACAAATTACGCTACATTTTTGCATTCGGCTCTCACCTACCACCTCTCAATTTTCTTTCAGTCCGGTTTCTGGATTATTTCTGCATGACAGTTTCTTACAAGAAAGTTTTCCTCAGCCACTGTTACTTGACGCACTGCTGCTTGTCCAAATGGCCAGACGAGGAAAGTCTGGTGCAAGCCAGCGAGTGAGTATCTCTCCAAAAACTGCACGGTCTCAAGGAAAGCCCAAGCAAGATGCTTTGCAGTAATTATTATAAGATGCTTTACAGTAATTATTATGCTTCCATTCGAGCTTTAATTTTATCTAGCGAAGCACTGTTTCTTACTGATAATATATGGAAATCTGCTAATCTTGCTGCTTAAAATACTCCTAATATCGTTCTGGATTAAAAAAAAAAAAAAAAAAAAAAAAACCAAAAACCACTTAAACATGTGGACATTTAATTTTCCTTTATTCCTACCCCGATCTGTGAAAGACCTCTCTCTTTCCGATTGTAAAGCTTAGATTAAGTCCTGGAGATGAAGGATCACTCACCATGCTTGGACATAAATAATAGAAGAGGCAGAGTTTAGCAAGTATTCCCCTTACACTCCTGAAGCTCTTAGCGTCCTGAAAACTTCGCTGGGGAGAGACCCCTGTAAGAGAGGACAGTGGCGGGGTGCGCGGAGCTGGGGAGGGGGCCGATGAGCGGAGCAGCTGGGCTGAAAAGGGAGAGCGGGACTGCAGAGCGGGGACCTGCTTGCCAACACTGCCCCCCACACCCCGGACCCGATGGCATCACAAGCGGAGCATCAGCCCCGCACCGGCCCGCAGCATGACGTAAGGGCCGGGAGCAGCCCGGCACCCGGGGTGTCTCACGGGGGAAGGCGGCAGCGCACCGCTCCGCGGCCACCGCCGGCGGGACCCGGTTCGGTGGGGCGCCCAGGCGCCGCCGCCAAACTTGTGCAGAAGTTTAGGGGCGGCGGAGAGATGGGGCGACGAGGCAGCGCGCCGCCGAGCTGTCACTGCCGGGTGCCGCTGGGGCAGGCAGAGGCGAGGAGCCGTCCAGCCGGCCGTGGGGTGCGGGGAGACGGCGACCCCTCTGCCGGCAGCTGCCCGCCTGCTTGCCCCGCTCGGGGTAGAGCGTAGCGGGGTGCTGCCTGCGCCCCGCGACAGCCGCCCCATCCCATCCCATCCCATCCCATCACATCCCATCCCATCCCATCACATCCCATCCCATCCCATCCCGGGAAGCGGCGCGCAGAGATTTCCCAAACTCCCTGAGATGCGGGCGGGGAGCCCGGCTGCCCCGCAGCTCGGCGGCCCTGCGCCCCGGGACCCCGCCGCCCTACCCTGCCTGATCCTCCAAGGGACGCGAGGGTCGCTCACGCCCCCTCTCCCTTCACCGCCTCGGCAGGGCACCGCGGGGACGGCAGGATCTCTGAGCCCGGCAGCGGCGCGGCAGGGACTGGCGCTCCCGCCTCCGGAGCAGATGCGGTGGCGGAGGGAAGAGCCCCTGCGCCCACAGGCTGCCCCTTCCCCAGCCGCTCACCCGGGCGCTGCTGCCCCGCTCCGAGCCGAGCCGTGCCGTGCCGTGCAGAACCGTGCGGCGGGGCGCGGGGTGCGCTGCGCGCCGGGCGCCTTCCCGGGGCAGCCCCGTATTTTTAGGAACTTACCGCCCGGCGCGGCGCGGCGGGGACGGGACCGGCAGCGCGGCCGGAGGAACCACGTTGGACTGAGGGACGGTTACAATACGTTCTATTTAGAGAAGCATTACATCACCCTCCGTGACGTCACGTGGGATTCCTGAACTTCTAAATCATTGCGGTCCGTGCCGGGCGGGCGGGGGGGTGAGGGGGGGCCGGGCGCGCTGGGCGGGGGTGCGGCCTCGCTCTGTCCCGCCCCCGGCGGAGTGGGGCGGGGGGCGGAGCGGGGGTGAGTCAGGCTGGAAATAACGTCCCGCCCCCCTCGGCGGGGTCCGGCAGCGCCCGGCCGGGGATCGCCCCGCGGCGCGGAGGGTCGCTCGGGGGCTGGGATCTGTGCGTTCGGGACCGTTCAGCCCGGGAGAGAGCTCCGGAACTTGGCTGCGTGTCCGTCAGTCCCGGCGGGAGGGAATGGGGTTGTGCAGGGGCTGCCAGTCCCGTCTCCCTCCCCCGGGCCAGCAGCTTAACCTGGCACAGCGGGGTGGTACTGAGGGCCGGGGGGAGCCGGTGCTCCGGTGAGCCGGGGGGATGCTCTCGCTGCCCGGCAGCGGCAGGGGAGACCCGCGTTCAACTGGGACTCTGTCCTGCAGCTCCGAATTCTTTTGTTTGGTTGTTTTTTTACCTAGAAAATGGCTCATAAATAACGCAGTGTCCGAGAAGGGGGGGAAACCTCCGTCCCGAGCTGCAGCCCTGCGAGGTGTCGCCTCCGCCTGCCCAGGTGTGCCCGGTCCACGCGTGTCCTCCCGGCGGGGCTCGGGTGCCGGGAAGGATCAGGGCGCTGTAGCAACGCAGTAATAGAGTCTTAACTTATGTAGTTGGGTGTTTCACTGCTTTTTCAACACTTAACATTCAGTGTGTCTGTAATTATCTGGGACGATGACCAGTGACAAGTTTATTATGCCACCCTGTAACTACTTCAGTGCCTCGTTTTCTGGGTTTTCTTGCATTAAGAATAACTCTCAGCCTAATGCTCCCTGGTAGTGCATCTAGCACTTAGGCTTGGAGGTTCTTCTGGCACCGAACTACCCATGATGGAGTTACTCAAGAGATGCTCTTACCCAAGATACACGTAATGATTAACTGGATTTAGCTGCTGATTCATGCCAGGAGGTATGACTTAATTTCGATGCAGCGTTTTAACACCTAATGCTGGGATGTCTTGTCAGGAAACCTCAGTGTTTCGAGGCAGGGTCTTAGAATCTGCAACGTATTGCTCAGTTTAGTTTTTCTCTGGTACTCAACAGAGGAGTAATATAACATGTACTGCCAAAATCAGGAACTACTTTACAAATGGCATTAATACAGCACTTTACTCCCAGTAATACCATTCTTTTGCAGGCTTATATTAGGCTATCTAATAGTCATCCTCAGCTTTTAACAATTCACTGGTGCTTTATGCAGGATTTAAAGCAGATAGAAGCGGATCCTATCAGTGACTGATGATAGGTTTTGAACTCATTTAACTGCTTAGGATAAGGCTCAATGATGCTGTCACTGTAAGCCTTGGTTTTGTCAGGTATTATCCTTGGAAATTGCATACCAAGTGCAAAGTGCCTTACCTCTAAACGTCCTGAAATTATAAACTACAGAGATGACTGAACTAATAATTGCAGTTACTTCTGTCACACAGAAAGGGTTTTAACACACAGAAACACTGCAGATTTTTAAGGCCATGACAAAAAGATTTAAGCACAGGAAGCAGCTCTGCATCTCTTATTGAGATTTCATCATACAATTTATGTACTCACACTTCTTGCAAATGCACAGCTGGGACTGTGGTTGATTGATGGGTTTTCCTGGGGTAGGCACAGCAGTTTTTTCTCCAGGTTTGTCAATGAGACCAAACTGGAACTGGCAATTGAGAATTCAGATGCCAGTCAAGGATAACAGGGCCCAAATCCCTCAGGTACCTGGTGTAGTAAGAATCAGTTATGGCAAATTTGACACAAACAAAATGCTACGTGAAGTATTAGCCATAGTTTTATGTTATCAGTCTAGTGGTGATGCTTTCTTATGAATGATAGTGTAGACGAACTGTGACTTGTACACATATTATTAGTGAGTAAAAAAAATGGACCTACTTCGGGTATGCACTGTGCTTTAATAAATTTTGTTTGAAGTTCCAGACTTGGACATTCTGCATGTCCTTCTGTCTTTTCCAGAATGTTGTGCAAAAAGAATCCTAAAAGCAAGACAAATAAGACTGCCACGTTAGTCAGATCAGTGACTCTATGTGCCACATACCTAATTGACCAGATCTCTACCCCTTAAAGAGATGGGCAGCTTGCAGCAGTGGTTTGTGTGTGTGCCTGCCTCTGAGAAGGTGGTGACAAATGCTTTGATAGGTGGTTACGTTGTTTTTTGCTGACAGCAGAGCAGAGAGATTCTGGATTCCTGAAATGAGTCTCAAGTCCCGAGGGAAGACTCTTGACTCTTGAAATGAGCTGTAGTCCTGGCGGGGAATGAGTATAGAATAAAGTCAACGGTTCCTCTCGGGTTTAAATCTGCTGTAATATGAGTCACATATTGTTGCTTTCCCCCGTGCACAGCTTCTGCTTCACTTGTTACCCTCATGTCCTGTTGCTTTCCTCCCTCTTCCAGCTCTTTACTTGCCCATTTCTGCTTTCCCCTTGCTCTTACCAACCTCCTCTCCATCCTAAGGCAACTACTCTGATCTCTGAATGGGGATGTGAAAAGGAGCGCTGAGAGAGGCAGCTTTATTTTGTTAAACATTCACTTTAACACCCAGTTGCGGAGCAGTTCACAGAGGAGAAAATGTGTTGATCCCTCCAGCCTGAGGACAGCGAGCAGAGAAGGGACATAGAGAAAACATAATGGCCGAGTCCTTTCTTGATGCAAACTGCAGGGTGGTCACAGGAGGAGACAAACTCCCCTGCCTGCAAAGCTGCTGCATTCCCACTGAGCTGATGTCTGCTTGCGTGTTGTCACTGTGAAGAACAACTCTTTAATATGAACTCCTATAAAGGTGGTTTAAATTAGCATATTTTACTCAGCAAGTGAGGAATGTATGTGGAGTCAGTTACCACAGCTCAGCTGACAAGCTGTAACTTGAGAACAGGCTCTGTATGGGGGACAAATTTGGGCAAATCTTAGAGGCTAATGAAAGGCATCTCCTGTGACAGTGAGACGATCATTCTGCAGAGCTTCAAGTTCCTGCTCGAAAAGCACAAAATGTTCCCAGCAAAAACAAACAAGCAAACAAACAAAAACCCACCTTGTGAGATTTGGGATAATGTTAGGCAAGGAAACTCAACTTTTCTGGAATTTTGTTTCTGGAACGATTGCATTTTAGAAGCAGCTTTCCAAATTACTCCTGCCTAAGGCAGGCACCTGGCATGGAAAACTCCATCCTGAATGGTTCAAAGCTTGGCAATGTTTTTAAATGATTGAAGAAACATATAATGAAAAATACTGAGCAATCAACTACATGAGGCACTACGTGTTTATCTGTAATCTTGTTTCATAACTAATTTAAAGGTAGAAAGTCATATGCTGCTTTTCTATTTTTATACTCGAGCTTTTATAAAGCTGTTTTCTTCTGAAGGCAAAACCCCTACTTAAATACTTTTCTGTATTATAGTTCTAATAAATGTTTTCCAGATAGGTCTTTGTAAGTTTTATTCTTCAATTATAAAACCCCGAAAGAAGAATATACTCTTTACAGCAGTAGCTTAATTGGTGTGAAAACTACTCAGAATTTTGCAGTGAAATTAGTTAGAATGACATTTTGTTTGATTGATAGTAAATGACAGTTCTGCTGTTTCAGCAAACACCTCAAATCTTTGTCATATCATTAAAATAATTGAGATGTAAAGATGTTAAAATAATTATAGGAGTTTTGTATGTCAAATATCAGTCTCAGTAAGACACTATTGCTGTTGCATAAAATTAATATTTACTGCTGGCACAGTTGAATATTTTACATACCCATTCTTCCTGTAACATCATTAACCACATGTTTAACTAAGCTGCTGCCAGCGTTGAGTGTTACTCTCAGCTTTGGCACTTGCAATTATCTTGTTGCAAGTACTTTTCAGCAATGTCTTTTAGTCTAATCGAACAGTAATTTATTCACCTCCTTACATGCTACTAAACACTTCGGATCTCCTCATTTATCACATGAAACTACCCACAAAAAATTAAAATGAAAGTCATTCAGCACTCTTTTCTCTTTACTAAAGATCCATACTAGTCACACAGAAGTGAAGCCTTAGAAATAAAACAGTAAGGAGAAAAATTGATGTCCACATTCTAACATATGCCTTAATCCTTGGTCATAGTAAAATCAATTTCAAAAGGAGGTACAAATTATGCTATGTAATGTATAATAATCCTAGTGATACCCTGAACAAATGTAAATCTGATGTTTGTATGCAACACGATTCCTTCATTATTACTTCTCTGTTTGGATCTCATCTCTACTTATTTTAGTAACATACTGAAAGGGATATGAGCAAAGGGAACCAAGTATTCTCTATGGTTACAGGGGCTCACTAGGAAGTACCATATTAGTCTTAAAGCTGAGACAGAAGTTGGAGAATAAGTAGAGTTAACCAGAAGTTAAGTAGTATTCAAGAGTAATAAAAATAAAAATAAAATATTTAAAAGACCCAAAACACTTCTGTTAGCTGAAATATAAATGGTAAGCAATGTTCCTGTTCAACTGTGTCATTTCTGCAGTGGCCTGGGGAGGAAAGGAAGTGTGATACATCACTGGGATGTGAAACAGCCCTGTGGGATACCAAGCAAGTCGTATCTGTGTTTCTTTGCTCTAAGCACATCTCCTCACCCATCCATATGGCAGTGCCAGCTTTCCTTAATGATATTCCTCTGTCTTAAGCAAGTGACAGAAAATAAAGGGAGCTGGGTGTCAGTAGGAACACATGCAATGCAAATAAAATGCTTTGCGAGTGAAAGCTAAAGGGTCTACAGCATGGGTTTACATGGGAGCGTATTTGGTCCCATAATACTATTAACTGCCACAGTTCTGTGTTTCTGGAAATACAGATGCCTAGTAGTACCTCCTGGTTTTACAACATAAAATTGAAATCTTAATTCTCTCCTACTTCTTGAATGATGTCCTAAACTCTGTCTCTCCTACAGATACTGTGTGACACTGAAAATTGATCTAATCAGGGATTCACATTCTCTTTGACAGTGTTTAGCTGTAAAGGCAAAGTAATTTGAATATGGGTGAGCCAAGCCAGAGCTATCTGCGTTTCACCACATCTACACTGCAGAAGGCCACAGCCCAGAAATGTTGCCCTTTCTTTTCCATTTCCTGGAAGGTTCCCTACGAAGTATCAAATCACTTAATGCCAAACTCCACTGTCTGAACTGAACTGAGTGTGTGTAGGACAAAACCAATGTGCATCACTACTGAGAAGCAACAGAGCTATCAGGTGGAAGGAAGCTTGTTGTAGATCTGCAGGCTTTTAACCAGTGTTAAAGATGTGTTGATCAGGTATATCTTTAAGCAACACTTAAAATTGTGGCTTTTAGTTCTTCCCAAATTACCCCAAATCAGTCTTATTCAATGTTTCTCCTTACTCTTGGTAAATTTAAAAGAAGCCATGAGTTATGCTTGTGCCATATAAAAAGAATGGGCAGGAGAACGGAAAGGCACAGGCCTTCCCACAGATGGAAGCTAATCCACGTGGAAAGGTGTGTGCTGGCCTCCCTAACATGGTGAGAACAGCTAGGGTGCACACAAGGTCCAGAACTGCAAGAAGGAGGGTTGTCTCTTCTTTTCATTCATGGTTTCTCTTACCCCACTCGTGAGGGACCCCAGTATGTCAGGAAGAGCACTGTGTGTGTCCAACCTCCTCTCCTTCAGATCTCAGCATACATTTGTTCCTGATGCCTGTGCTGAGCACACCTGTTCTCTCAGCTCTGACGTGCGATGCCATGTAACTCCTCACCTGCTTGTGCACCAGTGGGTATGCAATGGTTCTCCACGTGGGTCTGGCTTCAAATACCCACATGACCTCTTCTTCATAGCTCTGTACTGTGTGGTCTATTCCAGGGAGATAGAACAGGGATACTTTATATTCCCTTTTATATCCACAACAGTTCAAGGAACACTTTGTTTCCTCCATACTCGGACACCATTATTTCACGCTTTTTAGGGATGAGGTCACAAAATTATTCTCATTATTAATCCCCCACAGAGCTCCTGCATAAAAATCATGGGGTCATGTGGCAAAAAGATCCTATAAGTATTATTAAGCGCAATTAACTTTTTTTCTTTTTTTTTTTAACAGACTTGACTTGTCTCTTTCCAGTTCCCTTCTTGGGCACGTTAAGAATACTGGAGATACGAAGGTTTTTCTTCCTCCTTTAATTGTGCTATAAAGATGGCTCATTCACACCTTCATATGACTCACTTTGAGTTTTTTGCTGCTTGAAACAGAAGGGGAAAAAATATTTTGCGCGAGATTCTGCAGGTAGTCTATTTCAAATGCTTCTACTAACACTGTAATTTACATCAATAGTCTTAAAACTGCAAAAGGTGAGGAGAAATACATGAACTGTCCTAACAAAGATGTCCCACAGAAATTCAAGTTATGTTGATCAAGGCTAAAGGTGTAGAGTGTCAAGGACTCACTTTCTAGCCCACAGGTGGGGGCTGCAGGGGGGTTGTAATGGACCTTCCCCACAGTTATTTGATCTATAACCTTTCTTAAAGTCCTCTGCATAGTCTGCTTGGTAAGACTTTGTGCAGGGAGAGTCAAATTTCTGCCTTATTTTCTAGCCAAAAAGCTGGGGGGGTGACGAGGAATAACTTCAGTGGTTCCCTTGCAATTGTAAAATTCATAATTGTGATGCAGCAGGAGAAATAGAAGTGTCTGGTACCACGCAGCACTGCTGGTGTTTCACACAAACCTCGGTACAGAAAGTTAAGGATGCCTTTTTAGTGTGATTTGGTTTAGACACATGTGAAGAGCTGCCCTGTCAGGAAGAAATAAAAAGCCATAGCGATCCAAGGATTAAAATAATTTTTTGAGAACAAAATTACTGAAAATCACACGAAGTAAAACAAAAATCAGTTTGTGCTACTAAACCTCACCTGCCACTAAGAACTTAAACTATATGTAACATGCGGATGTAGCAATATGCAGACATCATGACTATATAGAGGACACAGTGCTTTCACATGTGACATAGAGATTATATTACTAGTGTATGAAAAACAAACAAACCAAAAACTTTAACTCCCAGTGTTTTAATTTAGGATGAACTACTGCAGTACCTGTTATAAAATCAGATACACATATCAAAACAATGGCTGCAATGTTTGATTTTTTATTACTTTTAGCCCAACAGGTGCAAAACCATTCATTTAATCAAAAGTTTATAGATGGACAAAACCATTTTTAGAAAGGGTATAGCTTTGCTTTTGCTCTTGTAACACAGAATGTGGCATGGCTTTTATTTTAGCTGAAGTACAGAATCAGGTTTGTTGCGTTTTGCTGCTCTAAATCCATGGGTAAAATCCCAGCTTCACTGAAGTCAATAGGAAAACTCCCATGGATTCAGGGGGCCAACATTTCATCCCATGTCTGTAATCAATCACTAAAATGTAGCAGGGTCCAATGAGTGACTACACTGGAAAAAAATTACAACAAAATACTTGGAGTAGTTTGTAAATATTTTGGAGACTTGGGACTCAGGCATTAATGCCTCTCCTAGTTACTGCTAGAAAAACATTTACAAAACTTGTACGTAGGTGAGTTCCAGATTAGATTTTCAAAGCATGTTGCATATTTGACGTTAAAAGTATGTAAGTTTTAACTTCGTCTGTTTCTCAGTTAGTTGCTTGTTACTTTTGCAAGTTTCTTTTGCACATTTTGTTCTTTGGTTGAAAGGGAGAAACATTCAAATATATTTACTTCTGAAATGGAGATATTCATTAACCTTAGATGATAATGCAAGAAAACAGGACAGATAAATATTTGCAAATCATGTATTTTATTTTGCAATGTATTAAATTTGCCCCCAAACTTCAGCATAGTAGTATGAAAAAGAAGAAATGACACATGAAACTGACAGAAAATTGAGAAGTATGACAACAGACATAGTACACAGCATGAACCCTGATTTCCTCTTCTCCTCCCCCTCCTATCATGGCTCTGCATGTGCCCATGACTGTTCTACTTTCAATGTAATATTCAATATGAGAAAATTTTGAAGGGTTTCTAAAATACAAGGTATATGAAATGAAGTGAAAGCTCAGAGGAGAGGTTTTTCTTATATATTACACAGAGTTACAAATAAGACACTTATTCAGACCTAGCTGAACTTTAGCTAGTAGCAACACTAGCAATCAAATTCATGTTATGTAAATGAAAAAGAAATTCCAATTCAGACTTACCTGATACCAAATGACACAGTAAATTAACTCCTTCTTTTGAAAGTGATGTTTTTCATTCATGAGAGCAACAATAAAAGCAAATTCCAAGTACATTTGTCATCATAAAAGTCTCTCAAGGCCCTGTCAATAAATTACAAAGAAGCATGGGTGAATGGGGGCTCTATATGAGCAAATAACAGGGAAGCACAAAAATTAAATCTCATCCTTCTGGCTTAACAAAGGCCAGCTTAAATTCAAGGGAATTTTACCTGAATAGCTGCCAGGCACAGAGTACCCATCGTCCCCACTTGTATATCTGGAATGGACATATCGCAGCTTGAAGAGAAATCAGAATGGGGAATATGCAGCTTTCCATATTCTCTGCTGCTAGAAAAGATGAATGCACTTAAATATCCAGGATGGATTACCTAGCTTCTTTAAGCAAACAGCACCACTAAAATAATTCAACTATAGCAAGGTTGACTAGAAAAACCTTTAGGAAATACAGGTGCATCGTGGAAAAAGAGAGAACTTGTTTTTCTGAAGCTGTAGTTCAAAACGGTTTCAAGTATTGTTTTAGTAGCAAAGATAGATAGCTAATGTCAGGGGAGAAAACTGACACAACTCTTGCCAGAAGATCCAATGACACTCAGCACAAGGTAGCATGTAACAAACAGTGCTGTAAAGATCACAGGGTAAGAATGGAAATTAAATGGCCATACCCTGATAGAGCTGGTTTTCCTTAGCAAAACTACCTGGGAAAATAGAAAGATGTAACAGCTTAATTGTGTGCAGGAAAGCAGAACAAAAGAACGCAATTGCAACTGATTGAGACATCAATTTGTTTGTGGAAAGCCCGAAGAGATGGCAAAAAGCCTGCTGGAAACGCAAGGGGAAAAAGGCTTACTCTGAAATCCTAGACTCGGTGATGCTCATACAAGTTGTACTATGAACTGCTGACTCAGTGTTTACATCCCAGTTTTTCCCCACTGGGGAGGACATACAGGACACACCGGGCAAGACGATCAGAGACGGTGAAGAAGTGCTGTGAGTTACTAAAATATATACGCAGATAAATGCCAAGGCTGTCAATGACTCAGGAATGAAATTACATAGAGAAAGTTTGTCTAGAGCTCTGTCACTGGGAAATATTTCTAGAAGAGAGAGACTCCGGACAAGAGTAATTTTGGAACAGGGAGCTAGGCATTTCCTAAGGAGTTTATTAATAATTTCTTTTGGGAGTACTGGATTTGAAATTGGAGCAGAAAATAGCCAGGTAAACAACGAGATGTAGCATGTGGGGACATCTTCAGGGAATCAGAGAAGAAATACAACTGATCAAAGCTTACTTGGATATTATTAGATACTTGGCCATACCAAAGTCATCCTTCTTCAAAGATGGCAAATGCTAGCGTCTAATTACATCTTTTTTTACTGTATATAAACACAGGACAATTTTTCACACTCTGTACCTGGGAACTTTTTCACTGTGTATAAGCACTAGTTTGTATTTTGTTAGAGTGTGTTTTAAAAGCAATATAGAAATTAAACAAAATATACCAAGTTATTGAATTTGAGATAAGTTTTAAAGACTACTGTAAACTGAAGGAAAACATCTTTATTTTTTTGTTTTAAAAGTGCCCTTAAAAACTACTATCTCATCATGCAGGTTGGTTTGGGTTTTTTTTAAAAACATCTGGTCGTTCTTAAAAGTATCTATAGACTCTGCCTGCACAGACACAGCCTGTATGGGGTAATGCAAACTCTGAGCCAAGCCTACAATCAGAGATATTAACACAACTGATTACGCTGATGGAGTGAAGCCACTATTTTTATCTCACCTGAGATAAGGCCCACAGGATATAAATTGCCTTTTGAAAGGCAAGGGATAAAATTTAAAAAATGAAAAAAAAGAAAAAAAGAAAAGAAATAAACGTTTTCTTTTAAAGGTGCAGCAGCAGTAAAGACTAAAAGGGAGGGAAAATTATATTAGTCATATTCTCTGTCCCCACAGAGGTCCAGAAGGCCACAGCAAGAGGGAGACGCAGCAGCTCCATTGGGGCTGGGAGCTGCAGAACCAGCTGCAGCTGCACAGCTATGCGTGGGGCTGCCTGTGGCCCAGGGCACCCTGGACAAGCCAGTCTCCATCTTAAAACAATAAATAAAACCACTTAATCCCCTTACTCTACAGAGCACTCAAGGCACATATTCAAAAGACACCTTAAAAATAGCCCACCAGCACATTCCTGCCCTTGTGGCTGGTGCTGCAACACTCCAGGTCCTGCACCCTGCAGGGAGGCACCACCAAAGCCTGGCAGCTGGAACAGAATTAAAGTTCAGGAGTTGAAGGATTTTTGATCAAAAATTACTTTCCTTTGTCTTTGGTGCTTTCCTGTGTGGTGAGCATTAGCCAACATATGTGTCTAGAGACCAAGAGCCAGGTCGGTTTGTTGCACCGAGTTTTTGTCATGAGGGTTGTGCTTAACCTCCACAGAGTCTGCATTTTCAAGACATGATTTCTCCTCCTGTTGTTTCAGAGCTTGTGAGGCTCTCGATCAAAAGCAGGGTTTGAGTTTCTCTACCTCTGGCTTATCTGGGATTGATGGCGAAAATGTGCAAAAGTTTGTGTATGATACAGGAATTTCTGGGATAATCTAATGTTTTAAAGTGAAGTTCTGGCTCCTCTGAAAACAGTAGTAAAATTTACCTCTGAGCTTGATGGTGGGAATACCCACTGACCTGCCTCAGCTGCCGAACCAAGCACACAAACCTGCAGGCAAGAGTTTTGTTCTCAGCTACTGATAGTGACATAAGGCAGACACTTCGGCCATGAAACTTTAGCTTTATTGCAGCTTTCAGAGCAAAATGTGGCTCCCAGCTTTTGTATTAGCTTTTCCAAACTAATTTCTTCAAAGACAGGAAACAATGATGAAATAAACAGAAGTAGTAGATATAAATGTCAAACAAAACCACCCAAATAAATCTGCTAGGAACTGCAGAGTAATGCTGCCTCTGATTGTTATGTGGTGTTGGGTTTTAATCTAGTATATGTAAATGAGCTTCCCTTTTAATTGTTAGCCTAGTTGCAACATCTTGTTGCCGACATTTTCAGAAATTTCACTAACCAGATTAGTTAAAAGAACGGCTGTTTTTAAGCTAAAATGTTAATAATACTTGTATTAGAGCCTCAACTACAGAAGTCAGAGTAGGTCCATTGATTTCAGCAAAGTTAAAACTACTACCCCAGATGACAGTGCTGAATTCACAAAATAGTTTTCATTAGATAACTTCTTAAAGTAGGTCTTACAGACTTGCCTTCACCTAGGACAGAGAACAGTGGTAAAAACTTCACAATTTAAAATGTTCATTTTTCTTTTAATAAATAAAATCTGCTGTGCTTTAAACACACAATCCATCCCAGAATTATTTCACAAATACAAGGTATTCTAGAAAGTGAGCCCTCCCCAGCTTCTCCAGTAAAGCTGTAAAACATACATGATTTATCACCAGGTTATTTGGGTATGTCTTTAATAGGTGCATCTTACCATTTTCAAGATACAGGTTAAGACTGAAGCTCTGTTTAATCTCCAGTGGTAACAAGTTCTGTAGCTCCAGGCCTTCTGTTAAGAATGCTTGTGCTGTTCCCCACCAGTTACATCACCCCGTTCATCCCAATTACATATACTGCAGCTGATGTAGTACTTTAATAATTTGTTTTATTTGTGCACTGATTAAAAATTTCTAGATCAAACATTTAATGAAAAGCTCTCCAACCTGACAGGTTTGCTGCTGAATGCAGTCATTTACAACTCAAGCCTTATAATAACCAGAGCAAGTGTTGGAAAAGCTGTTCATGCCAAATGCTCAGCAACTGACACATATAATCTTATATCTTTTCATTCAGACCTTAAAAAAAAAAAAAATCTGAGACCTAATTATATTGGTTGTAACTGTTCTGAAATGAATGGTGGCAGGAACTAATACTTGTTTATTTTCTTTCCTGACAAGTGCTCTGAATAAAAACAGTTTCTAGACATGATGGAATGACTTTTCCTATGACTCAGACACATTCAACGAAATAAGGTTTGAAGAAACCGAAGCTTGTTTTCTGTCTAACAATAGTAATTGAAAATACCCAGAACTTTTAAGTATTTATACCATCTAGAAATGTCAGACTAAAAACTACATAGTGAGGCCAAAAAGTCTCCAGCAAACAAACTCTTGCCCCATGCTTTTTCATTTGAGTGAGATATTGCGCTTATTTACTCAGGCTTATTTCAATTTAATTAATTTCTCTTTTCAGTTTGATTTTCTTTTTCATTTTTAATTTACAGGTGCTACTTAAAGTAAACAGTCATATTTCCAGTTGGCAACATATTTAATATTCTTCACAACTCCAGGGCAAACTGGTGTTTTAAAATATACTATTCAATAATATAGGAAAGGCACATAAAACTTCATGTTTATTTCCATGTTGCAGAACTCTAACTAGCACACTTTTTGCAAGCTGCTTAGCTCTCAGTACTTCAGTTATTTCAGCTTTTCTAAGAGTAAGCTACCTAGTTTGGCTCTGGTTTGTAATAAAGTTATCTTAAAATTTTGTTATTGCTCTGCACTAAGTAGTTTAAAAGAAAATAAATATCAGTAAATATTATATGAAAACTTAGTAAAGTGTCTGCTGAAAAGAGAGATATATCTGGTAATTTAAGTACAGTAATTACAAAGGCATGAAAACCCACTTAGAATACAGATTTACTTCTTTTAGAGTAACTTATGAAATACCGTTGTCTATATTCTTCCCTTATCCATAATTATACAAGCATATTTTCTGATACCAGGAAAGCACTTAGTCTGCTAACTGTATTCATGCAGTTGTAATTAAAGCCATGTGGCCTCTCACCTTACAGCTCATGCTGAAAATGTGGGAGATGCAGGACCTGCAATGCACACCCTGTCGCGTTTCCTTGCTAAGGCTGCCCGTGGCCCATCTGCTATAGCAATGAAATCCCACAATCAAGATTTCCACACCAATGCCGTCTCCGAGCAGCCTTTTTGTGGCTAGCACTAAAGTATCAAACTCTGGCAAGGAGCTATGGCCATAGGCCCAGTTTTGGGACGGTTAGGATGCACCGGCCACACTGCTCCTTGGCGAATACAGGCTCACAACGCTGCACATTTACATGAGGTAGGGGTAGGTTTTACCGCGGGGCTCGGGCGCGTTTCGTTTCCAAAAGGGCGAGAGGAAAGCCGAGCGAACGTGCGCTTGGCTCTGCCCAGCCTCCCGGACCATTCCGCATCGGAGGGCTCCCTCTAGAGGGGACCGGTCCCGCTGCCGCCGGCCCGCACCGCCGGGTCCCGCACCGCCGCCTTCCGCACTGCGCTCCCCGCATCCGCTCCTCCCGCACCGCCGGACCCCGGCACCGCCGGGCCCTCTGCATTGCCGCTCTTTGCACCTCCGTGCCCCGCACGGCAGCCCCGCCGGCACCACCACTCCTGTACTGGCGGGTCCGGCACCATCACTCCCGGCACCGCCACTCCTCGGCACATCTGGCCATGCTCCACCAATGGCCTCCCCGACCCTCCTCAGCCAGGTTTGGGGCTCAGCTCCTCAGTGCAAGGCAAAGGGGAAATAACCACAGCAGATGTGATGGGATGTGGGCAGAAAGGAAAAGCTGAGGGAAAGTGAATTGGTACAGTTGTCTGCAGTGGCGTCAGCAGCACAGTTGTGCTGTTACTGAAGTTACCACTGACACAAATACAACCTGTGAAAATACCCATATCATTGGAGTTCATGCCATTTACAAGAGAGCAGTTACAGTATGTTGCCCCAAATTATTAAAATACAGCTTGGCCTATAGGATGGGTTTGGGAATAAAAGAACACATTAAAACCACCCTGGATAAATCAGCCACTGAGGTAGACTGCAAAAATCTCAGAAATGCAGCCCAAAGCCACCTTTCTTCACACTCCTAAAATCCATGGTGTTGAAGAATCCCACTGCCTGCTAACGTGCTTCTTCACCACTACCACAGAGATCAGCAGGTGGATTTTGAAAGCACAGGGAACTGAGAGGTGGATCTGAGAGGGAGGTATTTCACAGCAGATTGGAATAAACATTTCTCTAGTAGTTGCAAGAAATGGTTCAAGATCAGACTTTCAAGGCTGAAATAGGAGCAGAATCCCTGTTCCCCCATTCCACATTTGGATGATAAAACATTGGCTTCACGGGCAAATTCCAACCTGCTCTATGAGTGCTTGCGCTGTGCTCAGCACTGTGGTGGCCCAGCACCTGCCAGGGGAGACTCATTCATCACCCTGGCCTCTGCTGCATGCATTGCTCTCTCTCATCCCAAACAGACTTCACCTATACAAAACACATATTCCTAATCACAAACCAGAACAACTTTAGGTTGTTTCTTTGTTTCTACATTCATACTCAGTATGGTAGTACCCAAAGTATTGTTTGTACTGAAGTACCTGAAAAATATTAAGGCCTGATGTTGAAACAGTGTGTCAGGTAATGAAAAAGCTTGCTGTAGCTACAATACTTGAGGCATTTTGAAGTAACTAAAAAACTGTTCTGCAATAGCAACACGAGATAGTATAGCTGTCTACTACTCATGTGGTAACTCATCCTCTGAAAGAGCACCAGTCCCTCCGCCAGCTACAGGGAGGTCTGGATGAACAGCATAAATGAGCTCCCACAGGTTTCAAGCACACTGAATGGTGAAGATGAATCTCACCTGTAGTTTATACAATACTTGCAATTAACTACTCTGTTCCTGAAAGTCTGATCTCTCTGTACCAATATACATCTATACTTGTCCACTCTTATTTCCTGAGTAAGAATGCAATATTGCTCAACACATGTCTCCCCCATGCAATGGAAAGGCAAAGGGAAGGCAAATCCAGCCAGCATTAAATAGCTGCTGTGTCTGCATGGAGGGGTACAGGCCCCAGCTCTGTCTTGAAAACACATGGAAGCTGTGAATTCAGCCTCTTACTAATGTGTATCAGCTCAGGCACAACATACTTTGTTGCCTGTAATTTTGGTAATCATTAGCCCAAGCATCTGCACTGTACCTGTAGCCAAGCTAAAGCAGACCTAACAGTTTTGGACCAAAATTGCTACTTTGAGTCTATAAAGCTGACTAGCTTGGATCAATGCATAGCTGATGCTGTATCTGTTACGCTACAGAATGCCCCAGATGGAGGTACTCCAAAGACCATGTCGATAGCATTGTTGAAAGAAAAAACAGAGCCTCAAATATAAGCTGAAGTGGTCCTAACTTTTCTTATCTGTGTTCAGTTATTTTCTGTTTATTTATAGATGACATTTTTGTTATACCAGAGCTTTATTACATGTTGTCCAGCTTCCAGAGAACAAAGGAGTGTGTTTATAGAGCTCTTACCTATAATTAGTGTCACCCAGTTAAACAAGGCACCTCTGTTTTATAACTGCCAAAGCTGTCACACTTTTTTTTTCAGAGTGAATTTCAGTGATGGACTACTTGAGCCATAGTTTCTTTAAAAAGTAGCATAAAAATGTGTTAGTACTCTAGACCTGCTATTCTAACCAACCATATCATGTGGCAGGCTCTGCCACAGTGCCAGAGCACAGAAAATGCTTCCTCTATTATATTTCCACTTAATTATTCTTGTACTTTTCAATAACTTTGTGTCATAAAATCATGGCATATAGTCGATTTGGATTAGCTTTATCCTACTAGGTTATGACAGACTTTCAACTTAGTCATTAATCTGTCATCAAAAGTTTTGGAATCACATAGACATGAGAGCCAGCCATATTTAAATTGGGAAGGTATAGTTTTTATGAGTCTACATTTAATTAGAATTCCAATAAAAGTGACATATCCATTTGAGGCAGGCTTAATATGCTGAGTTTAACATTTATTCGAAACACCTTTCTCTGAAAGAGAAATGTCTGCAAAGAAAAGCAGTATTTTCTCCAGACATAACAATCTTCTTGGCCTGTCCCAAGGAAATAAGTCCCCCAAGGCCAAGGCCCCAACTGATACTGAGGCTCAAGTGGAGACTGGGAGGTTGTTGAACAACTCAAGTCTGTCTTTGTCTTGGCCATTTACTCACCTGCTGTTGCACTAAGAAATTAATCCAAGCTTCATGGGGACAAATGCGACAGAGCCGTGTTACATGTTCCCAGAGTTGCTTCTGCTGTGTAAGGATTTCTTAGTGCTGTTTTAACCAAAACCAGGACTCACCTCTGCTTCACACAGATCTAAGAGATCCCCTGGCTGATGCTGCTGCATCACCTGCTGCCCAGGCTACTCCTTGCAGATGAAGGAGCAGGGAGAAGGTGTTGAGGATGAGTTTGGATGGCAGAGGGCACAAGCAGAAGGGGCAAGCCACAGTTACAGAAACATTGCACAGGTAGGCTCTGTGCTTATCTGCTTCCACAAGCCACCAGGACTCTCAAAAGGCATTTCCCTGTTCTCCTTCAAATGAAGATGGGGGTTGGTTTCCAATCTGATCAACCACCCCCTACCAAGCAAATGGGATTCTGGTCCCCTGGGAGTCAGGGAAACAGCCTCTGCTTTTCATGGCCAGTCTATCAGCTCCCATAGCACTTTCTTATTTTCCTGGCCAAGGCAACAAATGACCTCTCTGTCTAAGGACTTCAACTTGATCAGTCTCCAAGCTTGAAACACCCACACCAAACTCACTGTCTGGCTACCGTATCTTAAGTCCCTTGGACACAGGCTGTCAGCAACACCAGCCTCAGCCAGTCAGATAAATTTCAAT
Source organism: Columba livia (assembly GCF_036013475.1). NCBI lineage: Eukaryota > Metazoa > Chordata > Aves > Columbiformes > Columbidae > Columba > Columba livia. The sequence continues at coordinate 36,949,913 of NC_088603.1, read as the reverse complement.
TTACATGAGCCAAAATAACCTATAAAACTGATGCATTTTTAAACAATTCTAACAGGACGGATAACATTTGCTGCTTTATAGCAGCTAGTATTTTTTCCCATTTAAACATATTTTTATTATTAAAAATAGGCCTGGTCAAAGTTACATTTGATTTTATAACACTCTCCATTAAGGCCAAGATTTAATACCTGAAAACTGTTTACGTACATTTTAAAAATATTCTGAATCAATGAGCTCTCCTTAAACTCCAATGAGATAAAAGGTGCTATTCTTTGGTTATATGTAGTTAAGAAAACTTCTGAGGTCAGCTCACCTTATAAATATGTTGCAAAGTTATGCACTATATTAAATATTTACATTATTTTCAGTCTTTGCAATTGAGCAAGTTCTGATATTTACATTTCTCCTGACTGAAAGCACTTTCAGACTCTGCTGTACATTAAAAAAAAGTTTGCCTGAATTTGCCCTGAGCATTTAAGTTAGCTCACAGGAGCGGGAAGAATCTTTACTTCATTTGCACTGCTGAGAAATGCATGAGAAAGTTGGGGTAAAAAAAAAAAGAAAAAAGTAAGAAAATTTATTTCCCTATTAAAATCATTGAACAGAGTATATCTTTCATCGGGATTAGATCTTGGAGAAAAGGCACCCACTTTTCACAGGCATGAGAAGACACAAGGGTTCCAGAGGGTGTGATTCCCTTTGGCTTCATCCCTTGTTGATGGCTGTGGGCACGGCTGGGCACTGAGCTCGCTGAGCACCTCCAGAAATCCTTCCAAGAATGGAGGGTGACTTACATGACTCTTGGACACCACACCTGTGGTGCACGGACCTGGTCTGTGATATCATTAACTGTAGCTGCTGCTTCTTTCATAGAGGCATTAACCTTATTCATTCCACAGGCAAAGCAATTATTTCATAAATTATCTTGTTATTTACACCGTACTTTCTGACAAGGAAATGACTAAAATTCATACCATTGGCTTTTGACCATTAACGGTCAAGTTACAATTTTCACCTAAATGCAGCTTGATAAAATCTCCTTTAAAAATTACAATGCCGTAAATAAGAAAATCTTCATTTTCCGTTTCTTGAGATGAAAAAAAAAAAATGAAGTAAACATGGAGAATCTGGATAAACAGTACACTACTTAATTGCTTAAATACATTTTTCTATATGTATTGTGTCCTTTATGGCTAAAAACCCCACAAGTACCAAATTGAGTATGAAGTGTTTGTTTGTTTAAATTGCTTTTCTAACCAATGAAAATGAACCTTTTATAGGAAAGGCAGTAAGGAAAACAAAACAAAACAAAAAAATGGCAGAACAAGTTTAAGCATCACTATTTTAAAAATAGAAGCTTGCTGCTTATATCATTGTTAAAACTGGTGATTCAAATTACCAAGTATGGGATTCCTCTGATCAACCCTGATATGTATCTACATCTGAGTTTAAAGGGCTCTAGCTTTCACTGGGAATAAAGAGGTACTTTTACGGCACAATTCCTCTCATCTGAAATCTTAAATCAGATGAGATGTACAGTACTAGATATAGAATAGATTAAGTCCAGCTTGAAGGGACCTACGACAATCATCAAGTCCAACTGCCTGACCCTTTCAGGGCTGACCAACAATTAAACCATGTTATTAAAGGGCATTTCCCATATGCCTCTTAAATACCGACAGGCTTGGGGCATCAACCACCTCTCCAGGAAATCTATTCAAGTGTTTGACCACCCTCTTGATAAATAAATGTTTCCTAATGTCCAGTCTGAACCTCCCCTAGTTCAGCTTTGAGCTGTTCCCACACGTCCTGTCACTGGATCTCAGGCAGAAGAGCTCAGCATCTCCCACTCCGCTTCACCTCCTCAGGAAGCTGCAGAGAGCCATGAGGTCACCCCTCCCAGGACGTGTCTTCCAGCCCTTTCACCAGCTTTGTTGGCCTCCTCTGGATGCATTCAAGGACCTTCACATCCTTCTTAAATGGTGGAGCCCAGAACTGCACACAGCATTCAAGGTGAGGCCGCTCCAATAGACTAGACTAGACTGGACTAGTTATACACATAGTATTCTATTCTATTCTATTCTATTCTATTCTATTCTATTCTATTCTATTCTATTCTATTCTATTCTATTCTATTCTATTCTATTCTATTCTATTCTATTCCCTGCAGTCACTATGGAGTTGAATAATGATGAGACCATTATTTGTCTGAAATGCCAGGGTTTTTCTGCTCCAAAAACTTTTTCAGGGACAGAAATCAGAAAGGTTACAAGTGATAATAGGATTTTATTTTATTTTCTGAATCTGTTTCAGAGATGATGCTCCCAAGCATTAACACAATGCACCTGTGTAGCCAGGAGCAGGCTCATATTTACATTCAATTTAACTTGAAAAAAGCATCCCTTGCAGTTTGGGCGAAGGAAAGCCACAGAGCTACCAAAAGCAGCAGCAGGAACACAGGCCAAGCAGCCCCTGTTTCCTGAAGAGTGAAAATTTGAAGAAGGAGGATTGGTACCAACCACACACAAAAGAAGAAGAGGTGTGTGGTACTGTGGGGTATTTTCAAAAGTATTACACCTATTGAGGACAATCATACTTTTTGACTTCAAGAAATTCCTCCACTGTGCTTCTCGGCCAGCAACGCATGAGAAGTTCTCTCATGCCTGCCTGGAACTTGTATTGGATGCAGGGAGAGCTGGAAAGTGGCAGTTCCTAATGGTGCAGCAAGCCTGGATCCCTTTTGCTCAAGCCAGAACCCCTGGGGAAATGGAGACAAGGAAGAGCAGAGCTCGGTCCCACTACAAACTTGCAACTAGAAAGAGCCCAAGAGAGTAAGGGCACAACTGGTGCCATGGTGGTGCGAGAGCAGCGGGCAAGAACCAAGCCAGCATGGCCCAGGGGAGCCCTGACAGGGGCTGTGCTCAGTGCATAGGTTGGTCATTTTCAGACCTAGAATATTTGGATCTGTGCCCCAAGCACAGCCAGGCAAAGACGATTCTTCCAAACTATAAAAATAGCCCATTGCTGCTATCACCGTCTCATCAGCTTGTCCAGCTGGAGCCAAGTTGCGCAGCTCCTCTGTTAAACATGCCAATGAGCTGTGGTTTATGAGGGATACAAAATGCACTTCAGCCATGGGGTAAAACTTTCACAGCTCACCAGTGACTTTAACCTTTCTCAGTGATATTTGCTTACCTCGTTTTGTGGAAGGGTGTTCAGATCTTATCTAAAAACCTGGCAAATATTTCTTTTTTCCTTTAGGATTTAGTGGTTTTAATACTGAAAGAGTAAGGAAGGTACTATTCTTGTAATTTTGCATGGTTTAATCCTAATTACCTGGGCCAAAATGTTCAGTGTCTTTTGATTTAGCCTGAATAAATAAATATTTTTTTTTAATGGTTTTAAACACACATATTCCACTAGGTTTGGTGTTTTGTTTTTGTTGTTTTGTTTTGTACTTCCACTGCACTGAACTGGTATCTATTGAAGCCATCTCTGCCACCAGCTTCTTAAAGATATTCTAGCAGGCATGCTCATTTTAGGCTGGTCTTCCTAATTTGCAGTAATTACTGAGTAACCTCAAGAAGCCCACCTCAACTCAGGCGAAAGCCACTGGTTAATCAGCAGTATGCTGGGAGGAAGATTTCTCAAAGCCAATTCTGCTAAGGAGCTATGCAGAAGATTGCACAGACTCAATCACTCGACAGATACACAGATAATAAAAGAAACAGAATAAGGTCAGGAAACACAACTCTGGAGGACCTGTGGGTAGGTAATGATGTGCTTTGGCACTAAGGAGAGTTGCTTTTGTCTGCATTATCAGGCAAAAGAGCTGCAGCCCAAACTGCAACCTGGATTCTGATGGTCACTCCCAAACAAGGAAGTCAATATGACCTCCGACAGCTTCAAACCCATGGCTTATCAGACTACCACATCCTGCAATGAAAATACCTGGGAATGCTTTGATACTTCACAGACAAACTCAAAAAACCTTCCTGCTCTGTCCCACATGCAAACATTTATCGTCTAATACCATACTATTCCTATATGTAGCTGTCTCTTTCTGCAGCCTGACTCAATGGCCTTAAATGTCCATTTTTGTTTGGAACTGAATGTTCTGCCAACCAGTTCTGCCTCCTCAATGGGGTGTAGGAACTTTTGACTCATCAGGATACTTTTCATTTTGCATGAAACCTCAGGTGAGTCGTGCAGCTCTGCCCAGACCTCACAGGCCATGGTGATGAGGCGCTCTATCTCTCCAAAAGCTTTATTGAGCATCATACTTTAGATACTCTCGTCCCAGGGCTGTTAACTGGTCCAACACAAATAAACCCCAGTTGAGGAGGAGCTGCACAGAGGAGCTTTGACAAAAGAGGAAAGGGACAAGGTGTATCCACAGGTCACCCACAGCATCTCTCTGTCCATCCCACCATGCAGTTCCTTAGCTCATTACACTGGAGGTTTCACCCCAAGTGATTATGCAGCAGTGACACCTAATGCACAAACGGGTAATTCCTTTTAATACAAAAATACTGAAGGCCCCTCTGCCTGCCCATTTCTAGAATCAGACTGTACCCTCATGGACAGTCTGCAAGATTTAGTGAGTTTCCAAGTGGCTGGTGCATGCAAGAACATTGGCACAATTTCTGAGCACTTGCTGATTATCAAAGTCAATAAAAGTTTTGGAAAAAATAGCAAACATGCTTCTGCCATATAATTTTTTTTTTTTTTTTAATTTAGTACTCTCCTTTTAAACCTTTAACTGCTTAATTTGAAATTATCGTCACCTACTTATCTCCTTTAACTTCAGATTAAAAAATTAAAATATTCATAATAAATAAATACGTATTTGCTGATGAAACTTTTTTTTTCCACAGATACCAAGTACTGAGTTGCAGGAGTCTTTTCCGTACCCTACGGAAAAAGAGTATGTTAAGTGATAAACTTATGACCAATATAGGCACTTTTACAGCTCCAGAGAGAACATCCTCCTCATTTCTATCCAGTTTGGCCAAGTCAATAATGAGTTCATTCAAACTGAGAAACTGATTTGGATTTGAATAGTAGGGAAATTTGTTTTCCTTTTCCAAGCTATAAATAAAAAGCCTGAAGAGCTTGAATGTGGTGTTTCTAAAATTCCTAAGGGTTGAATGGCCAGAAATAACAAGTTGACCATTTATTGGTAAAATTTCTTTAAAAGAAATCAGGTTTGAATGAATCATATTTTTTCTATGGATCCAGCACATTCCACATCTTTTTCTTTTGGCAGATCAGATGGTTTTCAAAAAGCTATTTTTCTGCACTGTTACTTGAATTTCTCTTTTTATCCAAAGGCATTTCTAACCAACAGTGAATAAAAACAAGTATTCCAATAAATAATAGATATCACTTACTGTTTTGTAACATTAAGGAGTTTTCCTTCAGATTTGAAAGAAAAGTTCTATTTGCACTTATATGTGAAAATGAAGCACTCTGCTGGTTAGCAAAAAGAAATACTAGATGAAGCATAAAAGCAATCTTTAATTGTAAATAAATATATACTAATATTTACCTATCAAATACCTAACTTTCTTAGGGAAAGGACTAAATTGTGCAAAGGCAAAACGGGATGAATGTTGCTTATTAAAACCATGGTCTTCTGAAGTTCAAAATCTGTTATTTAAAACAACGAGCTCTGCTTATTACAGATAAGCTCTTTGGGAATAAAGGTATTTCTCTGGGCATTGCTGTATCCGTTTCTGTGGTTCTTTATATTTAGTTTGGAATTTTGAAGGCTGATGGTGATTTTGAAGGTTGATCACGATACAAGGTTTTCTTCCATTACGAACTATTATGTAAACCTAGCTTGAATAAGCTACATAATTTTGCCAAATGATTCCTGAACCTTAGCCAATAATCTGATTAAAGAGAGCAAGAACTCACTTTTTATATTTAAAAAGTGTGTTTGGAGAAACTCCACTGGTCATTCAGATTTCATTAACTTCCAAGTTAATAATTCACATTCTGTCCATTATATTACATTCTGTCTTCAGGCCAAATTCACCCCTGGTATGTTCAAACTTCGGAAAAAAAGTCACTCAGAACGACTCTATTTGCTCAGAAACAAGTAAAACTAGAACAAAAAGAATGAAAACATTACATTGCAGGGCCTTCCCTTACACTGTCACAAATATGCTTTGCTGCTGCAAGTCTCCTCTGGAAGGTAACATAGCAGCAGCTCTCAGATGAGAAGAATAAAGTAAGTGTGAATTTAAAAACAAAGATGCCCAACACAGCAGAGCGGGAGCTGTAGGAAATAGCTTTGTTACCTAATGTGTACCCAAAGTGTTACCAGCTATGCTGCACTGAATCCTAACACTGTTAGAGGAGCAATGATGATTCATAGAAAGATAATACACTGAGCTATATCCAACGGAGCCTGTAGCAGATCTTAACAGATGGGACAGCTCTCCCAGTGTGCTCCCCCGCCAGCATCCATTACCTCTCCTGTAAATACAGAGCCAAAACATTACTCAGTGCATGACCTGTCCATTCACAGAAGTCATATGCTCCTTTGAGAAGACCCAGGGAGCAGAAGCAGGAGGGAAGGCAGATTTTACGTAAGTCTTGCTTTCTTTTTTTTTAATGTTGTCCACAGTTTCCCTTGCCCTGAATCCCAAAATGTGTCACTTCCATGTTCCACTTCTTCACAGTGCAATAAGTATCTGGCCTTAAAAACATGCTGAGCCTTTTGCAGAAGAACAGATTCCCTTACGCTCAGCTACCTGTGTGAATAAGATAAAAGTCCAAAGGGCTTCAAGACTATTCTGCAGAAAAATCTAAATATTTATACGTATTTCCAAAGTTTCAAACTGAAATATTGTGCCTTATCCCCAAGGTTTCCTTGTTCTTACCTGTCCCCATCAGGAATAGGGATCAAATAGATCCTACACAATCTTTGAATGACTCTCAGAAATAGGGTATTCCCTACCACCTAACAAAAGAAAAAGCAGTTCCTTGCTTATTTTTGTTGACTAGATCACAAAAATCCAAGACACTATTTCAATGCAGAAAATAAACCAAGTAATCTTCAGCCACCATTTCTGAGAGCAGGCTAGATTTGAAATGGGTAACATATAGTTTGAGGCTTGCAATTTTTTTCACTTGTCCACTCCCTGCCCAAACATTCAAAATCAAATGCATCCATATAATTTACTTATAAATGTTTCCAGACTTCCAGACAATGCAAAATGATATTCATACCCAGCTCTGACAGCCTTTTTCAAAGACATTGCAGAACATTGTCCAAAAAGTGCTGATCTGCAGACACTTTTCGTATTCAAATCTAAGCAATTTCACATCAAATATTTCTTGCAGGTCTAATTTTAGAAAAATTCCTGAAGACTACTGTAGTGTAACAAAATCTAAAGTGAATTAATATGACCCAGCAAAGTGAAGTACAAAAAGCTTGTATTGATATTCAAAAGCCTGGATATTCGATTCTTAGAGGTCTTGGCTTCCCATCAGCTTTTGCGATGCTTTAAAAAACGAAAGTAGGACCAATAGCCAAAAATTAGAAGGTTGGGGTTCTTTTAATGAGCTAATGTGTGGAAAAAAAATAATAGATACCTAATACACCTGGATGAAGTATTCATACACATGGCTGCCTTATGTTTCTGTGAAAGTGCTGCTCTCATAGGAGTCTGTTTTAAGGCATTTTGGTATCTGGCTGTTAATAACATTTAGTATCAGAGCAAGTCTGATTGACATTTTAGTGCTAAAGACCTTAAGAAACCATCAATGAAAACAAAATAGTATGTTTGATATCTACCAACCATAAGAAATTAGTGTTATGCTGCCATTTTTCCCGTAAGGATGCAGTGTAACGTAGCAGTCACAAGAGTAAACTGTTCAGAATATTGTTTATTGGGAATTTGTACTAGAAGTTATCTGATTTGGATCTAACAACATGATTATAAATACAAAAGCATGATTATTTGACAATATCATAAGACCATTGACAGAAACCAGCAAGTCAGTCATGAGCAGCTTTCAAAGATATTCCCCATCCTTTAATTTAAAATTCCTGACTATGGTATATATACTATTAAACAAACAAAAAAGTAATTTCCATATTGTCAAGGTAAGCAGACAGTGTTTGTTTGGAAATTGTTTTATTATGGAAAGGCATGTATATATATTGTAATACTTGTGTTTCATATAGAGCTGGATACTGGTCCTTTCCTTATAAAACTGAAGAAAAAACTGACAGACCTTTTACTACAAGAAGTCAGGAAAATATTCCTGAAAGGGGAAGAGGACTTCAGAAAACATGGACATCACCTGAAAAGCTGCCTTTTCAAGCAGGAGGAAGCAGGTGAAGATGCTTCACAACCCTTCAGACTCACGTAGTTGACACCAAATATATTTTCTCAGAATACAGGGATGCAAAGTGCAAGCACAAAAAAGAAAATAAAATTTAAAAGGGAAAAGCGAGCAAAAACAACAGAGTTGCACAGCAGCCCTGCTGAGTCAATTCTCACAGGCTGGAAACAGAACCCTATGCATCAAATAAGAACTGACAGATTACCCGCTAATTAGACAAGAATTTAGAGCGCTGGAGGATTTGAAGATCAATTCACAATAAGAGAGTCGGTGCACATCACCAAAGCTGTGGGTGCCCCTGTGTCTGGGATTATCAGTCTCCGAACAGATCAGCATGAGCAGAGGCTGTTGTTGGGCAGGGACTAGAAATCACAGTCTGAAAGGTTGCTGGGCACTCCAGCCAGACTGTTGCCGGCATTCGGAACGTGTGTAACTCTTCCTAGTTTCACAGTTTTGTACTTTGAACACAAGGATTCTTCAGCTGCTTTTCAACATCTGGACTGTCTGCCTTTTGAAAGGGATTGGGCATATTTGTCTTGGCAGATGTTTATACGATCGATAATTTTAGCCAATCTCAGGAAAAGGATAAGTCTGATATTGAGGAAGTATTCAGATTTAGGGCTGACTGAATGGATGAAGGACAATAACAGAAGTGGATTATCCCAACGATGGAACAGGAAAAAAATAAACTCTGAGCTAGAAATGAAGAAAAGGCCTTTCATTTAGCCATATGTTCATGTATTATCAAAAATGGTGTACTAACATGTTATGTTTTTGACTGCATACACCCTGCAACAAAACACACAATAATGAACAAACTGTAGTAAGTGGACCCCACTAAATGGTAAAACTTTTGTAAGACCTAACAGAAGCTCTGAGAAATGTTCTGTTAAGCATACAGAAACATTTTCCCATTATGAAAGTCATCCGAAGACAGCAGCACTTGACTAGGGATGAAGAGCCAGGAATTCCCTAAAGAACCAACCCCACTGTTCTTTTGGCTGCCCTTATCTTAGCTAAGTGTGCATGCAGATAACTAGATCTATGGCAGAAAAAAACAAGTATTCCAACTCAATCAGTTATTTCAACAACGAACATGGGTAGGCCTAGAGGAGGACCAGGTTTAACACGCATTCTGCTACCTCTAGTACCTGTAACCATTGTGAATTTCAGGAGTCTCCTAGAATTTACCTGGTGTCACAACAAATGATTAACAGATAGACAGAATGTGCATATATACATATGGAGATATATATTTATATATCTGTATGTAGCAATCATAGTCTACCTGTCTCATACATATTATGCTTCATAAAGGTGTTTCTTGCTTGTGACCCACAGATCACCGAGGTGTCAAAAGCTTCTGAAGGAAATTAGTGCTGGAATTGTACAGGGGTCTCTGTGTTCATTAGCAACATTTGCAGGTCTACAAATCAAAAAAGTTGAAACCTCTCTACTTAAAACCAACAAACAAGAAGCAACTTGTCTTACTTTGTAAATACAAACAGGTCGAATTCACCATGGCATAACTGTTTCATTTTTATCTTTTTACTCTTTGTTGTTCTTTCCAGAGAATAAATCAAAATACTTGAATAAAATTGGTTGAAAGAAAATGGGTACTCAAAAAAAGAAAAAGAGTAGCCCAACTTAGTCATAGAGCTCCAACTTCAATTCATAGATTATTGTCTATGCCTTAGGTTCAGAAAAAAACTCTATCAAGAGTGTCCTTGATAGAATTTGGGTTATTAGGGAGAAAGGGAACTGCAGTTACAATACAGGACACACAAAAGACTGGGGTTTGTACTCCACAGAAATACAGAGGCTGTTTGTTCAATATTTATACTCCCCCAAAATGGTAACATCCTCCCTCCAGTATAGGAATTGGTTAATCATGACAAGATAAGTTGATCAAAGGTCTGCAGATCCGAGTCACTGGGAGCAGCTGGTGTTTAGCAGCTTATGTATTAGATACCAAGGAAACCTTAAAAACAGGAAATATCAGACACAACTCAAGAGAGTAGAACTGTTGTGAATTTGTACTTTTGTGATTCATTCAATGATTTGCAGATGTCTTCCAAAACCTATGGCCAAGTTACAAGAAGCTAGGCAAGCCTAGTCTTTAAATGAAGCTGACCCATCAGTACCTAAGAGCAGATCCAAGCTAAAATGCTACAGATTTTTTTCTGCCAGATAAGACAAATTACTTTCTAAGGAGTTTCAAATTATTTTTTTCCTAAAAAAAACTGTGTCCCAAAATCTACTGGTTAAGGAAATGGTGAAGCATCTGTCACTATTTTTAGAATTTCAGCAACTAATTACATTACAGAACATCAGCCAAATTCAGACCTGCAGCCAAAATCTGCTCTGCTGCATTGGTGTAAATCCAAAATAGCTGACCTGCTTTCGAGGAAAATTTAAACTAATTTCACTGAGATAAGAATTTGCCCCCTAAAATCAGCAAACACAACCCTTTGTCAGCCTAATTTGACCCCATGCTGTTGGAAAGGTTGCAGCAGTTTACTCTTACTTTGTCGTCAGGAAATGTTCAATAATTTTAAAGAAATCAAAAGACATTACCAAACATCAATGGTATCAAGAAAAGTCTCACCATTAGCACTGGCAAGGGTTGTTAGTCCTTAGAGGAACTGAGTAAGCAATACATATATGACAGAGGAGTTGTTTCCTGTCTGCCAAAAAAAAAGTTAATGATAAAATTCCTGCCTCAGAAGAGGGAATTTGTGTGTTACTTCAATATTACGCATTGGGAATAGAAAATCCCTCCAGGAATGCAATTTATTGACTATGCTTTCAGCTGGACAGAATTTGTTTCCTCCAAATTCAGAAGCTGGCGGTGGGGAGGAGGAAACAAACACCTACCTTTGTTCTATTTTAATCAGAGATATGTGCACACACATGAAGATCCGCAAATCCAGGTCTTTTCTTCTTTCCTTCTCCCATTGCAAGAAACTTAAAAAAAAAAAAAAAAAAAACAACATAATTTTATAATTAACAACTACACAGGAAAGCAATAACCTCAATATTTTACTTTGCAAATGAGCTATTGTTGACCTAAAGCAACCTTTAATGTCTGAGAGAACAGTATACTGAATTAGAGCCGAGTACAGCACTACCACCCTCATATATAATGCTGTTAGAGATCTACTTACCCTACAGGGAATCAAACATTCTTCCTTTCTCTAGAGAAAGTTCTTCCTATCAGCTCAGGAGGTTTATTGACTAGTTATTGTGAGAAACATAAAAACTATTATGAAGCCTCTTAAGCAGTAAATAAAAGAACAATCAAGGAGTTTTGGAAGAGACCCCACCATTCATGGGTAGACAGATTTAAAAACAATTCCCTAAAGACTATTGCATTCTAAATAGACGGTTTTATTTAAAGAGAGGACCCAGACATCGCCCTGGACAGCCAAGTCACTTCAATGCCCAGATAAGGTCAAAAAAAACCCAAACAAAAGGTAAGAGGGCACAAAAAAGGGGAGAGTTGAGAAATGTTGCCATATGAATTATGCCGTTATTTGTATCAGGAGTTCATGCTCCTCTCAAATGCAGTTGGTACTATGAATGCTATCTCAGTAAAGGTACCACAAAACCAGATGGAATGAAGAACTGGAAGCAACAAAGGACATGAAGAAAGATCTTATAGAAAAAGAACTGGAAAATGTTGGAGTTGTTTGCTTCAAAGGAAAAACTAACTGTGAACAGTCATATCAGTCATCTAGGAAAAAAAATACAGACATTAATTTACATTATACATAACTAAGTAGCAATCAGAGAAAAACCAAAATGCAGTAAATGTGAAACTGCTGAAGTGGACTTTCTCCATGCACATTTCATCTGCAGAACCTTCCAAAGCCAATAATTCAGAAAGCAAATGGAAAGACAAATGCAAGACAAAAAATTCATAGAAATATTTTAAAGCATAAATGCTACATTGATACTCCAAAGAACACAGTACAAGTCCTGATTCAAAACCTTCTGAAGTCAATGGAATGTTTTTCCATTTGTCTTGAACTCAGATGAGCCTATTGTTATGAATTTCCATTATTCGTGAGAGAGGGTATAAATCTCAACTTTAAAAGAATACAGATATAGTTTGTGTTATTATTATTATTTCAAAAGTACTTGTCTTTGTTTCTCCCTTGAGATAGATAACGGAAATGGTACAAAAAGAAACATAATGAAAATGAAATTTGGAAATAAATTTACCAGAAAAAGAAGATATATCAAATAACAGCAGTCCCAAAATTGAATACAGTTATGGAAAGTTGCCATTTGAAGAGCTGACTTGTTCACATCCATTACTCAGAAGGCACTTCGAAGATGGCAGATGCCTAAACGTGTGATACTTATTACTTCATAGAAATCTACAGTAGACTCAGACACATGTAAGAAGTATTTCAGCTGTTTAAACAATCTGTTTTGCACAGAAAAGCTTTTGATCTTTTGGCTGGTAGTTTTCATGAAATATGGGGAAAGAACTCAAATGTAATACCACCATTAGTGAAAACAGTACTTGGAGGCACCTGAAACAAAAGCAGATTGGTAAAATTAACATACACACACACTAACAAACACAGAGAAAACCTGAAATAGAAAATAAAATAAAGGTAATTATAGAGCTCAGTTCATACAGCAACTGGACCAAAACCTTCATTATTTCAAATACTCGCAGCACAGTCCTCCAGTGAGTTGGATGTGTGAAAACTGTCTTCATGACAACTGAAATCTGTTTTTACCTTAGTGACTAATAACAAAATCAGTGCTGTTTTGTGCTGGTAGCCAGCATGATGTGGGCCTTCATTTCAGCCCCTGATCAGCCAAGAGAGCAAGGTGGAGAAAGAGAGCAGGTGTAACAAAGCAGCAAACAGCACAAGAAATAGGAAATGGAAGAAAGTGAGAAGAAATGAAGGCGACAGCAACATAAGCAAAAGACATGAAAAAATGAGAAGCTAATATAATGTCTACAGATGAAATGACGTTTTACCTCACCCTCCATTTTTTGAAGTCAGAAAGGGATTTCCATGGCGCCTTGACCTTGTGCTCACCCTTCCCAAAGGGCTCAGCTTCATTCATGGTGCTCTACAGTTACAAGGACTCTGAAGTTTGCTTAACAAAATTTTGCAACAATGTTAATTACTTTGCAACTACTTTAACCAAGTGCTGAAACCATTTTTTGTACAGGAGCTGTTCCCCACCCTTATTTCTTTTCCTAACGTGCTATTGAGAGGAAGGAAACAAAACAAAAAATATTTGCAGAAGAATTAATACACATACACACACTCAATGAAAACTAGGTGAATAGAAATAAATTAAGATTATGGGAGGGAAATCAGTCTTGCATAGAAAGCAAAATATGGAAAAAAGACACAAAGGGTTGTGGAAACTAAAAGAAAAATAAAATATGACACAATAAAAGATAGAAGGCAACAACAGATGATTTCATGAGTGTCTAGAAATGCGATAAATATTGTAGGTACTGAAATCTGAGATAATCCTGAATCTGACTCCATAAATTTTCCAGCTTGATTTAGGAAAATGCTTTAAAATAGGGGCCTAGGCATTTAAAAAACATTTTCAGTCAATGCAAGGCATACAATCTTGAGTTACCATGCAGTTACAGAGGGATAGGAGCGAGCAGCCCAAGGGGTAAGCTATGGCAATATGGTTACTCCCATCCCACCACCCCAGCCAGGAACAGGGCAGCTGGGGGGCAGTAGGGACAGCCCCAGCCCTGGGCATGAGACCCCTCTGGGGATAGGGACAGGCTGAGGCTGGACCAGGATGTCCACTCAGGGGTGGGGGTCAGAATAAGCAGGGTCTGTGGCCCAGCAGGGCTACTGGGGCTTTTCCAGACCCTCAGCAAGGGCTTGAAACACAAGACTTACTCCCCCTTAGTGTCTTTCCTGGCCTTCTTCCCATGCCGGAGAAGAAGTGGTGCCTGTGCTTGGAGCATTAGAGGGGAGAAGAAACAGTCCATGATCCCTGCAGAAGATGGACTATAGAGAAGGAAGCTCTGCGCTCATGAAACAAAACTGAAAGTGGGTCCCAGAAGCAGAGACGGAAAGAGAAATCTTCTTGCAAATCCCCAAATCTGTCATCTCTCTGACTCCCCCACTCAAAATACTACTAATTTCACCAAGTCCATTCCCTCCATAAAATCATAATACAAAACTTTGTAGCCCCCCCATGAACAGCACTTCAAAAACCCCAGTAACTGCTCCAAATCCCTCCCTCACTCTCCTTTACCTACTCCAAAATTTCTCAGCCACCCCTGCAAGACTGAGTCATTATGCTGCTGAGAAACTTCAAGCCAGCTCTGGGACTGGGTCCAGCAGCAGCACAGCTGCTCTCACACGATGCTGAACCTGAATCATTAAGCTCTGCCAGACACGAGCCACAAGGGTACCTCGGCATGCAGATCCCCAGTGCTCTCACTTGTCAGAGAGTTTATTAGCCCAGGCAAAGTGCCAGACCTTGGCAGACCCAGGGGTCTGTGGGGTGCAAAGCTTCAAGGTGTGGGAGCACTTCATGCTTTTCCAGGTTTTCCATTAATTGAGGTTAAACTGATTTGCCAAAGGGGTGACTGATCTTGAGCTTTTTTTCCCTTTTGGTTATTTTCTCTATTAAAAAGTTGACTTAGCTGAGCACCTATTATAATTCTTCCCATAAAAGGTTAGAATAGAGAATTCATGGATTATCACCGAAAATTTTTGTGTTGGTCTTTCCACCTGTTGCTCTGGTACCTGGTTCAGTCATACTTTTTATCAAACTGGTAGTCTAGCTGGCATCTCCGGTTCAAACCCCTGCACTTACATGAGCAATTCAGTTGTTCAAAGAAAATCTTGAGAGCTCAAAAGCAATTAATGCAAAGGATCCAGTGCACAGATCTCCTTCCGTCAACCCAGTGATCATAGGCTCAGTGTCCGCTCTCCGACCACACTCCTAAAAGAAGAGCCTGGAGCAAGTTAATGACCTGTACAGGTATGATATAGTAAGTACAGAAGTTACCGAGCTGTGGTGGTCCTCCACCCTTTTATTCAATTTCTGTATCAGTCCAGTTGTATATTATTTGGATTAATTTGGTTGCAACACACCTAGATCTAAAGGAAAACAATATAATCATCAGAGAATGAGCTGTCAGTGTGCTTTCAGAGGTTAGTAGGAGAGAAGTCTTTCAATTCAGAGGATAAACACAAGACATGTTTTTTCTTCCTCCAACAGATAGAAAAGTGGAGGACAAACTCAAAATATAATGTGAAGCTACATAAATAATAAACACAATTGAAGTTACGTGCTTCTATGTTATGTCAGAGGAAGACTATACGAGCAACAACGAGCCCTTAACCCCTGGAAAGTTTAAGAAAACTATGTATTTTTTTATTTTATTTTATGAACTAGGCTTAATTAGACAGAATGGGGCTTGCCTAGGATTTCACTATGGATTCACAGATTTTGCTTTACCTTGAGTGTTAGAGACTAAACTGACACATCTTTGG
Organism: Columba livia; assembly: GCF_036013475.1. Taxonomy (NCBI): domain Eukaryota; kingdom Metazoa; phylum Chordata; class Aves; order Columbiformes; family Columbidae; genus Columba; species Columba livia. Next base: position 36,934,032 of record NC_088603.1, on the reverse strand, counting down.
AAAAGGAGACAACGAGGCAGCATGTCCACCTGGTGAATGAAAATCTACTGGATAACAGGGTTCGTGCTTTCAAATTACTTCTGCAGTGACAAAATATACATCTTGTTATCATTTCTAGAACTTCCCCCTCACGTCCCTACCAAAAGCATATAGTTGAAAGTAACTACCATCACCATCACAGAAATAGAATTCCTCCATTCTCAATGTGGAAAGCATTTTATTAATGGTAAGACTACTCAGTCAGAATGGTAATGATTGTAATGAGATCTACAGTACATCAATTTAGTCTAGAAAAGTGGCTTTACCACCCCTGTGTATAGAAATTACAATTTATGTTGTTGGTACCTTAAAAAAACCCATCAAACCCTAACTTTTAGAAACTTAGCACTCTTTCTCTCACTGAAGTTTTATATTACTTTTATCACCATGGTATCCAAACACAAAAGGCTTTTAAAGTCTCTCTGTAGGAGCTTTTGGTGTTCTGCAGAGAACAAAACGGATGCCTTGTGAGTAGAGGAAGGGCAAGATCCACAACGCTACGGACAGCACCAAGGAAAGGTGGGATTTCAGGGCAGCATGTCAGAAGACAGACCCCTCTCTGTGCCAGTTTTTCCACATGCATAAAGAGCTTATAGAGCACAAACATGTTTCTAGAGTGCTTTGAGCTTTACAGAGGAGAATTATTATAGAAACAGATAAGTTATTACCCTACCAATAAAAAGTCAACAACAGGAAAATGTGTAAGACCCCTTCTTTGTTGCTCTTGAGCTGCATTTCTAGTTTTCAGAGTGTTGCCCATGGTGAATCTCCAGGTATCTGTTTGAAGAAGGCACACCAGCCTTCTCAACCTACTTTTTCTCTCTCATTTTTACTGTTTACAGTGAAATAACTGCTGCTGCCCACACTTTACATCAGACAAAACAGCAAATCAAACTAACTTTTCTATCTCATGTTTCTCCTAAACATTATACTTTTGATGACTACTGACTATCGAGTATAGACTAGAGATCCAAAGTTTTCTGAACACCTTATATTCTCTGACTCACTCCCTAACAACTGTCTTCCCCAAAATCAATACAGTCCAGAAGGTAGGCTTTCCCAAACACTTCAGGGAAAGCATATTAAAAAGCTTTTGCATGCCAGAGGGGGGGAAAAAAAAAAAAAAGTGTTTTATAAATGAAAAAAAAAGGAGGAAATGTGACTACTGGAAAATGTGCTGGGACTTGTCTCTCTCAAAGTAACCCTCATGGCATCCTTACTTTTGGTGTTATAATCCAGATATCCACTTTTCAGTGGCACTGTGCCATCTTCTGTGAAGTCACAAGAGGGTGTATGTTTTAAGCTGTATAAATATTGGGCTCTTGGAACACAGGAGGATGTCATTACACATAATTATCATTGAATAAGATGATCTTACTCTTTTAAGTAAGGACACAACATAAGCTAACACCCAATATTGTCAGAAAGCTAAGGAACATAGCAGACTGAACAAAAAAGTGATTTCTTTCTGAAGGGAAGAACGAAGACAAAAAGAAGCAGGTAAGTGGATGGGTGCACTTTGTTTATCCTCTCTCTGAGTACTTCCATCTACCTTCGTCTAGTTAGCTGCAGAATTCTAGCAGTTTCTTATTCTCTTATTTAGCAATCCTGAAGACAGATCCGTTTTCTTTTCAGCTTGGTTTATCTAAGAGGCATTCCTGCTCTGATTGACTACCAGTCACCGTGTACAGTCACTAAGCAGCAGCATACAAGCTTTCTTAACAACACTATCCCAAAACTGTTCCACAACAGTGACTTTCAAGAGAAAAAGAGGGTGTAATTCTAGTCTTCCGTCTTTGCTGAGACTTGTAAAAGAGCAATTACTGAATGGAACAGCTGCTGTCTGAGAAATGGAACTACAAAAGCGTATGACACACTATCCATACAGACAGAAAAAATTTCATTCCAGAGAATTAAGATATGGTTTCCAGGACAGACGTGAACTGCTGATCTAGAGGTTAAAAGCTTTGGAGCTCTATTGGGTTTGCGTGGCAAGGTTTTGGTAGTGGGCGGGGGGGTGGGCTACAGGAGTGGCCATAAAGGACTGTGGAGGGCTGACAGTGGCTGGATGCCAGGTGCCCACCAAAGCCCCTCTGCCACTCCCCTCCTCAGCTGGACAGGAGAGAAAATGTAACAAAAGGCTCTTGTGTCAAGATAAGGACAGAGACAACACTCATCAATTTCTGTCATGGGCAAAACAGACTCAACTTGGGGAAATTAGTTCAATTTATTACCAATCAAATCAGAGTAGGGTAATGAGCAATGAAACCAAATCTTTAAACACCTCCTCCCTGCTTCCCAGGCTTAACTTTACTCCTAAATTCTGTATCTCCCTCTGCCTTCGTGGCACAGGGGGAAGGGAAATGGGGGTTGTGGTCAGTTCATCCCACATTGTCTCTGCTACTCCTTCCTCCTCAGGGGAGGAGTCCTTACACCCTTCCCCTGCTCCAGTGTGGGGTTCCCTCCCCAGGAGACAATCCTACAGGAGCTTCTCCAACGTGAGTCCTTCCCACAGACTGCAGCTCTTCATGAACTGCTCCAGCGTGAGCCCTTTCCACGAGGTACAGTCTGTCAGGAACACGCTGCTCCAGCATGGATCACTCATGGGGTCACAAGTCCTGCCAGCAAAGCTGCTCCAGCCTGGGCTCGTCTCTCCATGGTGGCACAGGTCCTGCCAGGAGCCTGCTCTAGAATGGGCTTCCTATAGGGTCACAGCCTCCTTCAGACATCCATCTGCTCCAGCCTGGGGTCCTCCAAGGGCTGCAGGTGGGTCTCTGTTCTACTGTGGACCTCCATGGGCTGCAGGGGGACAGCTCAGCCAGGCTCATCATGGTCTGCACCATGGGCTGCAGGGGAACCTCTGCTCCAGCACCTGGAGCACCTCCTGCCCTCCTCCTTCCCTGACCTAGGTCAGGGAAACAGCTCTGCAGAGCTGTTTCTCTCACATATTCTCACTCCTGTCTCTTTGGCTGCACCTGTTCAATTGTGTTTTTTTCCCATTCTTAACTATGTTATCTTAGAGCTGCTACCACCATCACTGATGGGCTCAGCCTTGGACAGCGGTGGGTCCATCTTGAAGCCGTTGACATGTAGAAGTTTCCAGCAGCTTCCCATAGAAACCACCCCCTTCTACCAAAACCTTGCCATACAAACCAAAAGAAAGGGTAATTGCAAAACATTCAAACTATTTATTTTTTTTTAATAACTAAGGGTTGACTTGTTTCAATTTGCTAATGAAAAAATTATTTAAAAAATCTAAATTTTTTTTTTCCTTACTGATTCTGCTTTATAGGTGAAATGATGCAACAAATATTATTATCCCTATGTATTTCAGTTGTTGCTTTTCACACAATTTGCAATCCAGGCTCTGAGATTTTGCAGTTGCCTTCCTCTAGGCAACATCTGCAAAAAATGTATGTTACTGTAACTCTGTGTAAAATCAAAGTCAATGATAAAATGGAAAGTGGAGAGGGAGGAGGAAGTAACTAGAGTAGATCAAGCCTGCTAAACCATTGATTTATTAGCATATAATACTGAAAACCTTATTTAAAAAAAGAAATGTCCCACAAGGTCTGTTTTTGATAATTTCGCCTAGAAAAGAAAATTGACATATAGGGATACATTTTCAAAGCACCACACAAAGTTTTAACAACGTGATTCCCATTGACATTAATGAGTCACATGGTTGAAATCCTGCACAGCACTTTGAAAAATATACCCTTCAGCCTTTCAAGCCTGCTTTTGCAAAACCAGAGCACTTGCCTCCTAAGTAACCTTTCGGTTGCAAGTCCAGATTATAACTACAGGCTCTGTTCTTCACCAGCTGGGGAAAGCTTCCTCCCATGCTGTGTGACCAAGGCCAAAGCAGAAGTGTTTCGGGGGTGTCCATGGAGCTGCTCCAGTGACAACCTCTCTCCTCCATGACCAGGAGGGGGTGTGTGTAGGGAGAGGAACAGGGTCCGATGGCAGCTGCCATAATTGGAAACAGCTTCCAAAATGGTTTTAATTACGGTGAGATTTGGCCTGGCATCTACTCTAGCCAGAATCAAGATTGCCCAGGCCTCTGTCTTGAGCTATTCTCTCACCTTTGCAGTGCAAGACCTTCAGATCGGTCAACAGGCTCAATAACTGAGATTTTTTTCCCCTTTTCTCTACCAAATGGGAAGAAAATGTGGAAGTTTGCGGGGAAGTGTGGCAATTGTGTTATACTACCTGATAATTTACCCCTTCACACAATCTTGCCTGTGTGATAGCCTTAGTCCACCACAGCAACAACTTAACTGATTTCTTACCAATAAAATGAATACTTGAATTGAAACAACTCCTATCTAGTAGAAACAGGAAGAAGGGGTTTTGTCTCCTCCTTGGGGAAAAATAAATAAATAAATAAAATAATAAATAACTAGATAAATAAATAATGGAAGGCTTAACATCTTGAAATTAAGAAATGGACAATGCCAGTAACAGAGCAAGTCTAGTTGCAATGTGCCTTTGCTGATGTTAGTTAAACTGAATGCTACATACATCCTCTCAGACACAAGGAAAGGATCTTGCAAACCTTTGAAACGTTAGACTTGGGTAATCTATGGACATGACAGAGGACTGTGGGCTTTGTTAGGCCCGAAAATATTTGGTCATGCAAAAACTGTAAATACTTCAGGCATATACTGAAAGATGATGTAGTTAATGACTAAAAAGGATGCAGACTTTGGCTAAGCTCCATGGAAAAAGTACAGAGCATTTTTGGTGAGCTGCTTAGTTAGATGCCTTAGCAGCCCAGCTATGCAGAGAGGTGATATTGTCTTTGTGTGGGACATGGGCACCATTCAAAGGCTATCCCAGGATTACTTTCTGTGAAAGGCACAGGATGGGTTAAGGCGAGAAACATAAATGGAGGTTTGGATTTTTGCTGTATTCTCTTTCCAGCAGATGGATAACCAGTGCTGATCAGGTATTAGAAGTCTATTTTCTTTATTCAATGAAATAACATTAAGCTTGCACAATTAGTTATAGAAAAAAAAATTACAGAATCAGTAAGCAACACTGATGCCACCTTTCTGTATGTTAACTATAAAACTTATACTTTGAAGACAGATTAATGTTGATATGTTATATAGTTACACATAGATAATTTAAAAGTGCAGCATTAATCTTCCTAGATGCTCATGAAACAACAACAAAAAAGTAACGCATGTTTACTCTTAGTCCACAGTCAATGTAGCACAATGCAGCTTAGCTTGGTTCTCAATAGGCCTGTTCCCTTGCACCTGCTGGGGATGTGTGGCACACCTGAGGACAATCACTGAAACTCAACTGGGGCTTGACAACAGGTTACCTTGGTCATACGTTTGAGAAATTGTAGAATAAATAGCAAGGTATGTGCACAATAGGCTAGAGGTTAGCAACAAGCATTCAACCCTACTTCTTTGTCTTTCAGGGTAATCTGTACAGGTAAAGTAATGACATGTAATTTTTACAGGGCAGTGGCATTTGCTTGCATTGCAAGTGTTAATTCTTCCTGTATGAACTTGTTTCAATAAACTGCAATAAATACCAAGTAGAATGTACAAATTAAAGCACTACTTCCTTCTACAAGAGTATTTTTCCTATTTTTTCCAGTTTTTGTGTGAGTGTGGTTTTGTTTCTTCAATACACTCACTGGCACATGACATGGGCACCTCATTACAAGGAGCTTTTTCTAAAGAAAACAACAAAAAAGCCCTTTTATTTTTATTATTTTTTATTTTTTTTTAGAAAAGGTCCTACAATGTAATAGTCTATTTCTTACTTTACATGTTGGCAATACCATATTCCCCAGCAAGCTGCGGTCAGCAAAATGCAAAGCAGACTAGGAGACCTGTGATATGACTTGGAACAAGGTATGAGGTTACCTGCATTTACCTGCTAATTACTGCCTCTCAGCAGAAGGTTACTGATTCCACAGACACAGGACCTGACAGCATGAATGCTCAGTCTTCTCAGTGGAGAGTAAACCAGGTTAATTTGGGTCATCATCAGTGGAGGAAACTATAATATTCCTACAACTTCTGCTTCTGCTTTGAAGATAAGCTTCATCTAAGGTAACAGTGCCTGTCAGTTTTAATAGCAACTTTATAGCAGTACTGTGTTTAAGACCTCTCTGGCACAGACACATTTAATTAACAAATAAGTAATAATTCTTCTGGGATAATATTTTCTTTAAAATTTGTCTGAAATTTTCCATGTTTTGGCAAAACCTGGATGTGAATGTTCCTTCTACTTTAAGAATTTTTTGTTCAGTATTCTGGGTTGACTTTCATGAACAAAGGAGAAAAAGAAAGACAAAAAAAGCTACTTCTGGCTTCAAACTTGCAAATGTAAGCACAAACAAACAAACAATCAAATTTGGTGCTTTGCTTTACACAGAGGACAACACCACAAACAGATTTTGCTAATCATTTTTTTCAATATTTTGAGGAGAGTCAAGGACTTAGCCCAAAGTCATCATTTTGTAACAATCCTAAAGCCTTGTGTAACAAAATGTTCAATTTTAAGTACAGGGAAGCAATATTCAAAATTATGGATGTTCCTAAGATGCATTCATTCTGTCTATTTTGAAATAGCATAACAAACTTAATAAGCTGTTAAATGTAATAAGGACATCATATTAAACAGTTGAGAAAGCAGGGAGAAAACAGCAAGCTCAGACTTTATCATCTGAAGAAAGTTGCAACACACAGTCCTGGTGAGCAATCTTCACAACCCTTTCTAGCAGCATTAACATATAACAGTGAAATTTTCTTATTTCTAGAGTCCCTTAAACAACAGCAGATGCAATCAAGAGAACTGGCCATTGAGTAAGGCCTCATATTCTAGAATTTCATTAAAAAGATCATGTCCAAGGATGATACATTGTTTTGTCTTTCCTACAAGACATTGGCTTGGACTACCCTGCAGTCCAAGCACTGGTTCATAGATCCCTTACAAAGCCTTGGGAAAAGGAAAACCCTGTGAGTACCAAATACAATGCCTGTGCAAAATGAATGTCCAGCATACTACATGCACAGAGCAACTACAGCAAGCAAATGCAGGCTGACACTGCTACCAACAGCTCTGCTGACTTTAGATATCCACGTCCTTGTGCACATCCTAAACCCATGCATGGGCTTGAGCTTTTTCATGAAGCTGAAATGTGTTGTACCTGGTAAATCTGCAGCTGCTTTGAACAGCAGCTTCATCTGAAATATTTTATTAAATGTCTGTGCTTACCAGGCCTTCTAACAAAAGGTGCAGCCATGGGTGGACACCAGCTCATTCAATTTGACCCAAGCTTGTCCAACTCTGAGTCTGCTCTAAATCATTTGCAATACAAATGATCTGCTGTAAAGTCAGACCTTTTGTCATTGCCCATCCACCATAACCTGTGGCCCACCCAGATTTCTGTTCCTAGCTAGGCAACTGTTTCCAATGGCAAAGTTACAACATTATAATGTACTGAATAACACATTTCACTTGTCTCAGGTGATTTATGACACTAATACTTTTGAATCCCTCCTCTCATAAATAGTGGAAATGGAAACTTCTTACTCTATTTTTCTTTTCTACCAGACCTAACAACACTAATATGTACAAAACCATCTGAACTGGTAAATAACTAGGACCTATTCAGAACAGCACACATTTTTGGTTCAGACTATAAAACTTTTTCTTTTAATTAAAATAGAAAGCAGGCAGTTAACTGTGTAGGTCCTGCCTGATTAGATGCAGACATCACTGAATAATTATGATTAAACTAGGGCTATGTTACGAGAGGTTGAGAAGACAGTGGCCATTATCCACTGAGTGTGGTTTCAAGGAGATGCCAACTATTATTTTTTCATGGAACACCGAATATAAATAGAGCGATATTTTTTGCTATATTAAATGGATATTTGAATACTTTTCCCCACAGTCCAAAGCACTGCCTCAGAGCTATACAAAGGAGAAGAGAATGAGCAAGAGTGCACAAGTAACCTGAGAAACCTGTGGATGGTTTCCCTTTGGCCATATTCCCTGCATACAGAAGAGAATTCAGCAATATGTCCCATCGAAAGCTTCATGCAACACTCATGAAACAACCTACTATCAGATGGAGACAAGAGGTGGCTCCATAACTTCAATAACTGTTCCGAATCACAATGAAGATTCAAGTCTTACTTGCTGTGTAAACGGAAAATAGAAGACACTTTGTACCCCAAAGACATCACCATTTAAGTAGATAAGACAGACAAAAGCTTAGGCAAGAATAATAGTTATGTTTTCCTAACAGAGTTGGGAACTGCAGCTGTGCTAGGAAACCAACTGATGGAGTCTATTGTGGTCCTAAAATACTATTCACATTACAACTTACACCGGGTCAAAACTTTAAAGTAGGTTGCTTAGGTTGTGGTGCACAACACTTAAATACTGTGGTGCATACACTTAAATCACACTGTTACCTACTAAATGTCTGTTCACAGACCCAAAGGGATTACAGCAATGCACTAAAGTTCATGCTGCCATTCTCAACAGTTATGACTGACTGAGCTAATTTAAAGTTAGCCCACATAAGTAAATCCAAGCTGCAATTACACCTCCAGATAGAAGTATACCTATTCTCAGTGACTTGCCCAATGTAGGAAATAAAAAGACTGTAATAAAACTAAGATCTGAACAAGGATATTTGAGTCCTGATCCGGTGTCTTGCAAGTCTACCCTTACTCTCTACTGTCTTTTTAGGTGCAAAAGTTCATTTCTATATCTGTAAAATTCGGAATGCACTAATATCTCTGACTGTGGTGTATGAGATGTAGGAAGTGCATGAACTCAACAGCAGGAGAAACTCTTTTCCCTCCCTCAACACTCGTGACAAAAACAGTTTCAGTGTCAAAAAAGCCACATGACACACGTATGAATGCCTGTACAATTTGGGTGCCTTGTTCCATGTTAGACCCTCCTCTGGAAGGCATTGAAATGGGAAGAGGGGAAGGACAACACAAATTAATTTAGGTTGTCAGTGAATGTTCTGTGCACTTGTATTCTTTATAGTTTGCTGTTACTTATAGATATATTTTTTAAAGTTAATACACTCCATAAAAAGGCATGCCTTTTAAACATTGTTATAGCTTCCTTTAAAATTAATTAAATCTCATGGCACCTTGTTGATTAAACCTTTAGCTTTGTGGAACACTTGAGCAAACAATTGCAGCAAATTTCTGGCACCACTATAGGCAAATTTCTGCAGAATTGCTGCTGAACTACATAGGGTGATAAATTCTGTCTCTCCAGTGATGGCAACGAAGGCATTTTCCTGCACATCACAAGGTATGCCACCTGGCAGCAATCCTCTTCTGTTGGGACTCCAGGCCCCCGGCCTCCTCCCTGACGGCCACTGGAGCAGGAAAGGCTCATTGTCTGAGATGCTGTTCTCAGGTAGAGCTCCCTGACACTCAGTGAGAGCCGTGTTGAAGAAATATCATCACTTTTAACTATTTATAGCACTGCCATTTAGTTGCAACATTTTTTCTTCCCAACAGGGAACAGGGGGTCAGTATCCCTCATCACTATTTTGACAGCTTGTGAGACATGAATAGAACTGGATGACACATTACAATTCTAAAGTCCTACACAAAGGGTGGTGATTTCACATTCAGGAAACTGCATGATGCTTTACACTGGTGGCCAAAGGACTAACAGTAAGATTACATTCTGATAAAGAAGGAAAATTATCTTTTTCAAGCCTTCCCATCTTTCAATTTCAGCAAATTCAAATTTTCTCTTTGTATTTCTTTTTCTACTTTTCCTAAAGTAAAATATTGTTTTTAAATCATACTTAGCAGATTTCTTCAATCATTATGTTTTCTTAAAATATGTAACATGAGCTCTTTAAAGATATCCACAGTTCTTTAACTTTAGTTAATTTCTTTCTCATCTCCAACCCACTAAGGTAAGTCACTAACAAAAAGCTTAACTTTTTCAGTCACACTTTTGTCAAAATCCTACATTAAATCAGCAGGAGACAGATCATCTACTCAACATGTGGTTCAAAGAATTCAACATGGATATCTTCAGTTATGCAAAAAAAAGTTCTCGGGAGGCAAGAGCCATCTTCTTTCTGTGCCCAGAGGGCTCTGGCAGGGAGTGTTCTTCAACCACCTTTACAAAACAGCTCTCCAAGGGTGGCCATTAGGCCCCTGCATCTGAACTTCTCTCCAGAGCCACTTCTGATCTTCCATCCAAGTGAGCTGTGTGTTACCTTCTCGGCTTGCCTGCGAATGTTGCCTCGCAAGTGTTATTCTACATTCATGCCCCACACCTTCCACCTCTTTGCTCACACTTTTCATCGTGATGCCAAGTGGTGGGATGGGATTCCACCACAGAGAGCAAGCAGCTTCAGCAGGCTTGGCCATACACCTCCCAGGGTGAGGCTCTCCCATTCACCAGGAATGGCAAAATTCACCGAGGCCAAACATTCGTTTGTCCTCTCAGGGACACTGGGGCATATTCAATTTAGGATGCACCTGTGATAGCAAGGAAAAATGCTGTCCATGTTTCTGGAGGGAACTGCACACGGGCAGCAGGGAGGGCAGCAAGTGGACCTGGAGGCACAGGGGCTGCGTTGTGTTCTCTCTCCATCTTTCCACAGGCACATGAATCATAACAAAAGCTTGTATTATAGAGGAACCTGCCAATTGTAGCAGAAATCTTCTTTCAGGCATTTTTGTAGGGAGGGAGGAATGGCCCAGTCAAATTGGACTGAGACTGGCTCAGGAGGCAGACTTAGATAATTCAAAATCATAACTATATTTGATATTCAAGACCAGTCCATAGATTGACTTTATTGAAGAAGCACCAATTCCAGCTGGAGGTATGACAAATAGTGACCAGGCCACTGAAGATTTACATGCTTAGTTTTGAAGGCTATTATGCTTTGGGTATATTGCACAGTCTGACTCAAATGGGTATTAGTAAACACATACAATCAAGACCTCTGTATCAATTTCGCAAAGCTGTTAAAAAGCACTAGAATCTGTTTTTTTCTAAAAATACATTGTTAAGGTAAAATGACTTAATAAACAATAAATATGCTGCTCAATGTCTTAGATCACACTCGCATTCAGCCAGGAGCGACAGACACCTTTTTATCTTCTTGTAAAGTCTCGTGTGAAAGATATTCGACTGTCTCTGATGTAGGAGGACAGAAGATAAATACAGTAAACCCAAAGATAAATACAGTAAACCCAAAGATTTTTCAGGTAGGGTTTCCTTCAGTGGTTTCCAAGTTGTGGCCAATATGTGCCATAATTGTGCCTCTTGTGCCTGGAACATCAGCCTGTGCATTAATGTTTCTGGGTACAACTGACAGAAAAGAGCAATTGGGAACTACCCATGTTTAGATATGTAGCTGCAGTGATCTGAAGCTTATGCTGTATGCACTACCTGAGAGGTACTACAGTGCCCCTGCTCCTCCTATTTGAATGACTCACACCGAAGCAATACCTTCATTCAGATGTGATCTTCTGTGGCTGCCACACTGTTCTGTGGATTAGTCAAAATCTGTCCCTTTCCATAACAAAACACCCCTGTGTGCTGATGCAGCATTCGTGAGTGATATTGGAAGTTCAACCATACCTCTCGTGATGGAAAAAAAAGCTGTCCTGTAAGGGTTGATGAATGAGGTATGCAACACTGTACTGGGATGTTCAGTTTGACCACACTGAAGCATGCATGAGCAGATTTTGGAAATCAGTATGGTGATTTAGTTAAATGTTCAGTTTGACCACACTAAAGCATACATGAGCAGGTTTCGGGAATCAGTATGGTGATTTATTGAATAGCAATGAGTCGCTGACATGTTCCTCAAGGAAACTGAGGTGTGCCTACACAAGCATATCCACTCCCAACCCGACCTGTCTGAAGTGATTAGGCTGCACAGGGATTATGGGACTCCTGGGTGAAGACAAGGCAAGGAGGCTAATGGTTGTAAGACAAGCTGTTAGATTGGGCTCCTTCATCCAGATTGCCCTTTCTTCTTACTTAGCACTGAATTTGGCCCTGAGATGGCCTTTGGCTGAATGACTTCACTACTGGGCAAAGAGTGGCCAAGGGACATCCACAAGAGTGAGAACTCAGATCTTCATAGGAAGTGTGAAAAATAATTTGGAGTCAGCCTAAGTGAAAGAGGTGTACCAGTCTTCCCCACTGGAGGTGGTGGCAGAATATCAAATACAGAAAGGGGTGCATGTTTATAAAAATCAGGACATTTTTGATGTAGCTAGTTCAGTTGTTATTAAGCTACTTGTCTTTATCTATTCAAAACTGTGGCATTTACAGTGGTAAACATTAAAAATACAATACTCAATAGTGACCAATGTTTGTGCCCCATAGTATTCAGAGGACAGAAGCTCCTTCAGAAGGTCTGATGATTGGAAGGAATAACGCTTTCATTTATACTGCTTCTTTGTGTGAATGTAGCAGCTGGAGAAAGTCTTTGACTGGTGTTCTTGAGACTACAGATGCCAGAAGTGAAAAGCATGCTCATATAAGGAGGTTTGTTTTGCTGCATTGCCAATATGACCACGTTTTACTAAAAGAATTAAAAATGTTTATAGAAAAATAAATATCATTCTCATTCCTTTGTGTGAGACAGGTGCATGCTCCTCATCCTCCCTCTGAAGGCCAGGCTTTCCAGTGGTTCCTCTTGGGAAGGCACAAGGAAAACTCTCCCTTTTTTCTCGATCTGCTCAAGCCATGACCTGACCTCAAACTGCAATGAAAGAACAGTGTTTTTATGAGGCCCATTCTGTGTTCGATTTCTGTGCTGAAATCACTAGCAGCCACACTGCCCTTCAGGATGGCTTTTCCAAGGACACCTCTACACTCTAGAACTTGCAAGACTAGTGTTCTCTGCTGTTCTTTAGTTTGCTCTTTGCCTGTTCGGTGGTTTTAGGCTTTTTTGGGGGTCTTATCAACTTAGTCAACCTGACATAGAAGGTGCTGTATCAGCCTGTAACTTGGGTGACCTCAAACAAGGCTGGAAAGCAAAAGGAACGTGGTAGAGGTTACATTGCCTATGTAGACGAGACATGGATCTTTCAACAGCCCTGGCCATGCATTTGGGAAAGGCTACAGAGGCAGAACCTGCTTTACTGGTTTAAGTTACTAGGACCACAAGTGTTATTGCCAAAGGTGCTGCACCAAGCCTAACCCGTGAGGTTAGGGTGCAAGGGCAAGCTTTTCATATTTCTCTTCAATATTCTGACCACTTGAAAAGAACAAACTAGCAACACTGTAACAGCGATGCTTTACTTAGCACTGAAGATGTTATTTCTCAATTGGACAAGGTTAGATAATACCATTTTAATTGTTTTACCTATATTTTTATTGCACTCAGAAGAAGCCCGACTGCCAACCTTTTACATCTCTGAGCAGAAGGGGGGAAAACAAAACACTACAGTGGTAGTGAAAAAAGTTGTTGCAGAAATGCAATTCCACCAGCTTGGCTGTTGCATACCTGTGCATCTTCAAACTGTAAGATTTAAAAATTTCCTTGATTTTAAAAATTGGTTTCAATATGCCCCTTGTTCTAAAGCTAATCGAAAATAGACTAAGTATAATTTAACTGTTCCACTGCCAATCTTCTGGAATTGTTCCAGGACCATCTGAGTAGGTATCACAGAGCTGAACTGAAAATATTAAATATCCTAATAATTTGATCTGCCCATCCAGATGGGTCTAGAAAATCCAGCTTTGTCCTTCAGCCTCAGACTTTAGAAGGAATAAGTCATTTAGGAGAACTAAAAAGTTACAAGGAGGTGGGATGGAAGAACAAACTTCTGAGAAGCACTGGGAGTTAGGAAGTGTCTCAAAGAAATGGAAAAGGGTGACATTTGGGAACCTTTTTGGTTTTATTACAGGCCATCATCTGCAGTAACATTTGCATCCACCTCGGTGCAAGACGAACTCAAACCACAAGCAAAAGGCTCACCTGGTTGTTACACTAGGTGTACAGCCTGGCTCCTCTCAGCTACCAGAGCTTTTTTTTATATCATTGGAAATGACACAAAACTCTCAAAAATACAATACATTTTGGTTTTAAGCTCCTTGTCTTTTGACAATTTTCTTCAAGGTGGTTTTGAATCTTAATAAACAAAAACCACGACAAAACCACAGCTCATACTTTCTACCATTAGTATCAGCTGTTTTTTAATTTCCATCTTTTATTTAAAAAATGCATACAACTACCCTGAACATGGGTACTGATGTAGTCCAGTTCCTGCTAAAAATAACAGACTTTTTCAGCATTTGATTAGTTTACAATTTCACATGAGCATGTTTCAAGTACAGTACTTGACACAGATTAGATGCCAGCTAAATTTAAAGGTCTGCTGATGTAAATTATTGCCGTCCTGCCAAAGTCAGACGTACCAATTTAGGCTATCAGATGATGCAGCCATCAATATTCTTAATAGTGCAGGCTGATGAAAACTGACCTACAGATACCTGGTTTTAATTTTGCTGTTCTAAAATCGCTCTAACTTCACTCTGATATGCATAATATGAATGAGACGGGTCCTGACAACATCACACTCGGCTGCCTCTTGGGGTGCCCATGGACTGACACCACTGCTGGTGATTAGGCTGTTGCTGGTTTTCTGACCTCAAGGTCAGCTAAACTCCAGGTATACTGGTCCAGCCTGGCTTCTGAAGCAGGACTTCTTGTGCCCGTACTGATGCCTTACGAGGGCAAGGCTTCTGCTGTGACTAGATCATATTAATTCTGTAATAATCCTATGATCCTGCTCTACCTATCAGTATTTGAAAAACCTAATAGTGAGTACTGACACTGGTGTACGTTAACACAACCATTTCTGTACACCAGAATCAACTGTTTGTATCAGCAGTCAGAAAAGCAGCAGAAATATAACTCTAATCTATCTTGAACTGCAATATTATGCTGTCATAATATTTGTGACATCATACAAGTATAATAAGCAACACAAGAGAACCCTTTGCCAATTGCATTTTCTTAATAAATATTACTTCTGCTTGGACTCAGGAATATTGCAGTTGAGAACCAATGCCATAGTATAAATAGTTCAAAAGCCTTTTATCTTTCATACATACTCACAAGCACCATGCAGAACAATAAATTGTCCTGCTTTATTGTATTTGTTGTTTGTTTGTTTATTGTATTTGTTGTTTGTTTGTTTGTTTTCCCTCAGGCATTTCTTTAAAAAGCACAGCCTATACCTGAAATCCTGGTTTACTCCTCTGCAATGACTTAAGAAAAACAGCCTTTTAGTTACTAAATTTAAGCGTTATACAATCTACATAACCACAGGCCTAGCCAAAGACTGCCAAAGGACAAATTAAATTTTACTACCATTCACTTTTGCTTAGAAAAAAAGTGTTACATTTCACAGAAGCCACATGAAGATTGTTGTTTAAAAAAAAATCAGGATAGGGTTTCATGGTAGTAACCACTGGTGAGTTTTCACAGAAGCTACTAGAACTGTGCCAGTTACTTCATCGCAGAATACAACCTAGAATTTCTAATTATTACAGTAACTTTTGGGTAGCATTAAGTAACACATGATGATTAAATTTATTCTCATGAATGCTGAAATCTCTGCAGGCTTCTAATATTCTGGTTAAGTGTAAAATTTCATTATTAGAAAAGGTTTAGAATATCAACTGACGTCTCATTTTGGAGACAAGATCTGGGACATAAGCCTAGAGTTTTGTCCTAAAATGAACAGAAAAATCTTCTACTTCTTTCAAAAGGTAAGTTACACAGGCTTTCAGAATAGACTGAAAAACTTAAACCATTTTTGGTTCCCTTTAGCCTCTAACTTCTGAGGGAAACAACTGAGCTTTAATATAACAATTAACTTCTGAGAGTCCACAGGATAGGATTTTGGTTTGGTTCTGTTTGTTTGTTCCACAGGTAGGACACTTCTTTCCCTACACCTACACAATTCAAGCATCTGTCTGTAGATAGAATTGGCTGCACTTCATAGCTCACGCCAGAGGAGTTCCATTTAGAAGGGTGTATCTTCCCGATGCCATAAGTTTATATTCGTGTTGTGGAAGAAGGGCAAGAGTAATAATTATGTGCTCTCCTTCTGAGTCTCAATATACAAGTCCTCATCCTGAACAATACACAATCACAGATAGCAGAAACCTACAATTTACTAAAGTTAAACTAAATTTGAGGTGTGGTAGTACATGTCTGCTAGTGCTCATGCCAGTCCTTGCGAAGCGGGGCACCATATTTTGGGGAACTGTTCTTTGTTTGGTTGACAAGAATTTGACTTTATTAAGAGAACAAGCAATAAATGTAAATGCAATACAATTATTTCTTTATTATTTCTCTGGTTCCAGAACTTCTGTGTTAAATCACAATTCAACACTCAAATAGCCTGGTGAGCGAGAAATTCTGCAGTAAGTAAACTTCCTATTCGAGTGAAGAAGAGATTCTACTCTTCTGTTATCTGACATACCCTTTGAGATATGCTTAGCGAAGCCAGAGTGATTTTCAGTGTATGAGCAATCAGTAGTGAAGAGCTCTTGCGGTCTCGCTTTCTGTCACACTCTTAAATAAGTCAGAATTATATTTTTACTGCACTTACTACAAATTCTGAGAAGGAAAGAAAGGCTTTGGATTTGTGACACAGTAACGAATGGTGAGAATTTCATTTTCGGTGTCTGTGAGAGCAGCAACTCAAACTGAGGAACTTCTGAAAATAAACAATTCTGTCTTGACACTAGAGCCTGTTGTCCCAGCAGCAGGCAGCATGCCAGCTGAAGCCCAGGACTGTGTTGAAATAGCTGTACCTGGTCCTTGCTCACAGCTGGCTTGCAGGCAGTAAACCTGAGTGTGGGATGAGCATCCCTCTGTCTGTCTGCAAGTCTCTATATAGAAATACCCTGAGGCTCCCTGGAAGCACCTTCCAGCTTCTTCAATTTTCAGAGCTCATATAGGCTTAGAAATGCCTATGGGGTACTTTCAGTGATGATATTTAGTTATTCTTTCCAAGCTAAGGAATATCAAAATGAAGTAGTAGTCCATTCTTATTTCTCTCACTTTCTGTGCTCCAACCCAGAAACCTTTGACAAACACTGCTTTTTCAGCACTGAGCTTTCCACACACACACTTAATGAGTCTCATTAAGTGAGATAACAGGGTTACTTTTCCTCCCTGCCAATCTCAAAGAAGCTGTAAAGAATAGGAGGGGCTCATGGCATTGTGCATGTTTTTTGTGGAATGGGGGTTCAGAAGTAGATCACAATGAAACACTCCTGGAAACTAAAATATCAAGAAAATAAACATCAAATTAGTTAAGTCTTAGTATGTCATTCAGAAAATTCTAGCACACACCTCAGCCAGCTCTAGTGGTTTTGAGAAAGTTTGTACAATGCAGTGTTTGGAAAAGAACCAGTGAGAGATCTTGTCCCTTCTGAAGAGCTGCAGAACGAGCCCTGGCTGCCTCCTGCCAGCCACTTCCTTTTCTTCTCAAATACATCCATTTGTCACAATGGTAGGACTTGAGAATTAGTAATTACTTGATAGAAGAACAAAGAACAATGAGGAAGAAAGCATTTCTTCCCCCTTATCACCAACTGATATAATGAACATCCCTGCATCACATGATATAATCACACACCACAAAATACTCCTCCTGTTGCCCTACAGAGTTTCATTTGCCAAGGTAAATGCAAAGCCACTCTTAAAAGGCATTTTTTAGCAAATAACCTTATTGACATCAATAATGTTAATGCATAGGATTTAGTGCTCAACAGACTAAGTGTAAGGCAGGCTAAGAGATCATTACATCTATTTCTTAGTTAAAGTCTCTGTTTCCAATAGAAAGTGCTAGGACTGCAGTGCATCTGATGTGCATCTTTCCCTAATTCCATCATTTCACCTCTCTTGGAGCTGCACCCTCAAAACTCATTTGCCATCCCCCAAAATAGGTAAGTCAGCAGAGAAACACCTTAAAAATCGACTTGGAACAGAGAACTTGTAGAATTAGGAGAAAGGACTTTCCCTTCAGACTGTTAAAACAACTGAGGAAACTCCTAAAAACTGACCCTATTGTTCATTACACTAGATGTCTTTCCAGGGCTGCAACTAATTCTCAGCCTCATCTAACACTAAAAATGGATTTCAGAATTACTCAGACTAGGAAAATACATTCTGAAGTGAAACTTGAGTCATGACCTTATCCCACGTTTAGATAACAGGAAATACAAATAGTCAAGAAGTCTCTGAAAAAATGCAAAGTAAAAGTGGAAAGATCAAAAAGGAAACCACAAGAGGGCAGATGGACTACATAATGGATGATGAAATTATTAAATACAGAAGGAAAGAAAGCAAAGGTGTCCTATCTCTTAAGAGAAACTTCGTCTGGGGAAACAAGTATTTTATGCAGAAGATGACAAATTAGGAGCATGAAGGGAATTCTGTTTTTTCCCACTGAAAGACTCTGGAATTTTTAGTAGCTGAATAGTGTTATATCAGTGATTAGGGAGATTTGAAGGTCCTCCAGTTATCCATGCAAATGACTGACACATACACCTTTGATCCCACACTCTTAAACCTCTCTGGAGGGACTGGCAAGCAAAGTGACAATTAAATCCTTGGTCTTATGACAGGGACTTTTAAATACTCACCAGCAATGAAATCAGAGGTCAAATGGTAGGCCAAGTCTTTATTCACACAGAAAATCACAGGAACCTAACCATTTAGAAGGAGACTAGTTAGGAAAGGGATTACTTGCAGGAATAAGACATAAGTGGCCAGGTTAGCATTCACCAGTATTTGTTTTACTCCTAGAGAGATAGTCAACCGCTGTACAGGAAATTTTTAGCATCTTTTTCCTTTCCTTAATGTGCTTGAGCTCTGGATCAGGCCTTTTCAGATTCTGAATCCTCTAGGGGACGTGCAGCTTTGGGGCACTCTGCA
This sequence comes from Columba livia, assembly GCF_036013475.1. Taxonomy (NCBI): domain Eukaryota; kingdom Metazoa; phylum Chordata; class Aves; order Columbiformes; family Columbidae; genus Columba; species Columba livia. The sequence continues at coordinate 36,915,026 of NC_088603.1, read as the reverse complement.
GCAGGGATTGTGCCAGTTGCCACCAGCACTTTGCTCAGGGAAATAGTCTGGACCTGCAGCTTTCCTGCCAAGGCAATCTGGCAGTTCTGAAGCTTTCTTTAAAAGGATACTAGCAATGTTGCCAAACTGGGTTTTACTATGATGTGGAGAATAAAGAGAAGGCTCCATTTATAACTTGGATGATGTAGGTTAGAGACCTGCTTAGCTATTTCCAGGTCCTTGACTAGAAAAGCCTAAAACCACCAGCTCCCAGTTCTACCAAATGTGGACTGTTCATCTTTCATTAAGCACGGCTATGTTCTCTGCATTAAAATATTACAAAAATCTCACAATCACATTTCCTATCTGCTATGTATCTCACTGTAGATGTATTTGAGTAATCTGTAAAATGTCTGACTTCAAAGGTTCCTCTTTTTTTCTTTAATGGTCACTCTTGTCTTTTTATTCTTATACTTATTTCCCTTTTAATTTCAAAGACATAAAATAAAAAAGAAACACATGCCTATGCTGAAGCTTCCGTCCAAGTTTTGCTTTCATTCACAAGAGTTTTCCGCTGGCTTCAGAGGGAAGGGATCCAACCCCAAAAGAGAAAACAATGGTTAAGAAAAGAAAAAAAAAGTCAGATTAAACCCCACATTTCTTTATATCAGTTCACATTGCTACGCAGATGATAATGTGAAGGTCGTGTGCTCTGAACTACACAAATATTCTCAGCATAACACAGTGTATGGCAGCAACTGTACTAATATCAAAAGCTGCAATCAAATTATTTGGAACTGCTTGTACCAGGTGTAAAAATGGGAAGTATCCTCCACAATGTGTGGTGTCTGTTACATATATAGATATAAAAATGAAATTGCCAACACAGTAGGAACAGAAGGCTGGATTCTTCCCTGGTTTACAATGTTTTAAATCAAGAGTTTCCATTTCAATAAGTATATACTGGCTTAATCAGGAGTCAAATTTGACACAGAGAATTTCAGAATGTAATGCAACTTAGTCCTTCAAAAAAAAGACACTTACACAATGTATTACTATTGTCACACACAAAAGCACAGCAACCAGTGGAATGAAAGCTTTACATCACAAGCGGTGGGACTTGAGACACTTAGGCTCTCAGCTGCTTGTTCCAATCTAGCCCAGGTAGATGTGATCAAACTACTTACTAGCCAACAACTATCTCACTATCTCTGTAAAAAGAGCCTCTTGTTAGCTCAGCTGCTAGGGGATATCTGAAAAACACCACCACACCTTAAGTTTTTATCGTTAAGTTTCAGGTGAGCACTTCTAAACTTTAGAGACAGCTTCTCCAGATAAGGTTTGAGATACAGTCATGGAGTAAAATAGAAAACCCTGGACTGCTGATTTCCAAATTCATGCGATCCGTGCCAGTGAATGTGAAATTTCAGGGGCTGTCAGAGTGGCATGTCTGATGGAACTGATGAAAAAAAGGTAGATTAAATAATCATATATATTCCAGGGTAATGGAGGAGCTAAGGAATCTGAGATAGTTGAGCTTGCCTAAATGTTAGCAGAACAGAAGTAAGAGCTCCTGGGATGTTGTTTCTCATACCCTGCTGACACATAATCTTTCCATGAGGTAACAGAGTGCTCGTGAATCCCAGCCGCTGTGCTCTGCTCCCACACAGACCACTTCCTCAGGGGGAAGAATCCATAGAGGGATATCTCTCTCTCTCTCTCTTTCTCTCTAGCAGTACGGAGAAGCCATCATAACTTCTGATCCTCTGTCCTAAGCTGGAGGAAAAGGAAAGATGGGGAGAAGACTGCATGTGGTCACTTCTTAGCTGACCGCACATGATTCAGTTTAGGTCACGAACTGAGATTCAGGTCCAAGTTACAGGGTATCAGTTGGATATCCCCTGTATAAATGTAGTTTACTAACTGAACAGCTACGTTTGGTACTTTTTTTTATAAATATTTTTTTATTGTAGGGCTGTGACAAACAAGCTTATACAGAGCCCTAATATTCTGTTTCAAATTTCTGCTTTCAGTTGTTCATAATTTTGATGCAGTCAAAACAATGTTAATTAAGTTGCCTGTGTAATAAATACTAAAAATGTCACAATTAACTCTGACCCTCCGTGTATAGCAGAAAACAGGCCATCACATAATATTTTGTTTTGTAATTCATTTATTGCATTGAGCAAACAGTAAGATACTATTTCTAGGGCACTGGACTGGTTCCAGGAGATCTGTTTCTCTCCCTAATTCTGCCATAAATGTGTTATAAAAAATATCATCATGAAGGTGCTTTTCCATGGAGTCAAAGCACCACTTCAGCTTCTTGACAAAATCCTGAGACCATCTTTTGCAGCACTTCCGTGATTGTTTTATCTAAGTAAATAGCTGAACACTCAAAGTTCGATTTTGGCCATTTTGCTTGCTTTGTTTTATGTGTAGGAAGGAACATGGGTGAACAGTTTTGCAAGCTTTATAGTCCATCAGTAGTTCACAGACCACAAGTTAAAAAGCATGGTACTTCATGATTGACTTCAGCTTTTTGTAGCCTTAATTTTGACATTTACTGAATGAGGCAAACTTGACTTTGAAAGCTTAACATTTTAATGTTTCTTTGCATGTTATCAGGGGTTTTGCCTACAAGTTTTGTAGATGGCTGGGCTTGACCCCAAGACATAATGTCTTTAACTGCTTCACCTCTGAAGATATCAAGGCAGCCATTTCCCTCAAATTCTTACGTACAGATAGGACTAGTTTAGCTTTGTACAGTACGGCAGCTATTCACAGAGAGCATCATCAAAGAAAAAAAAATAACTATTGCTGCTTTCCTATAATTTCCTGTATTCCTATAATTTGCCTTCTTTTTCTGTATGTGATACAACTAGAGAAGATTCTTTTACCCCAAGCAGAGGTAAAACAGGAATGAATGACTGAGATTCTGCATTGTCTCTGACTTCAAGACTCCTTGAAGTCCCTCATCCAGGAGGTGAAGAAATCTTGCTCTAAGGGTAGATTGTATCCCTTGGCCCACCAATCACAGAAAATCTTTCCATCTTGGGGAGTTTTCTTAGTACACAGGTAGCATCCACGCAAGATTCTGCTGAGAAAAAAATTTTATGCAATTTGTAGTGCAATCACTTATTGATGGACACCTCGTGGGCTCCATACAACTTACATACAAAAGCCCTCGAGCAATGGTCATGGGACACACCACCTTCTCCCTCACCATCCATGAATTTTAATTCTCATTCCCCTGTGATTAAAGGCAAGTATCTTGCCTGTAGGAATCCAGTCTTCTATTTGACATACAAAACTATGGCAAATTACTTCATGACTATCAGAAGACTATTCAGCTCAGGTTGGAAGTGTAACTTAAAACAATTTACAACAACCTTACCCAGAGTGTTAAAAATGGTCTTCTTCTGTCATGTATCTTATGAAAGAACATCTTCAGGAATTAGAAAGCCCTACAAAAGCCATGATGCTTTTTAGAAGTTTATAAATTATTACTTATATTGAGTTGTGAGACAAAGTAAAAATCGGAACTGAAGTGCATGATCTCTCACGTCAGACAGCTTATGCTCTTGATGTATGAATAAAAGGAAAAATAAGATGATGCTGTGTTTTCCTTTTATTCTAAAGGAGATTCCGGCAGAGCTAGGGTCAGAATCAAATTGAATGTACTCCTGTCATTATACTGTTTCTGTGTACCTGGGTTAGCAATTTTTCCATGGAAACTTTCAATTTAAATTTCTATTTTTTTATGTAACCTTCCTTTTTGAAGTTACAGTGAGACATGTACTGAATGTACTCACTCCAACAGGCTCATGTCCTTCTTATGCTGGAGGCCCCAGTGCTGCAGCACTCCAGGTCTCACAACAGTGAAGCAGAGGAGGAGAATCACCTCCCTGGACCTGCTGGTCATGCTTCATTTGATGCAGCCCAGGATACAGTTGGCTTTCTGGGCTGTGAGTGGACATTGATGAGTCAGTCATGTTGAGCTTTTCATCAATCACCACCCCAAGTCCATCTCCTCAGGGCTGCTCTCAATCCATTCTCCACCCAGTCTGTATTTGTGCTTGGGACTGCTCCAACCCATGTACAGGACCTTGCACTTGGCCTTGTTGAACTTCATGAGGTTTGCGTGGGCCCACCTCTCAAGCTTGTCAAGGTCCCTCTGGGTGGCATCACTTCTCCCAGGTGCGTCAACCGCACCCCACATCTTGGTGTTGTCAGCAAAGCTGCTGAGGGTGCGCTCAGTCCCACTGTCCATGTCACAACAAAGATGTTAAACAGTGCCAGTCACAATACTGACTCCTGAGGAACGTCACTTGTCACTGATCTCCACTTGGACACCGAGCTGTTGACCACAACCCTTTAGTGCGATGATTACAGCCAATTCCTTAACCACCAAGTGGTCCATCTGTCGAATCCATGTCTCTCCAATTTTGAGACAAGGATGTCATGCAGGACAGTGTCAGATGCATTGCACAATAATTAATGTGCAAATTAATTCATTGAATACTGAATGTACTATCTAGTTCAGCTTATAATTTTATTATTTTATGAGTAATTTCATACCACATATATGCAATCCATGTCTTTAAGAAAAACACGAGACACTTGATTGTACAAACCATTTGCAGAATTGTTTCAGAATGTCTTGGTTGTGTATCCACAAGGTGGATTTTGTAAACACAAATAAAAAGGCAAATCTTGATTTAATAAACCTGCATTTCAGGAAAGCAATGCAGAGAGAATAAAGTTAGCATTTCCTTGTGGCTGTTGCATGTTAAGTACTGCAAGCAAGGTAGAACAAGACTACTTTATTCATCTATTGCTTTCTGTTCCACCCAGGAGATATGATAGCTGGAGAAGCCAAAACAGAGACTTAACATACAAAGGTCTGAACTCTCAGACATATTGAGCAGAGAGGCCAAAGTTCTGCAGAGATTAAACTGTTCCCATAGAATGGCGAGGCATGCTGTCAAGGCAGCCAGTATAGGAAGTTTAGCACAACAGCTGCCCTGTAAATAAATAGAGGACAATATTTTCCAGAGATCTGATATCTTCACCAACACTTGTCAAGACTTAAGGCCACAGAAAAGCAGTCCTCTGTAACAATGACTTTTATTTTGCTCTGGGTCATGTATATTTATTCACCCAGACATGTTTGAGTTTGCAGTACCCCCTGCTTTCTTGGACAAATCCACTGAATAATGGTTGTTCTTGTATCATCTGCTGGTGCCCCTCAAACACTGAATATGCTTGTCTCACACGCATATATGGCATCGGCCCATTTTCCTGATCTATTATTTCCACCTATCTCAAAGCAAAAATGTGCTATCTTCCTCAGCAGTAAACATGGAGTCTTTTAAAAGTGAAGACTAAGTTTGCTTTATGCAGTTTATTTGCAAATCCACAAAACAGCAATGAAATGGTTCATAGCTAAATATATGGATCAACCCTCTGGCACAAAAATGGAGCCACATTTAAGCCCCAGCAAAAAAACAAAACTAAGTCAAAAACGTAAGACCCTAAAAATCTAAAATGTATCCTAGCACATAGGCTGAAAACTTCCATGGGCCTTGAATGCGTTGAAAAACTTTTATACCTTATTTACAGTAAATTACAGTTTTTGCTTCAGTCATATTGTCATTCCCAGGTGAAGAAATGAGGGAGGTAAAAGGTAAAGGTCTACAAACTCCAGCATAGCCGTTTGGCATATACTGAAGATCAATAGGTCCTTATTCAACACATTTAAAGTCCAATTTCCATATTCTAGAAGCTCATACAAAGATACATATGTCACAAGAAAGGCTTTTAACTTCTTTAGAAAACCTGCCAGGATTGTAGTTTTAACTAGTACTTGCAGCGAAAATATAAAAGCCAAGAATCTCTGCTTACAAAATGTTCAAACTGATATTCTTAGGCCATACTGCAACCCAAACTCCCATGGTTTCCAGGGACTCCAAGCATGAACAACACTTAAGGAATGTGAAGTATACTGAATGTACTATTTCAGCAGACATCTCAAATAAAATTCCATAGTCCAACTTTTCCATTGGAAGGAAAAAAAGCACTATTTCTCTGAAAGAAAACAGTACTTTGTGAAATAACCCTTAAAAGATGCCACCACCTGTCTCAGTAACAGACTGTTACTTCAGTAGTTGCAACTTACAACAGGATTTTTAAAAATACTAACTAGACTTTTAAAAATAATAACCAGATTTTAAAAATAATAACTCCGTGCTGTATGTTGCAAACTATTGTTCACAATTTTTCCTGTGTCAGCTTTACTGTACAGAGAAGAATTGCGATCTTCTTCGCAGTTTGAGATTTTAAAAAACTTTTCAAGAAGAGAGGAGGTGGGTAGGACTTCCTAAGTGTTGAGGCTTAGAATTTGCTTAGAGCAGCATGTCATGCATCATTAAAACCACAAAATCATAGAATAATTTGGATGGGAAAGGATTTCTGCCAACCCGATGCCCTCCTGAGAACAGGTTTCTTGGAGCCTTGTCCAGTCTTTCTCCAAGGACAGAGGTTGCTCACCCATTCCAATGTTTGACCACCCTTGCGGTGAAAAAGATTTTCCTAATACCTGAGGGGCATTTGCCTTATCTGACATGTGTCTGTGGTCATTTTTCCTGTCACTGTGTGCCTCTGAGAAGGGTCTGGCGCTGCCTTCACTGCACCCCCATAAGGTGGGTTGTGAGAGATGTGAGGTCCTCTCTTCTACAGGCTGAAGAAAGTCTCTCCCTGCACATCATATGCACCATAACTGGGCATCTAGGTGGCCCTCCACTGGACCCACTGTCCTTACATTGGAGAGTCCAAAACTCACAAGTAACGGCTATTATATATTCTATATCATACATGTACTACATATTAATACATAGATGTGCAGAGAGAGAGAGGAAAGGCAAAAATACATTCAGAAGTAGTGCTGTCTTTCGATTAGGCTTTCATTTTTAGGCCCTCATCACTTAAAATATTTTCACTGTAAATTTAAATTTAATTACATTTAATTTTCATTTAAATAATTGTATCTGAGAGGAAAAAATATCAATATCTATGGGTCTTAAACTGCAGGCACATTTAATTCTGGGTGAAAAATCACACACACTGTAGTTGCTTTTCCCAGTTGCAGGCAGAAAGCTTGAAGTCAAACTCTGGAAGTGCTCAAATTATATAAAAAACCATTAAGTGGTTGGGAAATTAGCATTAACCACGCCATTATTCCAGAACACACAGAGTGAATGTTCATACAGTCACCACACATAACAAACGAAACCAAAAAACCACTGATGTTCAGCCATGTGGGCTGGCAGTGACAAGTGAGAGCATTCCCCCACAGAGAGAAGGCCCTTTCTGAAGCTCGGTTCCTTCTCAGATAGGATGGCTCCTCGCCCCTGCTGGCTGCAGATGAGGTCTGTCCAAAGAGCTTGCTGTCAGTTTTGTGGTTAATATACTTCCAAGAGTTATTAGCCTGACTGTGAGGGGGAACACTTCGCTTGAGTGACGTAAATTACCTTTTGCAAAAAGTGGTGAGGATGGTCTTATTCTGGTCCAGGACAGGCTTATTTCAGTTTGTGGTACACCAAGTGGTTTAACCAATTGGAGACCAAGCCATCCCTAAACTGAATAAAGTGCCTTTGTAGAGGTTTATGACTGTATAAACTAAGCAGAACAGTTTGGGGTGGATATAATACAGCAAGCTATAATACACCATTTCAGCATAGCAATGAATTGGGATACTATTGACACTGCCTTTTTGAAAAGTCAAAAGCTTCCAGAGCTTTTTATTTGAAAAGACAACTTTATTCTTTTTTGTTTATTATCCATGTATCACTTCAAGTGATTCAAATGAGTCCAGAATAATACTGTAGGTATTTGCAGAGATGCTTGAGATAGTACTATAAGAATTTTCTATAGGCAGAATTCTGTCTTCTGCATGTATTCATGATTTTACTTCTCTAATACCTTTTTCTCTTTCTGATCACATCGGTAATCTAGCCTCTGTTCATTTTAGAAGGAAAAGGCTCCTAAAGCACATTGCACCTTGCCTGGGTACTTGTTAATGCCTGTTCTTGTTCAGTGATTATACAAAGATTGTTTGTACAAAGAAGTCGCATTGGCTTGAGTTAAACGTTTTTTTTTTTAAAAAAAAAAGAGAATAAACACAATGTATTTAGGTCAGTACAAATTCCTGGTTGGAAACTGCTAGATAATCTTAAATCTTTAGCTATATAAACTTTCAATACCTTACTGAAAAAAAAAAAAAAGCAGTATCAACAAAAATCTTGTGATAAAATAACAAAAGTTCATTTTAAGAAACCCAGTTGCATTTCTCAGTAAATCAGGCCTGGCAAGTTCCCCCACCCAATTTTATTTTCAGAGAAGGAAGCACCTCTTCCCGCTACTAGAGTTGTACAGCTGTAACCAATTGCTTCATGAGCGTGCAACCTGAATGCTTTGCTTTTGTTTGAGATGGTGTTGAAAGGAACGGCTTCGGCTGTAGGTGAACTAAATTCCTGCTTATACAGATTTAGTGTTTTTTGCTTCTTGTTTAAAAGGCTTTGGGATCTTGCTGAAGGAATTCTTTAATTACTACAGGAAAAAATAGGTTATTAGTGAGACAATGACTAAGGTGTGTTTCATCTGTAATAGGCAACATATAAGCCTAACTCAACAAATTGCATTTGTAGTGTTTCATACAGATTTGTTTAAAATTACGTAGTTTATAAGTTTTACCCCTACACTTTTTGCTGTATAGAGCCACTGCATAGTTTTTTTTCTCCAAGTTCTCCTAGACTCTGGCCTTATTGAGGCCTTCTAATAGGATTATTTCTTGACTCCCCAGTTACCTCTGTGAGAAGGAGTAAGGCGCTGTTCTGCAGTCTGGAATTACAAACTATGATCTTCTCCCCCTGTTAGGTTAAATGGCCGTTTGACCATTCTGTCAAAAAACCCAGGCACCCCACCAAAGAAATGAGCAGACTTATCAAAACAATATCACAAAAAATGTAAGCATATATGTGTGTGTATATACACATATTTTTACAGATATATCTATATGCATATGCATATGCATATAGATATAGATGAGATATAGATATAGATATAGATATAGATATAGATATAGATATAGATATAGATATAGATATAGATATAGATATAGATATAGATATAGATATAGATATAGATATAGATATAGATATAGATATAGATGAGCAATATTAAAAACCTGACTTTGCAAACAATTCCCAGAATCTCAAACCTTAAATCCCTGCTCAAGAAACACTCAGCTCCTACAGGCAAGGGAAAAAAAGGTAGTCCTGAAATAGAATAAGCTTGGTCTACTATAAACCAAGGAAAGAAGATCCAGGGCCCTGTGGAAGTCTGGCTTGTCAGAACTCCTTCCTTAGACCAGTCATTCTCAACCTACCTTAAATTTAGGGACACCAGGGATTCCTTATGCTGAGTATGACGAGTCCAAAGAAAATTAAGAAAAAACAAGCCCTTGGTCTGTCTCTCTGCTTAAAAAAGATGTAAAGGATCTGAAAACAGAAAAAAATGATGGGTTTTAAGCCAGGCCCCTCAGCTGGCCTCAGGTGCATCATAGAGTTGGAGTAAATATCTCAGATAAGTAGAACTTGGGTCATTTATGGTTTTACAGGTCACAAACAACAGCTAAAAATGAATCCATAAACCAGAAGGCTGACAATGCAGGACATAAGGAAGACTCATAATGTAGCTGGGAAAGAGATAGTGCTTAATAAGCAAACTTCTGACTTTTTCTGCAGTGGCTCAAATTTGTCTGAGTTGAAGTTTTCTAGTGGAGTAGTCTACAGGAAAATGACCCGTGTGTACAGCAGATTACAGAAATGCACTGTTTTACTGATTTATGACACCCTCACAATCTTCTTTGTATTACTTGTGTACTCCCCTTTGCGTTGGGTCCTCTGTCCCATGGGCTCATGTCTCAAGATGGAATGAGATTGATGGCCCTAAAAAAAAAGAGAGCAACCTTGCCAATCTGTGAACAGACAGGTTCTGTCCCTTCTGACAAGAGAGGAAAGAATGAGCAGATGGGTGTCTAATGAGGTTATCTAAACCTCCTGAAATCAATGAGATGGAAACCATCATTATCTCTTCCAGTTGTTGTACCACCTTGCTCTTGCCTTGACTATGTCACAACTGCTGGTCCATGTCCATCCCAACCACTCCTGCTAGTAATAGAGCCAGCGTGGTTGCCAAGTGTGAAAATGGGGTACACTGAATGTCTACTCTCAAGTGACTACTTACATGCATTAAATGAGGGGAAACAAGCAGCTACTGTAAGGAACTAGTGAGGAGACAATCTTTGGCCATTGGAAATGCTCAGCAAGGTGAGAATACCACCACACCTCATCCATTTTTAGTAGCAAATGAGACAAAACTATTTTGTGATTCAAGGCAGTGAGAGGCTTAATACCATCAGCACAGATGTTAATCCATCTCCAGGGGGAGGTGCCAGTGTACCCCTATTCTATTCACCACTCAGCAAACAAACAACATGAGTGAGGCAGCACTGTGGCCAGAAGACAGTGTGCTAACTTTCTCCATGCAGTCTCAGAACTGAAATGGAAAAACACTAGGTAACATCTGGTAATAAGAAAAGTATCAGGCAATAACTAGCAACAAATTATCACTAGACAGTGAGAAAATTGTTTGCTTCTTCAAGTCAAGGGTTTACGGTCATTGAAGACGCACTGACAACTACTAAAACTACAGGACCCAGCACTTCCAGAAGTAAAAAGGAGATGAGTCTGAAACATAGGAGGGAATTAGAAGTGCTCCCAAAACTTTTACTCCAGTGAAAAATGCTGGCAATGAGGAGTGGCTCTCTGCACTTCCACTCCTCCCCTGCAAACAAACAGCTCTGACAGAATTGAGCAGCATCACTCACAAAGTAAGAGGCAGTTTTCTTGCAGTAAAGGATATTCAAGCAATGCTGGTCTGGACTTACTTAGCCTGTCCAGCAAAATCCAATCTGCTGATCATGATTATGCACATGCTGTGGTGAGAACATAAACTTCCCCGTTTGTTAAGCATGAGAAGTCTGGCCTGATGACTCCAGAAATAGATTTAGCCTGGAGCTTTCTATGAAATAGACCTCTCACCTGAAAATAGCCTGCACAAGCAAAAGTCTACTTGGTAAAATGAAGAGGTGCACTAGAAACATGCTTAAATGAATAATAACGGTAGTTTTCAGAAATAAATAGTCCTTGGATTCACTAAGATCCTTGAAACAGGTCCTTAAAACTCACTACTATGTGAAATGCTCCCACCTGGAACAGTGGTGGAAAAAAGAAAGGCCATTTTCTTCCACTTGACCAAACTGTTAGAGAAATACCGTCACCTACACTAGCCTTCTATGGTTCTCCAGAGATCGTTCTTTTTTCCCTCAGACGTGCTGCTGGGAAGTGGGGGAATCCAGTGTGCAGACCCTTCTCTGGGCTTATTGCCACCCTTCACCAAGGAAATTATGCTCTCAGGAGTCAGGTTGACCCATCATCATTGCTGGTCTGTAACATCAAAGGTGCACAAGACAGACTGCAGAGTCAAGAATATTGCCTGAGTACTAGTGGTCTTTTAATATGGTTATCAAACAGATCAACATGCTAGAGGAAGGAGGATAAAGTATTTGGCTCCTGCCTTCCCATACAGCAGAAACAAAAGAAAACCAGCACAAAACTGAAACAAAGTGAATCATAAACTCCCCGCTGCCATCTTATTAGTTTGACACTGCAGATCAGACAGAGAACTGTACGGAGAAAACATGAATGCTGCGAAGCAGCTGTGAACTGCCTGTAAACCCATGTAGGTGTGGAACCCCTCTGACTTCAGCTGGGGTTTGTTAAGGGACTGGGGAAAGGAATCCATCTGCTTTCCATGAGCAGGGCCTAAATCAGCAGTGGAAAGCTTGCAGCATGGAAGTTACGGTATGGCCAGAGCTCCACATTGCATTGTCTGATCTACTCTTTTCTCTGAAATCCTACTCCAAATGAAAGCTCCAACAACTTTTATGGATCTATGATAGTTTACTTCAGCTGAAAGAGTCCTTGTAATCTACATAGTACACTAAGTTTAAAGATTTAATTATTCTTTTATCCATATATAAAATTACTGCGACAACGCTCAAAGGACAAAGCAATTACCAAAAAAGGCTAAGCAAGCAACATCTATGAATCCAATGAGGAGGTAGAAAGACAGTATTGTTACACATGAAGAGTTTTTAATTAAATTATTTTTTCCACGATTGTACATCAAAGAATAATTTCAGGTTTAAAATTTAAGAGGCAATATTTGTATGTACTTCCAAGATAACACAATGTGAACATGCAGTTTCTCAAGCTACAGTTAAGCTGAAAATTTGCCACATAAACCAATTGAAGGCAAAGTGTAAACCTGCCAGTGCTTCTGAGTACATTTTTACTGTCATCACAAGGAGTCATATCTGTTAAACACGTAAAAAGCCTCTAATTCTATTATTCAATAGATTCATACATCTGTATACTCCCAAACTGTACAAATCAAGTAATAAAAATAAATGTAGAACAAAATAAATCATCACATGTATGCATTGGTGAACTTCTTTCAAATAAAAGCTAAGAAAGTGGTTTTGTTTATTAAGATCCCCAAGTCTTTTTTCTGGTACCATATTGGTTTTTCAAATTATATGCTGGGAGATGAATTGGTACAGAGAATGAATTAAGCACAAGCAATCTGAACTCCAAACAAGAGCAAAATTAAGCGAGTGAGCTTTTGCAAATAAATAGCATCTATTCTGTTTGATCCATGTATGGGAGAAAAGCAGGGATTAGGATTTTTTTTCCACTACATCCTTTGATACTTTTGTGAGGCTGGCTATGGTCTAGTTACAATATGAACATGCAGAAGTAGGGAAAATAACCGAAGATGTTGGGACTGTTATCTGTAGATATACACAGACACTATTACTAAGATATGGGCTTAAACTCTGCCAGGGGAAATTTAGGCTGGATATTAGAAAGAAATTCTTTACAGAGAGAGTGGTCAGGCATTGGAATGGCTGCCCAGGGAGGTGGTGGACTCGCCGTCCCTGGAGGTTTTTAAACTGAGATTGGACATGGCACTTAGTGCCTGATCTAGTAAATGGACTGAAGTTGGACCAAGGGCTGGACTTGATGATCTCTGAGGTCTTTTCCAACCCAGTCGATTCTGTGATTCTGTGATATACTTCCATTAAGATTTTTGTAAGAAAGAAACTGAAAATTAATAGGGCTTAGGATGCGCCTATTTTTTTTCCTTCTGAAAGATTAAGTATCTCTATGCCCACAGAGCATTGTTTTTTATCTTTTACACGCTGTAGTCTGAGAAAGTGGTTGGACAGTCAGTAATTTGTTTAGGCTGAAATATGGTCAATTTGCAGGATGCAGATATAAAAGCTGGAACTAACTGATGAGACACTTCAACATTCTGCCAGTGCTTTATAATACCTCATTAAAATACCACAAATCTATTCTCTTTTATTTCACACCTTCCCTCACTAGGAGCTCCTGGCATCTAATGTAGAAGCCTGTTGGCTCCTCTTGTTTCATGTGAGATAACTAAATCAGGAGATGTTCTGAGGAGTGAGTAACGTCCAAGTTTGTTTCCAAATACTGCATTATGTATAGGCATTTTGGGGTTTGTGTGTGTTTGTTTATGAAGCAGACCCATGACTTTCTGAGACTATGATGAGTAGTTTTTTATGTAAAGCAGGAGCTTCCACCGCTGTTTACAGACGAAATTCTGCAAAGCGCTGAATACCTAATACCACACTGAAGACACTGGTTATACACAAGTCAGAATCTATAAAAAATGAGTGAGAGTTTGAAGCCATTAATTACCTTGCAGCTTCCAACACTTATACACTGTTATGCAGACGAGGTCAAAGGTAATTTTTATGGAAACATGTCAACTTTTTCTTTTTTAACATAAGATTGATGATATAGTACTTATCACAAGGTATCAGAATGATGCTTAAAGACAATCAGACAGGAAACACTGTCTTTGTGGAAGTGTTAGATCCCCATTCTTGATCATTTGTCCTTTCCTATGTTTCTCTCAGATAACTTTTCACATAGTTTCTCCCCTTTTTATTTTTAGTTAGTACTGTACAATTCACTTGTGAATGTCTCCATTTTGGATTTTTTGCATGGCACCATTTTAATAGTTCATTTTAGTATTCCAGAGATTTGCTTCTTTTATGCCTGTCCAATATCTACCTTCAGCGATGCAATGTATTTACAGATTTGAACAAGTGATTCTAAGTAAAGCCTGTGTAGCCATCTACTCAGTGGACCTTTGAGTCTCTTCAGACGTCCTCAGCTGCTACTGGAGAACTACACAAATTTTCACTAGCGTATGTTCTTCTGGGTGTTTTTTTCAGAACTTAGTGGCCATATTCAGTCCTCATGGTCTGTGTGATGATAACAGGCATGTCATTTGTATCTCCAATTTAAGCTGTGACAAGAAATGCATGTTTATTTGACAAACCACCCTCGGTGGTGATTGCAAGTGACTGGCAATATTCCTGCAGCCGAGCTTCTGACAGCTCCTTCGCCAGAGATCATTTGAAAGGTTTAGTAAGATGGGGGTTTCTTTCATTTGAAAACTGATTTTACTCTGAACTGTGGATCTCCTTTCCAACAATGTCAGGCCCCACAGTCAATGATTGTCAAGCCTCCCGTTAACAAAGTTACCTGATTTCCTTTTCTTAGAGACTGCAAACCATTCCTCGTGCTGTACGTTAACTTTATGCCAAAGCCACCCCCTCCCTAACCTAAGAATGTAAGAACGGCATGTATTTTAAGAACAGGAAGAATTCTCTGTGTAATTACCTGCTGGAGCACTGGGGATTCTCTGACCCTACATATGATTTAGCAAGTGGATTTTTGCTGGTATCTATGCCTCAATGCAGAATTCTCCCTGTCACCAGTATTCTTGGCTCAATGAAGAATTTTTAAATGGGAAATTCTCGGGCTAAACAGAAGAGAGTCTGTTCTCAATTTGCAGGCTCTAAAATACACAGCTCCCTGTTACTAGGAGATCCAGAAAAGAAGGACCTGGATTTCCCCAGGTAAATTTTTATTTAGGGCAGAGGAACAGGCAAGTAAGAAGGAAAACATGAGATGGCACTTAACCATGTAGGACTTGTGTCCCATGTCTTTGCATTTGGGACCACTGACATATGCTAGAGCCTTAGGATTGCTTTCAATCATCCTGTAACTATAGCATCCTAAATGATGTTCAGAGTCAGAGGATAAGAGAGTTTGGCATGTCAGTTGTGATGACACTTCAACTCCAAACAAAGAAAACTAGGAAGTTCTTGTTCTATTTAGGATTTATTTTTTTTTGTGAAAATGATAGCATAATCTCAATACATTTTGTAACAAAATTGCCTTTTAAAAATTGACTTCATGAATTATTATGTCAGTAGATGCCATGAAATCTGATTACAAGTTGGATTTTCAATTTAGGAAGTGAAAGTGGAAAAGGCAAAAAATTCAGAATTACAGACTCCTGCATTTTTGAGATGCTGTAAAAGCTATTAAACTGAAAGTTTCACTCTATACTATTAACCTTCATTAAAGAACAAGTTTACCATTCATTGAGATAAACTTATTATATTGTGTTATTTTTCTAGCCAGTTATTTTTAAAAGTATATGCTAATCATCTCCAATTGTCTGAGTGAACCAGCATAAAAGGTTTTAGTAAAGTATTCCACTATAACCCATAGTAAGAACAGAGTAGGTTATTCAATACCTATGTAATTGTGGGTTCTTACAAGAGACCATTGAAATAGCTTAGATTTTATAATTCCAAGGCAGACTAACACTGTAACAGTGGTTTATGCTATAACATCATGTTAGCTCAAAACTTACTGAAAGTAGTCAAAAGAAGACAAGAAAATTCCTTTTTCCTGGATTACAGGTAACTGGAAATGGAGAGGCAGCTTTGATCTCCTGTTTATCTGAAGCTTTGTCCTTCTGAAAACGTGGAAGTCACTCAGAAAGTTCAGCTATGCAGGATTTCTATCTATTGTTTTGGGGCATCTGGAACTAGTGGTGAATACAGTGCTTTCCCAGCTTAACATTTTTGTTTTCCACTGCACCCTGAAGCTACACAGTGCACTGCCAAGAGAAAACTAATTCAGCAGTATAAATTAAAAATAGGATTCTCGTGACACAAACTGCATAAATATGTTTTACTTGTATAATGATTATGCAGCAGTGATAAGTCTTTGTTACGAAATCTTCCCAAATTTTAAGACATTTCTTATATGACCAGTATGCAGAGGCAAGCAGAAACAAAATTATTAAAACTGTTATTGAAAAATGAATCAGTAATTTTTTAGGGGAAGGTGTTACCAACCATTTCTTTGTAATATCCAATTATCCTTGGTTTATTTTTTCTTTAGCACAAACATAAGTAGATATTTTCAAGTATGACTACTATAGTGTAAAAATTGGAACTGTCGTAAGACTGTAATTTGTGAAAGTTTCACTGATTCATGTTGTCCTTATGCAAGAGTCATAATAACCTTCTCAGTGATGGCCCACTATTATAAATGCAGTTGAAAAATAAGACTTTGAAGCAAGTGTTAGCTTTTCCTTACTATTTGACAGAGAAGTGCTGTCTTCAATAAAAGCCTTATCACCTTCAAAGCACCAAGGGCAGCGACTACTAAGTTTTTCAAATTCAGACCTCTAGCCTTCCAGAGAGCATTAGGACAGGATAATCAGCTTTTGGGAATCCATAACAGTGTGAGTGGCTGGTAGAAAGCTATCCTCAGCTAAGGTCCGGCAATTACAGCAGTTAATTACCACGGTATAACTACTAAGTTACTAGCGAAAATTAGTTACTAGAAAGACCAGGAGTCAGAAGTAATTGAAAAAGGTCTAACAGCCAGACCGTCTAAGGAGACAAAGGATGCAAGACCCTAAACCATCAGTTTAAGGAAGAAATGAAACAAAGTTACTTTAAACATGTTTCTTACTTTACCAAAATAGACTTAAAATGAGGCACAAAGATGTGACGTTAGTGAAGAAAAGATGTAGCTGTAATATATGCATTTATAAGCAGATAATCAGATCATCTAGAAATCTACTCAATCAGCCCTCAGCCTTGTACGCAGGTCTGAATAGCAGCTCATCTTTCTCACGCGAGCCCTGCTCTAAGTTGCACCTAAGAAACTACCTAAGCTGAAATAACTGTTAAACTAAGGGTCCTTCAAAACAACTTCAAAACCAAACAAAACAGGGCCAACCAGCCATTTGAGCTTTTTCTCAGCTTCATTTATTTGAAGTATCCTTTGAGATAGTTATTATCATCTCTGAAATGGACCTACTCAGCAATTAGCCTTGGCTTGACAAATCACTTGGGTCTAATTTCCATTTATTTCTCCCACAGGAAAAAATGGGGCATCTTCTGAGCACTTTCTCTTAGTTTGCCCATTTGTTGTATGGATACTCTAGTTCTCCATCCTAGTAAAGCTTGAATAAGAAAATAATAATTTGTAATAAAGAACTTTAAAATATATTGGAACAGATAACTCCTGAAAAGAAGTTTGATAAAACTACTCTGTCTCCCAGATATTTGAGGAAAGAACAGCAAGTACATGGGAAAGAGTACATGTTCTCTATAAACACTACTTATTATCAGGACATAATGTATTTTGACTGTAATACATAGATGATAATATGGCCACAATGGTGAATCAGGAACGTGAAGAGTTAAGTTCAGGGCATTCTTCACTGGGTTTGTTCATGCCTGTCTGGCACAGCTTGGTCCCTTGCCTTGACACTGAAACCAGGGGCAGAAGGCCCTTAACTGTGCTGGGCAGAAAACCCTCCTGGCTTTATGGAAGAAACAAACAGACAAACAAAACCAGGGAGACTGTTCCAAGTCCATAGGGAAAAAATATGAAGTGGCTTAAGTATTTTAACTTCTAGTGAAGCCAGGAAAGCTGAATAACTACAAAATCTGGCCCTACAGAGTAGGAGGAGTACTTACATAAAAAGATACTGACCTGAATCCTTACCCTGTGGGATACTGAACAACTCCTGAGTTTTCAGCTCTTCTCAACTGCTGCAAGCATTAAGTGCTCTCCCTAGCTCAAAAGGTCTCAAAAATCCAGAGAACTTAGCAAACAATGAATGAAAAGAGACCCACAGCTAACTGAACAAGTTCACACATCAGAAAACAATCATTACATTGTCTGTTACTAGCAAGTGGTTGACCATGAATGTTTATTAGTTGACAGCTACAAAACTACTTCTATTTCTTTGTAGGTGACCCATGTTCTTTTTTGATAGCTATTAAAAGTTATTGATACCAACCCCATGTCCATCACAGTTTTGTTTCATAACGAATAGATTGAATCACACATCTGTTGACCTTGATAGATCAGCCACATTATACTTTTGTATTTAACAACTCATTCTGATTAATCTTGATTTTCTGCCTTAGAAATTCAGTTTGAATTATGATGGTGACCAATGCTGAGCGTGCCTACTCATATGCAAACAAAAATGTAAAATCTACAGTCCTGATATTGTTAACAGTGCTGAGGATCCACGCTTAACAAAACCACCAGGGGCTGAAAAAGGCCCATCTGTCTGATTGTACAGATAAGTCTCCAAAACTGCAACTTATTAGGGAAGATGCTTATCTTACCATTTTACTCCTCTTTCACACTCACTACTTATTGCTTTATGTCTTGATCCACACAGGCTCTTGCATACATGTGATTTTGCAGTATTATTCATGACAGCACTTTCTGTGGCATGAGTTTCCAGCATCATGGTCTCAAGCAGGAACGACCCCTCCTTCGTTGAGTCAACTCATAGTGAGCAATTTCCTTCAATAACATCAGAAAGACAGTGGAGAAATTACAGTAGTAACCTGTGAAGCAGCTACGCTTGAAACAGGTGGATCAAACAACAGACGCCTGATACCAAACTCTTTTGTATTACTCAAAAGAATTAGACATTTTCATGAAATGCCTAACAGCAGCAGTGCCCCAGCCCTCTAAACTACAGGCTGACCACGGTGAATCTTGGAAAGGTACTGTGGGCTACCATGTGTCCATGTTATGGGGGTTTTTTAAAGTGCAAACACTACAGTATTGTTACAGTTCTATGGTTCAGCATCACATGGCTGTGCAAACTCTGCTTACTCTGGGTTTATGCTTGCTTTTCTTCCATATAAACTAAATGGAGTGGATTCATACATCAAGAAAAATGCAACTGGAAGAAAGACAAGATAAAAAAAATATTAAAGTGAATGTGTTAGATAACAACTAAAATAAGCCACAAGATAAAGCTTGTTTTGTTTCCATGAATGACAGGTTCTCTGGTACACAGGACACCAGGAACCAGCATCAGGATTTTTCATACTTTAAGTAAATGGGCAAATGCTTATCTTTCCATTCACTAGCCATTCTCTGCAGTTTTAGGTATTGCTGTTCCTTGGCTCCCACAGCAATGCTAGGAACATCCCTACCTGCAATACAGTTACTAAAATGGGCAAAGACTCTGCTTATTCTTATGCACACGCTTAATTTCACAGAGATGAGAACAGCCTGGGACTGTTACCCATCAGCAGGATCAGTGGAATCACCTATATCTGTACAATTAATAGAATCATATGCAGATTCTGAGGCATTTTTTTAGTCACACTTTTGCTCAAAATTAATAATATTGTAGAACCATATAAAAACAAAAAAAAAGAGAGAGGTGATTATAAAACAGAAATGGGGGGGGAGATCCTTCCTGACAAGTAATTTTTTTCTCTCTCTCTCTCTTTTAATTTTAAATAAAACTGTCTGCAAATTTGAGCCTAGGGAGACCTTCATTAAAATCAATTAATCAGTCAGCCTCTCTGCTGAATAGCTTTCTGGAGACAAGAAGTCAAATAGGGTTTGGGAGCGAGGGGTGTGCGACTCCTGCCAACTTTCCCCCGCAGGTCCGCAGCCTCGCCCCAGCGGGCTCGTTAGCGGCCGCCGGCGGGAGGGATCCGGCCCGCTGGCCGTAACCGGCTGCTCGGGAGGCGCCGAAGCCCACTCAGCGGCGGGGAGACCCCGCTGCCCCCCCCGGCCCGGCCGGCCGCAGGGCGCGCAGGTGACCCGGGCCTCCGGTTCGCCGCCGGGCAGGTGAGGGCTGGGTCTGGCGGCCTGGGCTACCCTCAGGGAAGGCACGACCACCTCTCGGTTCAGTGACCTGGGCGAGGGTTGGCTGTATCCCCACAATGCGGCGGAGGTGACAGCTGTGCCAGGAGCCAACTCCCGGCGGCCGGGACAGCCCCTCGGGGCGGGCACCACCTTCCCAGCCCTAGCCCCCCTCACCCCGCCGGCCGCTGCAGCAGCCCCCGGCCCCGCCGTCGCCGGCGAGAGGCTGAGGGGGAAAGTTAGCGGCGGGGCGCGCCCTCCTGCCCTCCCCACCCCCGCTCGGTGCCGGACGGCGGCTTCCGCCGCCCCTGCGGCGAGGAGGCGCGGGTGTTCCCCCGCCGGCGGCGGGCGTGGAGGGCGGCCCGGGTGCCCTGCTCCTCCCGCTGCCGGCGGCCGCCGCCGGGGCAGCACAGCTGTTACAGAGCCGCGCTGGTCCCTCCTCCCAGCTGCGGCTGCCTCATCTCCCCCCACCCAGCCCGTCCCTCCCCTCCGCCGCTCCCGACGCTGCTGCTGCTGCCGCCGCCGCCACCTCCTCCTCCCCACCCCCACCCTCTCTCTCTCGCTCCCCATCTCTCTCTCTCTCCGTCCCGTTCCCCCCTGCCCCCGCCTCTCCCCGCCCTGCCGCCGCCGGCCCTGGCAGAGCAGGCACCGCAGGGGGATCTCGATGTAACACCATGACAGGCATCGCCGCCGCCTCCTTCTTCTCCAACGCCTGCAGGTTCGGGGGCTGCGGGCTCCACTTCCCAACCCTGGCGGAGCTCATCGAGCACATCGAAGACAACCACATCGGTGAGTGCCCCGCGGGGCAGGGGCCGCGGCCAGGGCAGGGCGGGCGTGGGGGCCGCGTGTGCGGCGGCGGCGGGGCGAGGGGGGGCACAAGGTGCAGTGGGAGCCGGGGCGCGGTGGCGGCAGCCGGGGAGGGAGGCAGGGAGGGTGGCTGGCGAGGAGTGGCAGGAGGGGTCCTGCGGGCGACGTGGAGGGCTCCTCAGGGAGGCGGCGTGTGGCGCGGCGGCGGCATGGGTGGGTGCGGGGGTGGCGTGCAGCCTGCCGGCCCTGGCGAGGGGGAGTTAGTTTGCATTGGCAGGAGGGAGCGCAGAAGCCCGGAGGAGGCGGTGGAGGAGGGAGGAGGACGGGCACAGCACGCCGCCTGCTGCTTCCGCCCCGGCTCTGGCTGTCAGGGCTCCGGGGAGGGAGGGAGCCGCCGCGGCGGCAGCCATTCCGCTTCCTCCTCCTCCTCCTCCTCCCGCCGCCGCCACTGCGTCCTGTCAGCGCTGTTGCTAGGTGTGGTGGGGAGGACGGGTCGCGCTCCGGCCGCACCGGCCGCCGCAGCGCGGGAGGCGCCTCTCGGCGGAGAGACGGCGTGAGGGAGGCCGGGGCCGCCGGCGCGGTGGGCGTGGAGGGAGGGCTGGCGGCGGGGGACGGGCGGGGGAGGCCCGGCGGCGGCAACGGGGGGGCCAGCGGCCCGCGCCGCCGGTGCAGCCCCCGGGACCGGTCAGGCGGGAGGCGAAGGTGGCCGTGTTGGCACCCACTGCCGTTAGCCGCGAAGCCCAGGCCAGGCCGCGGAGGACGGGCCGGGCAGCGCCGCGCTGGATCATCACCTGTGGGCTCCCCCTGCGCCGCGACACAGCCGCTGCCCGGGCGGCTGCCGCCCCCTGCTCCGTTCGGTCGCCCGTCCCGCCGGGGCCGCGGGGGCGGGGAGGCCGCCGGGCCTGTGGACAGCGGGGCGATGACTCGTCAGTGCCTTCCCGGCGAGGGCGCCTCATGGGCGGCGGGCGGGAGCGTGCGCAGGGGCCGCCGGGGCCGCCCCTCGGCAGCGCGGGCGGCGCCCGGGGGAGGAGGGGGCGGTGCGGCGGCCGGCCGGCCCTGGGCGCCAACTTTCTCTCTCCCTTTTCCGAGGGGACCGGCCTGCGTGCGCCCGGCCGGGTCTGAGGCGTGTCGGCGGGGGGCAGAGGGTCTGCCGGCCGGCAGCGTGCCTCCGCTCCGGCTTCTGGGCAAAGCATCTCGTCCCCGCGCCGTCCCCAGCCGGGCACGGCACCGCCGCCCCGCAGCTCCGCTCTCTTGCCTCGGCAGGTGTGCTGCCCTGGCTTCTAGGCGACTTCCCCTCTGAAACTTCCCAACTTTCTCTTGTTGCTAATAAAATACAGAGCTTAAGCTGTCAAAAACTGAGCTAATTCTTTGAAAGAGACCCAAGTTCGAAAATCTGGGGAAAATATAGAAGTTTTAAGTACCCCTAGACTGAAAGCTCATGTGTTTCACTGGAAGCGTAAGGAAGCCACATGCTGCTACAAAATGATGAACCTACTGTGCATTTCAGTTTAATAAGTTTTAATACCTGAATACCTGAAAAAAAATCACTGAAGATTAAATTGCAAATGTAATGTTACGTTAATATAATGTTACAGGTCAGCGAGATGAAAGGTGTGGTTCTCATAATTATCACAATGCCTAGTATGAGGTAACAAAACCACATACCACAAAACTCTGTAATTTATGACTCGACGTGGTGCGAGCATACTGTTGTGATATTGTTGGGATTTTTTTAATGTCTGATTCTTAGCTTTTCCTATACTGTGCATCACATTACACCCAAAATTAAAGTTTGTAAGTCATCTTGAGTGTCTCCCAAGTGGATTATCAGTCCCTAGGTGCCACAGGGTGTCAGAAAAGATACAGTCCAGCCCGGGTGGTCTGTGTGTTGCTCCTTAATTCCTAGTCAGCGGTTCTTCTCCACAGAGAGGAGAACTGTATACTGAAATACTGTAATTTCTCGATAACTGCATGTTCATAGCCAGTGTTCATTACTTTTTTTCCTATCTCAAAATTAAGAAACTGTTACAGATCCAGCACACATATACACTTAATTGAGTGTAATTTGCCAATACTTGCAGGACACAGAACTGAAACTTTGCACGTATGATGTCACACATGCAGCTGATTGAGCATGAACTGGTGGAGAATGACATAAGGTTGCTTATGCTTCGTCTCTAATGTTTCACCTCAGGCAGGTGATGTCAGGTTAAGCTTCACCTGCTTGTGAATACAAGATGTGGGTATGTTGCTCACCTGTATCAAACACTGGAAAGATCAGCAGGGAGTTGTACCAGACACCGAGTATGGACCCCAGTTCTCTTGTGGAGGCTCAACTGTGTGATTTGGTGCACGTGGGGGGCT